>NC_041711.1:27290208-28005208 GCF_900700375.1 Denticeps clupeoides | reverse complement strand
CTCTCCACCACCGGGAGCCAACTGGCTATCAAGATGGAGTCGCTAGAGCCCAGAGCAACCCGGGCTTTTCCCCGTGATCTCCACGAGCGGCAGAGGCATCCTGAATGCCCCCTGTGAGAGAAAAAAAAATATTTGAATATTCTCAGGCGCTCCTAAACCAGCTTAAATTGGATCATTTCGTTGCACTGCTCCCCCCTGCCAAAATGCCAAGAGAGTGGGGGTCTTGGCGAGGCTTGCTCCCTTGATTCGCCCCATGGCCCTGCCCACCCCCTGCACTATCTGCTGACACAGAGTCTACCCGCAGGCCGCGGCTTTCTCCTCGGCCACCCTCCTGCTGGGAGAGCTGGAGCCGGCCCAGCGCTAAACCGGCCACTGGGCCCTGGCCCCCTGACGTCACCACACGGGGCTCTGCGGGGCCGCCTGCGTGGCCGCCTGCGTGGCCTGCCCTAATCGCCACATTATACTTCACGTTTTCCGAGTTAGCTTATAGTAAAACGCATTTCAGCAGTGTTCACTAGTGAGGCGGTTGCGGTAAACGTGTCTTTGGTTGGTGCTGAGAGTGCGAGTTATTGTAGGTGCGTCTCGGCTCTGTAAACACAGTAATAATCTCCTGTTCTCCAGCTGTGGCAGTGTTTAAACAGCATTAAAGTCAAAAACAAGCCAAAGCGAGGTTGGCAATGGAGAAGCACTGTTTTAGCCATGACATTTTAACACACCGTGTCCTTTGCAGTTCTCCTTTTTTTTTTTGTTGGCTCAGGGCGGCTTTGACTTTATAAAACTCTCAGAAACTCATCGTTTCAAATGCTGTTAGTGAACAAATAGCTATTCTTGTGTTCAAGTGGGAATTAAAGCTGGAACAAACTGTGCTGGACCTTTCAAGGGCCACTTGCTGTACATTTTTAATAATTTCATGCGATTGTTCGTCTATTAAGTGTGAACGAGCAGCATTTTCAGAATTCTTGTGCTTTGTGATGCCAGCTTTTTAAATGCATTAGCTGTGGCAGAAGGGCAACATGATTTTAGCTTAAACTGTCTGAAGAGGTATTTGTGAAAGATGAAAGAATGAAAGAGAGTTATGTGTGTTAAAGTGTAAAAAGAGAAGGATCTGTGTTTCTGTAGCTGTGCTGGCATTTTATTCTGTAAGAAACATGTTACGTTTGGGGCTCATTTAATGTTTATTTTGCTGCTACATTTTATGTCAATTGTTGAAATAAACATTTTTAAATATAAAATCCAAAATAGGGGGGGGGCATTTTAGTTAACATCCATCTTTTCAGTATTATTCACTTAATTATTTGGTTTATTTTGTCATTTTACTAAATATTAAATATAATAATTGAGACCCTCTTAATTATTGCTGTTAAAGTACTTTTGGCTATTCTTCAGCACAACCCATTTTAATGATCACGCCATTCAGGTATTCATTTTATCAGGGAATTGAGAAATAATCACAGCACTCCTGCATGTGACCACAGCTTGGCTGTTGTGTAGATTAAATTCATTGAAGGATGAAGATATTTAACTGGTTTTGCTTAATTTTATTTAATAATACGTTCCAGTGTATGTGGAAAATTACATAGAAAATACAACTAGCAAATGTAGAACACAAAGAAAAATGGTTGGTTCCCATTGCCTTTATGTGTTGCATTTATGTGAACAAACAATCCCTCTTCCCTTCAGGCAGACATGTAGCCTGGATTCGCTCGCTGTACTCCTTCATTAAAAAAATGGGGGAAAAAATAGTTGTGAAATAAATAAATAATAAATTAGTCATGTGTTCCTCAATTAACTTTCTCTTTAGCTGTATGGAAGTTGTGAGAGTCGGTCTGTTCGTAAAACAAGGCAATTTAAACAAGCATCTGGTACAAGAGTTCAGCATTTATGAACACTTTTCTGCTTCCTCCCTGATGCAGTGCAGATCGATGTCTAGACGTACATCTGTTTTTATGCCCCCCTCCCTTACTTTTCATGGAACGCTGCATTGAGAGGCGTCAAGTGTGTGCTTCCTCTGTTTGCACAGACTCATTTGTTAGGAGCAAGATCCTACAGCAGGGGGATGAATAACAAATCAACAATCTGTTAAAATCGACTATGTGCTCCTTCCATCAAACAGCAGCAGGTCAGCATCAGCCTTTAAAGAAAACAGGGAAATGAGTGTGTGAACTGCACTGCTGCACTGCTCTGTTCACCATATTTCACTTTCCAGAGGTCAATGATGTGAAATAAGTTAACAATTAACTGGTCTGGTTTATTGCTTATTATTAAAATGAATAATTATTGAACATACAAATAATGTGGCAAAAAATCCATCTTTTGTTTTCAGGATAGCTTTTTTTTTTTATTAGTTGAATTGCAGCCTCTATAGACATCTGTATGTGATCACTGGATGGAATTGCAGATTTTGAGCTTTGTCCCCAGTTTCCAACCACAAATTCATAGAGAATAATTGCTCTCTCCGTGATAAAATTTAGTATCCGTGTACTGACTTTTTTTAAATGTTGGTTTTGCATTAAGCAGGACACGAATGTCTCCTCTTTTTGACAACAGTATTATATGTAGACAGACCCCCTTGGCTCAGCCAGTGCCAGCATGGCACCTTCTGAACCCAGCCTGGATCAGGTGCTGAATTAACAATGATGCCTGTGAGAGCCATTGTGCCGCGTATCACGTATTGCGTCGGAGAGGAAAAAATAGCTTCCAGTGAAAGGGTAAAGCGGCACGGCGGTGTTTAAGTGAATGTGAAGGCGTGGCTGCTCGCCTCTGAAGCCTTTCAGTGACCTGTCAATCCCCAACAGTGCAGCGTGCTACAGTTTTTTTTATGTTCTTTGCATCAGCATCACATGAACTTTTCTTTTTTGCCACTTTTGGAAATATTAATGTATTTCCTAATTGAGGTACCAGGCAAAAATCTGTATTTTCTCCCGTTTTTACAACCGTTTAATAATAGAACACTGGTGAACACCATGTAAATTATTTATGGGTGGTAAGATAACTCCTCAGACTCAACAATAGCTCGTTGTAGTGGCTGTCAGTCCGGGTCAAGGCAGAACAAAGAGGCGTGCGGAGGCTGCTCCAGGTGAAGCGTTGGAGAAAATCAAATTTGACCTTCTGTCTGCCTCTACAACGTCACACAGGACAGGCGCGAAGCTCGCCGAAAGCCGCAAGCTGCCTTTAAACTTCCTTCCCCGCTTCCACGCGCTCCCGGCCAGAGACACATGTTGCGGGGAGTGCAGGAACGTGGCGATTGTGCACAAGAGATTGATCAGTGCTTGGCATTCCCCAGGCCACCGCTTGCCCAGAAATCTGCGTCCCCAATTCTCTCAGCTTTGTATGGCCTTTCGCGACTCATCTTACCCAACAGTGCCGTCCTAATCAGTCCAGGCGGACCGGGTGGATTTCTTTCCAACTTATGACCACTTTCTTTACTTTCTATTGACCTTACAGATCCGGCTTTGAGCTGGAGCAAAGATTACGGAGCGAGTGTGCGGCAGGGCCGTGGCGCTGCCAGCCGCCTGACAGAGTAGAAGCCTTCCCTAGGCTGCTCATGCCTGAAGCATCACCGCGACATCCCTACTCTGGCCCATGCCAGTCTATATGACTTATGGAGTTTGGGCCCTCTACTGCCAATCCCACTTAGAGTGCATTTTTCCGATAAACAAAAGCACATTCAAGCTTTAGCTCCTCATTTCACACTACGGGCTTTGGCTGCAGGCAGTGCTTTCCTGGAGCCCTTGGCCTAGAGTCCAAAGAATGGCTCCAGTTGGCTCTTCTTTAAAAAAAAAAAAAATCCACATGTGGAGGATTAGGCTGCATCTTTCATCCTCCGCGCTCCCTGCTCGCCCTCTCCTTCCTCAGCCATCGTCACCCCCCGAGCGCCACTAAGTGAACCCGTGGACACACACCTCCAGCGGCTCACCTCCGGTGCCCCAGCTTGGCCGGGAGCGGAAGCAGGTGCATGGGTACGCCGAGCCGATGCCCCGGCTACGCACATCAAACACGGCGGGACGGGCATGCCAGATTTCAGTCAAACTTTTGCAGGGGAAGTTTTTACACAGCTCGCGCAGAAGTTCCGGCGCAGAAGTGACTTTTTGTTTTGCTGTGATAAATAGTGCCGGAGCGCCGCGTGCCCGTGCTGTGGCGGTGGTGTACATATGGCATGGGAGAACGCATTTCTCTTAACATATTCCATTTCAAAAGCGCCCATTTTGAATGCGCTTAACCTGTTCACTGTAAATTGTGCGCCATATGGGAAAGATGGATGGGAGTGTGACAAACATGACTCTCTAATATTGTTGCTATTAAAAATGTCACACCTCTGATCTGATGTTCGGCAGCCCCGCGAAGGTCCTTTGTCTCCACCTCTGCATAGATATCAAAGCAGTTATTAGCAGCAGCGTGAGTTGATAGTCGCGAAGCGAGGTGACCCCGGTGGGGGGGGGGGGGGGGGGGGGGGGCAGGGCGATGCTCGTCTCAAGAACAGCTGCGCCGCCCACTCGCAACAGTTGTACTCTACCCACAATGCCCTGGTGGGAGTAGCAGGGCAAGACGCTGGCTTGCACCGAGGAGTGGCGTCTTCGGCAGAACTCGGGGAGATGGGGGGCTGGGCTGGGCTGGGGGGGTCGAGAGGGGCTGCTCGATGCGGCGCGCAGCCAGAAGGTCAATATTTACAGGAAGTGCTCGCGTGTGCCAACACCTGCCTTGTGTTTATGAGAAAAAAACGGAGAAACGGGCCTTTTGGAGGAGCCGGCCCTGTTTGGGTACAAGTGCCGAACTTCATGTGGATTCTTCCCACAGAGAAATTTGATTTACTGAGAAACCAAGTAAAAGCTTGGGATTGTTTTTACATTTACTCAGGAAAAACAGATGGAACATATGTCTGTGTACTCTGTTCATTTATCACTTAAATTGCAGTTGATCTTTTTGTATTAATAATGACATTATATTCGCACCATCATTACAATATTATTGGTTTTCATTTTGTAATTTATTTTTTCTCTATGGTATGCATTTAATGCAATTCCATTAAAACAAATATTTCATAAACATTGCTAATTTCATTAACTGTATGACAGCTTGTCTTTGAAGAGAAAACAAGACATGGCCTTGGAGATTCATGAGGAGAGATTATAAGGAAGATGAGCAGTGTGAGAGCTGGGACTAAGTGGAATGAACTGTGTTGACACATAAATCAACCAGTTGCGCAGGACTTTCATCTGTCAACATATTCAGTCAGTATGGGTGGTTTCTCTGCAGCCCTTTAGTCCGTCTGGATGCTTTCCTTGCTGCATAACAAATAGGATAAAGTTTTATCTTTATGTCTGTCCGCCTCTCTGTCGCTCTCTCTCTTTCCTTCCCTGTCTGTTGCCACCTTTCTTTCTGAGAACTGCTGCGGAAACATTTTCATTGCTTTTTAAAACCCTTCATTCTTCTGTTTTTTTTTCTTCCTTAATCATTGCTTCTTAAGACCAGTCCTGGAAACCTGTGGTTCTGCACATTCAGGTCTCGTCCAGAATGTTCTGACAAGCTGTAGACACGAACTGCTGTATAAGTCCTTGTCTTGCAGAAAAAGGGATTATCTCTGAATCATAAATTGCGTACTTGCTAGAATAAATGTCCAGCCTTTTTTAACCAGTAATTTTACAGATTTTCTATTATCATTTACATTTGCATTTTTTTCTTTGAATTTAATGTCATTTAGTTGTACCATATTATTATTATTGCTTAAAGTGTCCATAAGCGCATCCTTTTCAAAACGACTTGGTTCCTTTGCGCCATTTCCTGTTCTCTTCCTTATGCTCCGTTCCAATCACAGGAAGATGTGAAGATTCATTCAAACTCTTGAGATACAGCATGTGTTTTTCCCAGAGGGAAAAATTAATTCCTCCTCCTCCTCCTCCATCTCCTTTTTACCGCCAAGGTGCAGCCGATTCCCATTCTCTTTGCTCTGAAAAAATGCGTGAGGAGAACAGTTCCTGAGGGAATCCTACTTATATACTCTTTCTTCCACATTTTAATCCTCTAATATATTGAAATAAGAATGCTTCATGGGGATGTTAGTTTTGTTAAAAATTCTAATATTAGCTGCATGGCATTGATGCTGTAAACAGAAGCAAAGGCTTGAGGAAGTGCATCGATTGTGCTTGATAATAGCTGAAATAAATGTTCTCAAAATATGATTTGCAAAGGAAATAGAAACATGTTGATTAATCATGTCATTTGAACCATGTTTTACTAATTTTATTCAGATTTATATGGAAATATTTTGTAAATAGTTTAACTCCATTGAGCACAAATTCCATTTTAAGTCCTTTGGTGAAAAAAAACCCAACAAACTTTGTTTTGACCTTTTAACTTCCTGTCATTCAAAGTACATTTTTTTTTTTAATTCACAGTTGACCATATGTTACACTGAATCCCTATAGAGAAAAGCCGAGATCATACAATACACCACATTGTCTCTGGTGTTGAAAAGCAATTTTTATCCAGAGTTTTGCTAATTACCCAGACTAATCTGTTATCACATCCAGGTGAGATCTGAGCATTTTATATCATCCTGGTGGAAAATTAGTACATGTTTAACATATTTAAAGGCTTGTTTAGTAAAACATATGTATAAATGAGCTAAATTAGCAAAAAAAAAAAAGTTCATGTCTACCAATGAACTGCACATTTTGAAAAACAAAAAACAAATTAAACTTGCATTTTGTAAACAAAGATCAACATGTAATGGTCTGTATAATCTGCGCTTACAAATGACTTTGATAGATTATTCAAATCTCAGGCAATGACAAGGTACCGCTGCGTAATCCAGATAAGTGGCCTTTGTGTGGCCTATTTACTGTACATATGTAAATAAATGTATTAATAGGCCAAGGATGATGAAACTTCATAACCGCAATCATTACAATATTAATCGCAGTTTAAATTCCTTAATATGAAATGGATTTCCATTTCAGAAAAAAAGTACAATAGCTTTGCTCTCCCTTTATTTTGAGAAATATTCTGGCAACCCTGAAATCAGCGGCAGGTTTTAGAATGAAAGAAAGACAGGAAACGATAGAACTGTAATCCCTATCAATGTACTTTATAAACCACCTTCTCTCTAAAATGTGTGACTAATGTGCACAAATCTCTGGCTTTAAAAGCTGTCAGCCGAGATGGCTGGAGTTGTTGTTCCACTATTCAGTGCTCAAACGTAATAAACCAGCTCGTTCGTTTGTTCCATTGCCTTCTCCCTTTTTGTTTCTCCTCTGAGCAAATGTACCTTGAGGTCTTGTGTAGGGTTTCCCTTTTCAGGCTCCGCTTTGCAGAGCCTGCGTGCTTCGTGGAGCCGTAATGACATTAAACACGAACACTTAAAGGGCTTTCGGCGAGAGCTTCATTGTCTGTTGTGAAGGCTTCCAGAAAGGGCTTTTATTATGTTGTGGATTTAATGCCAGTGTGTGTTACCTGATAACATTAAAGCAGAGAAGGCAAGAATATTCCCACACTGGCAAAGCATCAAGAATATTGACCACCAACAGGATTGCAGCTGATGCTGGGCATGTATATTCATGGGCTCCGAACGGCCTGATTACTGCTATTACAGAATTATATCCAGGGAGGTGCAATTCATTAGCCTTCATTCCTCTTTATCCCGCTTTTGAGTACAAGGCTACCTTGGCGGTGCAGGAGCAGATAAATGTTCTTTCTTCTGTTCTCCAGATGGGGGAACGCAGACAGTTGTGCTCGTACCGCAAAATGCTGATCTCTCGTTAATCTGCCGTACAGGCTTCACAATGCTGATAATATGGGGCAAAGAGTGGGCCGTTCCGGAGAGTTGCGGCAAACAGCACTAAACTTCAGGCTGGCTTGCCCCGTATTTTTTTTTTTTTTTTATGAAAATGATTGCTTTTTATTTTTTTTTAGTGGGTGGTGCTATGACAGTTGAATACACTTTTGAGAGAAGAAGTAAATTAAACCTATAAAATGAAGTTTACTTCTGGTTGAATTGATAATTCGGTGAATTT
The DNA here is from genome assembly GCF_900700375.1 of Denticeps clupeoides. NCBI lineage: Eukaryota > Metazoa > Chordata > Actinopteri > Clupeiformes > Denticipitidae > Denticeps > Denticeps clupeoides. The sequence continues at coordinate 27,997,199 of NC_041711.1, read as the reverse complement.
ACGAAAAAGAAAAAAAAGCAGTAATTTCCATCGGTGTATTTGAGGTAGAAATAATGACAGTGTTTTGGTGATGTTTGATCATCCTTAGCAAATCCCAATGCCAAATTTGTTCTGCAGGTGTTGCACATGGAATAATTTTGGAGCATAATGAGCATAAGGTGTTGATATCGTACTGTACTTAACGGCTCACTATTTCACAAACTTAAAAGCCTAAATGATGGATGTGCAGGGAGTGTAGGAACGCTCGTTTTTTGCACTACATTTATTCAGACATGTTAATATTCCTCGTTGGGCCCATGGCTGAAGCCAAAATGGACACAGAAAGGAAGTGTTGAAATGACAAGTTCCTCTGTAGACGCTCCGTTTTCTTCTCCCTGAAACGTTTGCTCGGCATCCTCTGTTGTAAGACACGACACACCGCGTTTTCGGCAACAATCCCCAACCCTTCTGTGCAATGTAAATATTGCCCCAGTACAATTAGAAATAAAAAAAAAAAAAGAATTGTGTTAATGTTGTCGGCGGCGGAGATTCGGCAGCACAGAGTGTGTTGTCTGGAAATATCACTACTCAGGCATAAATTGTCATGCTGCCTTGGGTGCTCTCTGCTCCGCCTTCCCCTTCTTGGCATGTGTTGCCGAAATCATCCGGGCCGGGAAGACAATGGCTATTACCCAGCACACCTGGGTTCTCGGCCGCACTCTTCTCTTAATATCTTTTAAATCTCCACATAAGGTATGCCTTCCATAGGGCTTACAATACCATTTGCTGTAATAAATTCTTTTGGCAGAGGTGGATGCAAGCTGCTTCTCTGGCCTCTGGAGATTCGGGGTGAGGCATCCCAAAATATGAGGATAAATAGTGGATAATCCTCAAGGACCACAGCCTGGTAATCAACATTCTTCCAACTGGAAACATTTTCTAATTCTTCATCTTAATTTAACTCTTCCTACCTGCTCATTTTGAGCAGCGGGCAAAATCGTTTTAAAAGAGTACAAATTAAGATGAAAAAGGAAAAACGAGGGAACAACAAAAACCGGAAGAGGGGTGATAAGCAAATCAAATTAATGACAAGTGTTTGTGGCGGGAAGACGGGCGAGAGCTCGGTGGCAGTACGCGGCCTGTCATGTGTGCCATGTTAAACACTTCACACGCCGTGGAGGGGCTAATCCACCGTTCCTGCGTATCGACTCGACGTGTGATTATACGAATAAACTGCACACGCTCGCTGGAGAGCAAAAGGATCGCGCCTCGTTAATGTTCAAGCTCACTTGAACGAGAGTGTAATTACGAGCAAAGAAAAAAAAAGATTTAAGTGTTGTCTAATAGAGGAGCTTGAAGGTATTTATTTCTCATTGTGTTCTGAGCAAGAAGCATCCTGCAGCACCCCACTTTTTTCACTTGGCGTGAGGATGCAGGGAGGAAAAGAAATTGTTTGTTAATATAAAAATATATATATATATAAAAGATTTTTTTTTACTTCCACTTTGAGGAAACCGTCATGGCTCCAGGCTTGCCTGGATTCGCAACACAGGGATGCACTTCTGTTGTGAGTCTTTACTGCAGCAGCATATGAACTGTCACTTGTTACTTTAAATAATAGATTGCCTTCCCTAATTTCCTGCCTGATATTTTTGGCAGAGAGGAGAGACTTGCAGACAGGCAGCATCTGTCAGCCCTCCATGCAGGCCAGAAATACTCACCACACGGGTTCAGGAAAATAATGCACAGGCACATTCACCTGGGCCTTATACTTACACTTATACTTACACTAACCATCACTGCTCTTTTTTTTTTGGTTCAGGTTTTAGAATAGTTTTACAATAGTTGCTCCCACGTACCCCGATCCACGCTGAACTTCCACTGTTGGTTTTGCCAAGTCCTTGTCAGCATCTCTCGGTTTTATATAGCACCAGTTTATGCAGTTTAATAGTAATTACACTCCAGTGATATTTAAATATTGTCTCCTCTGGCAGCAGCATACTCAGATTCCTGTTGTCTTAACAATAGTTTAATTGTTGGTTTAGTCGCCCACTCAATAGCTGGGCAACACAAAAAGCAGTAACAGATCTGAACAAATCTGTCACAAACGAATGCAATTAAAAGACACCTGCGCCTGTCGCTTCTTTTGCATTATTTCTGGAACAGGCCCGCACCTTCATCCCTTCCTCTTGCACTGCACGACCATCAAAATATCCGTGTGGCAAATTCTGAAGTTGAAACTTAAAAAAAAAACTCGAACTGTGTTGGAAAGCCAAGGCCACAATTCATTCCAGCGACCCCTACTGGTGAAACCTGGGACTGAGGCCTAGACTTGCAGAGTAGGGTGTTGGCAGGTGTGCGTGTGTGTGTGAGTGTGTGTGTATACATGTGCTGCAGCACAGGGATAGCAGCCGCCCTCTGAGCCTCCCAGCGGCTGGGGCCTTTTGTCTCTTTCCTGTGGGGGCCCTGACAAGGGCCAGAATTCCTCCACGTGTGTGTGTGCAAGCCCTGCCAGGATAGCTACAGACAAAGGCGGCACACTTGCCAGCAGCATCCCTATCCCACCTAAAGCAACACATTTGTTCCCCTTCCCTGCTCCCGCTCGCGCCGTCCACTCTGGTGGCAGCCGAGCCGGCGCGGGAGAGGCCCTCGGGAGACTGGAAAGTGAATAAAGAAAAAAAAAAAAAAACAGGAAAGGAGAGAATAAGCATTTTTCATGCTCTTTTTTGTCAAATACGGTTTCCAAAAATAATGTGCGCTCCAAAAACAGAAGGTGAGGTCTATAAGAGACACACACACACACAGGCTCCCATAGACACACACGGGCACACACACAAAACCAGACTGTTGGTCTTGGGGAGGGTGGTGAGTACCTGATTCTTCTCCCTTTTTTCTCATCTCCCTTTAAAAATCAGTAAATCCATTTGCTAAACAGCTGCACCTCTGTACTGAACAGATAACAACCTGGGCCAGACTGGCTTTGCTGTGAGTCAAGGCTGATAGGCCCAAATCTCAGGCCTTTTTTTTTAAATGCTAATGACGAAGGAACACTTCCCAAGCCAAAAAATGCTCTTGTAGATCTGTCAATTGCTATTTTGACAGATATTTGCTTGTAAGTACACACAACACTTGTTCCCTGTGTCTTATCTCATGCTCTGCAGAACACTGACCTACATTGCATCAAGCACAATATGATGCACAAACACGGTCTGTTCAATACCATTTTTCATTTTCACCTTAAAAAAAAAAAAAAACAGATGGAGCCAAATTAAATGGCTGAAAATCCAATAAACAGAATGCATTCTCTCCCAAATAAAACCTTGCCATTTTAAAAAGAAGAATCTCCCACCCATCTAAAAGCGTTTCAATGCTCATTTCAAGGGCTGTACGTTAGTACTTGCCAGCGCAGAGTAAATATTGAAGATAAAGCTACAGCTGTGCTCTCTCTCGCAGCTCGCTTTCACACTCGGCTCAAAACCATGACTAGAATGCACGAAAACTGGTAGGAATGAGTGACAGAGAGGGAGAGAGAGAGAGAGAGAGAGAGGTTTCCCTTCTCAGTCTATGGTAACGTCCTGGCTTTTAGGTGTTGCGTTATAATAGATTAGACACATTGCAGTAAATACATATTTATGGTGACATCTTTTTCTAAAATCAAATAGACATCAGTCCAGTTTTTAAATCCACGCTGCAAAATGTGCCCATAGTGTTTGGCATCAAAAAAGACGTTATTTCTCATATGAATTAGCACAACACAAGAGAACTTTTAGTGTAATGTGCAATAAAAATAAAAAAAACTGCATTTTGAGGCCAACAGCAGCCCTGAGAAACCGAGTCGAGCAGAGTAAACATTTTGTTCCTGCAAACAGCTCGATGCCAATCAGCGATTAATGAGGCGCAGTTGAACACCACCGGCTGAGGGAAGTTAAACTGAGCTGAATTAAGAAGCTATATCATCCCTCATGCAGGTGCTCGCCGAACGAATAACCGCTTTAATTACTGTTATTCAATCATTTGCTTTTCTCTCTCTCTCTTTCTCCACTCCCTCTCTCTCCCACTCTCCCTTCCACAGCCTGCTATGGCATTATCAGTTTTTCTTGTCAATTTGCAAACGCCTATCACGGTGTAATGCGTGCATGTTTGCCAGCAGTGCCCAACCATATGTGACCTAAAAACATTTCCCCAGTAAGCGCGCATTGTGAAGGAAAGCGAAGACGAGGGAGGGAGAGGAAAAAAAAAAGTAAAGCAATACAGCAAGGTGCCTCGCCCAAAGTGAGCCTTCAAACTCAATGGGTTGTTATCTTGGTTTGCATGATGGGGTGGAGGTGTTTTGAAATGGCCTTTGATGGGGCGCATCTGTGCGTGATGGGTGCTCACCGCGTGTGCTGCACAGAGGGGGGAAGTGGAGGGGGAGTGGGTGTCGGTGCACCTGCTACAGTATTCAGCTCAACAATGGGGATTATTTTTCTCGCTTCGAGATATTTCTTGCTATACCGTGGAAGTGGACAAAAAAAAAAAAAAAAAAAAAAAGAAAAAAGATGGCAAGCTCTGTCGCCTCCAACAGGTTGAGGTAAACTTTGCTGTGAGAGTCTGGGGCCACGGAGGGGCTGACGGCACCATGTTGTTTTTTTGGGGTCTGTGAGACACTGTATATGGTTACATACGCTGTGTGTATGTGTCTTTTTGTCTACATTAGAATAATATTTCGGCTTTTAAAATTGCTCCCAGAGTTCCAAAGCATTTCTCAAGCCATAAAAAAACAAAAATTAATAACATATATTCATTATTGCATGGTGTCGAGAGTAGAATTAAGGGCTGATAATTCACATCCATAAGAGTTTTAAAAAATATTGTAAAACAAATGCAATTTCGTGAACGTGAAATGGCAGATTTATTTTTCGTTTTTTTTTATCTGTATGTTTATCTGTATTTGTGTCTGTGCTCCATGTCCACACCGGGCAGGGAGCTGTTTTTAACCCGTCGTCAGCGTATTGAAGTCAGCCAGTGAGGTACCTCTCTGTACGAAGGTCAGGGTGTGCGGTGTGTTCTCGAGGGCAGCCAGCAGAGAGGCTTTCAAAGAAAGCAGAGCATGATTTGAGGCAATTAACACAAAACAAACGAGGGCGATTTCCCTCAGAGGCTGGGGATGGATCTGTCTCTCTGGAGCCACGCGCTGACAAGTCCCACTCCCAGGGGAGCGCAAATAGAGATGTTACTACACTCGGAGGTAACGGGCTCACTACTCTCACGTTATATAACATCAGACAGTGCGCACTCAGCATGTGCAACCTGCCGTGGGCTCAGATTTGGTGATTTACTGCTGCCTGCCTTTAAAACTAGTTAAACCAATGGTTAAAGCAGCTTAACCATTTAAATACACATTTTAGAAATAAGCAAAAACACATTGTGCATTATTAGTCATTAGATGCATTACAATCAACAGTTTAACAGTAAAAAATCTTTTACCACTCACAAAGATGATCCAAATCAGGAGTTTAGCAGTGTAATTGTGCAGTTGTATTTGTCATGCTGTTCAGGGCATAAAAACAGTTGCATCTTCCTTTAAGGTAAAAATAGCAAATCCTACATGCATAAGATACATTTTTTTCAATACTTCTTTTTAATACTTAATACATTTAAATTTGTCTAAAGTTTTGTCTGGTTTCATGGTAGTACAATACAGAGACACATTCTCTTCTTTTCAATGACAGAATACAGTAATAGCTAAGGCCCTGGAGAGGAGGGATGTGACAGGGGTATTTTTTGAGGTGTAGTTCCTCCCGGCTTTGCTCTCTCACAGGCCTCCTGGGTCTCAGTTGGCACAGCGCCTCGAACCCAAGCCGCCGTGTGGTGGGGAGACGCCCCAGTGTAGCTTCTCTCTCTTGGGCCACGCTGGAGCTGAGCTCAGACAAAGCAAATCCACTCCACCTCCCTCTGGACCCTGGGACCCTCCTATGCCTCCACCGACAAATGAGATTCTGTTGCTGATGACTTAACAATGTACTTACACCCCAAAACACACACCTGCTGCACATGTACACACATGCACACTTGATCCTCAGACAAAGCCATTTCCAGGAGTTGCCACTGCATTTCCTCCTTTTGTTTGCCTGTCTTTATGGAACCTTCCTCACCCATAATGGAAGCATTGTTTTGCCATTGTTCATCGTAATTTCAGTACACGCTATTTGTTCCCTTAGCCATTGAACATTTCAAAATTATGCATTTTCAGCAAGTGTTTTCCATTTTGCCCAGTAAATCCCTTTTGTTTAACAAGATTAAATGATTTTTGAAAAAAAAAAAAATCAAACAAGAACTAAACAAGATCCTTGAAATCAGGTTATAATTATTTAAAATCTTTGACAACAGATGCTTTGTACTCCATAAGTTTACCATGGTGCCAAATTCCTAGTTTTTTTTTTTTTTGAGGAACTACAGATCTTTTTTGAGACACCATTCAGATGGTAGCTTCAATTTCAGTTCAGGCAGAAGACCCCATCACTCAAAAAGCGTTCAACGTGCAGCTACACTAGCACACGTGTGGACTGACGGTGACATGAGCCATACACTCAAAGCCCATTGTTCCTGCTGCTCCTGATATTTACTCTTGTCATGTTCACAGTCATGTACAAGAGTGTAGTATTTGAATAATTAAGGGCAAGAATAACTGCTAAATGCACTCCTTAACTAGCTGAGAAGACACACATCACAGCATCTCAAATCCACTATGTTCCTGTTAAATGTCATGATTAAAGTGGAGTAATGGCTCCATTGGAGCCCATAGAGTCTGTGCTATGAGTTCACATGCTGAAAGCCCAGCATCCTCACAAACCCTAATGCCCTATATGACAGCCCAGTGGTGAGAGTGGGCCATTACTGTACTTGCAAACAGGCCAGACAGAGGGGCTTTCATTTAGCTTAACGATCTTTGTTTCCCTCCAGTGGTGTGATGAGATGAGGGAACCTAGGGAGGAATCCTTCAAACATTTGCAAAACCAATAACCCCACTTAATCAACCAAGATGGCATTTATTTACATTCCTTTCCCCCCAGAAAACGAGAAGAGCAGCAGAGAATATGTGGTAGTCAAACTCCCTGTTCACATCTGGCATTAACATATGTTTAGAGTGATCCAATCACAAACATACAGTTCAAAGTGCAGGTGTGATTTCACCCAAGATGCTCTTCGGCCGAACTGAAATCTGTTTTCTGTCCACATTCAGAGGTGGTCTGTTCCGCACATGGCCACGTTCTTTTAGCAGAGTGTGTCCTGGGCCACACTGAAGGACCGCCTACTCAACAACTGACGTCCTCATTGTAAGTGGAGGTAAGCACTCATCCACGTGCCAACTGCACCATGTTAAAGTCCGTCGACAGGCAACAACAGGCAACATTTTGTATTTGATTTCTGCTTTTCATTCCTGGCAGACTGTCCACAGGAAGTGCATTGCTTCCCCTCACCATTTAAAAACAACACATTTGTCCCTTGCAGATATAAATGCTGTACATGTTTGCCTGCATACTGAGTGGGGAAGTGAGTTCTGATCTCAAGTGATCATCTCAGACACACGTGGACATTTTCTAATACCAGGCGTGAACAGACATATTTAGAGCGGTCCACTTGTGAACAGAGCACCCAAGATAAGGGTGCACCTAACATACAGGAAAGAAATAGCAGCTCTATTATATAGCTGTTAAAGCTGCATGATGTTATTGTTCAGGGTGAAGTTAACAGACAGGGGTGCCAGTGTTTGACAGTCAGAGTATATCTTTTATAGAAAACAGACAGTATAAACAGGCAAGGCAGTCCTATATAGAAAATGACATTTACATTTACAACATTTATCAGACACCCTTCTCCAGAGCGTAGTTACAGGGATAGTGACCTTGGAGCAAATATATGAAAGTGATACACAGCATAGCACTGCACAAGGTGCACACAACAAAATGCATTCACTCTGCATTCAACCCATCACCCTTAGTGAGCAGTGGGCAGCCAAGAAAGGCAGCCGGGGAGCTGTGTCTGGGAACGGTACCTTGCACAAGGGGACATAAGTGGAACCTTGGCAGGTCAGCAAATGAACCCACAACCCTTTGATTCACTCTGATTTACCCACTAGGCAACCACTGCCCATTTTTTATAAAATATATACATACCAGGTAGGTAGTATATATTTTTCATTAGATTTAAGCCCTTGGCCCCCGACAAACATTTTCCCTTTTAAAAAGTGAATTAAATTTTTGAGTTGATTTGTTGGTGGTCATTAGTAAACCTAAAATTAACCCTAGCCTGGTTGGCAACATAAAGTACCCTCTAGAGTCATTGGCACCCTTCATAAATGTTAATAATCTACCTTTTGGTGAAGTTTTCAATTTAGGAGTGTAGTTACTTCCAAGCTTTAATTCCCGATTTCCTAATCATACAGGGTACACATATTAGGTGACACAGAGGCCAAATTCCATTTGTTATCCATCATCCATAACCCAGGCAATGGTTACAGTTGTACAACAAGAAATAAAGGAAATGAAGAGAAATGAGGAGAAAAAAATCTCCATAACCACTGTCAGACCACACCAGATTGTCAACAGACTATTTGGAAGTTATGCAAAAAGCCTTCTGTCATTTGGCACCTCGGGTTTGTGAAGTACCATTTTGACTTGAATAATGTCTGATGAAACAAACAAAAGGTATCTTTTTGGCAGAAAACAGTCAAGGTGGATTTGGCGTATAATTAAGGTTGGCTAGAATGAAAAGAACCTTGTCCCTGCTGTAAAATATTGTTGGGGAGGTTATGTGATAGAAACTATTTTGAAGAACATAGTTGATCTGCCGGCATCTGGCAAGATCTGCTAAAACGATGTCCTCATTGGATCTTCCAGCAGGACAATGATCTAAATAATATCTTAATATCTTCTCATTAATGTGACACAGAAAACACATTGCTTGTAAATTCTATGGCGGTTTTTACAAAGTATTAAACACATGTGGTGTCAAGAATTGTGATGTGTAGTTTATTTTTTTACTAACTATTTTCCTACTGGTTGCAAGGCACATCAATGCTTTAGAATGGCATTTTTTATTTGAGGGTTCCCCATATTTCTAGCTCACTTCAAATGGCTGAATCGAGCAGTTTCTGTCCTATGATCAGAAATATATTGAGGCAGACAAGTTGTTCACACCCACCGATGAGAATTTTCAAGGGCTCTGTCACATTGTGCCAACTGCAGCTAAGTTGACTGCAGTGAATTCACATTCTCCAAATTCGGCTGACTATTTCACCAACCTGACTCCCTATGGACTGGAGAATTTTTCTTTCCATCTGTTTTGCGGACAGTAATTTTCACATACCTTCACAACTGCAAGCTATTTAATTTGTATGTCTGAAACTAAAAATGACAGCCTTGACAGTGCTACCCAGCTGGCCCGAGCTTTGTCTGCTATAGGTGTGATTATTTATAAGGAGGAGAGAAAGAGGAGAAGGAGGCGTTGAGTCTTGGTGTGCTCATGGACAACAGAGTGAAAAACATGAGGGAGCATACGGCAATTTCATGTGGCGATTTAAAGTTTAAAAATGTATGTTTTGTGGAAAAGTGTTTTTTTTTTTTATCATTATGTTTCAACACAAGTGAAAGCTGTTCTTTTTTCACTTTCTGCTCATCTTGTGCTTTCTTGTGCTTCCACTTTTTATTTGATTATTTGTCAGTATTTCATTATTTGTCAGCGCAATTTGGATAAACATGCATGAAAAATGAATACGAAATAGTGCTTGACAATGAAACAATGACATGGTCAAACTTACATTCTCTGATGCACCAGATACTCAACTAGTCTTAAGGTCAGGTTATTGCTTCTTTAATCACTGTTTTCACCCTTGTCCAAAAAAAGATAATGGAAAAGGTTTTTCTGTCCATGAATTTTGATTCTTTATGTCATTTTAATAGTTTGTATTAAAATAAACATTTGAATGGGATTGTACTGAAACCTGTTCACAAACAAATCGAATATTTGGATAAAATCATTCATTTAAAAGCTGGAGATATTGAATCAAAGTGAAGCTGAAGGTCAGAATGTTTCCCACCCCAAATTGATTCTGCTAATTAGTAGAGCAAATTTTTCCAACCGACTTATTTAGCTCTGCTGTCATTTATACATGAACTTTGTGAGCACAGTTGCATCTTGTGATTTTTGTGTATAAGTTCAGCACTGCTATTATAATTTTGTGTCTTATTCATCAGAACTGACAGCCTAGCTCAGTGTTTCCACCTCATATTCAATGAATTGAATATGAGGTGGAAACAGTCTGCTTTTTCTGACAGCATAGAATAGATCTGGCAATGATCTGTGGATAGCTATTTCAGTTCTAATGAGGAATGAGCAATTTGGCATCGTCTGTTAAATACACACAGAGTTAGTAGTTGACAAGTAATATTGAATGCATGTATCCCTGACTGCACACAGTGCTATGATGTACTTTGCAACACTTGCTATGTGTAGCGACAACAATGCATGCTATCATGCACAGTTCCTGTTATACGTCTTACAGCCCTTCACAGTCGTAATCTGTAGAGTGGGGAAGTTTATGATGATTGAAGATCTGTGCCCAGAAAGCCTAACACATGGGCACACATCACATCTGGCTTAATTGTGACACTGGCTCAACTCTATTGGCCATGTCTGGTCTGGTCCACGTGATTTCAGTTGACAGAATGCGTTTTATAAATTGGCCTAATATCAGATCATTTCTGGGAGAAATGTAGGAGACTGTCTGACAGACGGGCGACAAAACAACACAGCAATCAAGTGAAGGACCTCTGGACAGAATACTTTCTCGAGGCATGAAGGCACGGCTTCTGATGGAATACGTGATTTTTGAGTACAGGAGCACTGTCTGCTTCTGGTGTGAGTAAATAGCCTTTGCTTCATTTCAGTAATTCTAGAAAGTCATCTTAAAGGTACAATGTTTAAGATTTGGCCACCTTGGCGAATGAGGGCAAAAGACTCATTCCAACCTCCCTCTCAAATGCATCACTACGACTCTGATCAAACAGTTCTACCTCCAGCTTCTAACTTGCATATTACCTACTGTTTATTTCCATAATAATACTGGGGCTCTGCTGGAAATGTATTTAGCAATACATGCACTTGTATAGATAGGTTTACCTTGCAAACTATTTGGGACCTGTTTCGACAATAGCAGAAAGCAAAAAACATGTGCGCATGTCCAAGTCCCTTTCACCAGTTTGATGGCAAAGAAAAAAAAAGCTTTGCCCCAGTGTGTACAGAAAAATGGTTTAATAACTGTGTAATGCAAAATGCATAAACAACAACAAATAAACATCTAAATCAATTTTAGCTCACAAGTGTCCTTTGGCATGTGGCAGAAGACCTTGGCCAAAACACCGCTCCTATTACGCAAAAAACCTTTTGTCACAGTCGGCATCTCACCAACAGGACCCCTGGGGCCGGCAGCCTCCCGATGGAATGGCCACCTGAGCAAAAGTAACGTCCCCACAGACTGCTGCCCGGGGCGCCTGTCGTGTTTGCCCCCTGCTGCCTCAGGGATGGGTTGTCAGAGACCACATTTCACTGTGTGCACTGAGTGCTGTGCTGTGGCATGTCACATGTGACAACTAATCACTTTCAATCATTTTCAATCGCTTAAGTTGCCGCCCCGATAATTCTACTGCCTGCGCCTCTGATAAATCCTGCCGAGGGGCCAGCCTCTTCCCAGACTCACGCCCCATTATTCAGAACATGGAAGTGCATGGTAAAAAATTTGCAAAGCACCACCAGAAACTTTGAGAGATGGCACAAATGGAGTTTCAAAGGAGCCCACTGTATTATGTTTTTGATGACCAGTTTACCCCTAGTCAAAGACTGGAGATTTAGTGGTGGAAACAGTAAATGATAAGTAAATGTGGTGGTATTAGAGGTTTAAAATATGGTAACTAACGACTGTAACTTTCTATCTGATTTTGACACAGAGTGGTTATAGAACAATATACAGATGCCATTACTGTGAAGTGCCAAGTGTGATGGGTTAAAAGCAGAGGAAAAAAATGTGTGTATTGAATGCTGCCCTGTGTTTCACAATGACAATCGCTTCACTTTTTTTCTTTCTTTCAAACAGAGATGCATGTCTCTGGATGGCTGCACCCACTTCCTGAGGATCACCATGACCCCATCTACAGTTTAGCATTTTGCAAAACCAGCTACCAAATGTCTGAGCGCTTTTCATTTTTCTGGCGGTGGCACTAACCCTCGTAAGTGACTGTGTCCTGACCTGACTACACTGGAAGGAGTTTGGCTGCTTTCAGACCAAATGCGGCATGCGCTCTGAAAGACGTTATTTTCTATGCCGTGTGCGCCACTCTGCGACTTTTAAATTTCTTGAACTTTCTTGATCCTCCCGCATTGTCGCGCAATCAATAGAATTTGGTCTTCCCCTGCAAAACACAGACATAATCTGGAAATGGAAAAGCTCTGAGATCCCAGAGCACAATTTGCTGTTTTTTTTGCGCTGCAATGGAATCAAAGCATGCTAGTCTTTCTTGTAATAGAAAACATTATGTGATATAATGTAGATACAGTATGGGATGCATTGCGATACATCGATATCGAGGCTTGGATAATCATAATCAAACCGAATAATGAGACCAGTGAAGGTTCACACCTTCAGTGCTTTTGGTGCTGTTCTACAGTGTGTCACATGTGAAAAGTAATAATTTTCACTTTCTTTCTTTCACACAAGTATACAAGACACGATAATATGCAAATGACCAGACAGGACACAAAAAGGATACATTTATACTAAACATGGCACACACAATCAGGAAATTAGGAACCTCCAGCCTGGAATGCGGGACCTGAGCACCCCAATAAGTCGGGATTGTGACAGTCAATCAATAAAGTAATATGTGACAAGATGCATTGCACTTCTACATTTCTTACTTTTGTCTCCTATTTAATTACGGAGATGTAACTTAGCATTTGAGTTAGCACTCAGTGATGCAGTCTCAAATGTATGACATAAGTTCTTTAATAATTATTTTACGTCATAGAATTTACTTTACTGTTAGGAATGGCATGACACACTGCAACATTCAATGCATGAAAAACACAAATAAAGATTGAAGAGATGCTGAATGGTGCTGCTGTTCTAGTTGTTCTCTCCATGTTGATTTTGTACAGCTTGATCGCTCTTCTGAGGAGACCTGTGAGAGTTTTAGTTCATTCCTGTAAAAAAATTCAGCATGCATCTGAGCACAGTAATAGCTTTAGGAGGTCATTCCGTGTCAGAGCAGCCAAGCATATAACCACATCATTTCATAATTAATGAGACTTTGTAAATTGTGCTAACATGTTATAAGAAAAGAGAAGTTATCCCATGTTTTCAATCCATGGCTTGCTAAATTCTAGCATCTATCAACTTTGATCAAGTTTCTTGTCTGTTGTGTTAATTATCACTTTAAGTGGGAATTTCCTTTTTTTTGTTGCATATTTTAAGACCTGCCAGCTATACACCACGAGTCAGAGTCTGCAGTGTTGCGGTTGTATGCATGAGAAGCCTAACTTGGAGCCTCCTCTAATACTGAGGTCTCTTGTGAATCTAGAGCAAATCACATGTTGGGAAGAGCACATAAAACCACCCAGTGCAGCAGCACACAGTAACTTGCACTTTTAATGAACCAGCGTCAGTCATGGGTAGAATTAAGGAGGAAAGAAGCAGGATAAGTTTGGTTTCCTTTTTTTATATATGAAAAAAAAGGCAATAATGAGTTCCAAATGTTTACTACGAAAACCCCAGGGGGGCACTCTTCACTAAATAAATTCATACATTTAGAAAATGCTTCTGTAATAGACAGCCCATGATTCACCGACTGAATTTTAAAACATTGGCCCATATGTTAATGTTTCTTAATGCAGGAAGTTTAAAGGAGAGCGATCTGTTTGAAGAGGAGGATACATAATAATGCGAAAATTAAGGATCCGGTTTGCAGCAGCAAATTGGGTGAAAACCACCCTGGAACAAGCAGGCGTATGTGAACACACAGTACATAACTCCTTCAAATATCCTCTATGGGTGCCACCATTGGGAGAACCACTTGCTTAATTAGAGGGAGACCCATAACAATGTCCACTGATTCAGATTGACACTGTGACTTACACAGTTTCTAATGGTGCTGTGACAAACCAGGACAAATGTGTCAAAAATATAATTCACTACAAATTTGTTTCATTTAGTTTTTTGTCGTTGTTGCTTTGTGACACAATATTCATAATAAACACTTAAAGGGAACTGTAGTCAGGGGAAATAAACATTTGCATTCTTGTACCAAGATTTTCCAAAAAGTACTTTTTTTCTTGGATGGTTTTGCAGGCTTTTAAATATTGTTTCAAATAACTGTTTTTAGTGGTGCAATAAGGGTCAGTCATTTTCTAAAGATCTTAATTTTAAAAGTTAAGTGAGGACACTTGTGAGCTAAAATTGATTTATATGTTCATTTTAAATATTATATCTAGTCAAAAATATAGTTTAAGATCTGTATTTAATAATGAACCTTTTTCCATAGAATTATGCTACTGCTCTTAAAACATGAAAGATTAATTATATGATTTATGTTTTATGCTTCTGACCTGGATTGAGTTGTTTGATGGTAGCTAGATGGATGAATAGATTTTTATTTTATATCACATGTCTAACATTTAGTGGTCCTGCTTTCCCTAAATCTTGTTAAAACAGCATCATTCTAAATGTGTTATTAGACATGCTGCTGCAAAATGCCATACTGCGGCAGCCATGCCCTCTTGGTTATGCATAATGAATGTCTCCACAACATGGCGGATTTTAGGACGGGGGAAGGAACAAAAAACATCTATTAGGCTAGTAATTGCTGCGTGATTAGCAGATGCACAGTATTTGGCATGGAGTGGGCTTTTCCAGAGTTTGGAAGAAGTCTACCTACTGGTGCCTCCTGATACAATACAGCAGCGTCTGCAGCCATACATCGTGCATGTCTTCCCCTCTCTCTCTCTCTCTCTCTCTCTCTCTCTCTCTCTCTCTCTCTCCTTCTCTCTGTCTCTCCTTCTCTCTGTCTCTCTCTCTCTCCACCCACTCCCCGGGTCTCCTCTCCTATCAATCGTTCCCCTCCTCCTCTGCCTGTCTGGACTGGGACCAGCTGGCTTCATTAGACTGCTCACCATTCCAGATCTGCTGTTTTGTCTGTTGCACATTTTTAGACTGTTTTATCTTAAGCGCTGTCCATCCTGGACCCTCATAAATATTTTCTTGGCGTTTCTGCATCTGCACAAACTGGCTGCTAATGAAACAATTCATGTGTCCATTGTACATTTTGTTTTTTAATTAATCTTTGTGTCCAGCACTTTTTTCTTTCTTTCTTTTGGATCCTCATTGTTTGCATCAGTTGGGGTGAATGGGTTTTAATGGGTATAGAGACGTTTACATATTTCTTCTATAATTTTGCTTCTTGTAATAAAATATTAAGCAATATTTATGGCACATGCTGCAATATTGAGAATGGTAAAAATTCTCTTGCTGTAAAATTCCACAGCTACAGTAAATGTGCCAGTTTTGCTTTTTCTGAATGGGTCTGCAGTCCACCAACATTGGCTTTTGGCAAACCCATGTCACTCCACCTTCCACAATAAATCCACTAAATTATTTATTTTACGTCCTCTCTCCATTATATAACCAAGCAGTCATCATTCCCTCAATTGATTCTATTAGTATGTTCTAATTTAAAGACATGCACACGTCATCCAAAGTCAAAGTCAAGCAGCTGCCAGACCTGATGTGGCCCTCTACCTCTAGTAAAATGCTGTTCATAGTCTGTTAACTGTTAAATCATTTTTGATCTGACCAATCACACACAACACTGTTCTCTGAGCTAAAGGAGACTGGTCACCAGACCAAAAATCTGTTTAAATATGGCTGTTCACACACGAAAAGTCTTTATTTATTTATATTTTTAAATCACAAACCATTATTTCACTTATATCCAGGCTCCATATCAAGAAAAAGATTGATGATCTCTGCTGCCAAAGGAAAAGTCTAAAATATGCCTGTGTACCACTATGCATGTGTTATTTATCTTTGATTCCTGCACCGGGCTGCTTTGTGAAATGATCTAATCTAATGGGTTATTTATGGATTTCATTATTTATTTATTTGATTATTTTGTAAATTATTTATCTATTGAATTATTAATTCATCTTCATGACAAGCCTTAAATTATGTATGACTTAATTTGAGATTATTGCATTCAGATGCGACATTGTTGTGGTGGTGGATCACATTTTCACATCAGCTCACATAGGAAAATTAAATCTACCTCCCAGGCCATTTTCTTCTAATATGAACTGAAGCTAAGGCAGGTTGTACCAAAGACATGAAAAAGTGATAACAAATCTAGTAAATTAGATTTATACGTGGAAACACAGGTACCCATTAATGTATTGTATATGTTTCTAGCATTTTTTCATGGTTTCGGAACTACAATACCTTAAAGTTTTGCTGTTCATCCACTGCAAGTCAGCAAGCATTGATAACTCACTGTTGTTTATTGCTTTTCCTCATAATGTATCATGGCACCCCAAAGAGTTACAGACTTCCACTGTTAGTATGGCTGGACGGGGACTTATGGTAATCATGCTGCCGACCTTCTCAGCACATGAAAGGGCTGATGTGGAGCAGTAGGGGGCACTAATGTTGAGAACCACCTGGGAAATGAATTACACCCTACCTGTCAGCAAGAGTAAGGCAGTCTTTAATAATTCTACACTAAAGGGGAAGACATCCAGTGTATAATCATTGTTTTACTTGTTACAAAGTGAATCTATTAAAAAAAAAAAAATCTATGGGTGCAGCAGCTCTACAAGCCATAGGTTGGGTTGTATTAGTTAAGCTTTTCTGAGCAGATTAGCAGAAATGTAATTCTCTGCAATCACATTGTCTTAGGTCCAGAGTTTTGATAATATGTGAATTGAATGCACCTTGTTAATGATCCCTTAACAAAAGCTACATATCTAACATGGCTTCCTCCGTTCCTACAGTACACTCTGTATTTACTACTGTCAAGAGGCTGTCAGTTGTGACTGTGGTGAACAGGCGTGTGCCCAAGACCAGGTGTGATGTGTGATAAATTGTGTGTTTGAAAAAACGCAAAATGTAATATTTAGGAAATTGGGACCTATGTCTTATATCTTTTGTGACATGCTAGGGATATGCAGAAAGCACATATTGGTGAATGAGCACAAATGGGATCTGACTTTTCTGGCCCTGTGGACAGATGCATAATATAACAAACATAATAAATGGAAATGTTATTGTAAGGGATCAGGAACTTGCTCAAGGTAACAGTAACTGTATTAAACTGTAGTAACAAATTCCTCACGAAGGACGTTGTTTTTACCATCTGGTGAACTGCACATTGCTGCACTTTGTGCTTATTGCTAAGAATCAACGTGCCTCTGGAATGTATTATGGAGACAAAAATGCTGGCTGTGCCTGTAAATGTCCCTGCCACCTGCATGAGCTCATTTACATGGACCTTCCTCTGCATAAGCTCAGACACATGGAACCTTCTCACGTGTGCTTTATGCATACTGGAAATTTATTGTGCATGCCCAAAATAGGACTCTGAAGACATAATATTATCTCATACGGTGCTGTGTTGAACAGTGCTCAGGCAACATGTGAGGCTTTGTTTTGTTGCAGTTGGATGAGGGCACTCATGCAGTTTATCAGCTATCCACTGCGTTGCGGTGTCAGTGAACAGAACACTTGGTGGAGCCGGAATGCTCTGCAGAGACGTCATTTGCTTTCAGCGTTCCAGAGGCAGCTCTCCAACACTTAAAATATGTGATGGCACAATTGTACTGTATTATATTTATTTTTTTCAACTGTTGGAAAAAAATTGATCCTATGGACTAGACTTTTTAGTTTGTGTTTGATCATATGAACACATTTTTTTGCTTTTCAGCATTTTCATACCAGTCAGGTAGATTTTTTTTTGTCAGTATGGCCAGTGTATGGGTTTCTTGAGAACCTTTGGTGGCTTCCTTAGTGTGTGTGGGGGGAATCAGCTCAGCCATGATTAAATCTTTGCTCGGTGTTGACATCTTCAGAGCATCACTTTACATCTGGCACTCCTCAATACCTAATTCAAAATCTGTGCAATTTATTTTAAAAACAAGTCTTGAGGCTCTTCATCAACACTTTCACCATTTCTAACTTGTGAGATTGTCTTGCCTATAAAGGGCAGGAGGAACAGTAAAACCTGAGATGTATTGTAAAAAACGCTCTCCAGTATTCTCGCTCTCTGTAATGAAGCATTCATTATGATTATTTTATAGGACTGAAGTTTTTAAAAACTACAAGAATGCATTACTCTGCATAATGAACAGATGTTGTGGCAACAAGCACATACATTATGCATAAAAATTATTTCAGTTTTGATTGTAGATGCTGATTTATTGAGACATGTCTAGCTTACTACAGTAATGGATTTAGGATATGCTTTTGCTGTGTTATTTCCATAATTAATAATGGGAAGGCAACACATTATACAGTATATACTTTGTATTTATAAGTTTGAGAACACTTGAGCTATACTAAATATGGTGTTGCTGCCAGAATAATTATAAATCAGACATCAAGTTTATAACCATAAATACATAATTTTTGAAATCCTTCTTTTCTGAGCCCATAATTTTTTTATGTATGCCTTTCACTGTATCACAGCCTCTTTGTTTGTTTCGTCTGACAGATAGGATGAATTTGTCTATAGTGACTGCAGTACTGTCTAGCAAGGCCAACGCGCTCATACAGTCGTGCTTTTGTGGAAAGCTTGTGCCTCACTAGTGGAGTCAGAGCTAAAAGCATACGACTGTCTTATTCCTAGACTGCTAGCTGCACAGACGTGTGGCTTTACCGGGTTCTTTTCTCAGATGTCATGTGATGTGATGAAGCGGTGAATGCAGGTGCTTTGGTATACAGAATCACACATTTTCTTGTGTTTGCTTCATTGCAGTTGTGCATGTTTTAGGCATGTTTAGTCTTGTGGAGAGCTGGTGAAAGACCTTGGAAGGGAGAAAACTCTGGCAAAAACCACAGTGGAATGGAGTGGAGTGGAGTTTGACGACACCCTGTAGAATTAATGATTTGAAGACACATCGTCTGTAAATAATTTATTCTGGCCCCAAGGATGGTTAGAAGCAGAGTAAAAGACTAATAAATCATTTGTGGTGCAACTAGTTGTCACTTCCAATTATTTCTGGCCTTCTGATAAACGGGTGCACCTGCCATCTGCTGGCCCTTTATCCTTCCGAGATGAAATAGTAGAAAGTTTTCCCAAACTTCCCTCCTGTCTTTGTCCAGTAATGTAAATGCCACTGACTCAGAGTTCCCAGAAATTAGGGTACAGTTCCTATGATAAATTGTCTCATTTGGACAGGCTGGTCTGATGCAAGATGATATAGATATGTCAATGATAAAGCTATATTGTTTCTAAATTAGTCACAAGTCATTCTGTCTATTGACTCTCTTTGATGTTGAACACTGAAGTAAATGAAGATGTTGAAGATCATGGCTTATGAGTCCCATCTTAGGTCTTATCATCTTAGGTCTTTATAACTTGTCATAAAATGAATTGTTTATGCCTAGTTTATGCTTTAAATTGCTGGTGTGTAATTATTTCTAAACAATAAAGATATTTGTCACTGGTATGATATGTTTATTGTAATCACCTAGGCTGCTTTCAGACCCAGTCATCCTATGGTACCTCAGTTAATCTAAATCAAAATAAAGGTTGCAAAATGCACATAATGTGAGCATATTTAATCAAGTGCAACCTGATATGATGAAGTTGTTCATTGGCTGCTTATCCTCCTGCCTTTTTTTCCTCTAATAACAACTTCTTCCCAACCTGAGAAACGGCGTCCTCGGGGAGATCTCTGCATCTCACGGCACGTGACTCAGAATCTAGCACTCTACATTTCAAAAGAAAATAATTCAAATGTTAATTAACTGTTACTTAAAGAAAGCGACCTCCAGCACATTTGCCACCTGTGCCAGAATGAGGCAAAATGGCCCTTGAAGCA
Source organism: Denticeps clupeoides (assembly GCF_900700375.1). Classification (NCBI taxonomy): domain Eukaryota; kingdom Metazoa; phylum Chordata; class Actinopteri; order Clupeiformes; family Denticipitidae; genus Denticeps; species Denticeps clupeoides. Next base: position 27,977,099 of record NC_041711.1, on the reverse strand, counting down.
GGGAAGTGTTGAGCAAACAGTCCTCTGCACAAGGTGCAATCACCGCTCAGAGTGTGCGGGAGCCACTGGAAAGATCCGTGTGTCTGCTGTGCATGGAATCTTATTAGGTAATGACAGAGTAGGAGGTAATCAAGTTGAGATTGTCGTTTCTCAGAAAAGGGGACAAAAGGAAGTACTGGAATTGAGTAGCTGATTCTAAAAGAGAAAAGATGAATATATAACCAAATTGAAAAGCTACGGGAAAAAGAAAAAACGTAAGCGCATATTGATGAATCTTATAGTTGCCTGAATTTCTTTTCTCTTCTTCGGCCCTCCTGAATAATTTCCCTTAAATTTGTTAGGCGATGAAAGAAAATAATATGTTTTGAATTGTCTTCTATCTGAACTGATTAAGTCAATGCTCATAATCATAGCCTCTTAAAAACAGGTCTAGTATCACCCCCCACACCCCGTCTTTTCTATGAACGTATAAATTGCACTGATTAACACTGTTGAGCATTCATATGTATTTTCACTTTATTTCAATACAACAGATTGGGTATTGTAGCAAAGCGAAAATATGTTTCTAGGTGTAAAAATGTCTTTTTAATTTTGTGCACAACAACACATTGCCATTGTTAGCATTGTGAGATGTGTAAAAATGTCCGTGTTTGTCACACTTGGAGAGAGAGGCAGTAACACATAATGTAAAACAACTGGAAGTTTGTCAAGTGGGCAGATTTTTGCATCAGTGCAGCGGCTAAAGGCTTCTGAATGCGAATGCATCTGTTGTTTCCTGCTTTGCATGTGAGCAGCATTTGACATATCGCTCCACGTTAAAGATGTTTTGGCTTTCATCTGCAAAACTGAATGAATATGAATGTATTTAGGATCGTTAACAAGCATGTAGGGGCTGGACTTTCTTTGTCTTTCTTTGACAAAAATGATTTGCCAACACACAACACATGGAGTGCCGTTTATTATAAAAAAATTTTTATTGTGTAAATCATTGAATAATGTTCAACTACAAAAAAACTTTATTTCTCATGAATTACATGAAAATGCATCATTACAATAGTTATTTTGCCATATGTTTTATTATAGATTCTTTGAGGGCCATAAGTTTTGAATTTTTGACCCCAGGAGCCCTGCAACTGTAGACCAGGCGGGGGTCTGTAAATACTTATTAACACTGAGAAATCTGTCACCGGTCGATATTGAAAGGGCACGGACTCATAGTAGCGATGTAGAACACCGCCGATGCTGAGAGGCTGCTGGCATTTGTCTGACGCCCCGAGGCCGCGGAGCAGCAAATCTGTGGGCTGGGGAGTGCGAGGAGCATCAGCGCCCCAGAGGAGGGCAGAAAGAGGCGCGCCCGAGCATTAATCGGAGGTGTCACAGCCTTCACCGCAGCTTTCATGCTTCACTCCTCCTTTAATGTAGATTAGAGGCAACACAAGTTATCCATTTGAGATATTGAGTTGGTATAGAGATAAAGTTTGCACTTACCCTCCGCAGTCACGAGAGAGGTATCTGGGGACGGCCCTGTGTTTATCTGTCATCTACATTAGTGCAGGCTGCCACTCGCTGCAGGTGGCATCAAATATTAAACGCTAACCTCGTTTTGCTAACTGACCAGAGCGAGCGGGCTACTTGTCTGGCTCGGGTGGGACTTGTTTTCTTTTTTCCATTTCATTTCATTTTTTAATTCCAAGCCTTTAATTTTTCAGGAGGAGTTCAAACATGCAAGAATGTCCTGTCCTTTTTTGTGAAGGTCTCCACACTGCGGTCACATGACTTCTGGGTAAACATGTTATTTTTTGAGGTGTAATTGGGCTTCTCCTCAGCAACTCTTGAGCATTTGGGATAATAACGCGTACATGAGCTCATTAATGACACGGCAGAGTGACAGGTTTTATAAGGCCATTTGTGGGGGCACAGATTAACATGACTCAGAGGAGGAACTCCCATTAAGTTTTACGTTCTAGGCTGTTACGAGGGCCCACCGATGCTTCTTGTGGATGATGCTTTGTTGAGCGTGCTGTGTAACAGCCTACTGAGATCTGTACAGCTTCATCATTATCGCTGTCACGACTGACTTCGTCCTTTACACTGTGAAGCACTTCCTGTTACACAACAAAATGCCGCTCGACCCGTGCCGGCGCTCCTGCGGTTCAGATCTGACGACGGAGGGCAGGGTTACGCGTTTGTCTGGTGCAGGAGTGGGACAACGGCGTCACTCTTGTGCGTCTGCAGTGTGACACCTCGCTAATCTGATAACGGATGGGGACAGGTTGTGTTCTCTGTACCTGGCAAGTACCTCCCAACCTGCATGCGCGGATTTATGCGGATAAGGCCCGTCTTGGCAAACGCCAACATCCTCCAGAGAATAGTTAAAGGGTGATTAATCATTGTTTAGGCATGGAATGTGTGGGGAAGAATGGGGAAGCAGCGCTTCACACCTCTGAAGCAATTAATCCCTGTGATCTCCGCCAGGTTTGTCTTGTAGATAAGTCAGGGTACAAAACTGTTCCTAATTTATCAACCCACTCATGCCATCCGGCATAAAACACACAATTTATTTCCAATCATTTATAGTCAAATTTTAAAAAGAGTGACTTTGCCACATCCAAGTGTGTCTTATATTAGCTTCATATAAACTAAGTACCCGAGATTACAATGGGAATCTTGTTTTATTGTGCACATCTGGTCGAGTCACAATGCATTTTCTCATTTGCAGGCTGAATTTTTGAGTGAATGTGGCATAAATCATTTTGCTAATCAGAAACATAAGTGACACGAAGCCATCTCTCCTCTTTCAACAAAGTAACAACATATGGCTTAAAAAGCACTCTGGTCTTTTATTTCCAAGGTATATAACCTGTGCACAATGCAGCATTATTGGGCTGATTTGCATTTCTGCTACATACTGTTTTATTCTTTCATATCTTGTCAGATGGCATAAACTCTCTGGCTGTTGTTGAAAGAGCTTTTTTTATGTGCACCATGGAAATGTTGTTATGTCAAATATAAGAATATCCCTGAGTGGAGATTAATCATTGTGAAATATACCCACTCCAGCCCATGTAGCTATATCAAGCTTCACATATAAGCATAGAACAAAAAATGACAATCTGATATGACAAGATGAATTTCTTTATTATTCATTCCAGGTCTCTGTTCATGGCTTCCAAATCATATTTGCCTCCTAAAATGGGGGGGATACACATGTGTGCCAATAATAGTAAAATGGTTCTAGTTTTAATTGCATCATTACGTCCCCAATATCAGCAGCCAGCCTGCCAATATCAATATTGCCAAAGCATGGGTGGAATATAGATGACCCTGGGTGTGCGTGGGTACTGTGTGAGAGCCTCCATGCCAGGCTCATCCCTCTTGCCCGCTGAGAAGGGAATGGGGAAGTAGGCCGGATTGCAGCTCATCTTTCTAATGTCCCTCTGTATTCCCTTAATTGCTGACGGATCTTGTTTGGATTTTGATGGCAGCTCTGAATCTGTAGTTGCAACACATAGGAATTGATAGGCCCAATGGGAAAAATTGTATTACTGCGTGTGTGTGAGTGTGTGTGTTTGTGCTTGCATGGTTTGGAAAGAGTAGAAAACTGTACTATTTTGTACATGAGGCCCTGCAGGTCTGTAGACAAATATAGAGGTTCCTATTTCAAGGTGTTAAAGATTATGTCTTAAATCTTATACCATGTTGGATATACCGTGTTAATCACATGCCAGATTTACACAGTTTATGTAAATTTAACCAGGTAACTTTAACATAAAAGGAGCCAAAACTTTTTATTTAAAGAACAGAATTAAGAATCAGTGATCAGTACCTCTTTATTATAAATACTTCTGTGTTAAACTAAAACCATTCATGTACTTTTATAGTTAATTTGGCAAATACATACATCCTATATGTTTAAGATATAAAATGAGGTGAAATGTGTCTCAACCTCTCAACTTAAAGCAGCAACAAATCTAACTTGAGACATGACAACTATCAATGGAGCATATTCAGCATGTAAAAGGATTTTGTGATGCTGTAGGAGGAAACATTTTAACAATGGACATTTCCCCCTGATTTCACTATATTCTGTGGTATCAGCAAACAGATCTGTACGTCTCTTCTTTATATCATAGTGTCACAGCATTTTTGTCAACTACGTTCATGAAAATTGTGCTGCCTACCTTCAACTCCACTCAGAATATAAAATCCTGGTTTATCTCAAGTGTAATGAGCCCAAGGTTTTTATCAAACAAAATTATTTTAATTTTTAAAATTGTACTTTCTCCCTGGTTATTCAAACAGCATATTCCCAGGCTGACACTGCGTGTTGTGCCAGTAGACCTGTAAGTAGACCTGTAAAGTCATTAGTTACATGTCTCAGGGACATTTAACATTTAAAGATGCTTTTACCTGTACCTTCCATTACACAGGGTCATTTTACACTGAGCGCACTTTTTGCTTGCTTTTAGGATAAGATAAGTTCCACAACTGGAAATTTTACAGTGATGGTGGATAAGCAGGTGTGATGTGATATAAGCACCAGCAAGCACATTGTCTTCAACACAGGTTCAAACCCCACTTACTACCATTGTGTTCCTGAGCATGACACTTAACCCTGAGTTGCTCCAGGGAGAAGCTGGATAAGGGCGTAGGCAAAATGGCATAAATGACCAGTGGCACTATGCAATGCAATAACAAACATGCATATGGTGAAGCACAGCTTGTAAGCATTTGGTAGATGCACTGATGACTCTAAATCACTGTCCTGCCAGAAAGTCACTGCACGTGTCAGTCTTAATGTGCACATGACGAGACAGGGACCAGCCATTTTCCATTTTAAGAATTCCTTTCTAACTCAGATTTAAGTCTGTAATTAGAACTCCTTAATGGCAGCATCCCTGACTTTGTCCATTTTAATTAGATTGTTGTTTACCTATTAATTGCATTTCAGATCTTGTCAGATCTTGTGCTTTGAGGCCAACAGATGGTGCGGTGATGTAGTAGGGGTTAGTGTGGCGTGAGAGATTCAGCCTGATTCTCTTTATTAGTGAGATCCATGCACTAATCATATTAGCGTACAAACCTCAACTTCCTCAGATTAAGACAATTTCCTCGTTTATTGTCTCACTGCGAGGTGGGGCTCCTGAACCCATGTGCAGCATCTGTCTGCTTTAGGGAAAATGAATCTTCAAGAGGTGTTTTTTTTCTTGCTTGAGCTGTAAAGGAAAGGGGTCAGTGGTCTTGTGATTGAATGTTTACCACACAGAAGTTTTTTTCAAGCATGGCTGATATACCATTCATTTTACTGCATGTTGGAGTGAATTCTGTTTAAAAATGTTTGTTCAGAGTCAGTGTCATTCAACATTTCATCTATTGTGATTCCTTTGTAATGTGAAAGAGAACAAAAATTACATACAAAAATATTCAGTCTTAATAATATTTTATTATTGGTGATACTCTTGGTTGAAACAAATGATTTAAGTTTAGAAGTGCAGATGTCAATGTAGCTGTGTCTGGAGTCCCTGCTAAGCGACAATATTACTTGATTTGATTTCCTCAGATTTTTTAATCCTGTATATGATTCCATTATTTTATAAATAATATGATATAACATATATAATAAAAAAAACTGACACTATATATAAATATAATATTATATATATAATATATATATTTGTGAGTCAGTTTTTGTTTGTTTCTCTTATTTTTCTGTAATTGCAAAGTATTAACAAACACAATCCTTGCTGTATGGAAGACTGTAGAGGTGTGTGCTCCATTCAGACCTATATATCTGCCTGAGTGTTGTTGTTGTGCCTCCTGACGATTGACTGTGATTGATGGACAGGGTCCAGGACATCTCGATCGACAGCTGTTGATTGCTCTGAAAATCAAGAAAAGCACCCGGAGCGTAACAATGAGCTCATTGCACTCGCTGTTCATTCGCCAACTGAACCCGGCAGAGGAGCGCCTCATGAATTTCAACGGCAGACTAGTCTCAGCCAACTTCCCTGGTCATTTTGGATATTAATTTCAGGTGCGAGCGAGTGTGTGTCCTCTCTCGGTGTATTACTAACATGGCTCTTGTATTCAGATTATATATACTGGTTACTTAGGTTGCCTGAAATCCTATAGCCTTCAAACCAATGTTGGCATAAAAAATAGTCATTTGATTTTGCGTGTGTGTGTGTGTGTGTGAGAGAGAGAGAGAGAGAGAGAGAGAGAGACATGTTCAAAATAATGAAAATACTGTGATGAAGGAAGTTATGTTAAACAGTGACACCAGCACCATCAAAAAATACCATTAGATTGCCGCAGCACACAGAATGTTCCGTCTTGTTGATATGATACACAGGCTTTTGGCCGTGGGCCTGCTCCAACATGGAGCTGCTGAATTAAAGCTCAGGACCTGCAGGAACTTTATTGCCTCCTAGCAATGGGACCCATGGTGTCATTCTCCTGTCAGGGAACTAAGTCATATAGTTTGGTCATCGGGCCAAACTTAATAAAGCTAATGAAATCAATGCTCCTTTTCCACTTAATGCCACTCAGATGCATTGCTAGCGTGTCTTCATTACACAAATTATGAGAGTCTTAATATTTTAGATAGTGAATATCATTCTTTGCTGTTTTAATATGTTCATTGTGATTAGAAATTAGAGGATATGGGGAGGATGGGGAGAAGATAAATTTTTAACCAAAATTAGCATTCTGTGAGAGACGAATCCCCAAGCTTAATTAAGGTAAATTCAGTATTGTAGTTCTTCATTTTCTTTATATAAGCTTAAAGCATGCTCTGCTTATTGGCATCTGTTTATTTTTTATATTAAAAAAAGAAAACATTATATTGGATGATTTGGCATCTTACTAGTTTGTGTCTGGGCCGCATATTATGGGAATTCTTGGTTAGCACAATGATTAAATGCTTAATAAAAAATTCATTGTTGTTGCCAACATCTGTATTGTAGGACTAACGGCTCACTGGAGTGTATGAGGCTTGTAAAGTTTCCAAAGGCGTTGTTGAGAACCCTGGAAAGTTCACAGAAGAGTTTGCCTTCCTCATTACCGAGATACTTCTGTGTCTGCGATTAGACAAAGAACATCTTTAATTGCTTTAAAATCGGAATGCATGATAAGAATGGATTAATTTGATTTTTGTGTTTCTACAAGTAGCAGATGGTTTATGTCTTAGGAATGCTCATGTTGTAAAATGAGATCCCCAGCTTGTCTCTGATTGGTCACTGTTAATGAAGCATGCTGTGCTGATTATTGATTTAGAAAATGAGGATGACACGAGTATTGTGTGTGTTGTTGTAATAAATTAAAGGGGAGCTTTTTAATAGCCAGCAGAAACAGAACTTAAATAACATAAAATATTAGATTTTCCATTCAGGTGGTCTCTAGCCCATCAAAGTAATTTTATTGTTTATTAAAAAAGATGCATTTTTATAGTGGCTGCTAACAAGCAGATGGTCGACTTGACTTATTTGTGTTTTGTGTTTCTGAATGACCGATCAGATGCATGATGGGAAATTCAATGAGCTGCGTGTAAGAAGAGAAACAATTAATCGGAGGGAGCCCACCAAAGCAGTGTGTGTTCCCAATTTACTCCCCATCTTCCCTGTTTTTTAAAGGTTAGTCTTCTTCATTTCTCTCTCTCTCTGTCTCTGTGTCTCTCTCTCTCTTTCTCTCCATTCTCTCTCTCTCTCTCTTTGCATTATTATTGGCTGTGGCAAGAGCAGCTGTTCATGAGTCCCTTCCCTTCCCGAATTAATATCTTCACACTGACGGGCTGCTGATGGGAGACAATTTGCATGAGGAAATTCAATTTGGTGATGGAAATAATGCCTAACGCCAGGGGCATGAGCCTTCCTGGAGCATGGGGAGGTGGCCCACACCGAGGCTCTTCTGGGAAGTTGTTTGGAGTGGCAGGCCTAATCTGGTGCAGGCTTTGAGCATCTTGTCCACCCATGTCCATCAGGTTTTGCTGTGCTGGCTGGCCATAGGAACCAGGTTGTGGTCCACTGTTCCACTGTTGCCTTCCATCTCTCACCTTGGCTCAGAGAGTTTGGCAATGCGATTTCACAGTGATGCAGGGAACATTTTGTAGGATGCATTGGTGTTGACTCTATGCATTTAATCAAGTATGCCTGCCTGCCTCCCTACCCTTGTACACTGCAGCATTTACAGTTCATATTTCTGTAACTGATGTATATACACATACATCCGTCTTCATGTGCATAATGTGTTTTTTAATTTCCTAGACATGTAAGATCAGTGTTAACATGCTTTTTTCTGAGTTGACCTTTTTGATGGCATTACATCATAGAGATCCTGACTGAAATCAAGTAATGGTGGAAAATTTAATCACCTGGTTATTACCAAGATTAATATTACCAAGATTCTGGTAGGTGTTTTGACATTTGCATGTTTAAAAATAGTCTAAAAACTACTTTGATATCTGCAGGTAATTATTTTACATTCAGACTGAAATGTGACCCCAGGGCTTGATTGCAAACCTAGCCATTTTTCCATCTCGTCTGAACTTATCTGACCTTATCTGGTTTTCTACTGGACAAAAGTAGTGCTTGACTCACAAGCACCAAAGCTTCCAAGGTCCGGAATGCTGAATAGTCACATATGCTAACATCCGGTTAGCGCAAATGCTCAGTATCCTGGAAAAGTGGATTACATAAGATCTTTAATTTATTGTAACTGTATTGCAAATTGTATTTATTTCATTCTCTGTCATTTCCAGGCTGGGAGAGTTCCACATAAATTAGTTAATGCAAGTGGGAGGGACATAGAAATTAAATATTTTTATGCTCATGATGATGCACATGAGTGCAAAGTCAGGACACATATCTTTGACTTGTTTTTTCCTTGAAGAACTTTAAAAACATAATATTCCATGAGACAGTAATGTGATGTAATTTTAAGAGGTATTAATGCAAGATTATTTACATAATACATATAATTACTGTTACACATTGAATGGCCGTCCACTTAAAATGCCATTTCAACTTCACATAACTTTCAGAGGATAAACATCACAAATCATATTTGCATTTTATGTACCTCACATACATATATATTCACAAATATTGCATATAGGTGTTTGTTGAATTTTAATCATCCTGTGTATATAATGGTGTATAATATATATGTTAATACATATTACAGTCGTTAATAACAGGAATGGTGCCTGTAGCAGACCTATTTTTATTAGCCGTTAGCTGAACTGCTGTGATTTCTTGTTACAATTTGAGTAACATGTGGCATGTTATGCATGTAATATAACGTCAGTTGAATAATACTGATGGTGCTGAATGAAGTCTGCCTGATTAACACCACTAGTTGTGTGTTGCCTTCTTTTCCTTCCCATCTCTACTGTTCTAACTTTACACCTAATAAACTTTTAGTCGCACCAATGTAAATTAGTGTCCAAGTTGAAGTTATGGCCATCACTGGTGGTGCTACGGTGAATTAGGGTAATATTGCTCCATTCGTGCCTGTATATGTAGGCTTGTAGAAAAAATTCTGATATGCGTGGATGGAATAAACTAGTGGTACGTACCGCAGGTTGCATCTGTGTACGTATTTAAAGTGTCACATAATTCACCCTTACCTAATAGTTAGGGCCCTAAGACGTTCTCTTTCAGTAAAGTTTTCTTTTTTTTTTAGCCCCACCTGTTACCAGTTGTTCAGGAAGTCACAGTTTGAGACCTGAATCAGTCTAACGCCACAGGACTACAGTCCCTCCAGGAATGAAGCAGCCGGCGCTGCAGTGTCAGACAAACAGAGGGAGTCTCTTCATGTTTTTTTTTTTTTTTTTTTTTTTGCACCATTAAGAATTTATGAGTTGCCACTTCATGTTATTTACACTGGACTGATGCTAATGCTGTTCAGAGCAGAAACAGCAAGCGCTTGGGAGGAGGGGGGACATGTGTGACTTGTTTAAATATTGTACAGAAACGCCACCTGCAGACACACAGTGTGTGCAAATACAGCACCCCGCAAACACACTGACACACACACACACGAGCATACAAACACATGCTAACATTCATTTAAAAAATCGAAACCCCAGGCTTCTGGTAGTTGCACAGGATTATTATATAATTAATCTCTTTTAAGATTGAAATTTTTACTTTTCATACCTTACACATACACATCTTCAGCCTTTTATTTTTTACTACACATTGCCTTGTGCTGTATAGATGCCGTACACTTTCACAGACAAACACGTGCAGTTTCAAAGGAATTTCTTCTTGACCTGATTTTGTCATTTTGCCTAACCACGTTTGCTAAATTTGTCACAGCCATTGCAAGAAACAAACCAAAATGTGTTAGACCTGTTCAGATACATTTCATACTTTCCACTCTTTCATTACCACTACACATAAGAAGATGATGGTTCTGACTACATATGGAAAATTTAGACCAAAACCGAAGACCCATGTCTATTTCATAATAAGCTGGTTATGTAGGTCTTCACCTCTGCGACTCCTGAAAAAAAACTCCCATTGTGTCTATTCATATGACAGCTTTTTAAAACCAGCATTTCAACCAGCAATAATTAATTATGTATTCATTGAAGATATAAATTTAGATTTTTTTCTGTGTGATTAACTGTTCTTGCTGCATTGAGTGTTTATTGAATATGTTAGAATCTATATTATGTATGACTTATGTAAGAAACATTTCATGTTTTTGTGTGTTTTGCTGTAGTTCTTTGCTTTTCTTTATTGGTGGAATTAATGGGTAAACAAGCTTGTGTTTCCTTCTCAAAAACAGAAGAGCTGTACTTGTTTGTGTGCGCTATGCCAGAGCACTACCTTTAGGGCCTGTTTGGAGGGCTGCTCTTTACATGATTATTCACTTGTATTCCCTCCAAAGTTGGGTTATTGTGTGGATTCAAGCCTCCACCTAGTAAATGAAAGGATGCACTGCTGTCTCTAGAGTGAGGTTAAAAATCAATAGGAGAGTAGAGTATTTTTTATTGGATGTTTTGTATGAATACATGTTAATAAGAGAAGCACATCAGTTGTGTATAATATTAATGAACATTGGTTTATAGCCAAATAGAAATTATTTCTAAATGTCACACTGGTATCCATTACCTGAGAGGAGAGCAGTGAAATTGTGATGGCCTGTAGTCAATCTGTGCAGAAGTCCTTTCCCAGTAAAAAGAAGTATGTCTTCAACAGTAAGTTGAATTCTATCTTATTGTTTTTTTGTTTTTTTCATTATGGCGTCACAATTTCTTATGCATAAATATCCATCACAAGTGTAAATTTGAAACTTGACTGCACAGAAACAAATTTTTTCCTTCACTAAAAGCTTTTTCCCCTTCTCACAAAAATGTATTTCTGAACTGTAACTAAATTGGTCAGCATTAGTGTATCAATTCCGTACAGTTAATCAAACTGGTATCAAAATGATCCTTGGTTCTCAATTTGTGGTACTCATGCTCCCTCTAGTGGTATGCCAGGATATACTGTGCTTCGATGCAGTCTGATTATTATTCTCAAAATTCTCAATGTGATTAGTTAAAATCCTAACACAATGATAAATATACAGATTTTACAGATGCAATTGTCTATAAATGTAGATTTTTATAAAAAATGTTAGTGAATGTATCAGTTAACAGGTTAATGCATCTGATTTAATTGGGTGATTTTTGTAGATAGCAAGCATAATCTGTCATGTCACCATGTTGCACCAGTTTAATGTCAGTATTCATTATGTCAGTAATTATGAGCTGTAAGGCATAGATCACCTCAGATCAGCAGTACTACTTGGAGTTGTGTTGTAAAGGCCTCTTTATGGTCTCAGTCATGAATATGTATATCCATCACCTCATATCCCCCAGTTTTCAGCTGTGCCCTCTTGATGCTCAGCACTAATACAATAAGTGCTGCTAGCTCTCATTGTGCTGTGCTGTTGTGTTTTGTTCTCAGCATGCTGTTGGCTCACTTGACACTCCTTCTTTGAAGTATGGGCCCTTTTTCCAAATTTCTGTTTTCGAATAATGTCTGGGAATCTCCTGTGTTTTCTGTTCAAAATAATTATTGAGATACAACAGACACACTTGCACACTCAGTGTAATTTGACCAACGTTAACTGGGGATTGCATTCGTTTCACACAACATGACTGCATCATTGTGCTGTGACTGTGATTTTCATAATCTGTGACTGCCTTGTGCAGGATTCTCTTTGAACTCTGCTGATTGTAGGCTAATTTTTATTAAGTGTGCAGCTATTTGTGGCAGTCACTGAGGCTTCAAGGAGCCGTTGTGACAGGCAGAGCCCAAGAGCCTAAATTACTAACTCCCTGTACTAGCATGACTATAATTATCCAGAAATTAACAGGAAATGTTTGCTTTGGTTAAATTATTCAGAACATTTATTTCACTTGTTAGGGCGTAGATCAAAATTGTTGTTTTAATGTACAATTTATAGCAGTCAATTGAAGGGACCTTTATGTTTCAAATACAGATCTTATAGCTTCCGCTTCTTTCTGTTTAATCTACATTTTCATCATTGTCTGCTTACTGTGATCATTATGGGTCATACGGTAATAGAACCCAGGTCTGTTTTACTTCAGGGCAGACATGTTTGAACTTCTAAAATATCTGCTGAACATGCTGTAGAAAATGTCCTATCTAAGGCCTATGCATATTGCACATCTCATTGCAAACTTTGGGAAAGTATAGACAGTAAAACCAGTGGAATGGCATTTAATTAGCACCTATACAGTAATCACACATCATTTTAAATAATCTTAAATTATGAAATACTGGTCAGCAACTCTGCTTTGCCATGGTAACAATCACCCTCTCTTTGCAGTTTGCTTGTTTGCTGTAATACCAAAAATTTGAATGGACACAAGGTGTCGAAAGAGTGACCATATGTCACAATTCTGAAGCACTGACACATCTTCTTAAATTTATTGCACTGAAATGTGACAAGCTGCTGAAAGATGTTGCTTAAAGGTTCAATGTCTAATCTTTTTCCAACAAAAAATGCCTGTCAGATGCCTGAAAACCCCTAATAAACACTGTAATCCTGGGAAGCATCTTATCTCCTAAGAATTACCCATTTTTGAAAACACAGCTGGGAAAAATAAAACAGTTGGTAAATCTGAAAGCTATTAATTTAACAGTGTTAATGTCACAGAACGTGATGGACAAGGAGCGCCAGCATTGCATTTGTCACCACACGAACAATGGCTCTGCTTGTCATGGCATTTTGTGACCTATGACAGGCTTTATGCTTCTATTCACTGACTGGATAGCATCTCAGGGCAGACTGGATACTAAAGTAACTCACGAACACCTCTTAAGGTGTACAGTGGTATTACCACACAGTCAGGCCAGCTGGTTAACATGGCAACATCAACAAAAAGGGCCTGCAACACATGACAATAATATATTGCGCACAAGTTCAAAACTATTATAGATTATTCTTTCAAAATGTTGGCTGTTTAGAGTTGTTGTCAGCTTCGGGATCAGATGGAATGGTTTCTTCCTCATATTCTACATATTCTACTCATGCTCACTGCTACATAAAGAAAAATTCTATTGACACCATTCTAACCTTCATAGTTTGAAATATAAGCGCTCAGAAGAAATAATATGGCGGGTGAGACTTCGCTCAGCTTATTTCAAAGGTAATAATACCAATTTAAAGGACAACTTGACCATTAGTTTTGATGACAATGTACAGAACAGAACCATTCCATGTTGATGTGGGTCGGAGCAAAATGATCCCCTAAACTGATGAGCACACCAAAGAGTCGTTATGCAGTCTGCATATTTTATTTACGCATAGCAGAAGATGCAACAGTGACAATAACATTTCATTGATATGGCTGAAATTAATTTGAAAAGACATTGTGTCTTTGAAGAGAGCACAATCAAAGCTCAGCACTTAACAGGCGCTGTAACCTGAAGGATCGCCATAATCTACTTTTTGCACTTGATTTGTTGATGGTGCCTTAAATCCAATACAACAAGCAGAAGCAGATTAACGTGTAGATAAAAGAAACAACAATACAATGCTAATATGACAATTCCAGCATTCATTTTATGGAGATGAAGCATCAAAAATCCCTTTATCAATAACACATCAAGGAGAATTCAAGAGTATGCTCGACTTTATCCTATTACATATCGTCATGTTGTTTTCTGTTGTAAGTTCTATATTTAGCTCACTATTGCAGCATAGATAGTGTGTTAGTATGAGATAATATTTTGTTTTGTTTCCCCACCCCAGCGTTTCTGTTGAACACTGTTAATTCGACATTTTACAAAACAAGTACACATCCCTCTGGACATAAAAATTTTACCAGTGATCCATTTAAAGCAAATATTAGTAAGTAAATACCTTTTTAGGTTCTGTTTTTACATAAGCTAACTATGATTTTTTGTAACAACTGTCATGCATAGTAGTTTTCATACAACCTTTATTTAATAATTAGATTAATATTATCGAACATAAATAAACACATGCTACTATCAGCTCATGGTCCACTGAAAAGTTAGAAGCAGTTTGGACTTGTGGTCAGGAGAACAGTTTGGCTTGAATTATTAAATTTTGAGTGACATGAATTAAGATATATTATTGGTCAATAATTTACAATGTCTTGTGAATGGACTGCATGCGTGGGACCACCTGATGTTGACTGAATTGTGCCGGGTCGATGGGAAGCAAATAAATAATAGAACTGTTTTAGTTTCGGCTTTAATACCATTAAATATGCAGCTATTGGGATGATTGAATTTACTGCTAAATTACAGCTTCCCTGTAGATATAATGGGGAGAGGTGGCCAATGTGAAATAAATGGGGAAACCGGCCAGCACCGAAACATCACACACACCCACGCCCAGGTGGCATCTGCTGGAATATTTAAAAGATAGACATGCATCGGCTCTCGGGCATACATAACAAATACAGTAGCCTCGCACAAGCGCCGTCCAAAGATGTTCCCTTTAAGCATCAGAGCTCCATAAAAATGATTCGGCAAAACTAAGCAATTACTGCAACTCCCATTATGAGAGAACGCTTAGTTTTTTTTTGTGTGTGTCTGTGTTTTAATGTCAATTTTGTTTAGCCATTTGAAAGTAATCTCTCTCCAACACATGATTTGTTTTAGATCTGTTACACTCCCAATGGTGAGATTTATGGCAAGAATGCGTCCTGTTGTAAAAAGCTTTATGTGTCATTTAATTTTTTTTTTTTAAATGTAGAGAACGATATTCAGCGAACATTGATATTTCTCTCCAAAATGATTACACTGTAAACATTTTGGCATCCAACCTCTTATTGCAGAAATGGTAACTACAATGAGAAATGAAGCAATTAGAGGGGTTCACATGCATTATTTAATTCTCATTAGCTTCCTGTGACATCGCAGGCTGTGGACCAATGAAAAGTGTTGGCTTTGCCCAAGCAATTAGTAAAATTAGTGGCGCAGGATTTGGCGTGGGTTCAGGCCACATGGCCCGGGAGATACCAGCCTGGTGTCAGTCCTGTAATTTGTAACTTCACATGTGAAATAATGGGTTTGAAAAATCACAAGGGGTACTAATGTGTCAACCTGTATTATCTAATCAAACAAGGTTTACTCCTGGAACGTGGTGGAAGTGTAACAGGCTTACTCAAGTTTTTGGATCGAGTCGTCGCTGATGGATCCATTTTGCCGCTGCTGCAATGAGGAAACAAGACTCAAATGTGCCTGTAATTAGCAGGCTGGGCTGTGTTTGTTTTCATTTATGCATGTTTGTGCTGATAAAGTTTGACTTGCCAAAAATGTAGGTCCCATGCTGGGGTTGTTCAAGCTGTTCTCTGGGATCCTTTAAGAATGGCCTGCAATCAGACCATGCTACTGGTCAGTGGCAAATCCTGATAATGGAGGACTAATTCGTGCTAACACGAACCAATGTATTCTGAAATCACCACGTAGAAAAACTTTTGCAAATCGTCGTTTAGTGGAGAAACTTTCAGCCACTAATTACAGGAACTTGCTCAGTAAGTTGATCTTGCATCTGGGCCACACACAACTCACAACTACTAGCATATTCTTTAAAGCGCAGAGTATTTTCCAACATAATCATAATGTGCTGTACAATATAAGGCATGTAAAGGTACTGTCACAGCCGTTTGGCATGGCGAGGCAGGTGATCTGGAACGATGACAAGACATGATGAGGAAGAAGGACGCATTTGCACCACGTCACGAAACAGGGGTTTAATCTGTGATGAACAGGACAGGGGAGACATCCAGTTACAGGAACATGTAACCTGTAACAATGACCCAACGGTGAACAGACAGCAGAACAGGGCAGCTTTATACGATCAGGAAACATTACACAGGACGAACATGAAACTCCCGGAGTAACCCCTTCCGGACCGGATCATGACAGGTACACTGGAATGATAAAAAAATTAAGCCCACCGAATTAATAGACACTGAAAGGATGGACCTCTAATGGATTGAAAGGCATTAATTCCTGCAGAAAAAGCTGCATAGAAGTCAGTAGACGTCCTTTCCAAATGCTTAGCAGGCAAATGATTAAGAGAACAAAGACTCCATGTTGGTGTGTATGGTCACAAAGTGGTCCATGGTGTCCATCCAAGGCCTACACATATTATCTGGTGTCCTTTAGTACAAATATGAATGCTAAATGTAAACATGTCTTTGAGTGGTTTCCTTTTTTTGTATAACAAGAGGAATGTTCTGGAAGTCCAGTGCGTTTTGAGACTGATTGTAGTGTTGCTGTATTAGTTCTGCATCAGTACACACACACGCACGCGCACACACACACACACACACACACACACACACACACAATAAGGTAAAGGACTGCTGGGTTGGAAGACATCTAAGCTCTCCCCTATTAATATGAGTGGAAAAAGACTGAGCATAAACAAAGTAAGCAGGTGTTGTGTGCTTTAGAAAAAGCTGAAGTTATCGTGTTGCAGAATAGAGAGGCGTAATTATACTGTGCTGGATTATGGGAGAAAAATAAAGCATTTTGCATGTTAATTGAGCCAGGTATGTTCATTGATTTTCTGTTATAATACTTAAGTTCAGCATTAATAATTCATATTTCTGCCAGCTCCCCATTTTTCACACACCTGTGTTATTGTTGATTTTAATGAAGAGGGTTTTAGATGTTTCTTTAGCAGTGTCAGTCCAGGTGATGGCTGCATACTTCATTATGTAAAACAACTTATGATAAGACCTTTTTTAGAACTATTTGAAGTTTGTGCTTAAAAATTGCTGTGATTAGATCATTCTCGACCCCAGCAGATGAGGAGTGAAAAGCCACAGCAAACGGCCCTGAATTGCTCATTATTGTAAACTCGGGAATGGTTTTGATTTTACAAGAAATGTAGTTTTGTTCAATTTTGAGGACACTGCATGTAGTCTACACTGAAACTGAACAACCGATTTAAATTGTTAAAATTATTAATTTACTTTTAAATGTATGGATTTTTATTTTTATTTTATAATTTACATGAATACAAAGGTTAGTTCATATTTTATGCTATGTGCTACAACCCATAGCCTTATTCAGCTGAGATCTTTCTGACCATAGGACCTCCCCTGTCCGGCAGCAGCTGAAGAGGCTTTACACTGCAACGCTGTCCTCTCATCCGCAGAGACCGACTACCCCTCAGTCCCGTCGAACACAGATCCCTCACGTAATGAAGCCACAAAACAATGCCCGAAAACACAACCAAACAAGGAAAACGGGGGGGGCAGGGGAATCAAGCACCACCTCAACCACAATCAAGTTTGTCCTTGAAATTCCACACCTGTGCAGTGGTGGAAAGCAAAGCTATTTGCGATGAATTTGGGGAGGACAAAGCACGCTGTTTGTCCAGCATCGGCCGCGTGCCTGTTTACCTTCCCGCTTCTCCACAGCATTGTGTTTGCCTTCACTTTGTGCCTCGGAAACACTCAAATTGCGTTTCTCAGATGTTGCATCCCAAGAGGTGGCGGCTCGTCGGCAGGTGTCTGAGAGCTCTCCCACACGCACTACGCCACAGCGTGGAATTGATGCTCCCAGCCTTCATTAATACATCTGCCATAGACGCTTCTTAGCCATGTAAATGCATGCGGCTCATCCCGAAAGGTGTCTTTTCAGTTTGGCACTTTGAGTTATATCATTTTAAGTAAATGGTTTGTCCGGGGAGGGGTGTGCAAATGTGTGGTGGTGGTCTCTCTTTCCCCCCACATGAACGGTAAAGATGCATCGCTTCTGGTGGGGAATGAGTCTGTGGATACATCCTCTTTTGCACTGATTCAGAAAAAAATAACAGAAGAGGAACATAACAGGAGAGATCAATAGAGCTGTACAACCGTTACCACTATTTGCAGCCAACTGTATTAGTCATTACATGATATTCATAAGCAGGGACTTTCCTACAACCTACCCCAGAGCTACTCTAGATGGTATCAGACTGTTTTTAATTCAGATTTTTTTTCCTGATAAATAATTCGATCTCCAGCCTTCCCCGTCATGTGATAGAAATCAGGCCCAACACAAATAGGGTCTTTCAGACAGCACCACTAGAGACGCTGAATAGCTAATAATAGATATTGAACTGTAAATTTGAATTGAAAGTCTGGGTCATTGTGCCTCATTGACTTAAGACCACAAAAACCAAATGATGTCTTAGTTGAGAGAAATATATCAAAGGATATCAACAATTATGAGTCATAAACACGCCTGGAGATGAGCCTGCCGGGTGTGGAGCAGCGGGAATTAGCATGTTGAGCTGATAAATATGCATGTAAAGACGCTCCCAGTGGAATAACATGCGTGTGATTGATAGCTTTGCAATTGAAGGATGTGTAAATTCCTTTTTTTTCTATTCTGTGGTTTGTTCCAGTGAAATCCATCTTACTTGTTAAAAGTTTTACCAACTTTATAATCCTTAATGCCACATCTGCTTTCCTCCTTTATAGCGCCTGTAAAACTTCATTAAATTATTACCACCAGCTGGCCCAATTGCACAATAACCTCACTTATCTCTCATTCTGTGACAATACTTTTGATTTATAGACCCTATTAGAATAAATGATATACATACATACATACATATACTT
Source organism: Denticeps clupeoides (assembly GCF_900700375.1). Lineage (NCBI taxonomy): Eukaryota > Metazoa > Chordata > Actinopteri > Clupeiformes > Denticipitidae > Denticeps > Denticeps clupeoides. The sequence goes on along the minus strand of NC_041711.1, from coordinate 27,957,976 downwards.
ATACACACAAATATGTGTGTGTGTGTGTGTGTGTGTGTGTGTGTGTGTGTGTGTGTGTGTAAGTTTGGGTCTCTATTGTGAGAAATACTTCAAATTAACATAAAATGTTGATATGACAAAGCAAAGGAACATATTTTAGCATAAGCAACAACTTCTGTTAAGTACTATCAACTTGTACTCATTTTGGGTTTAGAGGCTGTATGTAAATGTTTAATAAAGATATTTTGTTATATATGCCGTTCTGCTGAGCTAGAAGAGCCTCACTCTCTGATCCAACTTCTGTGTGAAAATGAAATGCCTTTGCTTTTGGTGTGAAGTTGGTTTTGTAAGGTTATTGCACCGTTTTCAGCTACAGTGAAACTTTCCCCCCTCTCCTGTGGCATGTGTGAAGAATTGCAGCACCCCCTAATGTCACAACAGAGTTACTGAAAAAATGACAAGATTGTGGACCGGTCCTGGAAAGGTATATATGCATACATAAATACATATTTAATTATAGGTTTGTATGTATGTATGTATTCCTATGTGTGTGTGTATGTGTGTGTGTGTATATATATATATATATACATACACATTTTAATCAAGCATTAAACATTAAACCAAGCACTTAAAAAATCTGCAATTGTTTAATTAACTGCATTTCACAATGAAGTTTACTAACTGAATTTCTAACTTCACAAACTCTCTTACACTTGTGGGTGTACACATGAGGAAAACAATTACCCTGCAGTGACGAATGATTTGTGGAGATGCGTGTTAAGATCACACGCTGACTATCAGATGAGGTATTTTCGGCCTGAGGAAAGGAGAACGTCCCTTGAGCACGGTTCACCTCACAACTGCTTCACACACACTCATCTGTTCACTCAGAGGACTGAAGGTGTAAAAACATCCTCGGGTTCTTGTTATCAGACGTAATAATTCTTTGTTCACATTGTGACTTTGTAAGTGTATGTACTTTTTTGTCATTAGTGGATTTCATTTGTCTTCTTCCAAGCTTTCTCTTTAGAAATTTGATTAGTTTTTTTTTTTTTAAGTAATCATCTTCTCTTGAACGTGTTGACATCTTTTCCCTTTCCTTTCCAAGACCCAGGCCTATCGCCGATTCACGTCTGGCATGTTCAATTCACATATGGCACTGATCTGGCAAACATTTTATTAAAAAAGTAACATACTGTACCAAGCCGGGAAAACAAGGACTACGAATAGAGGAGACCACGTGCTTGGACTGGTTTATGTGTGTGTGGGTCTGTAATTTTTTTATGGATTTCTGTTTCCCCCTGATAATTAATTTTTTCACTCCAACATTTGGGTGGTAAACCCTTAGGACTTCACTTGGTGTGTCAGTAATATTAAGACTGCACACAGGCACACACTTCCTGGCTCTGCAATAAGGCACATCCAGTTTCCTACAAATAATCCTACTGAAGGAGGTTCAGCAACAGCTGTTTGGAAAGTGAATTGATGGTTTTCCAGTCACCGCTGAAAGACTTGTGTTGCACACAAACTAGCCATGTGATGTGAAATTATGAAAGGACCTCGCAGGAGAAATGGTATTATAAATAAAATATGTGTATTAAATGATTATTTACTGAAATTGCATTACAGGTATGAACAGGAACGTGTGTGTAAGGACATTTTGGAACTGTAATAAACACAGATTCAGCCCACACAGATGAATGCGGGAGGGCTCAGCTGCATGCCGTGCCTCTCCCATGCTGCATGCAGGCCCTTCAAAGACATCTTGGATGTTGAGTGAGCACTTTTGGAGTGAGCGCCTTGTTTTCCAACGCATTCCTTTTAATGAAGCTTTATTAATGATGTTTTGCTGCCGTTTTTCGTCCTTCCTATATAAATGCTGGCTGCCGTCATTAGTATGCGTTGGACGCTGCACGTATGGTTGTCTGGGTAAACCCTGTTTGTAGGTCTTCATTCTGCTGATGAGCAGGCATCCTTTGAGTAAGACTGTTTGTTTTCCCCTGTGCAGTAAACAGACTCATTTGGTGAGAGTATCAGCGAGGCTGATTTCCCCAGGGTTCCCACATGACTGTGAACACTACCTGTCAGCACACCTGAGCTTCTCAACATTACCCATCAGGGCAGCTGACACCACCGCCTGTGTTCAAATTACCCGCAATATTACTGAGCACAAGCCACCAAGGGCTACATTACAGGGCTTCTCAACTCCAGCTTCACCTGACATTTGCAAAGAGTGGATGGGCGGTGGCAACACATTTATTCATTTGGTCAGAAATTAAATGACTTCATTCATCTCCTTCCATTTAGAACTTCTTTAAGTTCTTCTTATTATTATTTATAATTAACTCTATAACATGCACTGGATGCACCACCAGCGAAGGAGATTTGAAAGCTCAGGGTCACATGCAGCAAAACCCCGGTGGAGCCGTTTGAGGATAAGTGTCTGATGAAGGCCATAACACCACTAGCAGCATCTGTCTGCATGAACAAGCTGGGTCCATCTGGTTATTAGTTCACGGTTTAGCCTTTTCATCTTTCTGAGAAGACTTTTTGATGAGCAGCAAACTCATGCTCGTGTATCACCATAAGGCTTTGTGCTTCCATCCCATGGAGTTCCAAAGACCGTGCAACAGTAATATCTGGCAGATGCAATGTCATGTTGTCAAGCAAACAATTTAGTAGAATTTGGAAGCAGTGCACATGATGGATATCACCACTCTACACACATGAAGTCCCGGCTCAGACCACAGTGTACTGACAGCTACTTGAAACAAGATTGACGGACATCTACACATGAGAACAGATGAACTCAGATGACTGGTGGACTGGGACAGAGGAGCTAGGGGAGGCTTCTCCATGGCAACACCAGAACATTCACTGACATGTAGCTCTCACCTGTACACTGAGTAAACAGGATGATTTAAGGTCACACATCAATTAAAAGGAAATAACAGACAAGGACTGTAAAGCAGAAGGGTGGTAAATACATTAACAGCACCCATCTAAAATTGAGTAGGTGTCACTTTGTTGTCACTTTTTGCCCTGACCTTTTGAGGCATGGAATCCACGAGACCTCTGAGAATATGCCTTGGTATTTGGTACCAACGGTTGTATAACCAGCCATGACCCTGTTGCCGATTCACTGATTTTCCTTCCTTGGGCCACTTTTGCTAACCACTGCAGACCACAAGCTTCCTATGACCCAATCATCTAGTAATGATCATAACAGAGAGTTCAGGCTGAAACTTGAATTAACTTGCTACAGTGTTTTTGACTGCAAAACATTTTGAAAATGTGACTGTGACTTTTGCTCAGTAATATTTTTGATAACTGAACACGTGTTAACTGAACCGAACACATTAAGGTGTTATAATACACAATTTGCAAGCAATTTCATCAAGGTATGACGTTTTCCATCAAGGATGTTGTGAAGGAAGTGGTGAACCAGTAAAAATAATGTCGTGTCATTTTCAGGACATTTTGCTAAAGCCATATAATACACAGTTATGCTGACTTGATGCATGAATTGTAGTTTTTCATGATATTTATCCAAAGTGGGTTAATTTTTCTGACTTCCCCTCTACACTGAATCATTGTCAATACACACAACCATCCATTGCCCTTATCATAGTATGAAGAATCAAGCAGAATTCTTTTTCAGGAGTCTCAGTGTGATGCTGGCCAGGTCATACGATCCTGATTAACATAATCCGATTTTCTGAGATCTTGTAGGCCTGATGAGATTCTCAGGCAACACGCAGCTGGCATGTTGCTAAGGTCTCCTTCATTATTCCACGTCAACTACACTTATCCTCAGCCAGGCAGGACTCCACACCAACAGTGCGCTCATTGTGTTTTGCAGTCCAGAGGTCAGTTCTTGGCCAGCTCAAAATTTCTTCATTTCTATAAACGGAAATCTATACAGACAAACGAACTATTTTTGTTTTGAGGTGGAAGAATTTCATCATAGGACCAGAGAGTGAAAATGACGAACAAATGTTCCTCCCTTCCACCGCCGAGAAGTTTTCTGTGCAGAAAGTAGAGCGTGACTGCAGCATATGAATATGAAATAGCGAAAGATTTTGTTGCAGACACCTTGTACATTGTGCAGACAAAGCCAGCGGCAGAGAAAGACGAGTGAATTTAAAGCGGGACCCTTTTGTCGTTGTTTATAAATGTTGTCTTTGTTCCCATTTTTCGGCGCTAAAAGAATGGGGATGAAATATTTTTAAACGGTAATTACCTGGCTGGGATCCGACAGAGGGGGGATTAATGGACGACAGCGGAGCATCAGGTTCTGGAGCGCGTGCTGGAAGGAATCGGGAAGGGGGAACGCTGTTGTGTGTCACAGGCGGGAACCGGGGAACAGCAGATTTCTGATGTTGCTCTGCTTTTTTTTCTCCCTTCCCAGCACCAACACAAGTCATCTGCTCACGCCAAGTCCGTCACAAATGAGCAGGACAGATTTAGCCTTTCAAATCCAGCCTCGGAGACACTTCGGCTGCTCTCCCCCCACCAGCAACATTTTTGCTTTTGCTGGTGGTTTCATTTGTGCCGTTTTTTTGGGGGTTCAGAGCAAATTGAACAAATGCGCGGTTTCTGCAGAGGCTCCCCTAAACAGGATGCCCTCATGCAGGATTGATTCAGCACCTCAGCTAGATGTCTGGCTGCGATGTTTGAGCAATAATGAATTTACTTCATAAAAAACCAACAAACACCGACACAAATAAGAATGGTGACATTATATATCAGAAATGAGACCTTTTGACAGAATTTGGGATTTTTTTTTGGCCAAGTTGCTTTTAAGAGAGTGCAAGTGCACAAAGTCCCCAGTCATACCGGTGTCAATAGGGCTGATTCCCTCACAGATGGCATGTGAGTCAGGCAGTAATTAAACGGATAGGCCTCAGAATCACTAAACTCTCGGCGGAGCTCCAAAACCCTACTGCCTTTTTACACTGTGATTATATCCTTTCTGGGCACCTTACCTTCCTGAAAAAAAGCAAAAAGGTGTCAGAAAAAAAGAAGGAAAGAATAAGAAAGTGCGGACTGTTTCATGGAGGGTAAACAAGGTGCTACAACCACCAAGAACTGAAATGCAGAAAAAAAGAGCAAATCATCGCTTCAAGGAACAGGAGTGATGCTCATCCCGTACCTCTCAACCAATTCTCATTCTTTTATACTAGAAGTCCCAGAGAGCAGCCATTTGGCTTTTCTACCTATAAAACCCACTGTACAGCCAATGAGCTGGAAGACTTTTAACTAATATCCTTAATCACCTGTGAACAGATGCTTTTGATATGTAAAGTGAAGTGAAGTGATGTGATTGTCACGTGTGATACACAGCAGCACAGCACACCGTGCACACAGAGAAATTTGTCCTCTGCATTTAACCCATCACCCTGAGTGAGCAGTGGGCAGCCATGACAGGCGTCCGGGGAGCAGTGTGTGGGGACGGTGCTTTGCTCAGTGGCACCTCAGTGGCACCTTGGCGGATCGGGATTCAAACCGGCAACCTTCTGATTACGGGGCCGCTTCCTTAACCGCTAGGCCACCGCTGCCCCTGCAGAAGAAGGTGGGGCCATGGTGAGCAGGCCTGCGACACTCACTGTTTATGCAACATACATTAGTTTTTGTCATGTATGTAGGATGTGTAAGAGCTCTGATGAAATGGATGCTTGATTTAAACATTTAGCACAGTTCTTGATTAAGCGTCACATAGTATTGTACACTTTTGCAATTTTACTTTCTTTTTTATTTTACCTACTGTTAAGTCATTTTAAATATTATGAACGGTTGTTCAGAATGCATTGTATAGATCTCATGCACGTTTTGATCTCACGTTTTCTCTTCTTTGCACATATAGCATCACGGATCACTTTTGTTTCTGTGTGTCTGCAGCTGCTCATGGTTCAGACGTATGCCTTATTGCAGACTTAATGCAAGCTTATGACCCATGATGCAACTCATTTTCTTGTGTTGAGTTCAGACCAGTGAATTCTTTAAGTGCCATGTTATTTAAAAATTAATAATCCCCTTTACTGAGCTTATGGTATTGTTACAGAAATGCAGAGCAATCTTTTTTTAATCTGCCGCCGTGTTGAGATAAATTAAGGAGTTCATGTAAAAGTCTCTTTGTATTATGAATGTGCATCACAAGCATTACAAAATAGCCTCATGAACTTCCCTTCCTTGCCGTATGTTCTGAGTAAAGAAAATCAAAGGGATGATCACTGGAAATGTCATATTTGGAACATTGATGGTTTTGCTGGCAAGCCTTCAATTGAGCAACAAAGTACGAAACACAAAAGGATCATCAAAGCACATATGTTCTGACGATATTGATTTCTATGGAAGCGTTTGGTTTGTTTTATTTGACTGAACAAAAGCAATGACAAATTGCCATTTTGCTTTTCTGGCTTTTGTCCACTCACTTTAGTCCTGTCGGCTGCAACTGAGGAGAACAGGGCGTAAATAGTTTATTATAAATGGGTCTGAAATATCTCTCTGTTGCATACGCATTTCCTTATTCACTCTCTGTAAGCCTCATAGCAACTTGCTATTCACTAATAAAGAGGTCTGTCTTTAATTGCGCAGGCAACATAAACGTTCTTGATTTATTTTGGGACATAAAGCAATTCCTCCCATAAACCAATAGTGCAGTTCAGAGTCTAATTACAACCCAATCATAAATCATAAATAAATATAAAGGAAGTGCAATATAAACAAAAAACTTTTCCTTAAAGTTAACAGTATTACAATTATGAACTGCAACAGAATAAGCTGTAAAAAGATTTTAAAAGTTGATATTGCAAATTATTGAGGAAATTATGCCCGTCCATGCATTGTGAGCAATTCATTATGTGTTATGAATAAAAGGCATGTGGTGTGAGCACATTATTTAACCTCGTAGGGGAGGTTTTACAGCAAGTGTGGCACATTTTTAAAAAGCCTTCAGATGGCTTTAATAACTGGAAAGGCTTTTGTACTGACGTTTCTATTATGTGTGTTCATTGGCACTATTTTCAAACCAGCAATAAGCAGAGTGCTATGTGCTTTTATGATTGCTTTTTGTTTCCTAGAGCAGGTCTGGTCAGAGGTGACCTTAGGATTCACATAAATAAATGCAACAAATGATGTTTTAAACTAGCAAACAAGCCCCATGCATGGTGCACAGCCGTAGACCTAGTAAACTTGTTGGAGTGCATGTTGTATATTCTTTCCTGGAATAACTCTAGTCCCTGGCCTGGTTGCATTAAACACATCAAACTGTAAGACTACCATGTAGAGAAGGAACGTTTTTTAAATTATTAAACAGTGTTTAGTGTAGTTCCTTAAGTGAGAGCAATCCTGTGTAAATCGATTCAGAAAAAAAAACGTGTCACACAGAAATGTATTGTTCCAAGTGTCTACAACCCATTAAAATCATAATAACTTTTCATTCTCTGCATCCACAAAGCCAGGTCAGATGAGTTTCATCTTTAATTTGTCTTCTGCATCCACAAAGCACTCACAGTAACAGATGTTTAAAGAAGTGTGCCCAAACCCTTTTCTTGCCCCTGTAAGGTATATGTCAGAGTTGTCAGTAATCACTATAAGCTCTTCACTTTTTGAACTTGTATCTTTTGGGTGTCAGAATTGGCTGGTTGGGTAGTTAGTTTCTCCTCTCCAATATACAGACAACTAAAAAGCATGACTTCTTGTTTGTACCTATTCAATTTTGTAAATCTGAAAGAAATACTTGATGTGACATTAATAAAGAATCCCCATGCATGATCGCTGCATGCATTCTGAATGTAATTCTCTGTCCTGTGGCGCAGGACATCATAAAAACTAAAATAGATATTTAAAGGAATTTAGGAGTTTTCATATCATTTGTATGTGTTTGTATGTTAACCACAAAAGCATTTACATATGCTGCAATTAAGATACAATCTTCCAGGGTGAATTCTGTGTTTCTCACAGATTGTGAATTGAACCATATCCTGATTAAAGACTCAGGCAATACACTAGTACAAATTCAGCATGCAAATCTTCCATAACAATCCAGCAACAACAGGGCAAACCAATAAGCACACAAAGCAGAGGAAAGCAGAGGTAATGCTAACATAATGTGTCTAATCCTGTTAAAGGTGCAAACAACCTGTCTCACTTCATGTCAGTCACACACATGCGTACACACCCTGTAAAGAATAAAAGAAAAGAAAATGTGGTGTTTTCCCACATGTAGTCGGTTCATGATACATATATGACATCCAACAGGAGCTGCTCATATATTCACCAAAATAGTTTTAGACATTTCATAAAGAGACATACCTTTTAGCCATGTTGACAAAGATCTTGAATTGTGATACATTGTTCAACACATATGTGAGTTTTTTTAAATGAATAATTATTTTGTCATATTTATAATTGCATATTACCAGGCCTTGATCCTGTAGTCATTACCTGTTTGCATTGTTCTGATTGTACCTGCAGTCATGGCTGTCCAACTTAATGACAAATATGTTAAAATGCACACAGTGCACGTCACCTAGGATAAGAACACCTGCCTTGTGCTGGAATAACAGCATACACAGAGGGTTTCAGTGGGTTTTAGCTGTGAAAGCTTCCATCTGCTATCAATATCATTAGCATCCTCCATGACCAATTGCTATATTAGATTATTGAATGCTTGGAGGGTCATTATAATCAGCAAATACGCCCTGCACCAGGGCAATTTACGAGGGAGCTGGGGGGGGGGGGGGGCTGGGGGGGGGGGGGGGGGCTGTGCCCTACCAACATCATGATCAGGTTAGAGGGATGGCAACATGGCCTTTCAGGCCAATCACCCATCTACTTCTGTGAAAAAGCTCTGCATTTGCTTGCTTAAGAATGATTGTCTACATGCACAGGTCAAATCCAGAAATGCCCCCATGCAGCCCCAATTCTGAATGAAAGATTTTTGAATCGAAGCTTGAAAACCAACCTCGAAACATGGAAAAACCCAATGAAAATTAGACCAAATGTGAAGCTGTCCTGAAACCAGTTTTATACGAGTGTATGTGGATGTTTTAAATCAGTTTGGCTCAGGGCATGGAGAAACATTGACAGGACACCTTCACAGGTTCTGGGACAGAAGGCAGGGGGTATTAATGTTGTGGCTGGCAGGTGTATGGCGCAACAAAACAAGATGGTGACATTTAAAATTATTTGATGTCATTGAACACTGGCATGGTGTTTTTCCGTAAAGCCACTGACATTAGCGAGTGTGTTTCCATCGGAGACACCTTCTCTGTAACCATCACACCGACCACAGGACGTCTCTTTGTCAGAATTTGCACTCAGACCTTCGTCGGGTTCATCTTTATCTACGCTCCCTGCAGTACTTTGTTGTAGTGCGCATCAGAGGAGGGTTGGATAGAAGGGGTGGCTGATTCAGATTTCAGTTGACTGAAATTCTGCAGCAATCTTAGAATGAGAAACATTTACAGACGGACTTTTCTTAAATGAACAGACCTGTTGGATTTCAGATAAACGTGTTGCAGGATGTAGCACAGATCAGCCTTTTACGAGCAAGTAGCCACAGTTTTTTGCCCCATTGTCTATTAACAAGCTCACATGACAATGCTATGTATTTTTCCATCCATGCAGGATACAGCGCACACACACACACACACACACACACACACACACAGTGTCAAAGAAGAATGGTTCCTGCTGAGGTCTGCATCTGAACGTTCATGATGCTAGAGTGTGTGAGGCCTGTTCATATTACAGGCCTGTCATATTATCTGAGCTGGCATGTGCTATAACTGAGGACAATGTCCGCATGCGTAAATATCACTCACAACAGAGCCAGGGGCTTGTGGACCAAACTGACAAAAAAAGGTACTGCTGTGTTTTGAAGGATGCTTTCTGACTTTTATTTCACCTTCTGTTTAAGATTCAAGAGAGACATGTTTTGAACCACAGGCAGTCCCCCGTTTCACAGGCCATAATCCATGGATTGTTTTATTTTTGTACTTGTCACAGCCTGCCCACACAGTGGAAATGGTGCAGAAGTAATGAACACAAGCCCCAGCCTTGGTTATTTTCCACAGGCAGTCAGAGTTCTCTTCGCGGCCTGAAATAGCAGCATGTGCGAGACTTCCAGCCCGAGTCTCCATGTTTGGTGCTCGGCAGGATGGTTTTATAAATGAAACCAGCTCTTTATTCCTGGTGAAAATCAATGGCTCCTTTTGCTAGGTCACCAAAAACGAATGCACCAAATGCTTTTTCTTTAATATCATCACAAGTTTTATTTATTAACTTATCTAAATGATGGAACTGGTGTCAAGTGGTTTTGAATTTTGTACAATATTTGAATGTAATTTGGAGAAAAGTAAATGTTACTTTTTCAGTTTTCTAATTTACAGCTATAGATCCATTCTCTGGATCCACAAAGCCAAGTCAGATGGGTTTCATCTTTAATTTGAGCTTTTTGCTGTCTTCTTCTTTCTTAAGCACTCACAGTAACATATGTTTAAAGAGGTGTGCCCAAACCCTTTTCTTGCCCCTGTAAGGTATATGTGAGAGCTGTCAGTGATTGCTATAAGCTCTTCACTTTTTAAACTTGTATCTTTTGGGTGTCAGAAATGGCTGGTTTGGTTAGTTGGTTTCTCCTCTCCAATATACAGACAACTAAAAAGCACGACTTCTTGTTTGTACCTATTCATTTTTCTAAATCTGAAAGAAATACTTGATGTGACATTAATAAAGAATCCCCATGCATGATCACTGCATGCATTCTGCATGCATTCTTTGTCCTGTGGCACCACTTGCACCTTTAGATGAATCCAACCACTACGATAATGTCATGGAAACCTCACAGTTTGTGGCCAACACCCATTTTGTCACTTTAGGGGTAAATGCTAGACAGGATTGCCACATTGAATTCTGAAGAACTGAGCTAAATATGTTGATCTTCAAATACGGTCAAAAAAGGAGCAGCTTGACAGCAGATTGTATATGATGATGTAAACAGGAAGTCAAGTGACCTTTAGAGTTTTTTTTAACTCACAACACTTACAGGACGGGGGAAAAATCATTTAATACTGTGTATTGTTACAAAAGTGAATGTATGATTTTCTTCATATATATATTTAATTATTTTTTAATCCTCATAACATATCTATGTTATGTCCAATATTATATATATATATCTTGGAAAAAAGATATTAATCTTTTAAATTAATAAATTTTATTATGGAAGAGCTGTACACATTTAAGTCAGCTTTTGTTTTTTTAATATTTCATGTGTATAATAAATTAGGGGGAAAGGGTTCATTATCATGGCATCTATTTACACTTCTAAGATGTATTTGACAGCATTCTTGACTCCAAGGCTGAGGGTTTTATTGTAGTTTCAGCTTCTCATTGGAATGATTTATGTGAATTGCACAGATGTTGTTCAGATCCTGTTTTTCATTCAATTACAGAATCCATCTTGCTGTTTTAATTATCCTATGAAAAGCCCATCTCCCACTCCATTTTTAAACCCATATTAAGTTCCCAGTATGATATAGAACTATTTTAATATATCATCTGCTTTTCCCCCTTTCCCTTGGTTTAGCTGTGTTGATTATTTTCGTATTTACATACAATTTGACAACTGCCGACATTTACTTTGATGGATTGCTTGTACTGTTGAACTGCATTTGCGTATAAAACGCATTTATACCATCATTTATGTATTGGAAGACCAAACCTGGGGTGATACCAGCATACATGAATGTTGTAGAACTATTGTTTAGTAGAGATAAAGTAACGCCTCACTTAAAATTCCCTTCTTCCGCCTCCTCTGTGAGTGTACGGGCTTGGGGATTTCGATGCCGTGGACCCAGTTGCCTATTTCCAGGGTTTTTGTTTTTCATTTTTAAGTGGCTCTTCTCCTCTCCATTTCAACCCAACCTCATGCATTTTTATTGCCATCTGGAGAATTTCAACAGGTCCTAACTAGGGGGACCCGCAGTAAAAGATGCTTACCAGGAGCCAATGATGCTCATGTCACTGGCCACATGCGTTGTGGAGATGGCAGATAATTTGCTAAGTACATTCACCCGAGAGCATCGGGGTTTGATGGGTCGTCCCAGACGCTACGTGACATTTGTCCCCAGTCCAACGGATGCAGCATGAAAAATTCACTGAGGCGAGGAGCTTGAAGAATCAACATTTCTCCTGTGAGTTTCACTTAGGGGAGAGCAAGGTGAGCAGAATTCGAGCTTGTCATGGATGTACGCTTCTGACAAACATAAGTAGATGCTAATGGCAAAATCGTGACAGAGCAGAGTCCCACCACCATATGGCTAATTGCCACAACAATATCTTCTGTGTTATTAATCACGTTTTCATAGCGTGCCATGATAATTGGAATAATTAGAAGGAGAGCAGGCGCAGGCCTCCTCCCAGCTCTGCTCCCCAATTCTGCACGTGGAGGAGACAACAATGTCTATGCTTACCTTTCACCTCTCTTCCACACATTTCCATATTCTTTCTATTCCTGCCTCATCCTATTCGCTACATGCATTTCTTGTTGTTCTTTGTCTCTCTGCGCAGTCTTTTTCTCCCCCTCCCACAGTCCCCACTCCGCCATTTCCGCCCGCGCTGTCATCCCCATCCCTGCGTTGTTTACAGTTGTCCTCTGAAAAATGAAAGGGATAATTAATGAATAACTTCTCTGTCAAAGGGACCTTGGTTGCTAGCCTGGGGTTGGGTATGGCTCCCAGGTAGCTAAAAGAGACCATTTGCACTCCCATGTAATTAAGCAATGGCACAAAGACTCTTAACCCTTTCTGCTTCCAACATTTGTCCATGTCAGCTTAAAAATTGCACACATTAATTACTGCCATTCGGATTTGTTTTGTTTCTACATTTATGTTTGCATTTAATTTTAACACTTTAAGTCTGCTTACTGTTTGCAAAGCAACTTTTTCAGTAACATGTCCTATGCTTAGAAGTGTGATATCATGAAATGGACAGAAATGGAAAATAGTTAATGAATTTATCAAAGCAAAAACATTGAATATATCTATTAGGATATATAACATTAGGATATAGATATAAATATATATTTTTTTTGCTTTGTTGTTTGAAGAAATTGTGTAATTTCTGACATATTGATTATAAAAAGGTGCATTCTTGTAATAATTAGTTACTTGTCTAACAAGTAAGTTCAAATAATTTGACACATAGAAATTTATGAATTGAATAAGGTTTGCAGTTGTACAGGGATATAGAATTTTCAGTAATGTATTTGAACTACCATATGGAATTTCTTTATGCTGGTACCAAAACTGGAGGAATACAGAGGAGAATTGAAACATGAACTTGCTATCAGTGTTGCCAGTGTTACGTTGTTCTAAACCTTGTGCATCATGTAGATGCTATTTCTGACATTAATCTATCATGTGTGGCATGCTTCAGACTATGTACTTTACATTAGTAAAGACCTTATCTCTGTCATTTAAAAACAAATTATGCACCTCATGCATAAATACCAACAACACTTCTTACGAAATTGATTTTATGATGGCAGTAACATGACAGCTATTCAGGCAGCATTAAATTAGCTATCAGTACTTTGGTTCAGGGTGGGGTGTGGAGTTACGTAGACTTGTATGTGTTGGGGAGTAAAATGAAGCCACCTAACTGCATTATTTAGACACAGTGGAATATTGGTGTTCCAATATATACCTTTAGAGGTATCAAGAACATGCATGATGATTAGCCCAGCGTATTTTCTACTTTTTTTTTGTTTTTCTTTAATGAAGTGAAGTGATTGTCACATGTGATACACAGCACACGGTGCACACAGTGAAATTTGTCCTCTGCACTTATCCCATCACCCTGAGTGAGCAGTATACTTTACTTACTTTACTTAGCAGTGTTGTTCTGGTGAAACTGCATTTCTTCATACCTATTCATGACAAGATGCCCATCACTGCAACCCATGCATGTATTAGTTAAAGACACTTCTATAGAGCACAGAGTTAATGATCAGCAATCAGTTACCTGATTCTTATTAAGATAAATCAGCTAATTAATACATTCATCAAATTCATTAGCAAGTAAAATAAAATACATCCTGACATTTCCTTATTCATTACATTTGAAGTCTGTAATAATATGCACATTTGAACACCAATATGCACAAGTAAACACCAATTAATCATCTTTTAGACTTTTTCTGAAATATCTTCTGACTCAGACTGCTATTTCTGGCTTCTGTCTATATGTCCACCAATGCTCCACTTCTGGGAGTTATGGGAGATTTTATTCCATTTGCCAAAATTATTTCTAATACTCTAATTGGCATAAACACAAGCTGCACTGATGTATCCATTAAATAAAAACTCATGGATTTGTATTTGCGGAAAAAACGTTGCTGTGCTGCATTATGCACCAACAAATTTATTCTGAAATACAATTTGACATGGACATACAGTATTATTTAGCTGATTTATATCAAGCCACTTTTTCCTGGACAAAATCCTGGACAAAAAGTCCTATATTAAAGCAAAATTGCACTAGAGACAGGCTAATATCAATCATCAAACAATTTTAAATTAATATATAATTATTATAAATGGTAAATTTGTGCTCACTGTCTGGTTATGAGTAATAATGTTGCATTAATCAGTTTGCATTTATTAAGAAAAATGTATATCATAAGCTTTCTGGGGGGTCTGTCTTTTATTGAAAGTAACTTTGTGTGTGCCATTGTGCTTAAAGCAAGGTTTAAAATAGGGCGCTGTGTGTTACATTGCTGAACTGAGAAACTCTTAGAATTAGTTTCTTTGAGACTTTACAAGTGTTGAACAGAGGTTCACCAAAGCTTTTAACATATTTGATTAAGGGTCATAATCTAATCAGACCTGCAATATTTTTATCAGAGCAATTGTCAGTTTTCTGCTTTAAAAAGGTGTGTAGTTTCCTTCACCAGAGCCACAGGGAGCTGCACCAGGCATCCATATCAATATCTCTTATTAACACATCCAATTCTTTTTCATAAGCCTGGTCCTTTTTCTGTTCCCTTTTGAAAACCTGGCTGTTATTCATTTGACAGGTTATGTTTATTGTTGAAAAACGGTCTGGTTGTGCAGAATAAGCAGAAAGCGCTAGCAGTGAAACAGCTGGCGCCGAACACCGGGTGACTCTCTCCCTCACACTTCCTCTGACAGTAATGTGCCCGGAAACGTCAAAAGCAGCTGCTTCTCTGACCATAAAGCAGAGAGCCGGGGCGTTAATTGTTTCCCTGCAGAGAGAGAATTAGCCCAGCCAGAGCCTCCCCCAGGGAGCAGGAAGCAAGAGAGAGGTGGTGGGCAGGTTTGGCAGTGCCAGTGGAGAATGTGGAGGCAGGACTCAGGCTAACCAGATTAACCTGTGCAGGCTGGGGGAGACTCGGCAGAGATTGCATTCCACATTGCACACATGCGATACGTCTGCTTTAGTTCAAGTTCTTCAGCTCATGAGAAGAGTAAAAGTGATGCATATTTCAAATACCTGCTTGTTGATATATGGTGCGGAAATGGCAAGATTGTCCTCTAAATTTCCAAGGGCTAATAGACCCCATGTACTGAAAAACCCATGGGTGGCATGAGAAAATGAGCAAGCCCCTCTTTGTGGGAGCAGCTTGAATGTCCCCATCTCTGGAGGTGATCTCGAGGTCGCTGTACATATTAGTTTGCCTCGCACTTAATGAGGCAGTGGGCCATGAAGGTCCAAGCACTCGTAAATGATATATTCATTACATCAATGGTGCTTAATGATAACTGTAAAGACACCGGTGACCTGGCTGCTTCTGTTGGGTTGTCATTATTGTGCCGACTACCAGCTGAGTGACATAGATGTTTCCTTCGTGTGTACCTTCATTTGGCTCCCAAATATATAACTTCACAAATAGTTCTTTTTGCAAACAGTTTTACTGTAATCTGTGTCAAGATACACAATCCCATGTTTTTAATATATATATTTTTAGTTTATAAGAAGTAATGTATATATAATATATACACTCACACACACACACACACATATACGTGCCCAATCAGTAAGTCTAGACTAAACAGAGTTCTGAATCTGAAATGAGTTCTATAGACTAAAAAAGACAAAAAACTAGCTGCAAAAAGCTGCTGGGAAGTTCAGTGTCTCCACAGAGTAGACTTTGGTTTTTGTTAACATTGACCTCACTAATTCATTATTTTGAGAGTTTTTTGTGATTTCTTATCAGTATAGTCAGACAGAGGATATTCACTAGTTTGTTGATGTTTTTCCAAAAAAAATCATTTATTTTGAACATTTGCAATATCACAATAATACAGAGACTGTGTCACCTATGGCAGAAAGAAAAAAATGAATCTAAGAGAAGTTTCATTTTATTTTCAGTATATTATAAATGCGTTGGTGTAACAATTTGGCATGTTGGATCTGGACTACTGCTCTATAGAGTGGAGCTACATCACCACTGGCACCCTATTGCTCTCTTTTGTAAATTTATGCTTTCAGAGGCGGATTTTTGGAAGCGGATCCATTTCTCTCTCACATATCACATTCTCTCACACAGACATTATGAATCAATCAGACTGATAGACTGATTGACTAATAGACATTAGAGCTTGTGGTCTTTTCTAGTGGCCCTGTGTTTTCATTACGAGCACACGGTTTCGGCAAATCCCGGTGGTGACACTAATGTATCCAAATTTATTTACACCAGATGTTAGTTTTATTTTTAATGATAGAACAAGATTTTAAAATTTTCATTATGATATAAATTGCAAGTTTTCATGAGAGACCTTGGCTGACAGGATAGTGTGCAAAGTATACCACCTACTGGTGACAAATTGCACTCCAGCAGTTCTCCAATTTGATGATGCGGCATGATGATGATGTGTGTGTTTGTGTCAAATATGCATCTTGTTGTTTAATATGGACTGGCGGTTGTCATGGTCTCATAATGAACGCCTCTCACACCCGTAAACCCAGAGAGAGTAATATTAATAAATAAATAATAATCATTATTATATGTTTGATACTAAAATGTAAGTTTTCCATTATTACCATTAAGCAATATTAATAGTGTGTGCAATGTGGGATTTTTTAAGGTTAATTCTATTTTTGTAAAATCACATAATTGTTATCATCAAAATGTGAAATGATATGAAGATATTGTTTTCACTAAAACCTCCCAGCCCTAACAGGCTGCCTGTTAGTTCCGGTGGCAGGAGCGCGGTGATGCTGCCTCGGCTGAATAGTCATTATGGCTGCTTTGGACTTCACATGAGGGTGCTCAAGTAGCGGGCTGATAGCACCATGCGTCTGTGAGAACACTCCAGAAGGCCACGAGCGTCTAAGTTTTCACTGAAGGGCCTTAAACTGAATTTGATTAGCTGGTTGCAATTAGTCTTAAGTTGACAGACACATAATTAACTTGCATCACCCCATGTGAAGTGTCTAATTGTGCGTTCCTGCATGTAGTACAGTGGTCATTTTTAAATGTTTAACAAATGGAGGTCCATAAAACCACGCATTGGAGTCAGACTGCTGCTGGCGGCTGTCACTGGTCCAAACCATGGATCCACTGGCACACAAAGATCATAGAGATTTTCAACCTGCTCTGCCGTCTGTCCTTCACAGACCCCGCCCTGCTCAGAATGAAAGGAGTACCTGTCAAAACGTGAAACCTGTGAAAAGCCGAGGAGGAAAGGCAGGAGAGTGAGACAAAGGGGGAAAACGTGGAGGTGAGAGAGCTCTCAGACCGGGTGGTGCAGGTAGAGAGGAGATGAGCACTGAGAGAACGAGAGGACGAGCTAGGAGGCTAAGTGAGCGCTTTATAAATGAAAGCAGATGCCTGGAATTATGAACTGTCGGCTTGCAGATGGAGGCGGTGGTGATGGAGCACTTCCAAGCCCTGTTCATGATCACTCACTTCATCTAGCAGTGCACGTTCCCTCCGAAAGCCCAAACCGGCAAGAGAGCAGGCAGATAAAGGGGAAGGGAGGGGGTGGGTGGTGGGTCCTTCAAAAGTATGATTAGTGAGTTCAACAAGCCCCCGTGTGATACTTCAGCCCCTCTCTTTTCTTCTTGCTATTTCTCGTTTCCCATCTTCCTCTTCTTCTTATGCATCGGTTTTGATTGATCTGATTGTTCTTTGCATGTGATTGATAGCATTGCCTGAGGAACACAAGTCCGCCAGCACAGTTTTCCGAGCGAGAAAAGAGGAGTCTGTCAGTGTCATTGATCTTCTTATAAATGAAATGTTCCGTTTCCACTGCATTTTATTGTTAAATGCAGTTCATTAGCAACAGAGAGATTTATCACTAGACCTCCCAGCCTAGTAAATCACTGGTATAAAAAAAGCCTTCAGTGTGCTGACAGGCGGGCTTAGCGAAAGGGACCCTATAGGGCTAAGAAGCTGAACAGTGACACTAGAAGTCACCAACTGGATGACATTCATTTGCAAGACCTGCTGTTTTGTTTCTTATTTAGACTAATTTAATATGCGCATCCCCATCATATAAATATACCATAAGTTGCTACTGGCAAATCTAATACCAGCAAGTTAAATGCAGCTTATTA
Source organism: Denticeps clupeoides (assembly GCF_900700375.1). Classification (NCBI taxonomy): domain Eukaryota; kingdom Metazoa; phylum Chordata; class Actinopteri; order Clupeiformes; family Denticipitidae; genus Denticeps; species Denticeps clupeoides. Next base: position 27,939,406 of record NC_041711.1, on the reverse strand, counting down.
GGTTGGTGCAACGGACAGGAACTTTTGCCTATTCTGCTGCTAGGTGTGAGTGAGTGTTGTGTGTGTGCCTGTGGATGTTGTGCGTCAGATACAAGTCAGTTGATTGTGGACACATCTGCTCCTTATCCACAAACCCCCTTCTCCCTTCATCTGTCCTAAGCTAAATTAGCAATGATTTTTATTATTTACCCAATGAAAAAAAGCTCAAGATGTTTGTGATAAAAAAATAAAAAAAAAACTCACAGATTGCTGAACTTAATGTGTGATTGCCCGGTAAAACTTTTTGTAACAATGATGCAGCGGTACACACTGCTTTATAATGTAGCACGGAGTAAATGTGCTACAAAAGCAAGTTGTTCATTTTGCCATGCTAATTAATGAATACATCAAACCAGACTGATCTGTCATGTGCAATCACATCACTTTTAAAGTCTGATGGATAGCTCTTCTGAACAGCACCACCCATGTAATGCAGAATGTAACCCAGTTATCAGAGCTTCCAACCTCCTGCAGATTTAAACTCACTAACTACAAGCATTAGTGATGCCATACATTTAAATGTAAATGTAATCATTTCCAAAATATTTTATTTAGTGTGATATTGTGCTTTTTGGACATGGTAACTACCTTAAAACCAGAGGACAGCAATCTTAAGCAGGGGATATGAAACAGGATAGAAGGGCCACTGCAAGTTTTGCTTCCTGGCTGTGAGATGCTTAACTGTAATTCCCGGTGCTGATGGCAGAGACATCCCTTTCCAGGAGAGCCTTGCTCTCATGCATATTCATCCATTGGAATGGGGGACTGTGACATATGGCTGGTACTTTTGCATACATCCTGAACGAGAGGCACCAACTCAGAAGTGGATTTAACACTTCCGCTCCCCACTGATCCTGCTGGCTGAGTCAATAACTGCCCGAGGGCCGAATTAGAAAGACCTCATTGTATTGTATAACATAGCCCGCTGCAGTACTGGCTAGGGAGGACTTAGAAATGACCTAGTCTGAACCCAAACTCAGGGACTGATATTGCTGATATTTAATTTGTACTATGTACAATACTGTCTAATGTACAGTACTGTCCCATCTAACCATCACTTTTGCTCTCCATTTCACAGGTTTACTCTATTCAGTTGGAACCTTTTGTAGCAGTTTCAACATGTCTGATTCTGTCAAGCTTCAAATATTTAAAGAACACGAAGTCCATAATTAAATCTGTTATGGGGAAGAGTTTCATAAGCCCCAGGTATTTACTGGGTAAATATAAGGACTTTAGGCCTGAAGTGGGCTAAAGAAAAGTAATTAATTTAATTATACGGTTGAAGATTATTTTGAAGTAATTGAGAAGATTATGATTTATTAGAAAATATTGAGCCACCTTTACCATTAGCAGTAGCCCAACATATAAGGCTCCACATGTACTTTTAACTGGCTTTGCCCTCTTTACCTTTACTCATTGTATAAGGACTATCAGAAACTAAAAATATTTTTCCATTAACAGAGCAATATATGAGTTTAGCTCGGGTGGATCATCGAAAACAGCAAGTTAACAGAGCTGCATGCAGTAATGAGAGGGCCAAGGGATCAGGCAAGCAACCTCAGCTGTGACTGTGATTTATAAAAAAAAAATCATGCATACAATTACATCCATAACTTACCTTTTGAAAACAGATTTTGGAAAGGGAAAAGAAATTTGGTCATTCATTTCATAAGAATAGGTCAGTGATGACAAAATAAAATAAAAGTAAATATCTGAATAATAGAATGAATAAAATATAAATCTGTTTCAGAAGATTAACAAAGATAGTCGAATTTCTTGGTTGTTTTTTTGCTTAACCTTTGCTATCGCTAGCTACCGTACCATCATTGTACTTCACATTAATGGAGGCATATTAAGTAGAATATTACATGTGATCATTTATAATATAGGAAACTAGCAGAAACATTCTGCATTTCTATAGACTTTATTATTATCTGTCATTAGAATGAGTATATGATTGAAATGTGTTTTTGAAGAGATCTTCGTTAGGCCTTGCATAGCTCTTTGTAAGAAAGGAGACAAGTATTAGCCCTGGCAGATCGCAGTGTTAATTGCTAATTGTGTTTCTCATTAGGCGCAGGGGTGACAGGTGTTGTTAGAGTGTTGTGGGTTTTTCGCTCGCTCCCATGACTTGTGCTGGCTCCCCTGTGCTGTGCTGCCGATCGAAGCTCTAATGGCTCCCTGGAGACTTCCCATCAGCCCCCAGGTGCAGTGCAGGGAGAGTTCAACTTTTGATACTCTGTTGCAGTCATTCAATAAATCCCACTTGAGTAACCTTTCATTTTTATGTTTATTGTCCTGTTTTGCATGTTTTCTGTGTGTGTGTGTGTGTGTGTGTGTGTGTGTGTGTGTTTCAGTGTAATTTTAAAATGGGTGTTTTCCACCTGTTTATCTTTTTGCTGGAGATATAAGGTTCCACAAAGAGTTCATTCAAATGTAATGAATGCAGTATAAAAAAGTTCCCCCACATCCGCTCACCCAGCTCTCTTTAAACTGACGAACCAGTGACTAGGCCTGCAATGTCAGCAGACATGGCAGCCAGGTTTCAGCACTGGCCTCTGCACCCAACCTCTTGAGCTGAGAGTCATCGACATCCTGCGGGTCACTTCAGTTCGCTTGCATTAATGGAATCCCTAGTGCAGAGCTGATTGTTTTCTACTCTAATAATTATTAGTGTGAGAGCCCCCAGCGTCCCTGTTTACCTGGAGCCGCTTCTCTGAGTGAGTCCTGTTTCTGCGGCCTAATAATTACAGCCGGAGGAGCCTCCCAGGGCCCCTCCGCAGACACCAGATCGGGGACTAGAATATTAGTGGGAGAATTAACAAGTCGCCAGCCCACCTGTCAGCTCCTGGGTGTGAAGCTGGGACTCTGAGGAGAGACACACAGGGTGGTCCCCCGGAGACAGCCGTGCCTTGGTGGGCTGAGAGTCGCGCTCAAATAATAATGCCCCTGCTAGTGCACGGACCTGCTAATGAAGGGGGAAACCCTTGAGGATCTTCAGTGGTTCCTCCCCAGGCCGTCTCCCTCTAGAAGCTCCTGAGACAAACACATTCTGCTCTGGGATAGTGATTTGTGCGTGGAACCCCACGACAACCACCCCGCCCATCCCTTAGTCACTAAACCCCCACACACAGGTACGCAAATGTCACCTGTCAGCAGGTCTAGTCTTTGGCTTGGGATTTGCACTTGTGACATCATCAAATTGGCACTTTTTAAAAACACACACACGCAGTACAGGCCAAAAGTTTGGACACACCTTCTCATTCAACGTGTTTTCTTTATTTTCATGACCATTTACGTTGGTAGATTCTTACTGAAGGCATCAAAACTATGAATGAACACATGTGGAGTTATGTACTTAACAAAAAGTGGAAACCTGACCTCCACAGTCACCGGACCTGAACCCAAGCGAGATGGTTTGGGGTGAGCTGCACCGCAGAGTGAAGGCAAAGGGGCCAATAAGTGCACCTCTGGGAACTCCTTAAAGACTGTTGGAAAAGCATTTCAGGTGATGACCTCTTGAAGCTCATCGAGAGAATGCCAAGAGTGTGCAAAGCAGTAATCAGAGCAAAGGGCGGCTATTTTGAAGAAACTAGAATATAAAACATGTTTTCAGTTATTTCACTTTGTTTGGTTTGAAATATATAACTCCACATGTGTTCATTCATAGTTTTGATGCCTTCAGTGAGAATCTTCCAATGTAAATGGTCATGAAAATAAAGAAAACACATTGATTGAGAAGGTGTGTCCAAACCTTTGGCCTGTACTGTGTGTGTGTGTGTGTGTGTGTGTGTGAACTCACAGTTACATCATTTGCACATACTAAACACATTTTCAGAGCTGTAATTGTAATTGGTACAATTTAGGTTCAATTTGGAATATACTATAAATGAAGAAAAAATAATGATTCCATTTGTTACAGAAATCCAGTAATGAAAAGGTTGCCCTCATTTTAACCCATAATGGCAGTGCGAGTTCAGGGAATGACTTCCCCACAGTTAAACGCCTGCTGTGCTGAGAAACCCCACTTTAGTCGCTCATCAGATCAGACGGCATGACATCGTAGACCAAATGACATCAGCTATTCATATGTCCTGATCAATATCACTGATAGATTTAACAGGCCGCGTCATTGGGCGGTAAATCGCTGCTTCTCCCTGCGCCGCATGGCAGCGGCATCTGACGGAGCAGATTAGATGTGACAGCAGATCCCACAGCAAGCAGGAAGTGTCCGCACACATTTCTGTTCCCGTCACAAAGACACGGCTCCAGTTAGACTCCGCGCAGCTTCGGCGGCAGCCTGCCCCTGTGAGCGAGAGAGTCGGTACAACTGCTCACGCTGCACACGCACACCTTTCACACGGTAGTGTCAGTGTTATCTATTGGACTCATTATCTATCATAATGGGAAAGTGATTAAGCCTATTAAATCCCTAATTTCACAATGAGGCACTTTGTCAGCGTGTGACAAAGGCAAGATGCTCAACAGGAAATGAACTATCACCTGTCACCGGCTTCCTGCGATACGAGACCCGTGTGAACGTTCAGCACAACCGGCGCCTTCTCACTATCCTGTCTTACTCTGCACAGGCCTAACAACTTCTTATTCAGCTCTAAAGGAATGAGGTCAGTGACCAATTTCACGTGGTTACAAATCAGCTGTATAAAGATCCCGGCCCTGAACCCCAAAGGCATTAGCCTGGGGCAACAATGCACCTCGGATGGTTAAAGATCGAGCATTCCCTCATACAAAAGGCAGGCAACCTCAGGCTGCAGGCAAATACAGAACAGAGGCGTAGGAGGAGGTAGAGAATCAAAGCAAATGAGCAGATTTCAGAGATGCGCCGGGAAGTATGCACGTTTTAAAGATACGTGGTGGGCTGCAATTATTGGACCTGAAGATAAACGGATCAGCTGAATGGATAAGCAGAGATGTAACGAGTGTAGATCAGAGTATACAGTCATGACCCAGCTGTGGGACGAAACGTGAAAGTAGGTGTATGTCAGCACGGTTCACTAATCTAACTAATCAGACCTCAGCGGTCATCTGTCCTTTTGAATTCATATTTGAGCTAGTGGGTAGAGATAAAGTAACGATAATCATGAAATATTAATGCATATTATCAAAAAATTTAAAAAAGCAGATGGAGGAAATGAAATATGCATCTTGATATGAAATACTCAACCAATAAGGTTCTTATAAACTCAAAGCAGTAATACAGCCATTTTAAAATGATCCCAGTATCATGTGTAACAATTATACTTCTACTGTACTGGAATTGGCTGTGGCTATGAGTAATTACTAGTGGGTATATTAATAATAGTAATTACATTAATACTTAATAATGTATGACTTTATGTTCATAATTGCATGGAAATTCATCGATGGATTGAATAGTGAGCTAATTTTAGCAATCCTCTGTTGCGTTTGTGCTTATTGTTCCTCATCTTTACATGATTACACCCGATGCCGTTTTATCATGTTCTGGTTGTTTGATGTGTCCAGATTTGCCCTAAACATTTAAACTGTCTTATTTGGGATTCATAATGCCATTCACAATGAACGTCAAATATCCTCTCGTCTGTGGATTCGCTGCTTGGCATATACAACACATTCTGTTCTTTCTTCTCTTCTGGCAAACTCTATTTAAACAACCTAGTAAACATGCCTGTCTTGATTCATTATTTCCTCCCTCATCATGATCAGGCCTCAGGATTTAATGAGGCAAATAGATATTTCTGCAGTGATTGTCTCTCTCCCTCAAAGTATTAAGAATATTAAATGGACACATCTGTTTTTAATTAGGCGCTAAAGTCACCTCGACGCCGCCTTCCATTTTAATGTTCTCAGCGCTCTGATTTTATCATGCCTCCCCTGCACAAACAAGAGCACGTTCCCCACAGTGTGCTCCAAACAATGGCAAATCAGGAAGCCGCTCTGCCAGACCCGGCTGGCGGCGGGGCCTTAGCCAGGCTCATGGTGGAAGCTGATTGGCCGCGTTGCCTGTGTCTAAAATTGTATAATGGCCACATGGACGGGTGGCAACGAGTGCTCCATGGGACGAGTACTCCTGGTGTCGTTCTTTTGAACCTAGGGCTGTTGGAGAACGCTTTGTGCTTCATTAGTGGTGGAGGTGTTTTTGGATGTTGGGTGGGTGAACAGGTAGGAGCCTGTAGGGAAATTAGGATGAAGGTTGCGCTAGGAAGCGGGTTTTTTTTTTTTTTTTTACACGCATGGTACTCCACGTAGAAAGGAGACAGCTCTGTCTGTCCCTCACACCGCTCCCTCCTTCCTCTGGTGCACCTGGGGAACAGGCAGTCAGACTCCGCTCCGAGGAAGGTCCCTGTGGAGGGAGGCGTAATTAGACAGGCAAACTCCCGAGCGCCGACGGCAGCACGCTTGCCTGAGCTCCACCTGCCATCTAGTGGAGCAGAAACGCCTCAGACGCTCTGGTGTGTGATGAACCGCGCCTTGCATTTACCTGCATTAACACCTGACACTGTGTGAGTCGCTGGACGGGATTATTGGTCAGTCCATGTTATAGCACAGCACACAGTGCACACAGTGAAATTTGTCCTCTGCATTTAACCCATCACCCTGAGTGAGCAGTGGGCAGCCATGACAGGTGCCCGGGGAGCAGTGTGTGGGGACGGTGCTTTGCTCAGTGGCATCTTGGCGGATCGGGATTCGAACCGGCAACCTTCTGATTACGGGGCCACTTCCTTAACCACTAGGCCACCACTGCTCCAGCCCCACATTCCATATGTGTGTATCTAGATGCTGCGTGCCCTGCGATGGACCGGCGTCCCAGGATGGTCTCTAGATATGGAATGTGTAGGAGCAATTGAGACATGCACTTGACATTTGATTAACTGTATTTGTTTAATTCACAGACATGTTTAATTAATCGGTGGGGGCTTGTTATTTGAAATTTTACACGTCTTCTTCAAACCTGGCTCTTGGCTTGTTTGGAAGTCGTACAGGAACACACAAACCTGTTGGCCAAGGACAAAGTAACTGAGGCTGCCAACCATTTTGTGGAGTCTGGTCGACGCGCCTCCACATCCTCCTCACCCGTCACTGCAATGCTTCCTCTGTACCAGCAGAGGGCCCCACAGCACAACGGAACCCTATTTCCTGAGCTCAAGCAGGGCCTAGCTGTGGCTCGAACGCATGTGGGTTTGGTTCAGAAAGAAGCTTTAGGGACTTCCTGTGTACGTTGTTTTGCTTTCACTGCAGATAGACCTCTGCTCCAAAAACACCTTGGTATTTAACACCACTTTTCTTTGAAGTAGACTTCAAGCTGAGCGAAATCTCAAGGGGGATCCCCTGAGCACAGAAGCCTGTGACTCTTTCTTTGTTTGTTTGTGTGCTTGTTTTTTCCTATAGGAATGAGAAGAGAGCTTTGACAGGCCAGAGGCTGGTCAGCCTTTTTAAAAGCCGTCTCTTGTTTGAGTTGGCAGTAGGCTTCTGGTGAAAGGTGAAATAATTTTTTTTTTTAACTCAGCCGTTCTGGCAGAGGGCAGAAGGGTTTGTGCCAGAATGGCTTGGTATTTGCTATTCATTATGCCTTCTTGACCATTTCCCCTGACCTGTTGAAGAAAAACAGCCCCATGATATGATGCTGCCACAACCATGCTTGACCGTTGCATTCTCCTTGTACAATGTGTGGTTGGCTTTGTGCTGCACTTGGTCTTGTCATCTCATTAGGGCAGATCTGTGTTTTGGAGAGAATGCTTGAACCATTTATTTGTTGCAGACTACTAGCCAGCTTGATGATCTTATTCTGTTTTGAAGGAATATCTGATCATGGCGCCACATTTCCTTCTGTTCGTATGTAGGTCTCCTCACCAGTCCTGTCAACAGCTTTCACTTAGCTGTGTCATGTGCATTTTCTAAACCGGTGTATATAGGTCAAGATGGGCAACTGGACCCCAGACGCCACTGAGGTCAATACAGGAATCAAACCCCAGAGAGGGCACCAGATCCAATTAGGCCTTTCATCTTTAGTCTGTGGGAAGGAAGTGAAGCAGATGGAGGAATCTCATGCAAGTCAGCCTTATAGCTGATCCTGGAGAAACAATCTAGTCGACAGCCTGAAAAGGTGTAATGGTTTTGTAAGCAGGGCAGGGAGGTTTGTTTTAAAAAGGGTTTTATGACCCAGTTTTTTATTTATTTATTATTTATCAGACAATAATTAAAGGTATTTAAAATAAACCATTTGATCAGATTGACCAGGTTTTTACAGGTACAGTGAAAAAACAGATCCCTTAAAAGATATTTTGATACCGCTGTGTCCCATTTGGTAAGTGAGTGTCTTGAGTGATAAAACTGACATCATTTCGATTTGAGTCAAAAAACATTCATTACAATTTGCCTGCAATATAATAATGGTTTCCAGGTATAACCAAACATTTGGTTATGCATTTTTTGGTTATGCTCTTATATAGCTTCAGTAGATCTGACAACTTTGGATTGGATGTACCAAACTCTTCCCATTTCATATTCAGATGAACTCTGAGGATGGAGGCACACCGTTTTTTGATGACTCACATTTCTGTTTAAATGTCAAATCTAATGGCAACGGAGGGTCTCATACTTTTGTTTCTGAACTGTGCCAAGGACCTGAAGTTCAGCCGCAGGGCTCTTTGATGAGTCATCCAGAAAGCCCCAGAGACAGAGATGTTTATGAAGCAAAATGGAGGAGCAATGTGGAGTTCTGCGTCCAGTCAGCAACAATCGCTCATCCTTCAGACCCGGTGCCAGTTGCTTAAGCAATTACTGTAACATCCTTCCTCATTCTAATGGCTCACTGACTGTTTTTTAATTGAGCAGAAGGAAGCAACATCATTGCCTTTTATCTGCAGAAAACTTGAAGTTCCTTTAGTGTGAGCAAACCCTTCATTACTCTTTCACTGTACAATAGCACTTTTAATGAAGGGACCCTCTCCGGGTGCTTTCAAAAAAATCATAAAAACAAAAAGCCTGGCATTTTAATCAGTGCACTCATCACACATATTCCCGAAGGATGGACTGCTTCAGCCTTTGTTGTCCTCCTCTGCAGTGAATGCAACGTTACCAAATGAAGAGGCCAACAGAACCCCTACTGTACTGTAGCTCCCTGCCGTGGCTCTTCTGAAGGGGGAAAGAGGAAGGGGAAAAAACTAATCTAGACAGAGCATGGCTAAACCCAACCCAACCCAAATAAAGAGGCCCAGTGTTCAGAACAACCAGCCATTGTATTACATTGTGCTGGGGACTGGTAGGGTCCTGCCTCATGACTGTTACTGAAGGACCTCATGAAAACCTCAGTCCCCCACTGCCCGGAACGAATCAAACTGGATGTCGGGAAGCAGTCAGAGAGTCAACTGCTTTTGTTGGTGCCAGCATGTTTATTTAAGGCCAGTGTAAAGTTCACTGTAAAGTTGAAAAGATGCTTAGTCATCATTGAGGGTTAGTGTAAATTACAGGTTTAAAGTAGTGAAGAAAGTAAGAAAAACATGTATTTTACAGCTTATCAGGTTTTGATGCTGTTCACCAGCTAAAGCACAGTCACTGGGCCAAACCGGAGACACAAAACAGCTCCCCAGGCTGCCAGTAGGGGCAGATTATCTGAATGCATGGATGAGCCATAGTCAAATGGAGTGGAAAATAACCTTCACTGGGAAATCCCTTTTGTGAACAATGCAGAGCAACGGTCCTTATGTTGGTGAAAGTGGTGTGCTTCAAGAGTAATGGTAAATGGCCACGAGGCCCGTGCCCCAGTTTTCGGTCGTGTGTTAAGGCACTGGCACAACTCAAGCCTGTAAAGTGGCCCCAACAAAGGCAGCCATTGAGCAACGTATCGAAGACGTGAGTTTAGTAATCCAAGCCATGATCTCCCTCTGCATGAAGTGACAGGCACTGAATGAAATCCTCCCTGCTGATGTACAGAGGAATGGAATAACGTGCATCACAACCTGACCTGTCATGCGCCAGTGCTGCACTGACTGTTATTGCCTCACCACAGGGAGGGTAATGCATTTCAACACTTTCCACTGACTTCCGCTGGCCCTGAATCACCCATGGATCTCTTCGCTACCACCTGCGTTTCAATCTGTTTCAGGCTTTTTATTGATAGCTAGTATCCTTTGAGGACGCTGGAGTTCAGAGGACACACCTTTTTAGCTCTTGAAAAGGGGAGCGTGTTTTACGGAATTTTCCCCTTAAAGTGTGAACTGTAACAGACTCTGCTGCTACGCGTCTATTTTTGGAATTTGTGTAGAAATAAAAAAAAAAAAAAAAAAAAAATTATACATGGGCCGTGGTTTGGGGAAGAGCTGTTCCAGCCGGAGATTGTATTTATCGGTGTGACTGATGAAAGCCAGACACCGGCCAGTGTAACCAGCACTGGGGGTGGCATTTGAAAGGAATCCATTTTGTCCTCTCCCGTCAGCCCGTTAAAACAGGACGGGCCTTTTTATTGATATTCGCGTGCTTCGCTCGTTATTAATCAGGCACACGAGGACAGCGTTTACAGCAGGAGCTGTTGGCACCACTTGCTCTGCCTGTTTGAAGGTGAAACCACACAAGCACTACAGCGGACTGGACAATGGAAGATGTTACCATTGTGATGCAGCAATTTCATATTTTGGTCAGACAACAGTTTTTGAAGGATTAGTGTTTGTAGCAATAATAAAAATAATAAATAAAACATTTTTAGGTTCTACCAGAATTAGTAATTAAGTTCGATATTAGTAAAAGAATAACACAATATTACAAAATGGAGTAATAGTAAGCATAACAACAAAATGCAGCTGCACTGTAATGTAGAGGTCTATTTGGCTGCTGTTTTTTTCCATTAAATAATGAGGCCGAGCGACAAATCCAAGTCAACAAAGGAAAATGAAAACTCAGCTGAGGGTGGAGCTGAGGGTGGTAGGGTTTTCTTTTGGATTGTGCTCCCACTGGCCAAAGGCTTCCGTGGATCCTGCAAAAAGTGGACACTGCCAATAGCCAACTTAGTTTAGCTTACATGGTCTTCAGCACAGCGATACAAAAAGTAAATGGGACTTTTAAAATCCAACCAATAACAAACATTTTTTTTTTTTGGTATACTAGAAAAACATCTCAGCCACATTACACCGAATTATCATCATCTCTCATGTATCAACAGGTTTTTACTCCAAATCCCCATCCCTTCTCTATCTTATTAATACAGATATATTAACCATGAACTCGTGTACTGCCTGCGACATTCTCTCTCTGAACTCATGTGCTTTCATTCCTGTTGCAGTGGAAAACAGTCACGTTGGACTGTCAAGGCAATGAGGTGCACAGGCATCGAGTGGTGGAAACATAAAAAAAAGAGGAAGAAGGAGAAAAAAAAAGCCCGCAATGTACTGACAACACTACAAAAAGAGAAAAAAAGCCACTGAAAGAGACAGTATGTGCGGTAAGAGGTGGGGCTGGTTGCGTGGGTGCGTGTCAGCATACGAGAGCCGGCTGTGACAAACCTCTCTAGACGTCCCCGGGCTTTTTTCCACTGCTGTCTGCGAAGAATAATGCAATCAATAGTAATAGTGTGATTTTTGCCTGTTAAAACCTCGTGGGCACGGCGTCCTACAGCTGATGGGGACCTTACTGCCCTGTAATGTCACCTACAAATTTCCCGGCATTCATTATTTCCAGCAGGGGTCACGCCAATCGGTGGGAGTGGAAGGCAAGTGGGATTCAGCTAATGACCTTTGGGCAGAGTGCACGCAAAATGCGCTTTGTGTCCTCATCAAGCGATGTCCTTACTTGAGTGCTGGGTTTAAAAGGACACAGCAGTGGAATCGGTCAGATACAGTTAACCGTCATTCCCTGGTCTCAGAGGCACATTTAATGTGCATTGGCCCAACATATTGGTTTTAAATGTATACGAAAACAACAGAGGACATGACGAGACAATCAGGGTTGGATTTTTTTTTTTTTTTTCAGATTTATTTTTGCAGCTTTGGGTATTAACAGATCAGAACAAAACATTGGTTCAAAACTAGCCCCCAAAAGGTAGAAACGGTCAACTACAGTTTTAAATACACTGTCACAGCACTGCAATGTCATAATGACGGTCTCTTTTTTTAATTCCAGTTAGATGTCTGCCTTCAATGGAAGTTCACTTAGGTCAAACAGTAGCTCCGCGTGGTAAACAGACCGATGGAACCGAACCTCGGTATTAATAAAAAAAAACTGACTAGAAGCGACTTGGCAGAGGGCAGACAGAGCTTGGCTTGAACGGGGTGGCAGGACCTCTGCTCCCCTAACATACTGCAGACACTGTAGCAACCAGGCACTGTCATGTTAAACGGCATCAATAAATAAAGAGTTCATATAACTGTCTTTAAAACTAGGAATGGTTGAGAAGCACATACTGCGTCACACCTGATGTATTCACATGTACAGAGTGGTCCGCAGCCCCCTAGGCGCCTCTGGCCGCTCTTTCGTGGAAGTTGCTGGTCGTGTGTGAAGTGCTCTCTCACCACCACGAACGGCGTTTGTATTCGAATGTTTGTTCCTCCGTCTGTACAAAAAGGACGCCTCAGGAGGGTCAAAAGGTGAGGGACAATAAATAGGATGAATTTCATCAAGAGCCTTTCCCAGCTTTTTTCATCACCCCCCCCCCACCCCCCTCTCTGTACAGACAGATTAAAATAGCAACTTCAAAGACAACTTCCTTGTTTTTAAAAAAATAAAATCTTATCAAATAAATTGAACCACTCTTTCAGAAAAAACAATAAAAACAAGGTAACAGAAATCTCCATATACATAGACATTTACATACACACAGACATACTATTTTGGCATTGAGTAGTTCCTTGTTGTAAACACTCCCCTTGTCTTAACTCACAGCATCCTGTTACATTCACGGCTCTAGGATTTCAATCTCTCCTAAAAAATATACATTTGTTTATATGTTTTTTGTTTCTTTGCTTTGTGCTTTTGTAAAAGTACTGGGTGGTGGGGAGCTCGATGAGCGTGTCACTGGCAGTGTTCCACCCCTGTGGGAGACCCTCTAAGCACCGGCCCTGGTGGGGAGGAGGACTGGGGATGGATTTCGAGGGGTGAGGGGTCCAGTAGTCGAATGCCTCTTTAGGTCTCGTCATCCGTAACGTCGTCCTCGCCGACGTTCTCTGGGATGGCCCCCATGCTGTACTGACTCCTCCCCTCTGAGCTGCCTGAAGCTCCTGCCCCCCCAGGCCTTCCACCTTTGGACAGCTGGCAGGTGAGAGCAGCATAATGAATCTGTTTCAGGTTCTCTTGTACCTCGTTGCGGGCGTGTTTCAACAGGTCAGCCTGGCCCTGTAGACAGTGGGAGAGAGGGGGTCAGTGGCCATCACTATTAAACAGGTCAGATCTCTTTAACGCTCATGTATCACTGTGCTGATAGAACTGCACAGAACAACATAAAATCAGGACTCCAGTCAGTGGTGAGCCGATGTTGTATGTTGGTTAAATGAATGATATATCACAGCCGGACTGTGGCAAGTAAAACAGCATATGACATGAAACCGTGGTAACGAACAGTGAGTGTGGGTGGAGAACCACACTCTGATCCTGGTGTCCTCTGCCGCTGGTGAACTTCCTTTTCCTGTTTTTTAAGGTCACTTCAGTGGGCCTTTCTTTCCTGTTTTCACGTCTTGTTCAGTTCAGTTTGTGTTTGCCTCTTCCCATCCATCCCCGTACACATAAGTGTATCCTGTATGATTCAAGGTTTTGTTTACTGCACTGCCAGTGACACTCAATGCACACATTTTATATGAAATAATGTCAGTGTGAACTGTCCTTGGCTCTTAATGTAACCCTCTCGGTACAATGTTTATTGCATTGATGTTTTTTTTTGTTTCAGTGTAGAAAATACTGCTTCTGGCAATACTGCCCAGGCGTTTTCCAAAACTGACACAGAGGAAATGACACTGGTGGTGTGCAGAAGCTGTAAGCAGTAGAAAGAGAGTCAGTCCTGATACGGAGAATGCGATTCTAAACAAACTGGTCTGACTTCATAACTTCTAGCTCATTGTCACTGATTTCAAGATGTGATTGTGGAATTTCAAACATTAGCTGAAGCCTTGGTTGTATTTCCTGATACATTTTTCAGATTTGCGGTCAAGCCAAGTCACCTAAAAATCAAACGACATGAACAATATCAGTCATTTTGGAAATGATCTCATCTGGTCAAGCATGGGATTTTTGTGGGATCTTTGGCACCAAGCTATGAAACCTTGTCAGGGCAACAGGGTTAATATCTGGACCACAGATCTGCCACCTCTGTCAGTAGGTATGGGTCAGTTCCTTGTGTGAAACATGGGCCATGTTTCTTGTAGGACATTTAAAAGTGCAAATATTTAAAAGACCAGCCAGCACATCTGCTATTCATAAAGTATAATAGTTCACAACAACCGGTAAAACAACTTGCTCATCCTAATCATTATGAAGGGGTGTTCACAGATCACTGCGCATTGATATGCTGTATAACAAGAATTTAACTAAACATGTAGCTATTATTAGACTCTTAATGTAGATAGTTATTTAAAGGTCATTTATTATGATTTTTCTTTTTTTGCGTTTATTCAAGTCTTTAAAGGAGCAGTGGTGGCCTAGCGGATAAGGAAACGGACCTGTAATCAGAAGGTTGCCACGGTGCCACTGAGTAAAGTACCGTCCCCACACACTGCTCCCCGGGCACCACTGCTCACCAAGGGTGATGGGTTAAAAGCATTTCGTTGTGTCAGCGTGTGCTGTGCTGTGATTCACAAGTGGCCCCCTAATACTGTATCGGAAGTCTCTTTCCGAAATCCAGCCATGGTGCAGAATTATAGCCACTTTTAGCCAGTCCCACAATAAGATCTCACCAGGACACGCCGTTTCTGTGGTCTCAGGCCCCTATTTCCTGGCTTATGCAGGATGCAAATCTACACACCTTTATAATTACTTCAGTAGCTTTGTCACACATTTGTGAGTGTGCCCTCAATTACCCAGAGACTACATTAATTGTTGTTTCAATGCACAAGGTAATCATAATTAACACATGCAAATATAACAAATAAATGTGTTGAAGGTCAGTCATTGATAATTACCTCACCTGAATGAAGAGTTGCATGGGCAATGATTCAGAGGCAGAGGAATGAACCCTTAAAATTGAATTTGAATATGAACGCGCAAACCAGTATCAAACCAGTTAGTCCTGACTAGGGTTGTTGAAAATTTTCCGGCATTAATTTTTCCTGTAGCTGTGTTCAATTTGGGTTTCACTCACGTTTGCTTGACGCTGTTTAACGCTAGTCACTGTTTAACGTTTGTTGGAGTTCTCAAAATTGATGCACAGAAAACGTTGCATACAGCGATTGTTTGTTGCCATCCAAACCCACTGAATGATTTGCCCCAATGAGCAGACAAAATTTAATCAAATCGTGAGACCAGTGAAGGTTTGTACCTTTGGTCAGGATTAGATGGTAGTGCACAAGTGCAAATCTAATAACTAATAGTCAGAACTATGAACAAGTGTGACATGTATGTAAAGTGAAGTGAAAGTGAAGTTATTGTCACACGTGATACACAGCAGCACAGCACACAGTGAAATTTGTCCTCTGCATTTAACCCATCACCCTGAGTGAGCAGTGGGCAGCCATGACAGGCGCCCGGGGAGCAGTGTGTGGGGGCGGTGCTTTGCTCAGTGGCACCTCAGTGGTACCTTGGCAGATCGGGATTCGAACCAGCAACCTTCTGATTACGGGGCCGCTTCTTTAACCACTAGGCCACCACTGTACTTGCCACTAGTACTTGCCGTGCCTTTTTTCTGGGTAGTTCAATATAAAGTTTTGACATACAAGCAGTTTGAAAACTTGCCATGTGATTCACGGGACACAGAAAAGTCCCACTAGTCTCAATGCTCTAAAAGCATTCAGACAAATGCTGAATTGCTATTGCACCAAATATTTCAATGTATATTGGCTGTCAAAACTGTGCAACACTATGCATTACTATTCATTGTATGAATGTTTTAATTAAGCCTGATTCACTATTCAATATAGCATATATAAACTGAGCTTTGAATATCTGGGTTACAATAATAATTTGCCTTGAATTTCATTGAAATTAGTAAAATGTTACGGCTGCTGAATAAATGGCAAAACTTACAAACAGCTGGATTGTAGATGGAACAATAATCAGTTCAGTGTAGTGAGAATGTTCTTGTGCCTTCGTTGTGGCAATACAGTGTTTCATGTATACAAGTGCTAAGCAAGGCTGAACTGTAGCCAATTACCTTCAGTATTGTGATGTTCCAGGTGAAGCTCTCCACTGATTTATGAAGCTTCCGACCCTTTAAGCCCTCCTTCAGCGCCATGTCATGAAGGTTCTCGTGGAATTCCATGGCTGGGAAAAGTGAAAGATGACATCTCATGACACAAGAAGAGATTTTTGAATGAGATTATGGACTGTCGGACCAAGGGGGCAATAGAGGTTGAAAACAAACACAGACATACAAATTATGTGCATAATCTGTAGTGGCATATAAATCCAGATAAGACTTGAAGATGAAAGCTCTTCTGTCATCTGGGAATTTTGTGCTGTGATCCTAAAGCAGAGTAAAAGTTATTTTTGTTTGATCATCACTAATTACATTTAAGCCTTTGTTGTGCATGTGAGGGTTATTTTTTTTCATATATATATATATATAGATTTTTTTTTTTTTTTAAACCATTTGTTTCTACCTTTGTCAAATCATGACGTGTCTAAGGGCCGCAACAGGTCCTGACTGGTATCTGTCTGATATGCTGTGTAAAATGACATGCGCAGCGTCCTGCAAATGAGGACTCTAAACAGGAGTGACACGGCCATAAAGCAAGTATCCAAAGAACAGGAACAGAAAGGAGAACGAGCGAGGGGAGCAGGAGGAAAATGCAGCTATTATAGCAGGGAAGCGCGTGGGCACTGCAGACATAAAAACCTTTCAGGCTGCATTAGCATCAAGGCTAGGAACAGAGCAGGGATTTGTCACCAGAGGAGCTTTCGCTTTATTTGTCCCCCTACTGTTGTTCTGAAGGATAGTCACAGGCTCATGTCTACAGGCTTCTGATGGTAACCAGGTTCCTATCGGGATAAGGAATTCAGAGTGGAGTGGACTGACAGAGTGTTGGCCAGGTAAGAGGTGAAATTGCTGTGAATATGTCCCACACAGTGCCAGAATAATATACTACATCATATCCCATCAGGTGTACCCAGACTACTGATTTTTATGCACATTTAATTTCTTTTAAGATCCATTATAACATTCAACATACAGGCACAAACTGAAAATTTGTTAAACAGCAATCGCCACGTCAATGAATCCCCATCACAGAAGAATAATGATGTTGTATTATTTTAATGTTTATATATTGGGTGCTTTCACTGGTAGGAAAGTATAAACGTTGCTAAAAGTGGTCTCTGTAGCCGGGAAGTTGGGTGCTTTGGACACAGAGCGGCACTGTTGGTTTAATGACCCGTGACTGTGCTGAAGATGGCACACAGCGGCACATGCACAGATCTGACTTTCTTCTTACGGCTGGGGTTGCCTAGCAACATACTGTAGGGTTTGTGGGAAAACCCACTCTGTCAATCCGTGCACAGCGTTTCAAACCCTATCCTTTGTGAGCACTCGAATAGTGACGAGCAGCAGGGGCACCGACCATTGCCCTTTGGCAACAGCAGTGTATGCATTGTATGGTCGCGATGTTCACAGGTCACGAAAGCAGATAAATGAAACTGCTAAGCCACGTCGGTTTTGGAAATGTGTGAGTGGATTTTTTGCAAGGCTGTGAGGTCAAATCTGGCCTCCTGATATGTGTGCAGAGTTTGTATATTTGTGAAGGTTTTAGTGGTATAGGTCAAAAGATCCATTAGGTCTGCTGAGATGCGGGTTCGGGCTCCATTGACCTGACTTCACTCATGCCGGGTCAGATTGAAGTAAACACCTTTCCTCAAACAATCACTGAGCCCTTTTTGCAGTGCAATACAAGTGCATTATCCTGTTGAAAGTGCCCACTGCCATCTGGGAATAGCACTGCCTTCAAGCCTGCGACATTGTTTAGGTAAGTGTAGGTGGTCGGTGTCAATCGGGTAACATCCAGATGAATGCAGAAATCAAGGTTTCCTGCAGCAGAGCTGGTTTCTGCCGACTTCCCTTCTTCCCATAGCCCATCCTGCTGCCATCCACATGATGCAGAGATCAGACAAATTACACCATCGGGTGAATAGTCTTATTATATTAGTTATCCATGTTTAATGAGTGCATAGCGCCTCTGCTTTTGACATACCATCTAAACCAGACACAGGGACCAGTGTCCCATGTCCCTGGCAGATGTATGAATAGATGGTGGAAATACGGTCTCACAACAGTTCCATGTCACTTTTAAAAGCCGGACTGTCATTTGCAGGCAGTGCTCTGCATTATCTTGTCAGCATGTTAAAGGGGTTACCCATTTGTTCCAGAGCTAATGGAACCCTTGGGGCATTTCCATGTGTTAAACCTGAATCTGATGCCGCCATCTGCAACAGGCTGGTAGGAAAAAACTGGTCCCTTCCATCTTTTTCTCTCTGAACAGTTTACGTGGTGGGTTATTCACAACTCCGCTCGCTTAGCCAGCGCTGGAGTTTTCCACTGGTCTCCACAGGGAATGGCATTAGTATTGACCCACATTCCCCCACTGAAAGTCACTGACGGTGCCAGCAGCTGGCTCATGGTGCTGGGCCCGTCTCACTTCAGAGAGGAAGGTAAACTCATTAGCATAATTCACTTGTGAAAAATAGCAACGCAGTGACTTCGTGCTGATGCAAAAAGCTCGCTTTCTGGATAGTAAATCTGTTTCAAAGTAAGGGAATCAGTTTTTCCCCCTAGATCACACACAAGCTGTTTTCTTTGATTGTAAATTGTACAATTATAAAGTTTAAGAGAGGGATAACTTTGATTACCCAGGCAGCTTCAGTCTTAGTAAGTCTGAAACTAATACTAAAATCCCACCACACATTAGGGCTGGACAAAATGTCATTGCCATCATAACCAATCAAACTCTCATATTAATACAGTAAAGCTTCTGATGACCTAGTCAAGTCAGCAATGAATCAATTTCAAAACATAAAAGGCTTCAGACTGAGAGATTCCTTGGTTTTGCTGAACATACCTCAATAATAATAATATCAAGCAGCCACTGCAAAACACACAAATGCACTCCCAGCCACCTCGTATATCAGTGATCATGCTCACAATCACAATGGGATAGCAAACAGAAATTTGTCAAGTGCTTGACAAAATGCAAATGCTTATAAAAGCAGGCAGAGTCCTTTCCTATTTTGATCTCCCCTTTTGGTGCAGTATTAAATATGCTTTCTGATATTTGCATATCCAGACTGGTGTGGGATCCTAATGGTTTCCAGGAAAAAAAGGACTTTGATACTGGTGACATAAAGCCCTGAGAGGACGGATGTCAGTCCCAATTTTAGTTCAATTTAATTGAAGTGTAAAGAAACTGACAACATTAATAATCAAAAGCGCTTCAATCAATTTTTTTTCTCTCCCAAAACCAGGACATGACACAGGTTACGAAAAGACTTACATAATGAACCTTACATAACATGCAGCTATATAATTTATTCTTTATAGTTTATTCTCTGGTATTATTGTGTGTTTATACTCACTTTTAAAAATGGTGAACACTTTCGCTATGTCCTATCTCACGGTCATCTCACCTGCTTTCTGGGTTTGAAGTACTCTCTCATACACTCCCTCAAAGTTGTCCAACAGAGTCCTGCTGGTCTGGATCATCTACGGGGACAAAAGAGTGATATTGTGATATTAAGCAGGATATAGAAGAAAGAAAAATAATATTTAAAGGGAGAATTGTGTAAAGCCCAAATGAACACAGAGTAAATGTGATCTAAATGTTCACTATTCAGTTTGGGCAAGAAAGGCGTCCATTTCAGCAGAACATGTGGCATGAGAATGATCTTATTTAGGGAAAATTATTCATGTTACATAATCAGTACTGCCCTGTACTGACCCAGCCAGGTAATGAGCCTTGTTCCATATGTGAGCATCTCAGAAACAATAAAAGCTGATTAAAAAAAATAGAATAGAAATGAGACAACTGCCCTGCTGGTAAGAATTAATTTAATATCTATGATGAGTGTTTCACTATGATCATCTGGATTTCTTTTGAGGGCTGTGTGTGGAGCAGCCATAATTTTTCACTCTATTTGAGTGCTCCTACTGACCTGCTTACTGCTAGAATTCCCATGGCGGCTCTTATCACGGAGTCCAAGGCCTTGGGAATCCATTTACAACAAGGCTGAGGATTTTGGGATAATCATGTGTATCATGTTGTAACCAACACCATCAGAACCCTATCTGTTTCTCGCTGAATTCCGTCATCTTGCTGCGGTTGCCTAATTGTCTGAAGTACTTGTACACATTCTAAAACTGGACTAACTTGGCTGCTCTATTTTGCTTTTCTGGACTAACTTTGGCTGCTCTATTTTGCTTTTCAACTTGGCTGCTCTATTTTGCTAGTGCCACAGGTACAGGTCTTCATGTACTGCACATTATCCTAATGGACTGCTACATTCCCACAGTGACTTAAGAGCACAGCAAGGTCACAGATTGTCCTTTTTGACCAGGAAAAAAGGAGGGGTAGAAAGGAGGACAGCTGTTTTAACAGCTTGCACAGTACCGGCCACGTGCTCAGATGGGCTGTGCCCAGCAACATACCCCAAAGATCAATCACCATGGCGTGCCAACTTTCCAGTCAGCCAGAGTGCAGTCACGCCTTCGCCACACTCGGAGCCTGAATGGCCATGTGGTGAGGCGGCTCAGCAAAAAAATGAAGTTTGTTTCTGAAAACACACCCGGCACCAAGTCAACCTCAAGCCACTTCAAGTGGATTGGACACAGGCCCGTGACCCGGCCTGTTTGGTGAGCGTGCACGCATCCAGCGCCATGGAGATCTGATGCGTTCCACATGATCACCGTGCGACAGGAGGAAACACGGGGGCTGGGGAAGAGGAGGCTGTTTGTGACATTCCACAGCTGTGGCAACAGACCCAAGGCTGACATGCTGACTGTGATTACGTTACTAATGGGTGAAGAAATTACAGCCTTGGTGGCAGACCCTCCACCATGGCGGGGTATTTATGGAGCAGAAGAGAGGGCGGTGGATGTTAACCCGGGATTGTGTCTGCACTTCACCATCTGCTTTTCTTGGGAGTGTGATATCAAACTATTACTAAGCTGAAATATAGGGCTGATGTGCATGCATCTTCTGCATGTGCTCCACATCATAGCAAGCAGTTAAATAATAATCCAGTCAGGGCTTTAGGGGACAAAATCCCATTCTTCTCTATTAAAATGAGCAACAATAGTTATTCCCTCTGCTTAGCCTAGACTGTGGATCTGAATTTGCAATTGATTCTTATGAATTATTTAGACAGGGTATAAATGCATTACTCCTACACTGAATATATGATTAGTTACAATCCAGAATCCGTGTCAATGATGCATAAATCTCAGTGAACTCAAATATATGTTTTGGTTTCTTCAAGTTAACTATCTTGCACACATCTGCATTAACCTATCTCCACTATTCCTATTATTTGTCCATAATGAATGCATTAGGCAAATAGATTTTAAAGATATGCTAATGAAATTCAGTGTCAGGCTGTGCTCTACAACCTTTTTGTCTTCACTGTAAATACAATATGCACCAATTTGTCACCTTTGTTTTTTCTTTCTTATGCTAAGTAAAATATGTCTGGCAGAACAAAAAAAAACGGCACTGGGTGGCTGTGCAGGGTGAATTTAACAGAAATGTCTGACTGCCAGGACAAAGGAATATAACCTTGTTCACACATGAAGCTGTGAGTCAAACTGCTGGGAGCAGCGACCTGTTAATCTTTTCCACACAAATCTGTCAGAGAATGGTTACTTCAGATTAATTGTTAAAAAAACATATTTATTCAAAATCTTCATCAGTTATCACACATAGTGAGCATTCCTGTATTATATATTAATACTGGAGAGGTAAAAATGAATCATAACATAACTTCAGTCAATTGAACAAACATAGTTCCTGTTTTTTTAATTGAACATCAGTTCTCTTATCAACTTTCTGTTTGCTCCCATCACACTGGCTGCTCACGCTTCAACAGAATGGACAGATTTTTTTTTGACCAAATAAGGTTTTATTATTATCATGTACTTTTCTACATGATTGATATGCTGGCAATTATTCTGTCTGAAATGAAGACATGTCCAATAAAGAGTCTACGCTGTACCCAATGTGCCAAAGCACAAAAGCGTTTTTTTTACATCAGTATATAATAAGCAACTGAACACTTTGCAATGAAGGATGTAGCTCTGTAAGTAATGCAGTGCAATTCATTTAGATCTACATCTTAACATTTGTTTAATATGGATTTAACATACTGACCTTCCGTGAAATGTATGATACGTATGATCAAGTGGCCTGAGAAAATTACTGTCATTTAATAAAGATAAAGATTACTGTGTTGAATAGCTTTTAAAATTTAACAACTAAGTGCAGTTATTTTTTTATCAGTATTAAGAAATTCATCTACATCATGCATGTGTCCCAATGTAAGAAAAGGTCTTTAAACATACAGTGTAACTAAATTCAAGACTGTAATGCACACAATTTTTCAGTGTCACATTGTGCCTGTCCTGGACAGCACCAGATTTCATTAGCTTGATTACAACTCATCTGCAAGAAACATTTTGAGGTCATCGTAAGACAGATGATTTTAGTGTTTTTCAGCAATGCTTTTAAAGTCAAAGAGGTAACACTGCCAATGCCTCAGTAAAACACCATCCCCACACTGAAGTATGGTAGGGTCACTGTTTTTCATCAACTGACACATGGTCATGCATAAAAAACGATGTCATGGATAAATCACCTTTCAACAAGGCAGTGTCCCCAAGCCCAAAGCAAAACATGTTGCAATGCAATGATTCAAGTTCGGGTCAAAATCTTAAGTCTCAACATCACAAAGAATCTGTGCAAACAACAGGCTTCATTCCACAGATTTTTCATATTTTACAAATGATCGACTCAGTTGAAATTATTTTACTTTTGGTTGTGATTATGTTGAACATAAGGACTGTTAATCATCCATCTCATGTTTCTAATCAATTTCCTAATGCATGTTATGAGCTGAAGGACGGTCTGAACAAAGCTCTCACCGTGTCGTAGTTATTGACCACCTTCTTCAGGAAGTCTGGCAGCAGCCCCTGGGGCTCCATGGTTGGGTACTGTTCTTTGAGGTTGAACAGCACATTGGGGGTGTTATCCATCGCAATCAATCGAGGTGAGAGAGCGAGAATGCACTGCTTGAGGTTGGCAACGGCAGACAGGCCACAGAGCTCTTTAAAAGATCCAACTGCATTCTGTGGGAAGGACAGAATTATTTCAGAAGTATGAAATATTCCAAATATTTGGATGTGTACATATGTGATGCAAGGTATGACACCAAGCAATGTGGTATCAATTCTGATACCATAAAAATTGTCCCCCATAATTTGATATGTAACAATTTCTGAAGAGTACTGGTCATTGTCACTAACCATTATATCAAATGTCAGAAATTCACATAAATCACAAAGCACTTATCATAACAGCTAATGAGCAAAAATACACCTCACAAAAAAAAAAAAAACCCATTCACTAACTTCCTCTTACTCTGCCTCTTTGATCTT
This sequence comes from Denticeps clupeoides, assembly GCF_900700375.1. Classification (NCBI taxonomy): domain Eukaryota; kingdom Metazoa; phylum Chordata; class Actinopteri; order Clupeiformes; family Denticipitidae; genus Denticeps; species Denticeps clupeoides. Next base: position 27,915,606 of record NC_041711.1, on the reverse strand, counting down.
TTCATCGGCGTAGGCTGTGACAGGAAGTGGTGTGTAAATGTTACCTGCAACAGCATGTTGCCTGTGAGCAGTCTACTACTGTCCATAGAATCTTCAAACAAAACTACACAGAATGACACTACCTCTCTCACAAGAAATCACCAGAAAAAAAAATATTTTAAGACCCTCGACGAAATAGCTCTAATAAATGCTATATGTGGAAAAACTAATATAAATAGCATTAGAAAATATGAAAAACAGAGTAGCAATACCTGTTGGCTTCTGAGGAGTCGAGGGGGAATAATGATATAACCTAACTAGCATTATTTTCTCAGCCCTTTCTTATGTGTGCTAGCCTTTCCTTTCCATGGCTTGGCTTATTCGGCTTTCTGGAATGTTATTGACTTGTACATAAACACATTCCATACACTATTAAATCATTTTCCTTTTTAAATATCAAAAGGATTTGGTTAAGCTGCTACCTCTCTACGTCTTAGCACAGCTTCTTTTTTTATTGTTCAGCAAGGAATCTTTCCAGTCTGCAATTGAGCTTTGATGTCTACTTGAGTCTGTCTTGCCAGTTGTGCAACATCAATGGATTATATCAAGTCTGATTAAATCAAGCCTTGTGGTTTTGTTTGCCTCACTAATGGTCCTTTTGAAGTAAAGGTGGCTGTGATCTGCACTTGACACTGGGGTTAGGGCTCTGAAATTTCTCATTTTGAAAAATTAAAAGGCCAGAGGAAGTAATGCACTTGCCACTAAATCATGATGGGGGGGCTACTTTTGTTCCATTATGAGTATTAGTTGAAGCAATGCATTAAATTTTATTTTATTCAGAGGTTTCTCCTGTAATCAATCACCAGCTAGAATGTTACAGAAGAATTATTAATAACAAGCTGTTGAAAAGGGACATTATTCACATGATTCATAGAAATAAAATAATATCGCCAGAATGAATCAGTTGAGAGACATTTGCAGCTTGGCTCGTGTCTGAATGAGCAATACACAAGGTTTAACACTAGTCTGACCTCTAGAGCTCTACAATTCCAAAAATCTACATTTTTGTGCAGAGATAAATAATCAAACATATTGTAAGTCTGAATTACCTGCATATTTTCTCTGAGGTCTGTGGCTTCCCTCAGTGGCTGCGTGGCAGTCTTGAACACATCATCAACAGCCTTCAACAGAAGAATCCTCATGCTCGCATACTCTCGACTCCGCTTGCCTTTACGCACGGACAGGCCTCTCTTGTGGGGCTTCCCCCCACCACGACGGTTCGTTATGGCCACGTGTACGAACAGCCAAGCATGGGGAAGGGTCTCACCCGTCAATGACTGGAGCGGGATGTGCCGGAAGCCTGGCTGTAGACATTCAAAAGGAATGGTGTACTGGCCAATGAACTCGTCCCCAATATAGTCATCGTCCAGAACGACAAAACGCACCATTGCCAGTTCAGGCAAATTAATCTGGAACTCAAAGCTCTCGTCAAAAAGCGGGTTGTCACCGTTCTGATGAACGGTTTTAGTCCTTTGCTCAGCACAGTCAGCAGGAATGCCGTGAATTTCTACATACACATAGGGATCTACAATATCGCCTTTGGCGCCTGAGCCTTTAGGTTTGGGAACATTTTGCCCACTGATGATTTTCATGTGTAGGAGTTGAGGAGACACACCAGGGACTGAGTCTTTAGTATTGGCACTGAAATAAGACACTTGCTCCCTCATAATAGCAGGCCGCAACACATAGCCACAGTTTCCGTTCTGCCGGAACCAGCCAATATTTAGGTCCATCATTAAGCCGGGAGTTTGGTAATTCATGGCCACTATTTGGCAGCCACATTTCCAGAAGTCCTGAGGATTCATGTTGCTTGAGTCTATGCGCATCGGGCTGGGGTACACCCGTGCAAGAAACTTCTTGTTGTAGTTGACAAAATCCCCAGGATATTCAGTGGCACAGCGACCAGCAAAGACTTCATTAAATGAGCAGAGTTCCCAGTGCTTCTGGTTCTGGAATGCAGATGGGAAGTCCTTGAACGGGATTGACTTACACAAACTCACCAGGTCAGACAGGTCTTTGGACAGCTGAAACCTTTTGGGTTGGGCAACATTCTGCGGTTCTCCGCCTTCCAAGTTCATCCTCTGAGACATTTCAGCCCCCTCGTCCTCATCCGTTACTTCACCCTCTGAGCTTGTGCACATGGGGCTGAGTTTTTTCCCTTTGAGCAAAATCTTGCCCTTCAGGTCCAAAGGTGAGGGCAGGTAGTTGTCCTCGGGCATGGGGGGATCTGTGTGAATTTTATCTCCCAGGATCTTCTTGAGGTGCTGAAACATAACCTTCTGCTGCTTTATGGAACAATGGTTTTCCAAGCAAAGAATTAGTGGGTATTCGGATGCAACAAATGCATATTTGTTAATGATGTCAATAACACTGCGGAAGACAATCTGTGAAGTCATTGTGTGGCCTGTGTAAATAACCGGTTCATTGTCTGGCCCATCCCAGACATCCAGTTCTACGCTCCGGCAGCCCATTTTGAGAGCACGGATGTACCCTGTAATGTCAGACGGTCCCCTAAACTGATCCTCAATCAGGTAGGTATTATGGGAGGAGTTAATGTAGTAGTGGGACAGTGGTTGACTCATGTCTTGGCACACGTTTTCATGTTCTGGGTCAAAAATGTTGCAGTTGGGTGACATGAGGTAATTGGTGAATCCATTGAGGGACAGACAACCTTTCGTTTGGCCCTCTTTCGAAGGTTCATAGTTCTGAATGACCTCCAGACTCGTTTCTTCGCTCACATGGGCCATGCCTTGCTCTGCCTCTAGAAACATCATCAAATCCTTGGTATCAAGAAATTCTTTGTTACTGGAGAACTGCACTAATAGGAAGTATATTTCTGGTCTTGTGCAAAGGTCATGAAAAACTTCAATGAACTCCTCTTGAGTCACATCTGACCCGATTTTGTCCTTTGCTTTATGCAATTCCTTGAACTTCAGCTCTATTTTAACATTTTTGAGTCCAGGGTTCAAGTTTTTTATCAGCTGCACAGCAGTACACAGGCTGATGTGCTGGCTGCCATTGAGGTCAGCCTCTTTAAAGAGGTCACACAGCCAGGAGGTGCGAAGGTTATTTTGACTGCTTTCAATCATGTTAAGGGTGTGTTTCCCATATGATATGAGGTATCGCAACCCTGTCACCCAAATGTTTGCCACATCTGCAGAGTTTGCCACCAAGTCAAGGGACTCATAGTTTTCTCCGTAAATAATTGAGAATGCAGAATCTTCTGATATCTGTTCAGAAACACCATTAGCTCGAAAAGTGTCTGTGTTTTTGCCTGTCCGGACCTCTTTGATAGACATGACATCGATCTTGGCCTTGTCTGACTCTTTTTTAGAGGGCTCCCACCTCAGAGACTGCATGTCTGCATCGAGAAGGAAGTAGCGGTGATAGACTCGGGAGTTGGAGCGCACTTTCCTTAACTCTGAGCCCTCTACCATAGCATTGATGCAGTCGCTGGCGCTGCTGATCTTCTTCTCTGTGGGCATGCTGCTAAAAGAGACGGTCTTTTTCCTCTCCTTCCGCTGCCTCGAGCCATCCTGAAAGTGTAAGAGCTCAGTCAGTTCACAGTGATGATTATCTACAGAGTTTATACAGATTTGAGATTAAAAAGGACACATTTGCTCGACTCAACTAACAGAAAGATACACGACAGCATAAAAAACAATAACGGCATGAGGACACAACACAAACAGGATTCATTTATACAAACGGTAACAGCGAACAACAATCAGGACAAATCAAGAAGAGTTAGTGGTCTTTTAAACACACGCAGAATTTTCTCTGAATCATACCATTCTGTATTTTAAGTAAAGTTTTACCAAATAAATTTTACAAAACATGTTTAGTGCTTAATGCCTCTACATGAAAACACTTGTTGTTGCACTAAACAAAGCTGACAGTGCATTTCAAGCACAAATGCCACCTCTGTACAAGAGCCTTTTTGTGCCCTCATATGCTGCCTAGTCAGGCATTACTCTGTTGTCAAATACAGATGGTCAATAACAAAGCATTTAACACACTGAATTGTAACTGATGACCAGTAACATGGCCTTTGGTGAGCATCACTACCCAATATTCTGTTCCTTTCCAGGGGAATATGTTATTTTATTGCTTTTCCTGGGTTATCAGATGGTAGGCTACGTGTAATCGTATAAATGTGTAAAGCATCTGTGTTCGGTGTTCCCTATAGTCGTTCGAAGGCCAAGTTTAATACAAAAAAAATTGATTTTAAAGTAAACCTGGCATAATCGTTTAATTCTAATCCTATATAGATTATATGTGGATATGAATGTGTGTGCTTGGGTTGGTGTGTGTTTTTTGCACAAATTGGAAAACGTAATGATAAAGATGTGATTTCTGTATCCTAAATCTGTAGGCTGAAGAATTGCTGCTAACTGTAGTTCATGAACAATAGTCCTACAGGGAATTCACTGATCTACTGTTGGGTTGTGTATCATTAATATCTCTGCATATGTGCAGACTTGCAGATACACAAATTCGTTAACACTCACGCAATTGTGTTCTTTCTCAGAGATTTGATGATCTTAGTTTATGGGTTTTGTATTAGTCTTTTATTGAAAGTATTTTATTGAAATGTCTTGCTGTGGCCTCCATCTACATTGACCTGCAGCATCTATGGCATTTTCCAAGCACCTTGCCCTGACAGTGCTACAGCAGGTTCTTTACATCAGCTTAGTTCAGGTGAGCGGTGACCAGCGTTTCTAGCAACATGCTGCAAGCCCCTGTAACTCAGAGCCCATGAACTTCAGCCTCTAGTCACAGCCATTATCCTGCCCTGAGGCAGGCCATGTGACACTGTTCTTCTGACTTGTACATGCTTGCTGAGAATGGTCTTTTTCATGTTTCAGGTTTGCACTGTGCAGCTTCAGGGAAATTCTTTGCATGTGGGGAAAAACAAGGATCCTTATTTTGAACATTTGCAATGATTTGTCATTTGTACGGTAGGTGGGCATTTATCCTTTTGACATTAAATTGTTTTCATTTCAGGTGCAGGTTTCATGGCTTCAGGGAACATCCGACTGACGTGCTTTACATTACCCGTCTGAGCATCCTACACGTGACTGACAGGCCCTTTTCCTACACACAGCCTCAATGTACGTTTTAATATAACACTCATTTCAGTTACCTGTAAAGGCTATTTCTTGCATTGGTTTAATTGCTGCAAAGGTTGTTTCCATCTGGTTAGGAACACAGAGCAATGTGCCCTGTGGTCCATTGTGCACAGATTCACATGACTGACTGTTGCATAATCAAGTGCAGCGACATGATTCAGTCTAAAAGACACTTGTTTCCAGTGGTAGACCTTGCTGCACATGGTTAGAAGACACTGCCTGTAATGAATTTTACCACTGCACTGTGGCTCCAGGGTGTTGTCCATCCAAATGGAGATTCAAAAATGTTCACTTATTTTCTCTTCGGTCTCTCAAGCATCAGTCAGATTTCTAATCGTTTTGGCATCTTCATGAAATGATTGACAAGAAATAAACAATCTAGGCAGCAATAAAAATAACCACAAGATGAGAACAACAAAACAACAGACAGCTGGAAAGTGATGGTGGCCTTCAGCGACTCTGAAAATAACCTGTATGGTTAAGGTCATGTTTTGTGATGTTGCATCAAGTGAGGTCCTCTAACATGTACAGGTACTGTTATTTTAAGTGTTTGGAAAGCTATACAAAACTATACCCATACAGTTTAAACAGGCAGTAGAAAGACATGTTATATATAATTTTGTACAAAATCCATAGAACAAAGTTATGAGCCCAGTAAATTCCTTTTCTAGACATTTCCTAAAGCTCTTTCAGAGAAGTCTAAACGCATGACTGCAGATAATCCCTCTGATCTGGTCAAAAATTACTGAGCTGGAGAGGAGGGAGGGTTTTAGATGCCTTACTTGGGTGTCAAGAAAAAAAAAAAAAGTTTTTGATCTGAAATAACATCTCCAGACAAAGCACCCTCCTTAGGATTTCCTTTTACATCTGTGAGGAAAGCACGCACACCCCTAGGCAAGAAAACAATGCTGTGAACCCTCCCCGAAGTCTAAACAGTAGTGTTTATAATTTCCTGAAAAGTCTATTTTCATGCTGTTACATAAGACCTTCTTACCTTTTCTATGGTCAGTCCACATTATTAAATTAAAAAAATGAAATGTTTGTGTTAAGTAATACAGTGCATCCAGGAAGAATCCACAGCGAATAATTTTTTACGTTACAGCCCCATTCCAAAATAAAATCAATTATTTTTTTCCTCAGAAGTCTGCATACAACATCCCATAATAACATGAAAAAAAAGTTTACTTGAGGTTTTGGCTAGTTTATTTAAAATAAAAAATGACAAAATCACTTAAGTCTTCACAGCTTTTGCTCAATAATTTGTCAATATCTGTGAAGGTTCTCAGTCATCCAAATCATGGTTCTCAAAATCGGTTATTCCAACGGCCATTAGACTTGTTTTGGTTCCTTGACATCATTTCACCGTTCCATTCCAGAGGGCTCTCAAGTGTTTGTCGGTGCACCTTTGGCAGCAACTACAGCATCAAGTCTTTTGAATATGATGCCACAAGCTTGGCACAACTTTCCTTGGCCAGTTTTGGCCATTCCTCTTTGCAACACTCAAACTCCATCAGGTTGGACAGGAAGCGTCGGTGCACAGCCATTTTAAGACCTCTCCAGAGATTTCCAATCGGATTCAAGTCAGGGCTCAGGCTGGGCCACTCAAGGAAATTCACAGAGTTGTCCTGAAGCCACTCCTTTGATATCTCGGCTGTGTGCTTCGGGTCGTTGTCCTGCTGAAAGATGAACCGTCACCCCAGTCTGAGTTCAAGAGCACTCAAGAGCCTGGTTTCCTCCAAACGTGACATCTGGCATTCAAAACCAAAGAGTTCAACATTTGTCTCATCAGACCAGAGAATTTTGTTTCTCATGGTCCAAGGGTCCTTCAGGTTCCTTTTGGCAAATTCCAGGCAGGCTGCCATGAGCCTTTTAATAAGGAGTGGCCTCCATCGGGACACTCCCCCATTTTGGTCTTATTTGTGGACTGCTACAGAGATGGTTGTCCTAGAAGATTCTGCTCTGTCCACAGAGGACCTCTGGAATTCTGACAGAGTGACCATCTTGGTCACCTCTCTGACTAAGGCTCTTCTTTCCCAATCACTCAGGCTGGCCAGCTCCAGAAAGAGTCCTGGTGGTTTGGCAGGACACAGTCCTGTCTCAGACTTCTAAAGACAGTTCCTTAGACTTCATGCTTAAACTGTCAACTGTGGGACCTTATATAGACAAGTGTGTGCCTTTCCTAATCAGGCCCGATCGACTGTTTTCTCTACAGGTTTGCTCCAATGAAACTGCAGAAACATCAAGGACGGTCAGGGGAAACAGGATGCTCCTGAGCTCAATTTTCAGCTTCATGGCAAAGTCTGTGAATACTTATGTACATGTGATTCCTCAGATTTTTTTTCAATTTTTTAATAAATTTGTCATTATGGGGTGTTGCATGTAAAATTTTGAGGAAAAAAAATTATTTTATCTATTTTGGAATAAGACATAACAAAATAATACTTTCCGGATGCACTGTATATCATTCAAAATAAATATAATCGAAATGTTTTGATGACATTGTAATTTTAAAATGTAAAAAATACAATAGCTGTTATTTGACTATCAAAAAGCCCTGTGAAGTTATAATTGGCAGACCATTATATTGCCGGTTCTAAAATAGATGCAGACCTGCAGCATCCTCATTGCAACCAAGCAGAATCATTCTGTTATCCCTCCTCACTTGCTGAAAGGCTTGGGCTGCAACAAGCTAATTATGGTTCATGCAGATACCTACTTCAATTATCAGTGCTGCACCAACACCTCCATGCTGAGCCTTGTCACGTTCCTCTTTGCGGAATATAATCAGACACCATGGTAACACTGAGCTATGTTTAGGGAAAGTGCCCAGTAAACCCAATGTGCTTATTAAGCCTTATTGTGGTGCTAGGAATAAAATTGGAATAGTGAAATAGGAAAAACATTTCTTCTGCATATTTTTCTATTTCTGCCTCTCTAACATGACTCATTATTACAATACAGTTAACCATGTTGCAATATTTCCTGATTGTTGCTTTAGAACCCACTTAAATCAACAGCGTTAACCAAACTTTTTTTCAGTCACACAAAGCTGGTTACACTTGTAAAATATGAATATTAAAAATAATAATAATAAAATGTTGCATGAAATGAAATACATCACACATTTAGAACACTTATTTTTACAAATGTCACATATGACTTATCTTTTCACATCCATTGTATGGCTTTTTGTAATATGTGTACATAATCTGCATAAAATGCTTATGTGGTATAAAATTCAGACCTCAATACGAAGAATCTCTTTAAAGAAAGTGTGTTCATCAAAGCTACTGGCTTTGAAAAAGCAGCGTGGATCCCTTCTCTTTCATCATTCTTCAGCATCCCCTGTTAACAGGTAAACAAAAACTATTGAAAAGACTGGATCTAAGTGTTCTTCAAACCTTTATTTTGATCTCTATTAGCCTTCAAAGAAAACTATCAACAGACAAATAATGAATTGGAAAATTCATTCAGAAACCATCAAAAACAGCAGCTGATAACATGCTGTGATGAGGTGGTGAAAATCGGTTTGGTGGATCATTTGCTGGAACTTTTTTTCCATGATCCACATGTACCATTTAGATTCACCCCACAAATACAGTCTGATATTTTGTCATGCAAAAGTTGCTTATCAATAAGGGAAGATGGACCCAGTGAAAGTACAGAGCATTGTAGGATTGAAAAGTAAAAGTAAACCTGAATCTTGTGCTGAATCCGACGCAGCCGCGTCTTCACCGCAACCTAAAGATGGCCGTATGTGCGGTGTTTGTAGATTCTGTTGTGTATTGCGCTGTTCTGACTCATGTCGCTGATCTGCGTTTCCGTTGACAGGTGGGTGCACACACTCTGCTACATTAATGCCTGGCGCACACACATATTCCAGAGCATAGCACAAACCAGCACGTGGTGGTGGGTGAAAAATTATTGTGGTTTGTTGTTAGGGACGACAACAGTAACCTACTAGCTGCGCATTGTCGTGGTGTCTCCTGGGGAAGGGGTGTTAAAAGAGTGCGCTCTTTTAGCAGGACTCATTTTGTGCAGTTCACATTTGCTAGAGGCGAGGCGTTACCCTTGCCAGCAATTATCTGTTTTAAGAGTAATAAGTCATGTTGTCAGACCCCTCTGAAAGTGAAAACGAAGTGATTGTCACAGTGCACACAGAGAAATTTGTCCTCTGCATTTATCCCATCACCCTGAGTGAGCAGTGGGCAGCCATGACAGGTGTGTGGGGATGGGGCTTTGCTCAGTGGCACCTAAGTGGCACCTTGGCGGATCGGGATTTGAACAGGCAACCTTCTGATTACGGGGCTGCTTCCTTAACCGTTAGGCCACCACTGCCTCTCTGTAGTAGGTTGGATAATAGGTGGGATAATAGGAAATGCTTTGCATGTCTAATAGGTATCTGTGTACAGTAATTTATCGATTTACACGACTAAAGCACCCCCGTGTAATTTTGGTGTATGGGTTGTTCCAATAGGGTGGGGCTTTGTCACCCTTTAAAAAGGATGAGCCTGCAGTATTTGGGAGGAGGAATACCTTGCACGTTCATCACTGCAGGGGCTCTGTCGTGAGAGTTCTGAATAGAGTCTAGGTGCTGATGCAGATGTGGACAATTCTTCCCTGATGCTGTGCAGAACATAGTAACACTGCTTTGAGATTTTCTGGCGGCAGCATAAAATACATTAAATAGCATTAAAATGACCTGTATACAGCGGATCAGCTGTGAAGTGCACTACTCGGTGGGCTTAAAGTTTAACTCGCGGTTAAAGTTGATATTTTAAAGTTGAATGGAGGAACTGCAGATCTTATCAGTCTCTGAGTGTCCAGAGATCTACAACACGACATTATTGTTTTATCAGGTGTTAAGAGATGTGTGCTTTTCTATTGTCTTTTTTGAGCCGAGCCATGCGGCAAGTGCAGCATGTTGAGCGCAACTTGTTTTTTTATGAATAAGTGCGAACCTTGCAACGAGTATAGCACATGCATTGTTCGGTCTAAAAGCGGTTTTAGTTTTTTTTACAATGAGTTGAAGAAAAGGTTGGCGTTCAGGTCATGCTCATCTGACACCACGGACATCTGAACCAGCCGTGTTTCTGCCGTTTGTGGCATCAGGTGAGTACGGACTGAACAACGACAATTTGTCTTGCAGCAAATCAAAGCGTCCACACGAGTGAATGAGCCCTTAACTCTTGTATTTGAACACATCATGTGAAGCAATGTAAAATGAAAATATGATATGCATTGCAATGCATCGATAATTGAGGCATTGATAATCGTAATCAAATCAAACTGTGAGACCAGTGATGGTTCAAACCTCTAATTGTAGTATGTCATAACAATATTTAAAAAATCTATACATCTAAAAACATTTTCTTCCTTTTCTGAGAGTGTGAAAGATGTAGAAAAGAAGTGCAACAAATATGGCTGCAGGTTTTACAACAAAAAGACGAATTGTACAGTATTCAGCAGTTACCGTCATGTACTATAATTATATGATTATGTAAACAGATAAGACACTGGTACATCTTATAATGCAGTAAAATGTTAAATCATTATTAGGGTTATGACTGGACAACCATCCACTGGCCTGCTGTTCAACATTTATAGACACAATTATTCATGTTATGTGGCTAGACTTTTTTCCCCAGGGGACATTTAATTAAAGTCATGCCCAGCTTCATCTGATGACCACAAACCTGATACCAAAAGCTTGACACAAGCTTTTATTTTAGAGCCTGGAACAGATTGCTATTGAGAATATATGTTTAATTAACACTCCCCCGGTTTTAAACATTTGCAATGTTTAATGAATATTTCGCATGCAGACCTGTAGTAATCTGAAGTATTCTGCATTTGAGTAAGGGAAAAAAGTGCACAAAACAAATCTGCAAGTGGAAAACCTTGTGAGGGTGATTGACATTGGGACGGCTTTGCTCTTAATCAGGATTTCATCGTCTGGCTGCAGCTGACATCATGCAGAAGCCAAAACCTAATCAAACCTGAACAGATTTCACTAGACGTCAAGAACACACTGTGAGGGAAATTGGATTGTAGGCAGGTCTTTTACACCCTAAAATCAACACCAATCATTTTTACAAATAAAAACAATCAGAAGACATTTGGTGTCGTTTAATGTAGGCCTCTGAAATGTCCTCAGGACTACTGTGATCATTTTAAAGTATTTCTCCGGAAATGACATCGACATGGAGATAAAGGAAACAAGATGTGTAATGACTCCATAGCTAGGTCTCCAAATCGTTTTTAGCAACTCTCAATGTAGGACCTTGATTGGATCAATAGCTTCATTACGTGACCCTTTCTATCTGCTGATGCCGTTTTTGTTTAAATGATGGGAGTAAATGGACATATTTGTAATAAATTTAATTAATTAAATGCAACTGTCCGCCACAATGTTAACCACCCTGACATTTTAAAGGACTTTTCCGAAGCGCAGACCACATAATCAATTTCAGAACAAGCCAGGATGACTATTTGTTGAACATGTCACCAAAGTTATTATTTTATTTATCAAAATAGAATATATTCACATATTAAAAACTAAACCACTAGAATATCAGTGATGTACTGGAAATGTTCTGCACAGGGGCCAGTAATTTATGGGTTCCATTAAATCATAGTACTTTACTGCTGAAAGGAATTCTCACGGTTGGTTATTTGCTTGCAAAAGACCATAACTCAGCTCAGTCTTATAAAATATGTATATGTTTATTATGAAATTAAAGGAAATATGGGTGGCACTCCCCAGAAAATAAACAGCAACCATTGCAAGCACCTCAGTTCTGCACCCAGTGGACAGGTTGTTGAGACACAGACGGGCCAGGCTCCTGATTCATGTTGTTTGGAATTAAGTATAAGGAGATGCTCAAATCCCAGCCACCATGTTATTTGGATTACAGCACCAGGTTAGCATGGGACAAGTTTTCAAGGTTGCCCATAGGGCCGAGCGATGCTGGCATGGACGGGACAAAGTCAATGGAACACACGCCTCATTAACAAACAGGGTGGAAAAAATATCCACAGTTGAATGAAGTGACATGTTGGCCGTGCATCACACTTAAACCTTATGTGACTGGTCCAATGAATAAATGATGCCTACCTTAACCAAAGTTGATGCTGAGTGATTTAAGAGCCTTCTTTAAGCCTTGGTAATGGAGCCAGGGTATTTTATCAACGACACGGTCAAGAGCAAAAACGTTAAGGCTTGTACTGCTGCAGACTGGCATCAATACAACACATTTAAATGGTACCCAGCAGACAGAGTGACTTTGCTTCTTCAGTCTTATCTGTCCATCACTGTGTCTTTAGCCAAGAAAACAGCCCAGAGCAGAGGGAGGCATTTATTACGGTGCCTCTAATCAGATACCGAATTAAGACATAATGTGACCTTCAACTATTTAAGCCTTAATAAGGGTGGTCAGTCTGGAAACAGCACAGATGCTCACACAGAGATGTACCAATCCAAGAATTTCAGGGATCTGAAATTCCCTGAGCAACTTAGGGTTAAGTGTCTTGCTCAGGGATACAATGGTAGTAGGTGGGATCTGGGTCTTCTGGTTCATAGGCGAGTGTTTTACCCACTAGGCTACTACCACACTGATCTGAGGGTAGTGAGGAGTGCAAAGGAATAAATGAGGACACAAACAACCAATATGCATAAAGAATTGATTATTTAGCTTGTAATTTCTGCATGAACATCTTACAAGCTAACTGCAAAAACAAGAGTCATGTATGATTTAGTGTGGGTGGGGGGGGGTGGGGGGGGTGGTCGGCAACAAATAAAAAAAAAAAAAAACTGGCTTCAGCTACAACCCTCACATGCCAAACAGCATTAGTAAAACATTTTTAATACACCTGAATACCGGCCTGTTTTTTTTTGTAGAGTGGCGCCAGTCAAAACACACTGACCAGATGATGATGATGATGATGATGAAACACACAACGAGCACAGCACACGCCGTTCATCTGCCAAATGATTGTGTTGTGAACTGCCAGTTCTTGTTCAGGCTGGCTGTAGCTCTCGTCTTCCAAACAATAACTGCATTAGAGAAGAGACTCACCTTACTTCAACCTTCAGCTAAACCCATTACAGAACAAATTAAAAGAAAAATCTTTATAGGATAAAGGAAATGTCTCTAAGGAAAATAAATGGCATGCCATGCAGAATTATTATTTTATAAAACAAAAAAGGGGCTTGTTTTATGAATGCGTGCCGTGCCATAGGGATATAACAGTGATAAGTCAGTCTGTGCTGCTGAGGTGAAATGAGGTCATCAATAATACAAAGCATTGAAATGACATTACTTTATGATAACATTAAACAATAACCACTCTTGGTTCATGAAAAGTAATTAATAAAATATTTTCTGTCTGTCTGTCGAAATATGTATCACATCCAATTATTGAGGAATCTCACTGATACCACTGCTTTACAGAGCTGGGCAACCATAGACTACAAAAATAACTGTGATTGCTGTATCTGCAAATTAACAAATATCACCACTAACCACAGTATGCACAAAAAATCGTTTCAGTGCACTTTTCAGTGCATAGCTGAAAAAAAAAAAAAAAAGAATACTCAGCCTTTCACAATTAACATGTCATAAGTAATTGCAGTTTCAATTAACATGTGACTGTGCAGCCCTAATGCAAAGTGATGAGAAATTAGTCAATTTAAAAGACAGGCATGTCCAATCAAAGACAGCCATTTTAAATATTACATCTCAAAATCATATCAGATGTGCACCACCTTCCAACCGGATTCTGCAATGTCATCTTGTCCTCAATGTGCTCCTTTGACACATTAATGTCTTAAAATAAAGTTTGCTAAATGCCTTACAAAAAAAACACTACAGTTTAACCACTTGTGAATACAAGGGGTGATGTGCATATTCCACCGGAACACAGGCATCTTGAACTTTAAGCCCTGGCTTATTTTGTCTATTTGCTAAAGGAAGAATATTTAACCAAAACAAGACAAGAGGGCATGCTCCAACATCAGAAACGATCAGATTAGCTCAATTTTACAGGGTAAATTAGCTAAATTTTATGGCTGCTGCAGTTTTAAATGTAAATAAGGCAGAAACATGCATTAGTCTTCCTGTGGCTCTTCTCAGTCAAAAATGCCTTTAACTTATCCACTGAACCAAAAGACTCTGCACACCAAAATAGTGTGCTGTTACCATGGTGATTGAGTATCAGCTATTGGTGGTTTACCCAGTCAATGAAACCACAGTCGGATCAGTGAAGTGCACGGTTGCTTTTTAGACCTCTATCACGGCAGTGATTCACTTGTAAATTGATAACATTTTTATATTATATACATTATATGTCATGTGTGTATGTATATGTATGAATGTGTGTGTGTGTGTGTGTATATATATATATATATTCTTTCCAAAGTATTCATGATATTGCACAGTAATGCAAAATTATTAAAATGTATCTGTATGTTGCAATGGTTGTGAAAAAAGTTAATATTACAAATGTTTGTCTTATTGATTGTTCTTTTGCCGAGTTCTCTCATACTGTGGATAAACCCAGCTCAGTAACGTGTCAAAATGTAAAAGAATTGGTCAAGCTTTGTAGTTCATCTGCTATCAATTTAATTTTAAAACAAACAGTTTTACCAAAAAATACTACGTTGGTCTTCTCTGTGTGTTATAAGTTGCAAGGTTTGAGATTTTTTACGTTTCCAGAACATCTTTTCTATGAACTTCAGTGCATCTGAAGTTTATAGAAACTTCATAGAAAATTGCATCTCCCAGAACACGTTTTCCTGCTCAAAAAGAGCCTGGGTCTGTACACACATCGTCTGTGAACTGCCCATTGATGGGAAAACTGAGTGGAAATAAAGAAAAGACTGTGTGTGTCCCACCCTGCTGTAGGTTTATATACACTGTAGACATGTTTAAATATGAAATGGCAGGCTGAGTCAAGAGATGTAAGTGCTTTATTACCAAGGTATGATCAAGGTATCATCAATTTAATTATTTAACTAAAGAAGGAAACGTTCAAAATGTTTCATTCTTCTACCTTCACATGCCCTATGCCTCACTATACAGAAAAATAATTATTTAGGATCCTTTGGTCTAATAAAATCCATCGACCTGTTACTTGAGTAACATCTCGAGACGCCTGCCAATAACAAACTCTCATTATAAAGAGACAGAATAAATGGATCAAACTGATACCAGGACAGTATAGGAATCAGACAGCATTCCTGCAGCAAGATGGCCTGAAGGTCTGTTCTGTTGGACCGCATATACTGCATTTATAACGCAGTTAATAACTCGTCGGAAAGGAGGAGCAAGAAAGTAAATAATTGCAGAAATGATTGCAGTGTTCTTTCATGTTTGCAGGCACAATTGCAAGACACACGGATTTGACTTTGTCTGTGCGTTCAAAGACTTTCGGAGTAAAACTTCTCTGGCCCCACTAGCTGGTTTTTGCCAAATAAAATTTCAATCACGCTCACGGCTGCTGTCACTTGGCACTGCAGCGGCTTTAAAATCACTAAGATTTAAATTCCCAACCCTGCAAAGTGGGCCATTAAATTGTGCTAAAAGGTTTTGTCTCAAGGGTGATACAATGATTTGCACATTTTTTTATTTGTGCTTGGCAGACAACTCACTCCAACAAGGCCGTCAGAGAAGGGACCGTGGCACAAAATACCAGGCACATTAGCGAGTTTCATTATAAATCTGAAACGCCCCGTCCTTCGGGTCAAACTGTCCACAGTTGCTGAACTGTTGTGCCTGTTTGCTCTGCTGTGGCTGTTACTGACATTGTTGGACTGTAGTGAATCTTTACACCTCCTGGCTCTTCAACACAAGCCAGCGGAAAGTAGATTCATAATTTTATTCCTCGGCCTTGTTGCAATGTAAGATTAGGCAACACTGCACGAGATCACATACAACACACTTTAATTTCGCCACCACATAACCGTTGGTGTTTCTAATTCCAAATAGCCTCTGGTTACTCTTACATTATTAGGGTATTAACCCAATGCCCTTTTGTGCTTTAAGTACTCTATGAGTCTCAGGTTTGTACTCATATACATCTCAGCAGGACTCCAGAACATTGTGCTACTGATCTCCACTGACACCTGTGGTCATGAAACAAAGAAATTCAGATCATCTAATACACACTCAGCCGATATATTAAAACCCCTGGCGGCACAAGTGAATAACGTGGATGATACTGCTACGGGGTGGCTGTGTTACACAGCTTTCAGCTGTAAGGACCTGAGCAAATCTGATTGTGGCGCTAGACGTCGAGTCTTCCTGATATTTAATGATTATTTCCTGGCAAAAGTGGTCCGGGGAAGGACACCCAATGAAGCGGCAGCAGGGTAAAGGACGCCCAAGGCAGAATGATGAAGGCGCAGATGAAGCAAAAGGCTAGCTGGCTGGACCAATCCCATAGGAGATGCAGCTGTAAAGCCGGAGTGTCCATGCTGACCTCTGCCCTCGGCTGAAAGTGCCTACAATGGGCTTGTGAGAATCAATAGGGGACCCGGCATATGAGACAGATGTTACTAATGCTGTGACTCTTTTGTAAGACATTCATTGAATCTTTTTTCCTTTTACACCCCAGCGAGAAGAAGCTTTAGTTAAAAGGTAGTTTACAGTCGGTATCCTCTTGCGCAGAGCCAGCCTGAAAGCAAAAAACCTTCTAGGAAAGAAAAGATCTCGAGACCGGTGGTAAGATTATTGTTTTTTTTATATATATATATAGCAGGTTCCTTCTTGACCAGTAAGCAGCACGTGGAACAATATATATATATAGCAGGTTCCTTCTTGCCCAGTAAACAGCACGAGGGACAATTACCCAAATATTTTGGGCAGCTGCGTTCCACCCAAAGCTCATAGCAACCAGTGCATCTTTAAATGAAGCGAGCCCGGCCCATGTGACCCACATCTGTACTGTGCGGCTGTGTAGGTGTCATGCCACTCAGCACATACCCCAAATTCATCATAGCCTAGTTTGGGGAGAACACATTGATCCTGGAGCACGCCATCAATGTGCTATCCTCACCAAGAGGACGTTGCGTTTTATTTCATGTGTTTAACCCTCTGACCTTTCCTCCAGTCCATTAGAGAGAGAGACAGATTCTAATTATACCAAATACTACTCAAACCTCAGCTCAAATGCCTTTGCACTATGCGGGGTGTTGTTATTATCGTTGTTATTATCACCATCATCCTCATCGCTGTCATCGCGTGTAGTTTTATGTTCGTGCTGTGGGTTGAAAACGTGTCCGAGGTGAACCGTGTGTTCTGTAACCTGTGGATGGTGGAGATGCTGCTGCTGCTGCTAGCCGCCGCTAGCTTCCGCTCACCGCTCACCGGGGCGAGGTTGATGAATGACGGTAATAAAACTACAACCGAGCAAGAAAGCTGCCATTTCCCCGCCTGCACGACACACACGCGTTAAAAAAAAAACACTACGCACACGGGGGACGGGGACGCTGCTGCTGTTTACCTTGATGATGCTGGTCCTGCGCGGCAGTCCGGTTTTGGCGCCTTCCAGCCCCTCGTCGTCAGGTAGGACCATGTCTGGCGGCAGCCCGCAGTCCCCGTTGGAGACCGACACCTCGCGGTGGTCCTCGCCGTCCCTCGCGTCCCCGTGCACGGCCGCCTTCTCCCCGGGACTGGGCGAGGAGCCGCCGCTGCCGCCTCCCTCGAACTCCGCCATGGGCGCGGGGCTCGCCCGGGTCTCCGGCTCGCAACGACTCGGCTGTGGGCGCAGCGGAACTTCTTGAATTGACATCTGCGGGGCGGGCGGCTGCGTGGGGAGCCTACACGCACACGGGCTCCGGGGCGAGCGTGTCAGCGGCGCGGAGTCTCATTGTTCGGCGGCGTCGCACGCAGTCGGTCCGAGGCTCTTAATGCTGCCATCTGCTGCGAAATTCACATCCTTCACCCGCCCTCAGACCCGGTTCGGCGCGGTCCCGCCCAGATCCGACCACGGGTCCCCAAAAAAAAAAAAATGCAACTAAAACAACAGTCGACCTGGTCCAGCCTGCTGAGAGTAAATGAGAAATGTTGCAGTTCGCCACCAAGAGAGCTCCGACAAAAGAAGAAGGAGAAGAAGAAGAAGAAAAAAAAATCAATGTTTTGCACACTCGACCGGAATCCACCAATTAGCTTCCTGCTGGCGGGCTCCGCTCCGATCTTTTAAAACACGAAGCAGACCAGGAGAAACGAACTAAATATATATATATATATATGTATGTATATAGAAACGAGTGTTCGGTGATATCCGCGTATTCTGAAGTTCCCATAAACCAGCTCGCCGGCGTGGGCTTTCTCTTACTTTTAAATCCACGCAGCAGCAGCAGCGTGGCCGTAATTCAGTTCTGGAACCTGGAACAATTCTGAGCCCTCGTGTAGACCAGGAATCTGCACCGACTGTCCCGAAATGGTGTCCTCCGGTGCAACGTGAGGGGTTTAAATCAGGAAGTTGGAGGAGGCGAACCGCACCACTCGACCAAGAAGCGCTGCAGAAACGCGTGTGCTGCACGTCGACACCGAAACGGATTTGCGATGGTTTATTTAAAACACGCCGCGTGGTTCTAATCGAGTGACTTTTGCGTTTGCATTGCGCCACGGCATGGAAATGCACGCCAAAGTGTGCCGAAAATGGCACAGTTTGCTCCTTGCTGTGAAGTTCTCGCTGTGCAGGGGGGGCATCTGCTGTCCGAGGCCGCGAATTACATACATATTTTACATTACATAGTTTCCCACCTTACACGAACGTCAAACTGACTAAATATGCAATTAAATGGTTTTGTTTTTTTACGGCATTTATCAGACGCCCTAATCCAGAGTGACTTACAATCAGTTACAGGGACTCAGGGTTAAGTGTCTTGCTCGGGGACACAGTGGTAGTAAGTGGGGTTTGAACCTGGGTCTTCTGGTTCATAGGCGAATGTGATACCGACTAGGCTACTACCACCCAAAAAATATTAATTGCATACAAACTGCAACCTTTCAAGAAAAGCATCAGAAGTAGCCATGACAGGGTAATATATAGATTTTTTTTTTTTTTTTTTTAAGTGACGTGATGGTCATTGTGAAACACAACACACAATGCAATGTGTCCTCTGCTTTTAACCATCACCCATGGTGAGCAGTGTGTGGGAACGGTGCTTTGCTCAGTGGCACCTTGGCGGATGGGGATTTGAACCGGCAACCTTCTGATTACGGGGCCACCATGTTAACTGCGAGACCACCACTGCCCCCAATGCATTCAATGTTCTCTGTAATAACAAACAGAACTTATACAGCAACTGAAATTGACTCGATTTTACATGACATGATTTTCAAATGCCTTTAACCCCCAACATGAAAGCTTTGATATATAACGCATCGCTTTATGTTTAAAATGAATGTCATTCCTGCATACACATTTAAAGTAGTACGCCTTAGCAGTAAAAAGCAGTATGCCATAAAACACGTCATTTATAATCAATGAGCATTTTATTGCAGGACTGTCATCATTTACTTGAAATTGGGATGATTGTCCGTGCACTCACAGAGTGCCGGGCACCAGGTCCTCATGAAGGAACTGTTGCACCCTTCCTGCAGTTTTAAGGTGGGGCAGTTGGAGGACTTGTCAATGTAGGGACAAGGATTAGCTAAAGTGAACAGAGAAGAGATTTTAGAAGAGTGGTGTATTCTTAACATCACATAGACAAGGAAAGTTGAAGTTATTAAAATGTATATATTTGTTGCTGTTGAAGCACTCACTGCATAGATTATCCTCGCAGGAATTTGGACACTCGGCACAAGGTTCTC
Organism: Denticeps clupeoides; assembly: GCF_900700375.1. Lineage (NCBI taxonomy): Eukaryota > Metazoa > Chordata > Actinopteri > Clupeiformes > Denticipitidae > Denticeps > Denticeps clupeoides. Next base: position 27,895,613 of record NC_041711.1, on the reverse strand, counting down.
CCGCTGTGTAGGGTGCAATGCCTTTAAAGTTCCCTCTAAAAACAGGGGGAAAGTTTCATTAAGAAATATCACAAATATCACTAAATGAAAGTGATCAGCGCAGACGTACGCTCTGAGGTACTGGCAGGCGTAGAAGTACAAGTTTCCACACTGGGCCGCACCACAGCCGACTTGATAGGAGCTATACCACACAACCTGGAGAAAGGAATAAACATGGCTGCACTTTGTCCACGTCTGTTCATGCATTACACGAACGTTCGTTCCCCACTTTTTGTAAGTACCTGTGTGTAAAGTCCAATTGGCCGGCCATTTGTGGATCCAGTGGGGAACTGATAGTTTTTGACTTCACTGTGCCATGCTGTGACCACCTCGGTCCATGAACACGGCTTTGAAGCCAAGAACAGGTTCTCGCCATACTGGTAATCTGTTCACCAGCAAGTGCAGCAGAAATGTTAACGGACACCAACAGAAGCCTGTGAATACCTTTCAGATTTATCTTTTAAATGTGCATGTTTGGTGTAAGTTTAATGGGTTCATATCCTCCCTCGTTCCTTAGTGTAGCTTGGCAGATGACATGGGGAACCAGTGCAAGAAATATAGCCAATTTTAATGTATGAAATGTCAATTTCAAGTAAATGGGCAATGCTCATCCTGGCTCATCCTGCAAGTCTGCATCATTTCATGGACTCTTCCGAATCCATACTGACTTGTGTTGAGCACACCATGATTTATTGACAGCTCTCATAATGCCGGGTGTGTGAAAGGTTTGGAGTGAATGAGACAACTTGCTGAACATTCTAGAATGCTGAAACAAGAGGCGGAAAAGTGTCTGAAAGTTGAATCAAGGCAACTGGACTTTCTTTAACGTAGAGACGTTTCATTCTGCATCCACAGAACTTTGTAAATCTGAGTGGCACACAGTGACTGCAGCAATGGGATCAGACCTGGTCTGACTGAATTTCGATCGGTGCAGAAGAAGACTAGTTTGTGGAACGCTGAGTTAACATACGTGCTAATAATTATGATTCTGATTTTACAAACAGTGACGTACCGCTGACTGGAGAAGGGGTTAGTTGACACTGGTTTACCCATTGCTGAGCACTGTCAGCTAATGTATTGTCCCACTTCTGCCAATTAAAGAAATCAGATTAACAAGATATACAGACAAAATCATTCTGTACCTCCTCTCTGCAAATGCAATATATTTATTATAATAGTAGAAGTACCATTCTCAGCATATTGCTTGCTGAAGGTTGCACTAATCTTCTGAAGTTATTGTGCTGGTCCACAATCTCCTGCTGAGTAGCAGTCTCATTCGTGCACATGTCTGTTCACAAAACACATGCTTATCATCAGATCGATACAGTGCGACTGTGGTGCTAACATCATGAAATGGTAAGGAGTACATTTCAAATTGTTCCTCTTGGTTTGATCTCAGCACAGAAGTGCTCATGGGAAACTGGACTGTTCAAGTTTAAACTGAATTGAACAATGTTAAAAATAATAAATTATATATTTACTCACATGGCTGTGGACATCACGGGGAGAGCATAAAAGAAAAATAAATTATTACATGCAAATGGATATTTTTGCTAAGCCTTTGTTGAAATCCTTATTCAAATTGCTAAATGTTTTGTTCAAATTAATGACTGACATGCATGATCATAGTCAAACAAATTCATGAACAAATAAACTGATGCATTAGACATTTTATGAAACCCAAGAGCATGCTTGTTTAAAAAAAAAAAAAAAAAAAAAGCATACTGCCAATTTAGTGTACAAATAAACACTTACCACATTGCAAGCAGTGCACATGTGAAAAAGTGTGATGAACAACAGGAGCATCATGATCAAGATCTTGCTAAGCTTGATAAGACAAGATTGATAAAAGTTTTTTTTTTTTTTTATACATCGTACCTTAGGATAAAATTCATACATATGCATTTGTACCACCACAAACTATATACCACAAAATAGTTGCAAGACACAAGAAGAACGTACCAGATCCAAACGCAGCAGGAACCAGCAGACGGGCAACCAGCCGCCGGCGTGGCCGCTTATTCATTTCAGTGAAAGCAGCGGATCCGGGGCTAAATTAACTCTTGACAGGAAGGTAATTACGTGCAGCTTCCTGCGACTAAATCCAACGCCGCGACCCGGTGGCCCATTTCTCTACGAATTAATGGCATTGTGGGTAATTGCGTTGCTTTGGGGCCGGGTTAGGAGGCGCCCCCTAGGCCATAGATCAAGAAAAACCTGTACGTACACCACTTCCTCAGGATGTTCCTCATACATCAAGATATGCGAGGAAAAGTGGTGAATGTGCGAGCTTTTTATGTAGATATGCGAGGAAAAGTGGTGAATGTGCGAGCTTTTTATATAGATATGCGGGGAAAAGTGGTGAATGTGCAAGCTTTTTATATAGATATGCGAGGAAAAGTGGTGAATGTGCGAGCTTTTTATGTAGATATGCGAGGAAAAGTGGTGAATGTGCGAGCTTTTTATGTAGATATGCGAGGAAAAGTGGTGAATGTGCGAGCTTTTTATGTAGATATGCGAGGAAAAGTGGTGAATGTGCGAGCTTTTTATGTAGATATGCGAGGAAAAGTGGTGAATGTGCGAGCTTTTTATATATAGATATGTGAGGAAAAGTGAAAGCGAAGTGATTGTCACACGTGATACACAGCAGCACAGCACAGTGCACACAGTGAAATTTGTCCTCTGCATTTAACCCATCACCCTGAGTGAGCAGCCATGACAGGCGCCCAGGGAGCAGTGTGTGGGGATGGTGCTTTGCTCAGTGGCACCTTGGCAGATCGGGATTCGAACCAGCAACCTTCTGATTACAGGGCCGCTTCCTTAACCACTAGGCCACCACTGCCCCAAGTGGTGAATGTGCAAGCTTTTTATATATAGATATGCGAGGAAAAGTGGTGAATGTGCGAGCTTTTTATTTTTATGTGTGAGGAAAAGCGGTGTATGTGCGAGCTTTTTATGTAGATATGTGAGGAAAAGTTGTGAATGTCTGAGCTTTTTATGTAGATATGTGAGGAAAAGTGGTGAATGTGCAAGCTTTTTATTTTTATGTGTGAGGAAAAGCGGTGTATGTGCGAGCTTTTTATGTAGATATGTGAGGAAAAGTTGTGAATGTCTGAGCTTTTTATGTAGATATGTGAGGAAAAGTGGTGAATGTGCAAGCTTTTTATGTAGATATATGATATATATGTGTATATGCAAGTTTTTCTTGATATATGGTCTCATACTGGATATGTTGATGTGTGTGTGTTGCTAGACTGGTAGAAGGGGTTTTCTTTTTTTGGAATAGCAGAGTAGTTGTCCTCTGGCCTTTTTCAGAGAGCAGGTTTGTATAACCTCTGGGTTGAACAGGTGATTCTGCTTACTTTACGCAAGTGAGTTCAATTAACCCCAAGTAGAGCTCGTGCACGAATACATAAAAAGTCCTCATTAGTGGAACGCAGATACGATTCACCATGACAACAGGCGACAAAAAGACTCGACGAGTGAATCCAATGAGAAAGATTACCTTCAAGTCTTGCATTTTCTTGTACCACTTTAATAATTCTGTTTGAGGTCATAATATAACTGTAATCATCATCATCTTGCAGTTGCTGATGGTGTAATATGTCTTGTGGAGCCTTAACAGATACCCCAAACAATAGTTTAATAAAATAGTTCAATAAAATAATAAAATAGTTCAACTTCATTACAAGAAATATAATATATTTATACAGTAAATATAGCACAGTAAATAAACAGTACCATTCAGGGTAAGTAAAAAGAACCTCGTCCCGGCTGATATGCTCATTGGACCTGTGTACTTGCCGTGCACCACAAGCTGTAATAGCCCCAGGCTCCATTCCACACAAAGCGGGCAAGAAAAGCAACAGTGGGGGATCGGCCTGAACCAATTCACTAAGAAAAAAAGGAGCAACGTTAGCACTTACAGCTTAACCAAGCAGTAATGGCAGCTAAATTTCCTTCAGGATAGATATGCATGTGACAAGTTATATAATTAAATAAAATAGAGTAAAATATAAGCAGAGCAAAAAAAATATAAGCTATATATAATATAAGCTAGCAAAAAAAAAAAAAAGTAGCCAAGCTATAACGCAGGCAAGATATTATGTTCAATGAGAACATGACACAGACATCATAGGTAGTGGATATGTATTCTGTTAAAGTGCATTGTGCATGGATTGTGCAATAACCAGTGTAACAGTAACACATAGCAGTAAAAACAGTGGACATTCAGACAGACAGGGTGTGAGGTGTGGTGGCATGTTCTTGTTTAGCATCCTTATGGCCTGAGGATAGAAACTCCTCCTGAATCTCTTAGTCCTTGCCAAGAGTTTTTTGACCGAGTTAAGGTGCTTTTTTTCTAATATTCAACATTTTTATTTGTCACATGCAAAGTTAAACACACAGTGAAATGCATCCTGAAAGATAGACAGACAGACAGACAAATCTGCCCAAATGAGATGCATAGGGACAGTGTTCAGACCTGCTGTGGTAACTGATTCACCTCATTTCTCCACAGATAAGGACCACCAGTTGCATTCCATTTGAAAGCATGCTGAATTAAAGCCTCATGAATTCTCTTCACTCTCTCTATGTGATGATGATAGCACAGACAGCTGGGCGGAGTAGTCTAGAGAAAGAAATTTTCTCCATCAGAGAACTGTACAAAAGAGTTAAAATAGTGCAGCTGAGACATAAAAGTAAAGTGAAGTGATTGACACATGTGATACACAGCAGCACAGCACACGGTGCACACAGTGAAATTTGTCCTCTGCATTTAACCCATCACCCTGAGTGAGCAGTGGGCAGCCATGACAGGCGTCCGGGGAGCAGTGTGTGGGGACGGTGCTTTGCTCAGTGGCACCTCAGTGGTACCTTGGCGGATCGGGATTCGAACCGGCAACCTTCTGATTACGGGGCCGCTTCCTTACCTGCTAGGCCACCACTGCCCCCACATAACCTCACTGGAGTGACTGGCACAGTTATATACAGAAATCCCAGGTCTTCCAGCTGCAGTTAAATTGATGCTGGCATTTGAGCATGCTACAGCTAGGTTGAGCTGAGAAGAGGGTAAGAAAAACAGGTAAAGTTCTTTGTATACAGTCGTGGGCAAAGGTTTTGAATCCTGCAGCGCTCAAAAGGTCCTCCTGATTATGCCAGCATATGTCGAGGCCCGTCTAAAGTTTCCCAGAGACCATTCTTCTGGGAGGAATGAGTTGGATCCCAAGAACACCATAACCACTGTGAAGCATGGGGGTGTAAACATTATGCTTTGGGACAGGACGACTGATCCGTATTAAGGAAAGGAGGAATGTGGCCATACAGTGTTGTCGCCTTGTCATATGAGCTTCACCTGTGACTAATAATGGATAAACTAGCATTCTCAGGTGAGTATAAAAAGAACCCCAGTACACTAGACCCTCACATCAACTGCAACTAGACCTCTGCAAACATGCCTAAGATTCACCCTGAGACTAAAGTGTTGATTATCAAGCTGAAGACCAGATCCACTGCTGATGTGGCAGACACCTTCAATGTGTTTCAGCGTCAAGGATAAATAAAAGATTTGAAGAGACTGGAGATGTTTTGACAAGCCAGGGTCAGGCAGACCCCGCAAGACAACTGCTGGAGAGGACCATTTGTTGGCTCGAAAATTCAAGGCCAGCCCATTTTCCACTGCAGCAGAGCTCCAGGAGACCTGGTCACGTGAAGTCCCTGTGTCAACCAGAACAGTTTGTCGGATTCTGTCTCCAAATGGCCTCCATGGTCGAATCAGTGCCCAGAACCCAGCACTAAACAAAAGACAATTAAAAATCCACGTGGCATTCACCCAGAAAACAGTGTTGTTTGGTGGCAGAAAAATCATGGCCTGGGGTTACATCCAGTATGGAGGTGTGCGAGAGATCTGCTGGGTGGAAGGCAACATCAATAGTCTGAATTACCAAGAAATCCACAGCTACCTTATATATTCCCAACCATAAAAGAGGCCAAATTGTGCAGCAGGATGGTGCTCCATCGCATAGGGTTTTAGCTTTTCATATGAGCTATTTTTAACACCAATTGATTAATTAAAAGTCAGGTTAATCGCAGGTGTTTCTACAAAATAGATAAGCGACACGGCTTTTGTCAGGGACTGTATATTGTGAGATTTTTTTCCATTAGTGCGAGCATTGAAGATGAAAAGTGGCTGGATCTTCCAGCATGACAATGATCCCAAACACAGGTAAAAAGCATTAAAAGGTTCTAGAGATTCTGTGGAGGGAGTTTAAAGTCTGTGTTGCTCAACGGCAGCCCCCAAAACATCAAAGCTGTTGAGAAGATCTGCAAGAATGCTCCAAAATACCAGCTACAGTGTGTGCAATCCTGATGAAGACGTACAGTAAACATTTGACCACAGTGTGATTTTCTGAATTAGTTTTTTACATTCTGTCTGTCACAGTTGAAGTGTACCTATGATGAACGTTATAGACCTCTCTCATCTTTTTAAGTGGGACAACTGTCTCAATTAGTGGCTGCCAAATACTTTTCTGCCCCACTGTAAACTCTGCCTCTGTTACTCTGAGGCAGAGCAGGACTCCATTGGAGTTGAGATCTTTACCAATGCTGTGGGGGATGCAGAAATGGTGCAGAAATTGCGGGAGTTGCAACCTAAAACTCTGGCAAAAGCATATGATATTGCATGCAGGCATGAGATAACAAAGAGAACATCTAGAACAGTCATCCAGTTAATGCAGACAGCTTCTCATAATCTTCCATAGTGGAATCCCAGGGCAGCCTGAGTGCATGAAAATGTGACTGTTGCAATGATTGCACCCTGTGAACTGTAGGATGGAGGCCAGTCCTCAGCATCACCTGAAATTTTTTTTGCATACAGCAAATTGAAAAGAGTCATGTGTCACAACCATTCTGGCCTAGGCCACATCCATCCACGTCAGGATGGTAAGAAGACTAATGCAGGCACTAGGACTAGACACAATCAGGTTATACATGATGGACACAAAAATGTCTGGAAATCAGTTTGGGTCATGACAAAAGTCATTTGGCTTCTTTAAACTTGCAGGTACCATGCTGTGAGTGAAATATAATGACCAAATAATGGTAACCTTAGACATGTCTGTAAAAATGTAACTAACACAACTAACTATGCAGTCTGTAATCTTACAATTAGATAAGTCTATAAAGAAAGCTCAACAATCATACATAATCCACAACAATCATCACCTGAAATCCTGGCTGCTAAAGAAAATTTAGGACTAACTATGATGTAATAAATTCTCTTACAGAGCTTCATTTCCTCTGCTGCAGCATGGGTTGACACTGTCAGCAAAGTGATGTGAATTTCTTTTCACATCATATGCTCAAGACAGAATTTGATAAACCCTGAAATGGGTGTAGAAATTATTATCTTTCTGGTGTACGCAAGTTTGATAAATGTCTGGCAATACTGGATTGACACCATGGGACTAGTCATCATTTGGAGTGGGGATATTGTTATTCATTTCACTAAGAATGAATTGCATTGTGTTAGACTGCTTCGTTTTGGGGCGGGACAAGTTGACGTTTTTTGTATGTGTGTGGCTAGACTGGAAGAAGGTTTTTTCTTGCTGCTAGTAGTTCTCCTCTGTTCAGAATTGGAGCTGCAGGGTAAATAAAGACACCCGTTCGGGAGAAATGAAAAGGACCTCATCCTGCCACAAGCCATAATAGCCCCAGTCTCCATCCCACGCAGCAGAGGCACCATGGGGCAAGAAAGGAAACATCAGTAATCTGTAATGATTGCCACGAAACGGTCTCTTCTGGTTTCTCAAGAATGCACGTGTTATGATTTTAGTCTTGGAACTCAGCCTATTTGTGTGATGTGTTGCTCTGAACTTGCACTGCTGTGTGTTGTACATGTAAAACCAGTGGCACAGACACTTTTACTATTTTTTCAGATTTGTGGAAGCCCTCCTTTATTTGTATGAGTTGCATTTTTTCATTTGCGAGCCGCACTGTTTTTATTTGATAGCAGTCTTTTGTATTTGCTAAACAGACAGCTTTTGTGTAAGAGCACAAGAGCATTTGTGAAGCATGGTGTGCATATTTCCAGATAGAGTTTCAATTGTGAATACCATTTATTTTGTTTGATAATAGGATCATAGGACATTTGGGAAAAATATTTGTTTGTGAAGTTTTGGCAGGTTTTTTTTTTTCAAACCAAAACTTAAAACCTTGTTGGAATTCCTACACCATTAACCTGATTTGAATGTAAATACTAGCAAATTAAAGCTGGTTTCAAATCCATTGTGGTATATAGAGCACAAAAGATTAGAATTGTTGAGGTACATGTCGATGTAGGGACAAGGATTAGCTAGTGGTGTATTCTTAACATCACGTAGGCAAGGAAAGTTATTAAATGTATACAGTACAGGCCAAAAGTTTGGACACACCTTCTCAATGTGTTTTCTTTATTTTCATGACCAATTACATAGATTCTCACTGAAGGAATCAAAACCATGAATGTGTCAACTATCTGGCATGGCGAGGCAGGTGAGATGACAAGGAAGGACACATTTGCACGACGTCACGAAACCTGGGCTTAATGAGCGAAGAGACATCCGATAACATGGTGAATGTGTACCGCACTCCGGACCCGGAGTAACCCCTGCCAGACCGGATCAGGACAGAACACGTGTGGAGTTATGTACTTAACACAAAAAGGTGAACTAACTGAAAAAATGTCCAGGAAACTATATTCTAGTTTCTTCAAAATAGCCACCTGTCATGATCCGGACCAGCAGGGGTTTACTCCAGGTCCGGAGGTCGGACCTGAGTTTCATGTTAGTCTTGTGCAATGTTCTCTGATCGTGTTCACCTGTGTATAATTATATGAGTATATAAAGCTGCCCTGTTGTGTCTGTTCATCGTTGGGTCATTGTCTGGTGATGTTTCCCTTATCTAGTCTACTATGCATTAAACCCCTGTCCCATGACGTCATGTGTATGCGTCCTCCTTCCTCGCCGTGTCCAGCCTTCGTGACAGAATGACCCAACCATATTTGGATGCAGCCCACACCGCCCCGCGGAGACCCAAAGAGTCATGGTTCGTCGGGAGGACGCCTGCACCATAGTTCCATGTCTGATGGTATTCCAAGGTTCCATGTATGGAGGTCCCCCGACGCCGCCGTCTCTTCCGGATTCCACCGACTAGCCTCCGGTAATCGCCAGTTCCCTGCCAAGATTCATGCCATCTTTTTATCGTTTCCCCAAGCCTGACAGACTTTCAGCGGCCTACAAAAGCTACCGTGGGGTCGAGGAGACCGGGCACGCAGTTCGGGGGCTTCCGGCGCTAACCGAGATGAGGAAAGCGGAGGACTGCCCAGAGGGGCGTGCCGGAGACTGACGGAGTGGTGGGAACTGTGGACGGCGGACAGGATGCCGGTACCCCACGGATGAGCCGTGCTTTGGCTCGGGCCTGAAGCCGCCAGTGCAGGACAGCCGCCACTCGTCCTTATGGACTTCTTCTCCCCTTTCATGTACCATTTTTATTTGCACGCCCGGGGGACATGCCATAAACAGAAGGTGGCTGGTTCAAATCCCACACCACCAAGGTGACACTGAGCAAAGTACCATGCCCACACACTGCTCCCCGGGCGCCTGTCATGGCTGCCCACTGCTCATGGTTAAAAGCAGTGGACATATTTCGTTGTGTCACCATGTGCTGTGCTTCAGTGTTTCACAATGACAATCACTTTACTTTCACTTTTGTGCTTTGTGTACAAAAAATTAAACACACACACAATTATTTAAATTTTATTTATTAATTTGTGAGATGCAATAAAAAGTTCATTACATGTGAACTGTATCATTTTAAAAGAATATTTTTAGAATACAGCTTTTTTTGCCATTAACAAGGCCAAACAATTAGCTGAAACTGACTCAGTCCTCCAGTTTTTACAGGACATGAAAGCTTTGATATATAATGCATTGCTTTATGTTCAAGATGAATGTCGTTCCTGCATACACACTTAAAGTAAAAGCAGTACAGTCATAAAATGTCAATTAATCTCACTGGCTGTTTTACTGCAAGACAGTCATCATTTCCTCGAAATTGGGATGATTTTGTCTGTGCACTCACAGAGGGCCGGGCACCAGGTCCTCACAAAGTAATTGCCACACCCTCCCTGCCGTTTTAAGGCGGGGCAGTTGATGTACTTGTTGATGTAGGGACAAGGATTAGCTAAAGTGAACAGAGAAGAGATTTTAGAGGAACGTTACATTCTTAACATTTCTTACACAGTGAAAGTTTATTAAATGTACTTATTTATGTCTGTTGAAGCACTCACTGCATAGATTATCCTCGCAGGAATTTGGACACTTGGCACAAGGTTCTCCCGCTGTGTAGGGTGCAATGCCTTTAAAGTTCCCTCTAAAAACAGGGAGAAAGTTGTAGATTGTGATATTTGTGATATTTCGTAATGAAAGAGATCACCGCAGACATACGCTCTGAAGTACTGGCAGCCGTAGAAGTACAAGTTTCCACACTGGGCCGCACCACAGCCGACTTGATAGGAACTATACCACACAACCTGGAGAAAGGAATAAACATGGCTGCACTTTGTCCACGGCTGTTCATGCATTACACGAACGTTCGTTCTCCACTTTTTGTAAGTACCTGTGTGTAATGTCCAATTGGCCGGCCATTTGTGGATCCAGTGGGGAAATGATAGTTTTGGACTTCACTGTGCCATGCTGTGATCACCTCTGTCCATGAATATGGCTTTGAAGCCAAGAACAAGTTTTCACCGCACTGGTAACCTGTTCACCAGCAAGCGCAGAAGAAATGTTAACAGACACCAACAGAATAGTTACATATATACAGGACCATGGCAGCAAAATAAATAACAATGACATCAATAATGACATCAAGAAACAATGACATCAAGAAAAATCATTGGTGCTCCACTGCTCTCCCTCCAGGAACTTGAGACTTCAAGAACCAGGAAAAGTGCAGAAAAATACCCTGAAATGCCCGTAAGCTTGTTTTTCAGCTCCACCCCTCTGGCAAACAATTCAAGTCAAACACACTAGAGCTGGCCAGCAGCCCACATTAATAGCTGTTAATAGTGTTAAAATTACTTTTGTTTTTTGACTAGTACTAAATTGGTCTAATTCCAGAATATACAAATTTATTGGTTGTAACATTTCAATGTTTCTCTCCTTTTTGTTTTTTCATTATATAACATCTAAATTTTTGTCTAAAATCATAATTATCTTGTTTTTGGTATTGGTTAGTACATTTTACTGTATTGTGTATATGTGTTAACATACCTGCTACTAAATATGATTCTGAGCTAACAAAGACTGACATACCTCCAACCATACGGCTGCTGACTGGACCATGGGTCAGTTGACATTGGTTTACCCATTGCTGAGCACTGTCTGCTACAGTCTGGCTCCAGGTCTGCCAATGAAATAAAGAAATCAGATAAAGAAGACATAAAAACAATAATAATTATCTAGCACTTATCTAAAAAAAAAAAAAAAACATCAAATAATAATAAGAATAGTACCATTTTAAGCATATTGCTTGCTGAAGGTTTCACTACTCTTCTGAAGTTATTGTGCTGGTCCACAATCTCCTGCTGAGTAGCAGTCTCATTCGTGCACATGTCTGTTCACAAAATACATGCTTATCATCTGATTGATACAGTTTCCCAGAGGGACTGTGGTACTAACATCATGAAATTGTATTTTGGAGAATTTTTCAGTTGTTCCTCTGGTTTGATGATCTCAGCACAGAAGTGCTTTTGGACAACTGGTCCATTCAAATTTGAATGGAATTGAATAATCTTAAAAATAATAAAATAAATAATAAAATTAACTTAATATTTACTCACCTGGCTGTGGACAACATAGGGAGATCATAAAAGAAAAAGAAATTATTATATGCAACTGACCTTGTTTGTTTTTGTTGCCAGAATAAGCCTTTGTTGAAAACTTTTTGAAAATTCGAAATGCTAAATGTTTTGTTTAAAATTAATGATTCATTATGATAACGCATGTTTCAAATAAATTCTTGAAAGTTTTAATTGATGCATTAGGACAACTGATGCATTAGACGTTTTATAAAACCCAAGAGCAAGACTTTTTTAAAAAATACAAATACTTCTGTTTAAAATCATAACGGCAATTTATTGTACATGTAAAACACTTACCACTTTGCAAGCAGTGCACATGTGAAATAGTGTGATGGACAACAACAGGAGCATCGTGATCAAGATCCTGCTATGCTTTGGTAAAGACAAGACTGATTAAAGGGTATAAAGATGTTTTTATATATTGAATCTTAGAAAATAATATATATTTGCATTTATATGTGCAACACCATATATTATATACCACATAATAGTTGCACGACACAAGGTACACTTACCTGCTGAAATGTCAAGTTTTTTACCAGAGGATGGGTTGCTCACAATTTATATGGTCCTGTATAAATAAATTGGGTATCAGAAATATTTCTTGCTTTATTATTATAGCACGACTATCAATAGCAGCTCCTCTGACATAATTAAGTCACACTGGGCCGCACTACAGCAGACTTGATAGGAGCTATACCACAAAACCTGTTGAAAGAAAGAAACATGGCTGCATTTTGTCCACGGCTGTTCTCAATGCATGCATTACACAAAATTATTACGCCACTTTTTGTAAGTACCTGTGTGTAATTGTGTGCCTGTGTCCAATTGTCCCACCTCACACTGATAATTGGGAACTTCACTGTTCCATGCTGTGATCACCTCTGTCCATGAACACGGCTTTGAAGCCAAGAACAAGTTCTCACCGCACTGGTAACCTGTTCACCAGCAAGAGCAGCAGAAATGTTAACAGACACCAACAGAAGCCTAAAACAAGGTAGGCATGGTATTGCCTATGTAATAGTTACATATGTTTAGGACCGTGGCAGTCCAATAAATATTCATGTCGTTTGACATATTTAACAAATAAAAATGTTGGTGAGTCACTGCCCTGCCTCCAGGATTTTTACATTTCAAGATCCGGGAAAAGGGCAGAAGTATCCACTCAGAAACCTGTAACCACCCTTCTGACAAACAACACCAAAAAAATAGCGCTGACCTGCAGCCCCCATGACCTGTAATGTTAAAAGTCCTTTTGTTTCTTTGACTAGTACTAATTTGGTCTAATCTCATACATTCCAAAATATACAGATGTTATTGCTTGTAGAATTTTAATGTGTTTTCTCATTACATAATATCTATAATGTTGTCTGTAAATGAAACAGGAATGATCTTGTTTTTTACATTGTACAGAATGGTGCAACACCATATTTTATATGCCACAAGATAGTTGCAAAATGCATGGTAAACGTAAAAAAAAATCAGGTTTAAATAAAAAACAATCAAGTCTGATTGCGTCCACTTATCCCTAAACCAGCACACAGGCAAGCCCATACGGTAATATATGCAAGCCGCCAGTGGCAATAATCATCAGGTTCGCAATGTAATGCTCGTGAGCAAGTGGCATAAAAGTGGTATTAGGGAACACACCCTCAACGCCGCTTTTTACGCTGTCACCCAGGATGGTATATAAAAAAAAAATTGTATTACAATGATCTCCACACTGTGCGCTTCACAATAAAGTTGAACTGTCAGGACCCCATCAGTGAGGCGGAAAGTCAGACCACTCTAGTCAAGGACAGCTCTCCTACGCTGCATGACTATACAATACTTTTTCTGTTTTTATGTACAGGTAACAAAGGGATACACTTTGTTTTAGTTGTTTCTTATAAAGAGAAAGCACACTACCCTGAGAAGACCTAGTGCTTCAGACCACAATTTCACAATAGAAGTCTTTTAGCCTGACAAACTGTGGTCTCCCTATGAGGTAGTCAATAATCCAGGAGATCAGATATTAGACCGCACTCATCTCTGTCAGCTTGTCTCTCATAGTAGGAGCCAATTGGTGTTGAAAACACTGTAGATATCGAAGTACAGTACAGGCCCAAAGTTTGGACACACCTTCTCATTCAATGTGTTTTCTTTATTTTCATGACCATTTACGTTGGCAGATTCTCACTGAAGGCATCAAAACTATGAATGAACACATGTGGAGTTATGTCCTTAACAAAAAAAGGTGAAATAACTGAAAACATGTTTTATATTCTAGTTTCTTTAAAATAGCCGCCCTTTACTCTGATTACTGCTTTGCACACTCTTGGCATTCTCTCGATGAGCTTCAAGAGGTCGTCACCTGAAATGCTTTTCCAACAGTCTTGAAGGAGTTCCCAGAGATGTTTAGCACTTGTTGGCCCCTTTGCCTTCACTCTGCGGTCCAGCTCACCCCAAACCATCTCGACTGGGTTCAGGTCCGGTGACTGTGGAGGCCAGGTCTCCACTTTTTGTTAAGTACATAACTCCACATGTGTTCATTCATAGTTGTGAATGAGAATCTACCAGTGTAAATGGTCATGAAAATAAAGAAAACAAATTGAATGAGAAGGTGTGTCCAAACTTTTGGCCTGTATCATGTACATGATTCCTGGACACCCTCTGTCCAGGAAATGGTACAGTGTAGGGGTGCTACACATGATCCATCACAGCTGTTTTAAATGGGATTATACTGGTAGCCACTTTATACTATGTACAATTAAACATATTCTATACAATAAACATATAAAGTGCATCCGGAAAGTTTTCGCAGATCATCACTTTTTCCACATTTTGTTATGTTACAGCCTTTGTTATGTTACAAAATGGATTAAATGCTTTTTTCCTCAGAATTTGAAGTGAAGTGAAAGTCATTGTGATACACTGCAGCACAGCACACGGTGACACAACAAAATGTGTCCTCTGCTTTTAACCATCACCCTTGGTGAGCAGTGGGCAGCCCGAGGAGCAGTGTGTGGAGACGATGCACATTTGGCACAATTACAGCCTCAAATCTTTTTGAATATGATGCCACAAGCTTGGCACACGATGTTTCACAGAAACATCAAGGATTATCAGGGGAAACATGATGCACCTGAGCTCAAATTTGAGGTTCATGGCAAAATCTGTGAATACTTATGTAAATGTGCTTTCTCAGATTTTTTTTTTTTATTTGACACAGCCAAAGTTGAATATTTGATCGGTGCTGGTTTTATGTTGAAGGAAGGCCCTGCTTCTGCCTTCACAGATGGCAGATTGATGAGTTACGTAATATATATGTGTTTTTTTTTTACAAAAATTGTTGTCCACATAGAGACGGCAAAAAGAGAAATTCACTCTGGAACCCGTTTCAGACAATAACCATTCTGGGTCCCCTGAAACGCAATGGGATCTGGACACAAGGCCAGATCCCATAGAGATTTTAGAGAAGTTTTAGAGAAAAACTTTCTCTTGTGGACTGGGAATAGGTTAAACTGGAGAGAAGTCACTTCTTTGCTGCCCTTCTTGACACCAGGCCATCCGCCAAAGGTCTTTGCCTCACTAAGGATGCAGCTGCATTCACACCTGCCTGCTGCCATTCCTGAGTAGGCTCTGCACCGGTGGTACCTCGATCCCGCATCGGAATCATCTTTAGAAGACGGTCCTGGCACTTTCTGGACTTTCTTGGGCACCCTGAAGCCTTCTTCACAACACTTGAACCTCTCTCCTTGAAGCTTGTGACTGAATGATCTACAGCCTTGTGCTTGTTAACACTCTCACCTGTGTTAACAAGAGGAAAACTGTAATGATCTCAGCAAATCCTCCAGCAGGGCTGAAATGCATTGGAATTTTTTTGGGGAGGATTAAGGTCATTTTAATGGCAAAGAGAGACTCTGCAATTCATCTAATCACTTTTCAATAACATTCTGGGTGGTAGGTGGTAGTAGCCTAGTGGGTAACACACTCACCTATGGACCACAAAGACCCAGGTTCAAACCCCACTTACTACCATTGTGTCCCTGAGCAAGACACTTAACCCTGAGTTGCTCCAGGGGGACTGTCCCTGTAACTACTGATTGTAAGTCGCTCTGGATAAGGGAGTCTGATAAATGCCATAAATGTAAATGTAATTCTGGAGTATATACAAATTGCCATAATAAAAATGAAAGCATATATGAAAAACAGTATTTGTGTAATTCTAAAAAACTTTTGGCCACTGTTGCACATAATAGTTTAGACTGTTTCCCTTCATGACACTTTCTATTGCTGCACTCACTGATATCATTCCTTGTGACAACGAAACATTCCAACCCATGTCATTGGCTGATCTGCGGTCACAGCAGTGTTTGGATCCAGTGCTGGGAGGTGATTCATTTTGTGAAAAGGAAACATAAATGTGAACTTTGAAATGAGTCCATCCAGACTCTGAGGGTCTTGAGGCAGTGGGATAAATTCATATTTTAGAATGACATCTTGTATCGAGTGACGGGTGACCCCATGATGAGGAAGGGGAGATTTTAGTTTATGGCACCTGAATCTTTAAAGTCTGAGGTACTGGCAGGCCACCAAGGGTTAACAAGAACACTTGCTCTTGCTCGACAGGGTTTCTTCTGGGTCAACATGGAAAAACGTTTCATCAGTAATATCATGTGACAGATGAGCCCCCTAGAGGGGGCTTTGAAGAGTATTAGCTCCATTAGTATTGGTCTGCACTGATTTCTTGTCTGCAGAACATAAGTTTGTCGTTGTGATACACTTTAGCACAGCACACGGTGACACAATGAAATGTGTCCACTGCTTTTGT
The DNA here is from genome assembly GCF_900700375.1 of Denticeps clupeoides. Lineage (NCBI taxonomy): Eukaryota > Metazoa > Chordata > Actinopteri > Clupeiformes > Denticipitidae > Denticeps > Denticeps clupeoides. The sequence goes on along the minus strand of NC_041711.1, from coordinate 27,878,862 downwards.
CACCCGGGGAGCAGTGTGTGGGGACGGTACTTTTGATCAGGATTTCGAACCTGCAACCTTCTGATTACAGGGCTGCATCCTTAACCACTAGGCCACCACTGCCCCACAAAGTCTGTAGATGTGCTTGGATGGGTAGTTTATGTACTGGTTTATGCATGACTTACATCCTGCGTACCGGGGGGGAGTCTATAGCTGTAACAGGTATATATTTGTACATATGTTCTTTGTATATAATTACACAAGAATACGTGCTTTACTTTTGTTTTATCATTGCTTTACCTAGGACTTAATGTCCCATAATTCCATGCTGCCTATTTATGCGATTGCATCTCTTCCCTTTTATTTCCATACTGGAGCAGCAGCCCTTTTTTTCGCTGAGGAAAAAACCCGAACCTCTGTCCAGGATTTACACCTCTAACATGTATGAAGTCAGAACTTCATAAATTCATTTACAGCATATATCCATAGCTTACAATCAGAGGTTACAGGGACAGTCTCACTGGAGCAACTTAGGGTTAAGTGTCTTGCTCAGTAAATAAGTGGGGCTGGAACCTGTGTCTTTGATGTCCCTAACCCTAGAGACATGTGTCGTACCCACTAGGCTACTAACACATTCTGGCACCACCTGCTGTCTTGTACATTTTGTTCTGTATCAAGTTTCATTTGTGAATACAATTCATTTTGTTTGCAGATCATGGGACCTTTCTGAAAACTGTATTTATGAAACTTGTGAAGGGCAGCGGGTAAGGAAAAGGTCCCGTAAACAGAAGGTGGCTGGTTCAAATCCCACGCCACCAAGGTGCCACTGAGCAATGTACCGTCCCCACACACTGCTCAGTCATGGCTGCCCACTGCTCACCAAGGGTGATGGGTTAAAAGTAGAGGACATTTCATTGTGGCACCGTGTGCTGTGCTGTGCTGCAGTGTTTCACAATGACAATCACTTTACTTTCACTTTTGGAAGGGTTTTAATTACATGCACCTGTTCTTTATTTTTCACCCACATGCTTTGTGTACAAAAAATAAAACACACACACAAAGATAATTACATGTGAACTGTACCATTTCAGAATAACAGACTAGGCCATGGCAAGATTATATGCATTCAATGTTCTATGTAATATCTACAATACAGCTTTTTTTGCCATAAACCAGGCCACACAATTAGCTGAAACTGTGACTCAGTCCTCCAGTTTTTACAGGACATGAAAGCTTTGATATATAATGCATTGCTTTATGTTCAAGATGAATGTCGTTCCTACATACACATTTAAAGTAAAAGCAGTACAGTCATAAAATGTCAATTAATCTCACTTGCTGTTTTACTGCAAGACAGTCATTATTTCCTCGAAATTGGGATGATTTTGTCTGTGCACTCACAGAGGGCCGGGCACCAGGTCCTCACAAAGTAATTGCCACACCCTCCTTGCCGTTTTAAGGCTGGGCAGTTGAGGTACTTGTTGATGTAGGGACAAGGATTAGCTAAAGTGAACAGAGAAGAGATTTTAGAAGAGTGGTGTATTCTTAACATCACGTAGACAAGGAAAGTTGAAGTTATTAAATGTATATATTTGTTGCTGTTGAAGCACTCACTGCATAGATTATCCTCACAGGAATTTGGACACTCGGCACAAGGTTCTCCCGCTGTGTAGGGTGCAATGCCTTTAAAATTCCCTCTAAAAACAGGGGAAAAGTTTAATTTAGTGATATTTGTGATATTCCTTAATGAAAGTGATCAGCGCAGACGTACGCTCTGAAGTACTGGCAGCCGTAGAAGTACAAGTTTCCACACTGGGCCGCACCACAGCCGACTTGATAGGAGCTATACCACACAACCTGGAGAAAGGAATAAACATGGCTGCACTTTGTCCACGTCTGTTCATGCATTACACGAATGTTCGTTCTCCACTTTTTGTAAGTACCTGTGTGTAATGTCCAATTGGCTGGCCATTTGTGGATCCAGTGGGGAAATGATAGTTTTGGACTTCACTGTGCCATGCTGTGATCACCTCTGTCCATGAATACGGCTTTGAAGCCAAGAACAAGTTCTCACCGCACTGGTAACCTGTTCACCAGCAAGCGCAGAAGAAATGTTAACAGACACCAACATCAAGAAACAATGACATCAAGAAAAATCATTGGTGCTCCACTGCTCTCCCTCCAGGAACTTTAGACTTCAAGAACCAGGAAAAATGCAGAAAAATACCCTGAAAAGCCCGTAAGCTTGTTTTTCAGCTCCACCCCTCTGGCAAACAATTCAAGTCAAACACACTAGAGCTGGCCAGCAGCCCACATTAATAGCTGTTAACAGTGTTAAAATTATTTTGTTTTTTGACTAGTACTAATTTGGTCTAATTCCAGAATATACAAATTTATTGGTTGTATCATTTCAATGTTTCTCTCCTTTTATAACATCTATATTTTTTTCTAAGATCATAACTATCTTGTTTTTGGTATTGGTTAGTACATTTTACTGTATTGTGTATATGTGTTAACATACCTGCTACTAAATATGATTCTGAGCTAACAAAGAATGACATACCTCCAACCATACGGCTGCTGACTGGACCATGGGTCAGTTGACATTGGTTTACCCATTGCTGAGCACTGTCTGCTACAGTCTGGCTCCAGGTCTGCCAATGAAATAAAGAAATCAGATAAAGAAGACATAAAGACAATAATAATTATCTAGCTCTTCTCTAAAAAAACATCAAATAATAATAAGAATAGTACCATTTTAAGCATGTTGCTTGCTGAAGGTTTCACTACTCTTCTGAAGTTATTGTGCTGGTCCACAATCTCCTGCTGAGTAGCAGTCTCATTCGTGCACATGTCTGTTCACAAAATACATCATTGGATTGATACAGTTTCCCAGAGGGACTGTGGTACTAATATCATGAAATGGTATGAAATAATTTTCAGCTGTTCCTCTTGGTTTAATTTGGAAAACTGGACCATTCAAATTTGAATGGAATTTAATCATTTTTTAAAAAAGAATAAAATAAACAATAAAATGTATTATATATTTACTCACATGGCTGTGGACATCATGGGGAGATCATAAAAGAAAAAGAAATTATTATATGCAACTGACCTTGTTTCTTTTTGTTGCCAGAATAAGCCTTATTTGAAAACCTTTCAAAGATCATTTTAATGTTTAACTGCTGATGCATTAGAAGTTTTATAAAACCCAAGAGCATGGCTTTTTAAAAAATGCAAATACTTCTGTTTAAAATCATAATGGCAATTTAGTGTACATATAAACACTTACCACATTGCAAGCAGTGCACATGTGAAATAGTGTGATGGACAACAACAGGAGCATTGTGATCAAGATCTTGCTAAGCTTTGGGAAAAACAAGACTGATTAAAGGGTATTAAGGTGTTTTTTATATATTGTACCTAAAATAAATTATAATTATAATAAATGTGCATTTATATGCGCACCATATATTATATACCACATAATAGATGCAAGACACAAGGTAAACGTACCTGCTCCAGAGTGCTGAAATGTCAAGTGTTTTACCAGAGGATGGGTTGCTCCCAATTTATATGGTCCTGTATAAATAAAGATTTCTTGCTTTATTATTATAGCACGACAATAGCACCTCCTCTGATATAATTAAGTCACATGTGACTTTAGGTGGTGGGTGTAGGATCTGCACTGTGTACACTGTTCTATGATACAAAAACTGGGAAGGTCTCAAAAAGTGATGGTCAGCTGGCAGCCTTGAGCACTTATAATTATATATTTATTGACTTTCCTTTGTTGTGGGAGTTATTACTCTGAAAGTATGGAGCCAACTGTACATTAAGTAGGTCTCTTAAACTGTTTTCACAAGGATTATTGCACAATTTCACAGAAGGATGTGGTCATTGTATGATGCCCCTCCTCTGTGTGTTAACCAGTCATATTTGAAATTCAGTGAACATAACAAAACGTCATCATTCAAGTGATATGTGGTGCCCACAATGTGACTTAACTGTGTATGGTAATGTAAATATTTATATTACAAGATTTTCCAGATCAATAGAAAGTTAAATAGTTATAGAAATGATGCCATTCTGATGTGTTAAGAAGGTATTCACAGCCTGTGGAACTACTTCATGTAACCACTGTGTATTTAGAGTGACAAAGTACTGAATATAATGTCCAACTGAATTATAAAATCTAACATTTTTGGGAACTACTTGGTTGTGTTAGTGGGTAATGTGAAGTATATGGACCTTCAGTTCTACAAATCTTGTTGCATTAATTTTTGTCATAATTTGACATTTTGATCCTGAAAGCTCCAACAAGTAAATTTGATCAAATGATTAATAAACTGTTAAAAGCGATGGAAACAGGGGTTTTTAAGTTGTAGATTATAAATTTGAGTTGATGACATTGACCTCATTTCAAAAGTTAGAATATAGAATAAACCATCAATTTGCTGGCGAGATTGCAAAGGCACGATCAACCCTGGTTTTCCTACTGGACTTTGGCACCCCCAACAATAGCTGTTCAAAGAAACAAAGTGGGTGTGCTGGTGATCACATGAAGTCCCTATTTGCCATAAAAAATGAACTTGTAAAAAATAAAAATAAAAAATTACACTGCATCTCAGCCCTGCCACAAAAGGAGCTGCTCAGACCATTTCATGATCCTCTCATTAACCAGTGAGAGTGTGGACGAGCAGAAGGCGGGAGATCATTCTGTCATGCTGACTGAGTTACAATAGCAGGCTGGATGCTATAAAAAGGAGGGTGATGCTTGAAATCAGGAAAAAAACATGTGCAGTCATCATTGTGTCGCATAAAAAGGGCTTCACAGCAAGGATATTGTTGCTACTAAGATTGCACCTAAATCAAACATTTTTGGATCATCAAAAGCTTCAAGGAGAGAGGTTCAAGTGTTGTGAAGAAGGTTTCAGGGTGCCCACGAAAGTCCAGCAAGCACTGGGACCATCTCATAAAGATAAGCAGTTGCAGAATTGGGGTTCCACCTGTGCAGAGCTTGCTCAGGAATAGCAGCAGGCCGGTGTGAGTGTATTTGCACACACAGTGAGGAGAGGTCTTTTGGAGGATGGCCTGATGTCAACAAGAGCAGCAAAGAAGCCACATCTCTCCAAGAAAAACATCATAGTCAGACTGATATTCTGCAAAAAGTACAGCGATTGGACTGCTGAGGACTGGGGTAATTATCTCTGATGAAGCCCCTTTCCGATCATTTGGAGCATCTGGAAAAATGATTGTCTGGGGTAAAGGTAAGGATCAGTCCTGTATCATAAACAGTAAAGCATCTTGAGACCATTCATGTGTGGGGCTGATTCTCATCCAAGGGAGTGGGCTCACTTTTTTTTGAATAAGAACACAGCCATGAATAAAGAATGGTACCAAAACATCCTTCGACAGCAACTTCTCCCAACCATCCAAGAACAGTTTGGTGAAGAACAATGCCTTTTCCAGCATGATTGAGCACCGTGCTAAAAGGCCAAAGTGATAATTAAGTGGCTCGGGGAACAAAACATTGAAATTTTGGATCCACAGCCAGGAAACTCCTCAATCCAATTGAGAACTGAAGGTCTATCCTCAAGAGGGCAAAGAGAAACCCCCAAATACTGACCAACTCCAAGCACTGATTATGAAGGAATGGGTTGCCATCAGTCAGGATTTCATTCAGAAGTTGATTGACAGCATGTCAGCACAAATTGCAGAGGTCTTGAAAAAACCTTTGGCCAACACTGCAAAACTTGACTCTTTGCATAAAAATGGATGTAATTGTCAATAAAGTCTTTGAAACTTAAAAAATGCTTGTAATTTTACTTCAGTACACCACAGAAACAACTGACAAAAATATCTAAAATCACTTAAGAAGCAAAGTTTGAGAAAACCAGTATTTGTCATTCTGAAAACTTTTGGCCACAACTGTACATGGGACCAGCAACTCAGACAGGTATGATGGAGGACTTACAAAGACCAAAGGTAGAAATCTGAATTCCACTGTGATGAGATGCCAAAACTGGGCTAATGGACTCACATTTCTGAGTACCAGAAGAAAAAACAGCTGCTGCAGAGAGAAGAGAAATTTACTGTAAAGCGAGTTGGAGGGGGCAAGACGATAAAAGCATGACATACGGTCATCCAATTCAGCCATTTGAAGTAATCCCATAGATGCCCAGGAGCTGTGCCCTTCCTGTGTGATCGGTCCTGAAGCAATATGTGGTCACTGCAGTCACTGATGACAACTTTGGTGTCATCAGGCTTCTCAGATCTCTTCCTCTTACTCTGCCATACAAGCTTGCACATTGTCTCACAGTTTCTACAAGTCTGGTCACACTTGCAGGTGTACTTCTTAAGTAGAAGAACAAGTGAGCTTTATTGTCATTTTTGCTACATACATGTTAGACAGTACATGGTGAACCAAAAGAACGTTTCTCCAGACCTGGTTCTACACGCAACATTTAAACAACATTAAGTTACGTACTGACATCGACAAACTGGGCTACATAAAGTGCAAACATGAGACACAGGCAGTGCAAGAATAACATTTAAGGCAAAGAAACCACGAAGGAAACAAGACAGACAGCACTAAACAAGTGAAATGAATAATGAAGGTGCAAAGTAAAGATAGCACAAATACCGCTGTGCAAAATGGAGCATTAAAACATTAAAGAGGTATTTCAGTCCAAAAAGGACGTCAGTAAGACATGACTGTTTTTTATAAACAATCTATACAGGCATTTTCTTTCACTTTCAGGTAAGATAAGTGGTAAAGAATAACTAAAAGTGCTGATCACATGATATATATGATATAGTATTTTCCATGTTTCAACACTTGGGGGCGTCTCAGCCTTAGAAATTACATAACATGCTATTTAGAGATGATGTTTTCACCTTGTCAGCAGACATCCTTGGCTGTGACAGGTGTTAAATGGCATTGTCTGTGGTATTTGACGTCATGTAAAAGGAGATGTCCTGTCCAGAGTTACAGAAATTCACATTTCCTAGGTCATTAAGCTACTGAGATAACTATTTTAGCTTCTTCAAGACAAAGTTCGTGGCCGTAGCCTGATATGAACTTAACAAACACTGTGACCCTGTATACATTAATATGCATTTCAGCCCGCATCCATATCTCATTCTAAACATACACCCTGTTGACTCTGAGATATATAAATGTGTTCTTTGAAACCACTGCCGTGGTCCTTCAGGGCAGCCTGCAGTTTCGATATGGAGATTTGTTTTTTTCCATGTTACTATGTTGTCACTCAGGTGCTGGCCGAGGCTGCAGTGTGTCATTTATGCATAAAATCTCTAATCGGTGTTAGGTAGTCCAAGACACTAATTAGACCAGCCATAGGATCACACCTCGCGTCAGTGAAGGAAAGGGATTGGCTCCTGCTGGTTCTGGCAGATTTGACTTTAATTAAATAGTAATGAGGAGGATAACACCAGGATCTTGTCAGTCAGATCGACTGCTGTGTATCATTTCCTAACTAAATTGGTGGATGGACAAGATGCACAGCAGGTGGATGGGTCTTAAGGGTCCACAGAATTTTCTCCACATTCAGAGCCTGACCTCCGCAAGTGGGGTAGGAGTCGCATGAAAGTGAGGACGGGGTCCTGTTTTTATGTGAGCCATCATTAATTTGTGGCCTCTGGTGGAGTCTGACAGGCCACCACTGTGAAGAAGAAGATGAATGGTCGAGCTGAAATGTCTGGAAAAAAAAATATGCCACATGGACATACAATCACTCCCGGAGGCAAATTCAGAGAGAACCTCTTGTGCCTTTATGAAGACCTTCTGCATTATGAAGTTGAAGTCAGCAGTTTTGAGCTCTATTCCTCTGAGAATCTCATTTCAAAGTCAAAATGTTGCTCTCAGCAAGTGAAGATATCTTTTGAAACATCTGCTGATGAGTCTTGCTCTCCTCCGTGGTTGTGGAAAACAGTGCAGACCAAGTGGATGGGGAGCAGGGGAGGGTGGGGTGGCGGGTCCCTGGAGCTGGTGGCCCATGTCCACAGATTGCAGTGAATAATGCATATTCCACTGTGGGGGGTCTCATCTGGGCCTTATAAAAAATACAGTTTACCACATATTAGTGCAGACACCCAGACACCCCGCCCGACTGACCTCTCACCCACACCCACAAGCGGTCTAGGTGGCGTGGCCAGTCTGAGAGCCCAGCTGAATCTCCCGGGGTTCCTCCCCACCTCCTCTGATTGCTTCAGCTTCTCTCTACATGTATTTTCCAATACTTTTTTTTTTTTTTTTTTTTTTAGTTCCTTTTCACCCACCCTTCTCCCCACCTCCTCCTCCTCCTCCCTCATTTCGGCATTTACGCCCCCCCACCTCCCTCTCTCTCTCATTGTCCCTCTCCCCCTGCCTCCTCCTCAGATGGATTCTTCAGTCAGCGGAGTGGAACTGTAGCGGCTGCTGGAGTGAAGGAGGGTGGAGGGGCTGAGCGGCGTCTGGGTCAGACCGGCGTGCCGTTCCAGACAATCGCGGAGAAGACCGGGAGTAAAAAAACAAGAACAGAGAAAGAGAGGGGGGGGCGGGGAGTGAGCGAGGGGGCGAGCGAGCCCAGCAGGAGAGAGAGGAGGTAGATATGTCAGAGGATGTGGTTTTCCTGAGCTTGCAGAACATTGCAGAGACATACTTTCAGAATGACCTAAACACCAGCAGGCGAAGAGTGTCTGCTGCGCTCCGTTAGCCGCCGCCGCCGCGAGGACAGGGGGACGGATCCGGGTTGGATTTCAGGCTGCGTTTTCCCCCGCTCCCCTTTCTTTCTTTCGCCAAACGCCTCCATTCTTATTACTGCGGCTCAACTTCAGAGAGGAATTGCGGAGGATTTGCACGCCGTCCTGACGCCATTGATGTCTCTGTCCAGAGAGCGGGTCCAGACGTCCACTCCTGACCTCCTCAGCAGAACTTAAGAGGACCAGCTGAACATCGCTTTCGGCCAACAGGTAATCTACCTCTTTCTCTCTCACACGCAATCAAGACAGTGGATTTCACGGCTTCACTGAATGAATGAGCCGTCGTGCCACAAGCTACTTTAACTTTGCCACAGTTGTGAGCTCTTCTACGGGAAACTCCACCAGAGCGCCGCGTTCACAAAACCCCAAACCAGCGGTGCTGAAGGGGTGCGAGAAAAGCAGAGCACAACTACCGGACTGCGTCGTGCACCGCAAGGGGAGGGGGGGGCGTGTAATGGGGTCAGGGTGCTGGGGGACACGCTGAAGAGCCGCTAATCAGCTCCTGGCCGCGCCGCCGTCACTGAGGAATCCCACCCAGAACGCCACTTCTGCCACCGAGCCCATCTACTCGTGAGCAACAGCTACATCTATCACGGTGACGTTAGCGCCACCGGCCAGACCGGTCGCCTCGTGGCTCCAGTGGCACACAGCTGTCCATCATGTGTTCGCTGTGGCGGCCAGTTAGATCCGGTGGGGATGATACGAGTGCTATTGGACATGTGAACCTTCATTAGAAACACACACTTTACAACTGTTTCCTCTTCACGGCGCCTTAATCGGCGCCTGGAGAGAAACGGTGAACTCACCGATTCCTTTAGTTTACTCCGTTTTTAGTTAATCATGGATCAATTGACTTAAGCCCCTTTGCGTTCCCTTAATTTGAATTAAAAGACTACGAAAAATGGACCAGAACATGGGTTCCGATATGTCACACTTAAACCTGGGGGTATTTCTTGAAGCAATATCGACTCTTGTTCTAATGGGTAGTCAAGAAAATTGCTCTGCTATTGATCCGGCAATGTTCAAGGAGGACGTGTCAATATTCTTTTTGGGGAAAAAGAAGCTGCCGCCCAGTGTCCTCAGGCAAAATTAAGATCAGACGCATCTTCAACATATGCTGACTTTCATCACGAAAAAATATGACCCTTATAATCACAGATTTTTTTTTTATTTTTTTAAATGCCTCAATAATTTATTTGCCCAGCAGGAGACAGGAAAAAAAATAATAGAAAAAGGATAAATACTGTACGTTTAAAAAAAAAAAAAAAAAAAAAGGTGCTTCAGAGAAAATGAAAGGGGCAGACCGGGCTGCAGAGAGGGACGATGGCAACGGCATAAGAAAGATTGGCACCCTTTATTCTCCCCGATTCGTCGTCAAGGGGGCTGGTTCCCATGGCAATCCCATCCGGCGTGTCTGCGGCGCGTGGCGGTCTGTGCCGAGGCCTTGAAACGGTGAACGGACGTGCTCTCCGGCTCCGTGCTGAACAGGAGGCTAAATGCACCCCACCCGCCCACCCACGGCCGAGCTGCTAAAAAGAGAGAGAGAGAGAGAGAGAGAGACTCCCTATAAAGCCCCGAAGCACGTCTCCGGTTAAACGCACCTTAAAACTCTGAACCCCGGCTTTAGGCTCGGCTTTTATCTGCTTGATTCCAGCGAGAGATCTTCCTCTCACAGACACCCTCACTCCCACTCCCACGTCCCCACCCAGGTAAAAGGACGTGCTCACGGGGTTTCGCGGCAGACGGGAAGCGGGGAGCGGCAAACGTGGGAAGTCCCCCCCAGTTCGGAGCCAACGCAGGGCAGGAAACTGCGCCGTGTGCAGTGCGGCTTTGTTTGTCACTCGTGGGTCGCGGGTCAGGGTGGCACAGTCCAGGGTTCGCAGGCTTCACGCTCACGCGTTCTCCCCCTTCGTGGTTGACCGTTTCCGCCTCGGCGATGTTGGGGAGTGGGCGTATTTTGTCCAACTCTTTGCTGAGCAAGCTGCGTGCTACAGAGCTTCAGACAAACACCTATTGTTATACAGCCTCTTCCTGTGGCGGGTGCTTTCTTTTTACCACCGTGAAGCAACCTGGGACTCATTAAATACTCCCCGAACCCACAGAGCAGAAAGCTGGAACAGCCCCAGCCCGAGCAGATTTTACCTGATGTTCCACCTGCAAGTCCCTCCAGGATCTCACCGGCTTTTTGGGAGGGTGGCTGGGGATTTCATGGCAGCGTTTCTGAAAGAAGAAGGAAAAAAAAACATTTATTGGGTAATAAATGCAATAAAGCAGGTTACAGCGCGCCACTTTCACGTGTACATTTTTAAAAACAGTTCAGGGGACAGCAGAACACGGGGTCACATGGGCACGTGGAATGTAAGCAGCAGGGGGGGTGGGGGGGGTGGGGGGGTCAGTCCCATCAGTAGGAAATATGGGTCAGTCTGTGGTGCTGTGGGTCAAGCCACGACTGTGTTTTTACTACGCCGACATTCGGCCACATTAAATTAGCCACTCGTGTTGCGTACTGCTTTCAGATATCGTCTGGGGACCAGAACGCAGCACACGTGCACGGGTCACCAGTTGATGCCGCCATCTTCTCAGCCAGGAACCGAGGAACGCGCTTGTCCACGTTTGGCTCAAGGGACGTCTCTATTGGCGTCCATTTGCTGTGACCGCAACATTGCGAGATCCTGGGGGAACCGACGAGGGCTTTGCAGTTCCCCATATCTCCAGGTCCCACCCTACTCCGGAGCACCGCGTCGGTGTACGGTGGGTTTTTAGCGCTGGGGCTGGAGTTTGCCAGCTGCACTTGTTCACCCGTCCAGGGGAAAAGAGCGCAGAGCTGCCAGTAAGAACCGCGGAGCGAAGACGTTTGGGAGGAAACAGTCGCTGAGAACTCCTAAACACCTAAAAATACCAGCGCCCCACTTCACCTCCCCGCCGTCTCCATGCAAATAAACGAAGGCCTCGGCGGAGCCTCGTCTTCCTCTTTCACGGCCTTTCTTCTAAGTTCTCCCACTCCTGTAGATTACACGGCCCCTGGAGAGAAGGTGTCTAGAACGCTGGAAAAAAAAAAAAAACCCCATCAAGTGTTACTTTCGGCACTTCAGCTCCAGAACCGTCCCCTTTGTCTTTGATGACGGAACAAATTTAGAGGCTCTTTCAAGAACGCCCCTGGTGACAGTTTAACAGGCGTCACGTCTGCAGGAGAAGCTGCGTTCATACCTCCAAAGAGCCGAGAAGATACGAGGGGCCGCCAATTCACAGGCCGAGACGACGTTTTTATTTCCCGCAGCGCGTCAGGGGGGACTCGGAAAGATCCCCGCGGCACCTTGACCGGGTCGCCAGCCGCCGACAGGGCCCTCTGTCCCCGCTCGGCGTGGCTCGGTTAACGAATGGCGGCCGTCGGTTCTCATGACGACGGCCGCGCGCGCGTCCCGCCTCGCGCCCGGCGTCTAATTAAAGGCGCGTCACCGCGCCGCTCACCTCGTTAGGCCGCCGGTCGCGCGCGTACGTGATGACGTGGCCGCCCCGCCCCCCCGGCCGCCGCGCACAATGGGGCCCCGTCGCGGAGGCCCGCTCGACCGCGTTAATGCCACCGGAGGACGGGCAAAATAAAGCTGCTTTTTACGGCACCGTCATCTCTTTATTTGGCGGCAGCACTTATCCGCTGCGCGCTTTATTGTCCCTCCAAAGGGTGGCTGTGAGTCAGATGTCTCAGAGTCTCAACCACACACACACTCACACAGAGGCATGTGGCCCGTGGTAAGCAGTCAATAAGAAAGCAGGTTCCATCGAACCAGGGACATGATGTCGGGTGGTAGTGGCCTGGTGGGTGACACACTCACACTGCCTATGAACCAGAAGACCCGGGTTCAAATCCCACTTACTACCATTGTGTCCCTGAGCAAGACACTTAACCTTAAGTTGCTCCAGGGGGGGACTGTCCCTGTAACTACTGGTTGTAAGTCGCTCTGGATAAGGGCGTCTGATAAATGCTGTAAATGTAAATGTAAATGTGTCCCTGAGCAAGACACTTAACCCTAAATTACTCCAGGGGGGGACTGTCCCTGTAACTACTGGTTGTAAGTCGCTCTGGATAAGGGCATCTGATAAATGCTGTAAATGTAAATGTGTCCCTGAGCAAGACACTTAACCCTAAATTACTCCAGGGGGGGACTGTCCCTGTAACTACTGATTGTAAGTCGCATCTGATAAATGCCGTAAATGTAAATGTTGAGTGTTCCTCTGCTGACGTCTCTCCCCACCTCTTGTGCCACCAGGCCCAGACACACCGAGGGGACGATGGGATGCGGACTGCGAAAGCTCCGTCAGTCGGAGGACAGCAGCCCAGGGAAGATCTACTCCACCCTCAAGAGGCCACAGGTGGAGACCAAGACGGGCGTGGCCTACACGTACCGCCACCTGGATTTCCTGGTGGGGAAGGACGGTAAGTGTGGGGTTTGGAAGCGCGTGGACGTGAATTTATTTATCGCGCAGCGCTGATGGTGACCGAACCCAACATTTCTGGGACCACATCAGAGGCTGAAAGAACTAGAGAGAGTAGAGATGGTATTAATAACTGGAGCTTATCTGCAGGCCAGCCTCGAACGTCTGAAGGCGGGATTATTCCGCAGCTGAAAGTTGTGCATCAGTTCCAGGGACCCGACTCCATAACCAGAGTATTCAAGGTGACTTATGAATTCACGCAGGAAAAAAAAAATAAAAAAATCTAATTACACTTGAAGTGGCCAGAATCCATAACCGGTGGCGGAACGTGAAGAATGCAGCGTGTCGCCGAGCATGTCGTTCCTGAATGTTCGTGGAGTGATGACGCCAGCGGATTCTGAGAAGAGTGGAAATATAACAGGACCAGTCTTTCAGCGAGAGAGAAAGAGATCTTATCGCTCGTGGTCCTGGTTGAAGGAAAGTGCAGCTGCGCTAGGCCCTGTCTTCGCTCGCCTCCGCCCCACAACATGCTCGCTTCCTGGGGCGTCTCAGGGTGTTTGGGTGCTAGTAGCCTGGTGGGTAAGACACTTGCCTGTGAACCAGGAAACCCAGGTTCAAATCCCACTTACTACCATTGTGTCCCTGAGCAAGACACTTAACCCTGAGTTGCTCCAGGGGGACTGTCCCCGTAACTACTGATTGTAAGTTACTCTGGATAAGGGCGTCTGATAAATGCTGTAAATGTAAATGTAAATGTGTTAATGATATGCAAGGTGGGCGTTGCTCTCGGCGAAATCCCGCACCCCGCGGGCTCTGAGGCGGGAGAGTGGGGGGGAGATCTCCGGAGGCCGTCCCTCTAAATATAGTCGTCCCTGTCTGTTATTTTTCACAAAAGCCGCTTGAAATGGGCTGTCCTCCCCGGATGAAAGATGCGGCGTGCGCCGGCGCGGCCTGCGACAATTCATCCCGGAGAGCGCATTAATCCTGCACGGGGCCCTCAGATGAAAGCATCTCTCTCCTCTTCCCCTCCTCACACACCCACTCCATGCCCATCCTTCCCACCCGCCTTTTGTGTGTCACACCGTGCAAGCCCAACTCTGCCTGTTTATGTGTGTGTTTGTCGGTCTTTAGCACACACACTGTCGATGAGACACGACCGGCCACGACCGCGGCCGAATGTGTCGGGACGTTCATCCGTAGAACACTGAGCATTTGTAATCACCGGCCTGGTTTTAATTTCTCGCCTTTTTGGTTATTCATCCTCTGATATGATATGTGCCACTGGTTCTATGTCACGGCTCATTTCTCACGCCCGCTCATTGCGGCGTAATTAGAAATGTATGGCCCTATATAAAAGAACAATATCAGAGAACATTACGTCCGGAGCCTAATAAACCGCCTGCTGCCGCCAGTTTAATCATCCCAAACAGCCACGCCGGTTATTACTTGTATCGGTGACGTCTGCTTCCAAGTACCCCGGCTCTCCCTGTTTACAGCCGCAGTGTTATATTAACGTACGTACCTCTGCGTGTGTGTGTGCGTGTGTGTTTTGATCACATACACAGTGAGTAAGCGTGAGACGCGGTCACTGCACAGCATGGAAACATTTGCATTTGTTCATCTGTAAGTGAAAGTAAAGGGGAGTATTACCTTCGGACGGAGCGGTGCGAAGCCTCGTTTTTTTGGGGTTTTTTTGAAGACGCTTGAAACACGACACCAGATTAAAAGTTTTGTGAGGCTGTTATCCCGAGGGCTTTACCTAAAAGCTTCTTATCGGCCGAAATTCTGTGATGTTGGGGGGGGGGTTTGGGCCGAGCGGAATGGATTCTGCGCCGAGTCATGTGATGTTAAACTATCACGCGCAGTACACGCCCAAATCACACTTAAGATGCCCGGCACGTTTCTTATTTCCTCGAATGTGATTTTCAAATGTTAAAAATGTCAAGAGGACGGAGAGGCGGAAAATGCCGGACCAGGGCCCGGCCCCCACTGCCAGTGGCGGAGTCGCGTCCTTGCAATCAGAGCCACACACACTCACACGCCTCAGCTTGATGCTATCCGGGAGCAGGACGCATCGTTTATATGCAAAATCCATAATGCCTCTTATTAATTCTGGGGTTTGCCTGACATGGCGGTGAGTGGCATGGAAAAGCTGTTTTCTTCGTGCCGTCGGCAAACACACACACACACACACACACAGCCATGCAGATGAGAGGCTCGTGGCAGCATGTGTTTGCGCAGGAGATTAGCAGGTGGACGTGGGGAGTGCAGACTTATCCTCGGCCCTCCGAGACGCCTGGTTTAATCGTTGGATCTGCCATCGCGGCTCATTAAACTGTGCCGGGGTCGGCGGCTCAATCACGGCTCTGGCAGGACGCTATTCAAACCAGGTGACACAGGGGGCACTTCCAGACAATCACGCTCTTCTGGACCGTTTCTGATTGTTAAATCACCACCAGTCCATGTTATATGGGGGGGGGGATTAATTCAAGGTGAAAAACCTCAATAAAACCAATCAGGCCGTAAATTCTTCCTACTAATGTGTTACTGTGAGGTGAATGAATTTTTCATAAAACACCCTGCAGACTCTGGATCTGTTGTTATGGGTTTCGGTCAAGCAGCTTTTCAGATCCATGCACTGTCTCCATTTTTACACAGCGAATGTCTCAGGCTCGGATGAACTCAACGTCCAAGTCACAGGTCAGTCCCACACAGGACGCATTAATTGCATTCCAGATTCACTCATTATGATGAACACGTTCATTTGGACACCCCTTGTCATCGTTTTAAATGAAGGTTCAGAAAAACCGGTTAGCTTGTTCACATCAAAAAGGAGCTTTGCAGCAGCCTCTTGTTTGAGGCTCACCATTGTTGCCGGTCTTGATGCCATTTTTGCATCATTCAGGCAGCCACGGCTTAACGCCGGTTGTTTTATTCATCTGCAACTCTGTACTAACTAGCTAACAGTTTCGCCACACCCGTCCAGAAGGCGCCGTCAACAGGAAGCCCATCTCTGCTCACTTCCTTCCTGTCGCCGCCTCTCCTGTATCTGTGCTGGTGCAAGAGATTTGTAGTACATGTAAATGAGGAAACGCATGAAACACACACACACACACACACACACCCTCACAGGCGAAACATTCCCTCCATCTTCCCCCGGGAGGGTAAATATTCTCCGCCGTCACCGAGTTCTGCTGCAGTCAGGAGATAAAAGCTGCCGGTGCGGCGACTGGTGCGTCTCAGAGGTCCCGGCCCCGGGGCTCTGTAATTACCCGCCGCTGTTTTACATCTCGGCCCTGTGCTCCCGCCGCTAGAGTGAGGCGTCACGCAGCCCCTCGCGTTGCCGCCCCGTTTGTGTTGCCTGGGTGGAAATGCGATCTAAAAAAAAAATGTTCATGGTGTTATTCCCCATCGAGTACGGACCAATGGGCCGCTGTAGATCCTGGCAGCGGTAGCGTTATTGCCAATGACCTCATTTCCTGCCGGCGACACTGTCATATATCTGTGTTCTCTGTGGCACTTTTGATGGTTAATGCCATCTGTACTAGTGGTGGGGAAACCACACAGTATTGGACATATTTTAATACTGTATTCTTCTTTGAATCAGGGCTAAACAAATATTACCAACTGATCATTTTCAGCAGAGGTCATTTATAACAGCTACATATTACATTATTAATCATTAAATGACTAAATTCATGAGGTCACCAGATCAGATTTGAAATGTACATTATTTGTGTACACCGTTCATTTAGAAATAGACAATTTCATGTTACATCATTGTTATGTTTGATTTTGCAATATGTTACACCATAACACACAGTGTAGTAGTATTATTAATCCTAAAATATGAAAACCTACAGACCATGTTAGAACGTCATGTCAACGTCCCTGACTGAGCTCCTCGGTCATTAGCTGTCATCAATTGCAGCATTTTATGTGTTGAGATGTGAAAATAAGAAAATTTACAGATTTTCCTCTCATCCAAAAAGCAGCAGTTGTTAGAACATGACTTGCTGTAGCTGCTTCGCTTTGTTAAGGACTGTATGAGATGATCCTTATTGTTTCCATGGAGTCCACGTCCGTGCCCGTCATCTTACAGTGGTTTCCATGACAATCCACCACCTGTTGTTCTGTGTGATTCCCACTGCTGAAATGATTGACATGAGGAAATAGCATGCTGCATGGGTTAATTTCCTTTTTAGTATAGGTGTTGATCGGTGGCACTCTAACAGTTTCCGTTTTTTTACTCATGCCAAAGCCGCCCCATGCGGTGTCTTTTAAATTTAGCAACAACGTTTCCTTTTCCCTCCATTTTCATTTGCACTCATTTTCATTCTGACATCTCAAGTCAACATGATCAGGGGTGTAATGTCAAGATGCTGATGAGTCCACTTTTAAGGTTAAGTATTCCCCCTGTGGATTGTTCTTACCCTACTCCAGTAGAAAATCATTATTATGCATGTAATTGTGAGAGAGATTTGACGGAGTTGTTCTTTCACCTGGTCTTTACCATCGTAATGGGTCTGTCACACACTTGATATTCTGCGGGCTCCTCTGTCAGGCTTCTTCAGTGGTCAGAGGAGCAGCGTTAAGTGATTGTGACACCAGCAGGGGCAGTGTTACTATATTAGGCCAAGGTGGGCAATTGCCACAGGCTCCATCGTCAGGGGTTCTACAAAGCTCACAAAATGAATTTTAAATGAACTTTCTCTTTAATTTCACAATTCTATAAACCAATGTCTCCCCTGTCTGAATATGTAAATGTACCCCCTTTCTTCCAGGTTGTTATATCGAGTGGCGCTGTGGCATTAAGGTTTCTGTCAAAGGTACCTTTTTAATAATGGGATATTTGCATCAACAAAAGAATCATATTTTATATAGCCAGCAACAGTTTTGTTATAAGGCAAGTTATTTAGAGTTAAAATCAAGAGATCACTTATTGTAAAATTCTTACACTTACTAGATGAACCAAAAGAAAGGCTTCAGAACCACTGCTGTGAATTTAGTTTCTTGTTTTTTTATTTGAACCCTTGCTTATTCTTAATGTTTACTTTGTGTTATTTCAAGCTAATTTAAGTTTGATCAAATGTGATCAGAAGGACAGCAACACACATTGTGCTCTAACATCCTGTGAATTCACAAACATATTCTGCACCATTGTTTCATCTGATGTAGTGACAGTGGCATCAGAGTGACCAAAACAATGCCAGGCAGTATACAAAAGAACAAGGCTGTGCTGAGCACAGGGATTCATCCAATGGAAGCGGAGCACAGTTCAGTGACCCACGCTTCATATTGCTGATGCGCTTCCTACGACACAACAAAACGCTACCCAAATCAGCAAAGCTCGCAGCACGTCAAATACAGATTATTCCTCACGGATCACCCTGGTAATCGTGGCACCCTGTCTATTATTCTCTCGAGATCACCTCACCGCGTGTAGCGCTGAGGGATGGTTTGCTTGTGAGGCAGTTGTAATGGTAGAGGTTAATGTTAATCATTGCTTCATAGGTTAGTGTGGATGTGTGTGTGTGTGTGTGTGTGTGTGTGTTGGGGGGGGGTATTTCCAGTCAGAGCCCCTTCCTGCTTATCTCTGCAGGCACCAGATCAGAATTTTTTCACAAGTTTTTCACAAGTTCCCCCCTTTCCCCCACCAACGGCTCTAGCGTTCACTTCAGCATCTGCGTCCCACGCATGCGAATGAGAAGGTTGCTGAAGGTGTGAAGAAGGCAAAAAAAAATCGCATGCTTCATCTTGCGAGAGTTACGTCAGCGACATAGTCAACTTCCTGCAAGTTGTCAGCTAGTTTAAGGGGTTTTTTTTTGTTCCTCGTAAATATTTAAGATAATTACCAAGGAGCCCGAGGGCTGTTTAAAAGAGCCATGTGGCTGTTTGTAGAGTTAAAGAACTATGCTGCTGAAGCACATGCTCTCTGGTTATAATTACACCAGGCCCAACATTCAGTGTTTAAAGTACAGATCCCAGAGGAGGAAAAGCATGCTGTACCTCGACACAGTGGGATAGAATCTCAAGGAACTGAATCCAAATCCAATCCAAATCTGTAAAAATACAAATAGTGATTTTTTTTTTTAAAGAAATTTAATTTAAAAATGTTGAGGAAGAGCCTGTACTTCATGAAGCTCTACTTTCAACCTGAAGGACCTTACAGCAAAACAAAACGTACGTGTGACACAGAAAAACGGAGTGCCGTTTAGACACATGCCAACAAAGTGATGTTCTCTATTTATTTCATTTCACGGATGAAAGAAACAAGTTTTTAATTGCTGCTGCGACATTTCAAAATGAGAAATGGGATACCCCTTCTCAACAAGCAGATTTTGTTAAGATATATAAAAATTCCAATCTGCCCAAGCTGACAACGCCGTTAAACACTTTGTTTAGGAGTCCATGTTTTCTAGCCTCTCCCTCCACGCCAACAGGTCTAGTCATTTTCCTGCCCCACCGTGTCTGATTTAACTCATGAGCGGCCCAGCGAGGAGCTGATGAGTTAGGTGATTTGTGTTAGGGTACAGAAGACGCGAAACTGAGGAGGCCTGGGGCCCTACAGGAGTCGGAGTCTGACGCACTGGCAAATCTGATTTGATTGCTGATCATTTCACGATGGCCAGATTTACACACGCTAAAACACCAACGGAACAGGAGTAAATCCAGCATTGAAGCATTGGGATGCACATGTATTACATTGAAACTGATGGGTGGCGGAATTGCCTTTTCAACGTTGTTCACGTACAGGAACAGCAGCTGCGAATGATGATGTCTCTGCAGACTTCTCGTCCACCAATTACTCTGCTGGTCTTTTAAAGGTTTTAGCCTTATCTCTCAAGGAGAGTAGCTGTGGTTATTAAATTTAGGGCAAGACATGCATGAAATTAATTCGCATTGAGAAAGGGGAGCGGTCTGTTCATTTGGACTGGTGAGTGTTTGGAGAACGATAAACGTTCACTTTTCAGGGGAGGTTTTGTCCATGAAGACCATGAAATTAAAAAAAAAAAAATTAGCAATGTAGCCCATTCTCTGTATACTATTTTATACTAACTGACACTTAGTGCACCAATAGTTTGTTTACTAGTGTCACATAAATAAATAGAATAAGAAAGAGCTTCAGGAAGAAAAAACTAACTATCTTATTTATGTGTAAGTATTTCTGTCAAACTTGACTCAATCTTTTTTTAATAAACAGAGTTTAAAATGGGAGGAGCCAGACTGCTGTCACATATGCTACCTCTTCATTGTAGATGAATTAAACCTACACCCATCAACGTGGACGTGCGCAAACTTCTTCTCTGTGTCAAATATGCATCTAAAAACAAAAAGTGCAATACTCAGATTGTATGAAAGTGCCCAGTTAGAAGCATGTACTGCAGTAGAGTGCAGATGGACTGTCTTGTCTATCAGATACCATCATGTAATGGTGTGGCACTGAGCTTCACAGAGACTGACAGGACATTAACGGTAGCTGATGGGCGCAAATGGATCAACTAAGTTTCCGACAAAGGAGCAGTGATAGCCCTCTATCTCCAGAAGCTCATCAATGGACCCAGCATTGCATTGATGAACAAGCCCCTCATTTAACTCTGCTTGTCTCTCAAGTGCTGTCTCTAGGCAACAGTGCTGTCAGCTGACACGCTGGCTAAAGAAGCGCTCGAGAATTCCTGTCAAACAAATCAGGAACATGGAGGCCGAATGCTAAAAAGGCTTTGCTATTTATAATACCTGCATAGCAAATTAGCTGCACTGGTGGCGCTCTCTGTCCTGGCTGCAACCGATCATTATATCGCAGTAAATCTCATTTCAAAGAAACTGTTTGTATCCGTATTTGGGAAAGCATTGGTCTTGAGCCCCAGCCCTTACTTCACCAGATCGAGTTTAGGCTCCTCAGGCATCTCAGCTGGTTCTGTGCATTGAGAAGTAACAGCTGCTGGCCTCCATTAGGCTTGTGACCATGTTTATTGCGACTTGTTTCTTGGTTAAACATGGCCATGTAAACCTTGGACTGAAACATACTTGGCTTTCAAGAGTTTGGGGCCACACACTGGGTGTTCTGCCATGGTGACCTCTGTGCTGAGTACGTTATTGTCACTGTCGTCACCACATGCTCAACATAGTGAAAGGTCACACTAGGGCTGTGCTGGCCTAACCAAAACGATCTGTTTCTTTTTTTCAACCTACATCAGCTTTAAGATTCCTATATCATTATTTTTTTTCATCTACAGGAAACTGGGAACTGTTTCCAAACCGGGACTATGGGAACTAAACATGGGGCTTGTTCGCTAGTGTAACGTCAAAGGCAGGTTTTACATAAAAAGAACCCGTTGGTCAAAAGCAGGTTCATAATTACACACCAATGAAAAGGGTTTTTTTTTTTTCTTTAATATACAGATTTGTTTTTATGCAGATTTGTTTTTATGAGGATGTCTTTGACATTAGACTTGCCAACAAGGCATGCACTGCCCTGTCAGTTTTCTTGACCATAGATTTCATTTGACATGTTGTCTCGAATCAAAAATTTGGATAAATTCAGTTTATTGCCCAGCTCTTAACCCTATGCTTGTTTTGTGGACTGCATGTTTCCCATTCCTTAGACATACTCATATGTAAGTTATTCATGTATTCGTCTTGTGTTGGACAGAAAGTAATTACATTATCTGAAGGACGTTCAATCATCCCCTGCATACATGTTGCTAAATCAAAGGCTACTAATAATTGGATTATTAGTGGATTATTAATAGACTCTCTTTTCATTTTTAATGGAATGAAAGGTCATTGATTGGGAGGAGGTTTTGCCGTAAATCATTTTTGAGTCCTATAGGAGGCAAAAGCCGAGTGACTGGCAGATGTCAGTCATGCCATATTTAGGCGGATCAGTATTCGGGTTTCACACTAATTATTTCATTTGACTTGCAATTGACTTTCATGGCCATGAATACACCTTTCATGCTACAAAGGTCATCAAATTCCCCATTTTATTCCACAGTGCTGCAAATAATTGGAAATCATTCTGTAACCAATGTATGTGACACGCGCAGAAGTATATCTCATGACGTCCCTGATCTCTCCCCAAGTGAATTAATAGAGGTTATAATTACAGCCCCTCATCAGTGTCTGCAATGACAGCAGAAGTGTTCATCACTGGACCCCTGGCGTTCTCAGGGCAGCGCTGCTGATGTGAGGAGAGGTGAGAGGAGCCGCTGGACCCAGTGCAGCGGCGGGGTCTGCTCTCAGAGAGTCATTAGCCTGGTAATTAACACTCAAGCATGAGCCCCAGGGCTCCAGGTCTACAGTGAACTATGGCAGCTAATGACAGAGCAGCCACTGAGGAAGTTTCCCTTCACACGTACAGCTGCCAGAGATGGATGGATGGATGGATAAATGAATGGATCTATCTTCTTAGGAAGGTGTGACAGGAGCTATTCTGTGGTCTGATTTTCATCCTCTGGTTTCTTGTCTATGGATCACTCAGCATAAAGAACAGCCAGGCAGTGAATGCTGTGCTTTCATGGCCAACCTAAATGAGACGTCCATGTTTGTCCATTTTCTGTCTGGCAGTGGAGAGGACATTAATGTGTCTGCTATGAATGTATGTAACACTCTATTATCAGGGGCAATGTTGACCATTAAACATGTCAGTAGCCCTTTCTCCAAACACATAGATATGCATTACAGTCATTTATACAGTACATATCCCTCTTGTCTCTCAAGGTTCCCGCAGTTCATCAAATGAACTGTGTGCACTGCAGAGAGTGGCTTCAGCCCAGAGCTCTTATGGCCCTGCTTATCAATTTCATATTTACTCATTTATTTTTAACCATGTGGACTCATGAAAAGAGCCTCTCAGCAGACTGAATGTTGAAAGCAGGTATGGCACATGTCAGGACCCCACTCCTCACAAACCACCTAAAAGCCCCACTGACTAATCCAATATGAGTTAAATTGATGAAGATTTACTCCCGCCATCTAAGGAACCCTGTCACAACTGTTGAATTAATGCAGTCGTTGCCTGAGCAGAAAATTAAAAGCCAATTTCTGTGACACTTTAGCATAGCTTTACCTCTCCAGAATAGGAATAAATGCCATTGCTGGCTGTTCTTATTATAATAGAGTGAAATGCAAGAAAGTCTCTAATTTGCAGTTCCTTCTTCACATGTCTTGTTTTAGAGAAAACAGACAAAGATGAGGACAAATACCTTAGAATGGTTTAAGAGGTGGGAGAAGGGCATACATCGCAGGGATGTGTTTTATTCTTGCAAACCCGACTTTAATACGTGTGCTGTGCAGTGAGACTAAATGCATTATGTGGGACTGTGAGGAAATGCATCTGCTAGCTACCACAGAAAGGTCTTTAGTTCAAGTTTCTGGGGGAGTTCTCACAGCGATTAAAGCCAACTTAAGCAGTGCCCCATGGGTGTTTTCCCAGAGGATCGTAATGAAAACCGTTCCTTATTTATTCATCCTAATGTGAAAGAGCATAGAGTGAGCAAGGGCTCCAGTTGAGTTAATATCCATCGACTCGGGGAACGACAAACACAGCACGCTGCCCTGGGGGAGAGACAGTGTTTGTGCACTGAAAGAAGGGGAAAAATCAAATAGACCAGGGTTAATAATACTTAAATAGACAGACGGACAGACAGAGGAGGAATGGTTTTCTTGCCTTTTGTATCTGTGGCCTATTTTTCTTCCCTTATTGCTGTAATCTCGGGGAATTCGTGTTTTGTGTCGAGAGTGGATTGAATCTGATTGGGAAATTTGGGACTATTTTTAGCCAACGTGAGACAGGCCCACAGTGAGACGTTTTTGAAGCTCTTTCACATCAGACCTCTGGATTTGTGCCCGGAAGCCACAGACCTGGGCTCTTCTCCCCTGAATCAGCCTGTGTGTTTTACACACAAATTGATCTACTTCCAAATGATTTTTAGCAGCATTGCCAGTGGCAGCTGATGATATCCATTTGGTTCCTTTTACAAATGACTGCAGTTACTTTTGTTCCATTTGCATTTTGAGCTGTTAGATCTTATATCGCTGCTTAATCTACAGTTCGCTGCCACCATTGGAAACAGCAAAGCAAGATTGCAACAACATCATTACTTGCAGCTCATCCAGCTAGTCAACTCAACTTCTCATAAGAACTATTTTCGTCTTTCCAGAAAGCGGCTTGTGAAAAAAGAAAACGCCACACTGCTTTGATTTTCCATTTAAAGCTTGGCAACAAATCAGAGACCCTTTGTCTGCAGGAACTCTACCAAAAGGGTCCACAAATCCAGGGGGGACGTACCACAGTTCCAGTCACTAGTTTAACTCTGACCATGACTTGAAGCTCTTTTTTTTTTTCTTGTCAACTAAAAATGGAATATTGTCTGTTTGAAGGCAGCTTTTTACAATGGCATGGTGAAGATGAATGAGCTATGAGTTTAGACTGTAATCAAGACTGATTTTGCCCCGTTCCCCCTACACCCCCTACTGTAAGTGACCTGATTACCTGATTTGTTGTTCGGTTGCTGTAGTGGTAAAATCTCCTGCATCAGTCTGCAAGGTGAGGATTAGTGTGTGCCTTTTTCAATGGGTATGAAATTGCACAACCACTTCTTTCTATCTCAGAGAAAATGGAGGCGATATAGATACAGTAATGTCTGTGCAGTCATTCCCTGAGAGACCTATGCCATTTGATTGTGCAATTAAATATTTAATCTTTTGCTATCAAAGACATTGGGCTATAATTGAGAGACTATAAATGTATATGATGTAGCATGTGGGTCAGATTCACTAGCTCACCACTAATTCTGAATTAAAGCACAGATTATCTGTCTACAATTTTTGGTTTTAGAAAATAGATTGGGGGAGGAGCAAAGGAGATGGAATCTTGGACAAAACAGTAAAACATTATTCAAGCTAATCTTCTGGGTAAAAAAAAATATTACACAACACACAAAAAGGACTGGGTGGTTAGTTAACCTCTCGTCCCAAAGGTGCATATAGGTGCATATGACTTTGCAGCCGGCTTCTTGTTTCTTACATTTACAGCATTTAGCAGACGCCCTTATCCAGAGCGACTTACAATCAGCAGTTATAGGGGCAGTCCCCCCTGGAGACCCTCAGAATTGTAGGGTTTGAACTTTGTGGTCTTCTGGTTCATAGGTGTCTTATCTACTAGGCTAGCCTAATATAGCACCACATAATCTCAATTAGCAGTTAGTTCAGGAGTTTCTTTAACAGACAGGTTTGGTTGAACCTTCTCTTGGGGCAGTGGTGGCCACTGAGGTGCCACTGAGCAAAGCACCGTCCCCACACACTGCTCCCCGGACGCCTGTCATGGCTGCTTACTGCTCACTCAGGGTGATGGGTTAAATGCAGAGGACAAATTTCACTGTGTGCACCGTGTGCTGTGCTGCTGTGTATCACATGTGACAATAACTTCACTTTTTTTTATTTCTTTTTTTTTTTCTTCCCGCCTTGAGAACTAGCCAATCTTGACCCATCCGTTCAGAAATAGGCTGTATTAATAAGGAGGCTTCAGAAAGGTTCAGTAGCTGAACAGAAGATAACTGGCTTTGATGAACTGTAAGAAAGCACATGCTGTCTGTCTGCTGCATTACCCGGCCTCTGGAATCCGGTGACATCACTTTTCTTCTTTCACCCTCTGGCCACGCCGAAATCTGCATCGTATTCCCAGCGATGGCCTCTCCACCCCGCGCTCGCATGTGACAGATCACACGAGGGGCAGCCTGCACAGTCTGGCCCTTTGTCTCGGAAAGCCTGGAGTGGCTGCTGCTAAGGGGCAGCTGATGCCAAACTGTCTCCTGCCCTGCCACTTCTCTCCGTGTTGTCCTCTCTCTCCTGCTGCCTCACCTCATTAGCATATGGCAGCGTTTGATACGGAGCGCAGTCACACAGATGTGCTAGTCTTGAAGAGGGCTGACACGTTCTGTCTGCTGTTTCCACGGCCCCTCTCTCGTTCTGTTTAGAGGCTTCAGAGGACAGTTGGCTGTCCCTCCCCCGCCCCTCCAAATATCCAGTCACTATAGCAGCCGCACCTCATTAATTTGAACTTCACATGCTGACCGTGTGCTTATAAACCCTGTCTGGGAGGTATCAAAGCCCTTCCATAAAAAGATCTTGTCTCACGCCAAAGCTAAACAATAAGATTTAATTGGATTTTCATCCACGGACGTTAACTCATAGAGCAGGGTGGAAAGCCACTGGTACCTTTCTAATTGCCAAAAGCAATCCTGGTTCTTTCACAGCCCCATCGCCAACTCATTATTTTCTCATTTCTTTTGTCTTCTTAGCTGACTTGCTCCAGCTTGTTTCGCTCTCTGTACCCACGGAAAATAAAGGCGTTACGGCGCTGACTGTCCTGCCTGTCTTTTCCCTTGCAGATGGCACCTCCACCTTACAGCTCTCCTCAGTCAGAGAGCTACCAGCCCAGCTGCTGGAACTCTACCAGCAGGGCTTCACCCTCGCAGCTGTTCACCCATTCGTCCATCCGTGTGGTCCTGAGCCTGCCAAAATCCAGCGCCAACTCTACAGGACTGTCCTCATCAGAGTGGCGGACAGGTACAGTACAACACGGCTGGAAGTTCTTATTTACCATACCTTACCGTGCCATATTTATTATAAAGCACTTTAACACAACAAAGAAGCTGACCAAAGTGGTGTACATTAAAATTAAAAATTTAATTACCAGGGACAGGACCAAAATGGTCAAAAAGTTCATTAAAAAAAAAAAACATGCAGCAATTTGGATTAAACAAGCGGCCGAATAAAATAGAACACATTTAAGACAACATAGTAAAAGAGAAAACCACATAAAACACTGCATTAGAAAACTGTATAAGAACCACCTCACACTGGGTTAAAAGCCAGGGGGGGAAAGTGAGTTTTTAAATGCAGTGATTGACCGAGACAGGCGCTGGTAGGTCATTCCATAGACGAGGAGTGGCCACAGCCAAGGCCCTGTCACCTCTGAGCTTGTAATGTGACCGAGGAACAGACAATGGTCTCTGGTCTGAAGACCTGAGAGAACGGGGTGGAGTGTAGGAAAATAGGCTGGAGCCAAGCCATTCAAATAAAAAAAAATTTAATCGGACTATAAAACAGACAGGGTGAGGCTAAGATCGGGGTTATGTGATCTCGCCTATTTGTACCAGTGAGAAAACGTGCAGTTGCATTTTGTACTAATTGAAGCAAAGCTAGAGATGTCTGGCTGATCCCAAAAGGCAATGAATTACAAGAGTCAAGATGGGACATAATTGAAGCGTGAATCACTGTTTCCAGATTTCATTTGGAAAGGACTGACTTGAGTTTGGCAAGGCGCCTCAGCTGAAAAAAGCAATATTGTTAACCTGTGCATCCATTTCCAGAGTAGAGTTACCGGTGGAGGGGAAGCTGGCTTCACTATTTAATACGGTGTTTTTTTAGGTGTTTAATTTACTTGTTGCACAACAGGAACTTTACTTATGTTCAAAAGTACTTTAGAGAACTTAGAGAAGAAACTTGTCATGTGTCTGTAGTAATAAATTAATTTCAATGACATAATAATTAAAACCAAAAAAAAGATGTATGATTTAGGTCAAAACTATTGAAAGTCACTTCATTGGTTTCTGGAGTTCAGACTCACAGTTGCTCAAAGTCACACATGCCCCCTGCCACTAGCCAGAGTGCACCGGGTGAGTGTGGGCATGGACCATGGCTCCAGAAGGAGAGTGAAGGGCACGAGATCCAAATGCCGGCTGACAGCACAGCGACTGTCACCCCCCACCCCCCATCGTCTCCCGCAGGATCTGGACAGCTGATGCGCGAGAAGGGCAGGGTCTTCCATGAGGGGGTTCATTCCACAACCACCGAATGAAATTATATCCTCACACTCAAGAGACAGCAAAGAAAGAGTCCATCTAGGGGTCAGAATCTTGTCCTGGTGGTAGAACCAGAACATTTTTGTTTTGGGGGAGGGAGTCTGAGAACTGATACCAGATGCTTTAAATCACACCCCTGTCTGCTCTCCACATTCCTTTCAAATGAAGGCATGGGACCTCATTTTATTGCAGATTATGTTCCTGACTCCCGCATCTTATTTTCACCTCCTGCATCATTTTTACAGGCAGTGAAAACACAACGGTTTAGTTGAGGGTGGGTGTGTGTGTGGGGGGGGGTTCGGGGCTTTTATGGGGATGCGTTTTCTAACTGTTCCCATCTTTAAGCTGCCGTATCCCTCCCAGCATGTCACAGTATGCTCCGGAGACGCCGCGCCGTCTGGTTACTGGAGCTCTCGTGCCGCACGCTGGCACGCACGCAACAAACAGTAGCCAGACACGGAAACACCGAGCCCCATACATGCACGTGATGAGGGGGGGGGTAAGGCAGGAGAGAGGTGATGGAGGAAAGAGGATCACAGTTGGTGTGTGAAAGGGAGGGAGGCAGAAACAGAGGCGGGGGGCGGGCAGGGAAGAGAGGAGAAGGCCTGCCATCCTTTGATGGCTCCGGCCAAAAGAAGGGGGGGGGGGACTGTCTGTTTTATCTCGGTGTCTGTCACCGTGGAGACAGTTGCTCGCATCAGCTCCTGCCCAGGGGGACAAAAAAAAAACTGAAAAGACAGAAATAAAAGGGGAAAAAAGTGCTGCGTTTCTCCTCCTCTCCTGCTCGGTCTGTCAATCTGTGAAATCAAACAGGGGCGAAAGAGAGGAAAGTGCAGATGAAAGCACTGTTTTTCCGAGCCATTCACCATTTCCCCCTGGCAACAAAACGGACCCAGAAGTGTCCCCTGCAGCAGCTGGAAGGCACTAGCCCGGGCCTTGGCAGCTGGACGGGCTGCATTCAGCAGCCGCACAACACCCCTGGACCCAATCCCGGCTATTCTCCGCCACATTAGCCCGCATTATTCTAAAGCGGCGGGCCGTGGAGCCGTGGGTTGAATATACAGCGCTGTAGGTGACATTGTGGCGTGGAGCCCCTGCCGGAGCTCGCACGGATGGAGCGCCGACAGCAGCAGCAGCAGCAGCAGCAGCAGCATAATGAGTACATGACTGCAGTCTGGTCGTGCCTGGTCAACTGGGGATTTTCACCTGTGAAGCCCTGTTATTTCAAATGTCATTTGTTAGACGCGCGCCGTAACCCGTCCGCTTTGTTGACGGGACCCCGGCGAATGGATGGCTCCATTTTGTTTTCTTTCTTTCTTTTTTCTTTTTTTTTCCGTGTCAAATGTCAGCTGTCAGTGATGGGATGCTCCCTTTTAGTTACCGTGGCAGTTCAGCGGGGAGCTTGTGTGATTTATTCATCATCATTGGATAATTGCAGAGTGCTGTAGCTCGCATGTAGAGCAGCATGGGCCAGATGCTATTAAAGGGGGGCTATGCTTGAATGAAATTATTCATAGGTCTGTAAATAAGCTGACATCAAGAAAGATGTGCTACATTATTAATGCAGCTGAGAAAGATGGGGGAAAAAAGGATGAATAAGAAGTAGAAGGAAAATACAGGTTCGGCGGATCAGAACGGAGGTGTTGTCATGGCAATGCTGTCAAAGACTCAAACACAGACACGCAACCTCGCACGTGTATACACACACACTGTGTTTCTCGCACACACAAGCCCACCTTCACACAGGAAAGACCCCTGTGGCTCTGGTCCGACCCGCGGCCCCCATGGTGATTGATGTGAGAATGGGAGTGGAGCCTGCGGCCACGCTGGCTGCCGCCTCTCAGGCTCTCAGCCCGTCAGGCACCACTGGAAACGTCCAGCTGTGGTTCTGAGGCGAAGCTGCAGGAAACTAGTTCCATTGCTCAGCAAGATCACTTACAGCAAATGCAGTCTGTAGCTCGACACGGCGACTGATGTATGGCACAAAGAGAAGGATTATCATGGCTCTGTGACATTCAATGAAAATCTCTACAGACGGAGAGCATGATAGTTATCGGTATATCGGAGAGGATGAACTTACTAGTCCACTAACCAACCCAGCCCAGCTTCTTGTTGGTGTGTAATTATTTCTGACACCCAAAAGATCTAATTTAATAATGTTTTTATAATCCAAGTTTAAGGAGATTTTTTTTTTTTGATGATTGACAGCTCTTGCTCACCCTGGTTTTTAATTCTGGGTGTTTCAAACCCCCTGCTGTCAATACATTTACATTTACATTTATGGCATTTATCAGACGCCCTTATCCAGAGCGACTTACAATCAGTATTTACAGGGACAGTCTCCCTGGAGCAACTTAGGGTTAAGTGTCTTGCTCAGGGACACAATGGTAGTAAGTGGGATTTGAACCTGGGTCTTCCGGTTCATAGGCGAGTGTGTTACCCACTAGGCTACTACCACCCTACCGTCACAATACGTCACAAATACAGCACCTCCGAAATATCCCCCAGCGTGAAGGGATCATGGTCGTCATGGAAGAGTAGGACTGAGGTGTACTGTTGATAACCAATGGAAGAGTCTCCTCGCTGCCACCAGCATGGGCCCAACGCAGCTGCAGTCGTGCGGCCGCTGATTTGCCGGTCGCAGGTGCGCTGACGTGGCGCGAAGCTGCATTTGTGAGGCAGATAGGTCCGGAGGTGTGAATTATTCGACCGAGGCCTGCTGGCTGGGAGCTGGGTGACTCAGGGCCCTGCTGTGCTGTGACGCCACGGCGCCATGGGGCTCGAGCAGCACAAGATAACGTTTAATCCCTGCTGTCTGTCAGGACTCCAAGACACCCACCCTCACCCACACACACACACACACACACACACACGAAAGGGGGTGACTATTTCAACAGAAGACTTATGGGGCAAGAGACGCTTGGAGTTGCGTCAGGGTCGCAGCAGAGAAAGATCTTGTGTAGAGAATTAATTTCTGACACCTAAAGTATGCAGAGTTAAAAAATGCACTGTTGAGACATAAAACCATTTTCCGGTTGAGAGAAACCAAGAGAAAACAATCATTCCCCACATTAGTCATCCCTGGGGTTCAGACACTCCGACGTTCTGATCCAGCAGCGAAGCCATAAATACACTTCCTCACGACTCTGTTCCTGGAAGAGGGGCAGTGTCACCACCCAAGGTCACTGTAGATGGGACCTAAGATGATGCACTTTAGAAATGCCTGAGGCCAGAAAACCCGTGAAAAGACCCAAATGTGTATGTAGATGTTGCGTGTGTGTGTTTATAATGTTCTCCATCTACAAAAAAGTAACAAAAACATTAATGCCCAGTAATACCCACACATACTATTGAACCATTAAAGTCAAATGACAGAAAATACTGAGTGGCAAAATTTGCAGGTGTGTGCCAACATTGTCAGGGGTCAGGGGTGAAATCCAATGTCCTTTTAGTTTAGTGTATCAGATGAAACGCCTTAAACTGAATGACCTGAAGCTGAAGTGGAGTAATTCATCATTTTTATTGCCCGATCCCAAATGTAAACATCAATTGAGCAAGACCCACTGCAAGGTCCGAAATATGCATTTTACAGAACTCAGGTATGTTGTTTGGCTTCATGGCATTTATTGGTTTTGATAGGACGTGTTGGACGGCCTATCATGAAGAGTGTTGGTTCTCGCTGCATGTTGGCCCAGCTCCCCTCAGTATTACAGACTGTCAATATTTGACTGTAATTACAAAAGCACCGCATTGTCGTTTTAATCAATATTATAGGAGCCGACTCTTACCAGCTTGTTTACTTTTGGGACTCTGAGATTTGGAGTTGCTGGCACATCAAACAGGCTCAACAACCGCAGGCTTGAGTGGTAATCTGCGAGAGAAACTGCGAGGCTGAATAAATCCATCTGCCGCGTCTTTATTCACTTTATTCACCAGTTGCACCAAGTAAGAATTCGAGGAGCAGCGAATGAATTATTCTAGGGTGTGTGGTTCCCCAGGTTCTGTTCTACATATGACTGTGTGTGCTGCCGTTTGTTGTTCTTCACAGCGCGGAAAAGTCCCAGCTAGACACCCAGGAGTCCTGTCATCTGAGGCTGGAGGAGTGCCTGTCAGCTGAGCAGTTTCCCAGCAGCGAGCTCATCCAGGGATATGTGAAGAAAGTGAGTGTCTGACCACCGACGCTGAATCTTTGATGCTGTTGCCAAGGGAAAGAGCAACACTGTGAATAATTGACACGGACACAAGAGTTAGTCAATAAATGCACCTCACACTGAGAACCGTTCTGTAGGCCATGATCTAAGATCAGTTTCAGTGGTGAAACTGGTAGGAATGTTTCCACAGCATTCCGGGGGTCACTAAGGAAGTTGTTTATGGAGGAGCCATTGGAAATGCAAATCGCTCTACCTGGAGAAACTAAGATGAGTTAGTCCAGCATGATAAAAGCAAAGTGTGTGTGTGTTTAATTTATATACATATATACACACACACACAAACACACACTAAAACAGGAATGTGTTATCTATGCAATTCCATTTTCCTTATTGTTGGAAATATAATGTGAAGCCTGCAAGCGTAAATGCTCAATATGTATTAAACAAAGCAATTGCAAACAATGTGCCTGTCCTGCAGTTTAATTTTAGACGGAATAGCCTGCACATGGCGCACTGGCTGTTTTTTTGGGGGGTGGGGGGGGGGGGGGGGGGGGGGGGGGGGGGGATAGTCGTGTGAAGCCTGGGGCTGGATTTTATTAAAGAACGATAATGGAAGATGTCGTCATTAGCATTCCTTGACAGTTAACATTTCAATTTCACCCGATGAGGAATTCCGATATTGACTTCAAAATGCGCACTGACAATAAAATGGACGCACCGCTGATTTCTGAAGCCCACCCCCAGCGCTAGTGGATCGGTGTCGCTCATGTTTCATTTCTGCGGCTGTTGCAAAAGGGGTCCATTTCTCCAAGATTCACGCATGCAAAACATTTGTGTTGGTAACTGCATCCTGAAAACAAATTGAAAGCTTTTACATTCCTCTGTTTGGAAAGAATACTGCATGGGTGTAATATAAATACAAAAAACATGAATTATTATATGATTGTTCTGATTTTTATTGTGGCCACTACTGTTCTGTTTCTTCAGCAGATCCAGGATGCTGCAGATCAGGGCATCATGTTCGTGGGCTTCATCCAGGAGCCTGAGAGGGTTCGTCTTTGTCTCTCAGGACACAGTGTGCCTGAGGAGCTCTCCCTGTCACTGCACTCCAGCCCCAGCTCCATACACAGTTCTAGGGCAGGGCAGAGCCCCAGTCCCCTGGAGACACCAGCTTCAGATGGACAGGAGCAGCATGAGGCTGAGAAGGTATCCAGGAGCACAGCTGCATCTCTGAAGGACGGAGAAACTCTGGCAAGCCAAGAGGGAGCCACTTCTCTTGATGAGGCATCGTCCGTCCCAGGGTCCCCATCGTCACAAGCCGACTCACACCAGCAGGATGTCTCTGTGCCAGCATCACCGGTACACAACAACAATGATGCCAAAGTCACAGTGTCCAAAGAGAAGCCAAGAAGTCCGGCCTTGAGGAGGACTGGTGGGTATGAGCTCAGGAAAGGG
This sequence comes from Denticeps clupeoides, assembly GCF_900700375.1. NCBI lineage: Eukaryota > Metazoa > Chordata > Actinopteri > Clupeiformes > Denticipitidae > Denticeps > Denticeps clupeoides. The sequence continues at coordinate 27,845,210 of NC_041711.1, read as the reverse complement.
ATTCTGAGCCTTCCACATGAGCAGCACCATTTTGGATCCTGCATTCAGATTAATATGAGTAATGTTTCATAAACCTCCATGTTAACACGCTGGTCAGAGATTACATAACTTTGCGTGGAGTGTAGTCCAACATGAGAAATGTGGTTGTATCCTATGTAGTCCAAACAATTAACAGCATAATAGTGGAATTTAAATATTTTTTTTTTGAGGCCATATTTTTCGGTCATTTTCTCTCTTTTTTTTCATCCATAAAAGCAGATGGCAGCTCTCTCTTGCGACATTCGCAGGGATGCGTTTGTGAGCGATGTGCCATTGTACAGAGCGTATTGCTCACTGCGTGTAGGCGGTGTGTCTGCTTCCTGAAGGCTCGGCCCCGGCTCCATCTGTGCCTTCCCGTCATGGCGTCTGTCCTAAGATAATCCCAACCATCAGCACAACCTGCAGAGCCAATCGTGCACTTTCACCAAGTGCCAAGGGCCGGTGAATGTAATGCTGCTCCTTCATATCCTCCACTTCTCCTCTTATGATCATCTGCTTCTAATCTCGAAGGTGCATGGAAACAAATGAACTGTAATCAGACACAACATTTAGATCAGCGAAGACCACTGAACATCTGAACAGGAAGGTGATGTGATGGAAGAAGAAACGCTCTCAAACACAGCAGGTCTTGATGGCTGTTCCCAAAGAGTAGGGGTTAGTACGTACCAAACATAGTCCAAAAATGAGATCTTGAGAAGATCAACAGTCTTGTTTTAAAATGTAGATCAAGTGAATGTTTTAGTTTTGTTCGTTTCTCTAGTTTCCGATTCTGATTTGGCAGTGAACTGATGTGGTTCATCTAATTGAACAGAAGGACAAGTGTGGCAGCTGAAATCTTACTGGTCAAGATAGAAAATATTAATACCATGTTCTTGATTATTCCCAGTAGAGAGCAACAGCCAGCAAAAACACTGCAGGGATGAAAAAAATAACGTAAGTCATTGTCATTGTGAAACTGTGCAGCACAGCCACGACAGGCGCTCGGGGAGCAGTGTGTGGGGACTTTGCTTTGCACCTTGGTGGTGTGGGATTCAAACCGATTATGGGTATGTTTCCTTACCCGCTAGCCCAACCACTGCCCCCAATGAAGCGAATGATAAAAGTGAAAGTGATTTTGTCATTTTGAGAAAGAGCAAGCACAGCACGAAAATATGTCCTCTGTATTTAACCCATGATCAGTGGGCATTGGGGTGCAGTGTGTGGGTAAGGGACATCAGCATTCAGGTCACAGTCTCCCCACAGTATCCCACTTCTGACAGCACTCATTTAGGGGCAGTGGTGGCCTAGCGGTTAAGGAAGTGGCCCTGTAATCAGAAGATTGCCGTCAAGGTGCCACTGAGGTGTCACTGAGCAAAGCACTGTCCCCACACACTGCTCCCCGGGCGCCTGTCATGGCTGCCCACTGCTCAATCAGGGTGATGGGTTAAATGCAGAGGACAAATTTCAGTGTGTGCACCGTGTGCTGTGTTGCTGTGTATCACATGTGACAATCACTTCACTTATGAAAATAAAAAAAATATATAAAAATCAGTGAACCCTTGGCAACCGTTTGGTTTAAACACTAGGCCACCACTGCCCCGGAGTGAGTTTGGTGGCATATTTATAACATGTGAGACCGACAAGGAACTGAAATGCAGAAGCAGTTCAGCGCCGGAGTACAAAATGATTAAGCATTTTCCCAACCACAACTACTGTGTACACAGTTTTGTAAACTGGCCTGGGGACAGAAGCCAGGAATTTGTCTTGAGCTGGACTCGTCTGTGTTTGTGTTGTGTCTGAACGCATTCTGAAAAAATTACGAGGAGGAGCAGATGATGAGATATCATGTTTGGTGGCCGTGCTAACAGCCCCCCCCCCGTTGCTGAGAGAAGAGAACCGATCCGACATGCCTTTGAGCTCTGCAGCGGGAAGTAATCATGTTCATGCACTCATTTGGCAGTTAGCTGCAAACATCAGTGCTTCGCGGGGCCACATAAGGTGTCGTTTCGTAGCAGGTCCGTCATCCGAGGCCTTTCATGTGACAGGCATCCAGTTTTCATTCGAGAGACCCATCTCTACCAGAGGACCTTAATTTGAATTAGTGTAAAACTCCAGAGCTAATCTTAGAATGATCAGAGCATCTTTATAGGTATAAAGGTTGGATGTGACATGACAATCTCTAATGTTTTGTCATGATTCTCAGAAGTGGGACCAGTGACAGGATTTCAGTGGAATTGGTGACTGGCTGTCACGCCACCCAGTCACACTGATGAATAGGTTATAAAGGGTTCATCCATCCTGCAGATCTGATTTTAAATCAAAGTGCGTGTGCATGTGTATGTGTTTGTAAAATGGATGTGCAACTGCAGATGAATGGCACATGTCCTTCTCGTCACTTTGCATGTGATAATCACAAAGACTAAGTGGCTCCATGCACCATGCTAGACAGCTTAATGGCCACTGCCAAAACAAAAGTGCACGTTTATTAATCTTTTGGTCAATTTCACATTAGTCCTGTGCCGCTCAGGGAAGTGAAAAACCTGGTCAAAGCCTTAAAAATACCTGGCAACCCTATCCATCATGCACCATTATAATCCATTAGATGCACTCTGTTTCTGCTCTCCTCTAGGACTAACATCTTATTTTTCTGTACAGCTGGGAACTGGGCCCTGGCCTGTCAATACCCATCAAGAGGCAAGACATTTGCTTTAATCCCCTGGAATCGTTCTTCAAAATCTATTTATGTCATAATGTTATCCATGTTGGAAATTATAGTAGGCGAATACACAGGAAAACAGATTATCTTTAAAGCAGGCCATAATAAACACCCATTTTCAAAAGTACCTCAATTTCTTGGTGGGGTCGAAGAACTGATTTTTAGTTGAGTACAGTATTAATCAGCATATGGACATAATTTGCAGCAAGCACCAAGAGCAGCACAGTGCTCTAAAAACTTATGTAAATAGCATTTAATTTCGGTATATATCTGAATCTTGATGATAAACTAACTGCCCTTTTTGTTGGTGTGTAATTATTTCACCTAGAGCATAATCTTTTTATGAGCAGATGTTTATTAAAATTATTTAAACAGGAGGCTGATGGTTGACAATTCTCAGGCACACTGCTTGCTGTATCACTTGACTCATGCAAGTCAATGCATCACATGTGCAAACATCATTAAATATCTTGTTTCTTGTTTTATCTATTTAGTTATGTAAATCCTGACCTTACACAAGCAAACAAGCCCAGCTTGAAAATCTGTGCTTAGAACCAATTTGAAAATGGTGCCCTAAGTGTTTAATTGGAAAGTAAACATACAATCAACAACTATTAAAATAATACAGAAAAATACACTACTGTTTAAAAGTGTAGGGTAACTTAGGAATGTATCTGGAAAGTATTCACAGCGCACCACATTTTTTAATGTTACAGCCTTATTCCAAAATTGATTAAATTAGTTTTTTTAACTTCAGAATTCTACACACAACACCCCATAATGACAACGTTATACTTAAAATATACTTAAAGTTATACTTAAAAAAAGAGAAATAATTCACAGCCATTGCCAGGAATCTCAGTTGCCTCTGTTTCCCCTGATCATCATTGAGATGTTTCTGCTGTCCACCTGTGGAACATAACAGTTGATTGGACCTGATTTGGAAAGACACACCTGTCTGTATAAAGTCCCACAGTTGACAGTTCATGTCAGAGCACAAACCTAGCATTAAGTCAAAGTAATTGTCTGTAGACCTCCAAGACAGGATTGTCTCGAGGAACATGTCTGGGGAAGGTTACAGAATGTTTTTTGCTGCTTTGAAGGTCCCTTGCTTTGAATGAGCACAGTGGCCTCCATCATTCGTAAGTGGAAGAAGATCAAAACAACCAGTGCTGGCCACCCACCTAAACTTGAGCGATCAGGAGAGAGTCAGGGAGGTGACTAAGGACCCAATGGTTACTCTGTCACAGCTTCAGAGGTCCTCTGTGGACAGAGGATAACCTTCTTGAAGGACTATCATCTCCGCAGCAATCCACCAGTCAGGCCTGTGTGGTAGAGTGGCCAGAATGAAGCCACTCCTTAGTAAAAGGCTCATTGCAACTCCTTGGTGTGAATCCCAGGAATGATCATAGGAGGAAACCAGGCAGCACTCATCACCAGGCCAATTGTCCCTACAGTGAAGCATGGTGGTGGCAGCATCATGGGAGGAACTGGGAGACTAGTCGGGATACAGGGAATGATGACTGCAGCAACAAACAGAGACATCATGGAAGAAAACCTCCTCCAGAGCGCTCTTGTACTCAGAATGGGGTGACTGTTCATCTTTCAGCAGGACAACGACCCTAAAGAGGAATGGCTGAAACTGGCCAAGGATGGATGTGCCAAGCTTGTGGTATCATATTCAAATAGACTCGAGGCTGTAATTGCTGCCAAAGGTACATTAAGTAATTATCAAAGGCTGTGAATATTTATGTACATTTGATTTTCTCTCTTTTTTTTATTTATTATGGGGTGTTGTGTGTAGAATTCTGAGGAAAAAATACATTTAAACCATTTTGTAATAAGGCTTTAACATAGCAGACTGTGGAAGATGTTATGTGCTGTGAATACTTTCCGGATGCATTGTATGTTGGGAGAACTCCTGTCCAGACATTCTTCATGTTGTAAATGACTGATATGTTGAAATGGCCATTAATGATGGAATATTTGCGTACATGTATAGAGGAATTTTATCTGCAACAATTTGTCTGTCACTTTAAAGCTACCTTAATTAAAACCTTTATTAACTATTTTATCCCCTCATTAATACACTAGAATACAGCATATGATCAATACATTATTTGATTATCATAAAACAGATTAGCCAAAACAATTGGTGATCTTTTGTAATGGGCCTGACTCATCACAACGGTGTTTAGGTGGGCCTTAAACTAGAAAGGTTGTGATGACGATTGATGACGCTTCTGTCCTCAGGAGTGGAGCTCTTCGCGCTCTACAACCATCCCTGCAGTCGGGAGGGCCTGCTGAAATACTACACCGTCAAAGTGCCTCTGAAGGTCCAGCCCCACGATGACGGGACCCGCAGTGTGGAGGCCAACTGGCTCGATCACATGACCCAGCACTTCAACAACGGCGCCTCGCTCGTCGACGGCTACTTCCACCTGGGGAGTGACACCGGTGAGCACTCAGCACCACTTTGCCTCTGACACCCGTAAAGCATTGCAGCTTTCCTGAGCAGACACTACTCCCCCGAGTGCTTTTGAACGCCGTGACACAGAAGCAGCTCACAGGTAAAGCCATGCTCGAGCGATGTTACGACACCGAGGTGTCAAGCGCCTGACTGTCGCTAACTGACGTTTCGCTGCAACAGGCTCTGAGGGGGGTGATTGCACTTTAAATCAGAGATTAGGAGCTCCAGCGATGTCCTCGGGCAAAAGCTTTCATCCTGTTGCCTGGTTCCTATATAAGTCTGTGTCATGATTCATTAATCTCTCAAAATGAATGCATCAGCGATTCTCAAACACATGTAATTAACCTGATATCAAATTACTGTCTCATTGCATATTTTACATCTGGAAATTTAATAACGAAGCATGTCATTGTAATGCATTATGAAATGAGCTTCCAATGCACAGAGCAGCGGCTACAATTTATTCTCATCAAAACAGGACAGAAATTACACATCTCGCAAATTACACATTTATCTCAATTTTCATCAGGCTGCACCTATGAGAAAATTGCTTTGGAATTACCCTACATAAAAAAACGAAATTGATTGTCTGCTTCTCCATCAAGTGTTCTAGACTCAGATGAAATGAAATATAATTTCTTTAAAACAAAAAAAAAAAGGCTTGGAAGGCCCTTCCGGAGTTTCTTCATGAAAAGGGATCAAACGCGCTCGATGCTTGTGGACCTTTTTTCCCCTGCTGGCCTCTAATTGCCAGAAGGAAGAGATATTTTAACAAGCAGTGTGAACCCGTGGCCGCCATCAGCCAAATTTAGCATCTTCTCGAGTGCTGAGATTCCTGAATTCATTAGGAGCTGCATCTCCTCAAGAAGACTGCCCTCCGATAAACATCAAGGCCAGACTTGACTGTCAGACAAGCAATAAACCGCCTGAGCGCCAAAAGGCTGTCACTTAAAATGAGTGAACAAGATAATGACACTCAGAAGATCAATGATCCGCCCCGCTGTGTTCTGCTTCCCTAAACTCGGGGTGGCTTCTGTTTGTTTATATCCGCAATGAAGGCAGTTTGATGAGGCCAAAATCAAGTTCTTCTTTTACAGTTTTATAGTTTCCACAAGGCTGGTTGTAGATTTTGATGACCAAAAATGTGAGTTGGAAGTAATTTGAAGGGTTCCAAAGTAATGCAGTAATTTTCAAAAGCATAATCATTTCAGTTCCACGCATGATAAAACAGGATATAAACCGTAGTGGGTGTTCATGAAAGACATGGTCATCTATCTACGTGTCGTCTTGAGATGGCTACCAGAGAGATCGCATTTATCATGTCCACGGACTGCCCCACGCACAAGGTTTATCATAAGCAAAAAAAACAAGGGAGGAAGGGAAGATTCTGGACCTTTCACAACATTTGGGTGTGTGACGAATTGACAGGTTTAAATTGTGCAGAATGAGGAAGTATGATTGCTGATAGATGTCAGTCATTACAGTGTGTTGCTGCTAATCTAACTTAAAGGTCATCTTCTTGGTGTCAATTACACACCAACAAATAGCGTTGAGCAGGTGGTTCAATTATTATATCCAACATACAGATAACAAGTCATTTATTGTATTAGGTTTTTTACAGCACCTGATCCTGAAGACATCCTTGATATTATATTATGAAAATGGGGCCCAACATCTCATGTTCGGACATGGTTTTAATAAGATAATCCTTCATTCTTCCCACAAGTGGGAAATTTTCATAAGAATATAGAATCAAGATTTGTTCTCTATCATAAACCCCATATGAAAAAAGTTGGCATTTTACATTACAGTGCCTTGTTTATAAATGTCATTTCATGAAGTTAATAACATGCACCCAAGCGCCACATGCATATGCATGCTAAATAAAAACATTTAGTTAAATGTGACTTGCTATTGTTACTTGGTACTGTAAAGACAGTAGCGGGGCCCTGTTAATGTGTGGCTGATTAGACACAGTTTTCAGTGACTAGACTGTGGCAGAATGTGTTCTTTTTGCTGGTCCTTTCCTCCTTCTGCACCCAGATTATTAGTTTTCAGGTAAAATGAATCATGTGTGTGTTTATCCTCAGTGCTGGCTTTCTGATTGCATTTCCTCTATGCTGTTTGTTGCCTTTTGGTCCTAAACAGATCACTGTCAAGAGGTGGACGTGCGTATAGTTTTCTTTTTGGTTTTATTTTTTTTTTTGACAGGCGAGGTCATTCTTTGGGGACAGAAACAATAACAGGACGGGTTAGGTTTCCATGGTGAGAACGAAAAAAGCAAGAGAGATTGAGTGAGGAAGTAAAGTCATATTTAATACCCTGGTGGTGCGGCATGGCGTGCGGCCGAGAGTACGCCGTTTTCTTGATAGACAGACAGGCCGCCTCAAGTGCCTACCACACCATCACTAGACCGCCATTAAAGATTCAGGCAGCGGCCGTCTCTTCCGCCACCTCATCCGGCACAGACGGGGCTCTCCTCTCCTGAGACGCGCTGCCCCCTCCCCGGTACACGACAGGTCCAGCTCACTGGACTAAAAGGTTCCCTTTGTCAGCTTTTTGCCACGACAAACTCCCCTTCCTCAGAATATGATTCATAACCACAGCTGTGAAACATTCATATGCATGACTATTCATGCGCCGTTCTCTGTATTCAGCCCCGGTGCAACCAGCCGTCCCTGGAATATGAAATTCCAATAACGCAATATTATCCTCAGAAAGGGATTTCCCCCCCTTTTTGGAGATACCTTGACCCGCTTTTGGAGAGGTACAAAAGAAAATTGGTCATGAATGTTCCCTAGTGGATGGCTCTATTTGTGCGTGGGTGTGGTGTGGGTTTTTGTGTGTGTGTCTGCTTTTATCAGTGTTGATCTGTGTGTGTACGCTCCTCTGGGCTGGCGCTCTCTCTCCCCTGACCACCGGAAAACTGCCTGGCAACTGCAGGTGCCGTATCTGGCTCCTTCGTGTGACGCCGCAGCCTGCTGACTGGAAGTGTCTCTTTCGAACGGTGCCCATTAGTGCCTCCGCTCTCCCTCGACCTGCCCGCCCCGGTTAAAAATACATCAGCCTCCGCTCAGCCGGCCCGAGCAGGCCCGCATGTTTAAATCATCCGGGGTCTACCCTGCAGCGGCGTCCACCAGGCAGGGTTCTGGCCAAAGAGCCGGCGCGGCCTCTCACCTGCCCAAGCGGCCCTTTCACCCGAGAGCGGCCAGGCAAAGCCGTCTGAGGGAGAACTTTCCAATTACAGTGGCCCTGGCAGAGCGTCTGATGCACGGTGGCGAGAACAATGCGCCGCCGTTTGGGGAGGAAGAGCGAGAGATGTCTTCAATTGAGTGAGCCGGCCCTTAAATGGGTTTTTTTTTTTTTTTCTGATTGGGAGAATGGGGGTCTGCCGCAGGCCAGCAGCCGCGGGCCGTCCTTTAGTTGCAGTAATGAAATCTGGAGTGTCTCGGTGAGCAGACATGGCCTGCACAAACAGCATTAGAGTGTAAATGGAGGAGGAGTAATGAGAAAGCGCTCGGGCCGAGAGAGGACACACGCGGCGGAATAACAGGGAACGGATAGCGTTTGGGGTGGCGGGGGGTCCGGGGTACGGTGGGCGGGGGCAGCATCCTCAGACACTCTCGCTATTCTCTCTTTCCTCGGAGCCCAGTAAGGCTTATTATCCTGACATATTAAGTTCACACTTAAAAGGAGGGACTGCGGAAGAGAGCGCGTGGTGGGTGTCACGCGCTTCAGGCGGCTTTATTGCCGCTTTGCTTCGCAGAGCTGCGATGCTCTTTGTTGGGAGGGAAACGATACGATGGTGGTTCAAAGGCACAATTCTAAATGCTCCCGCTCTCTTCTTTCTTTATTCATCTCTTGTGCCTTCGTCTCCCTTTCATTTGGCTCCTCGCTTTATTTCATACCCACGAGTGTCCGTTGTACTTCCGTAAAATGTCTGTTTTGTGATGCATGATCCACGCAGGGGGCGGTTGGGCAGCTCACATCAACCTTGCTGGGGTTCTCCAGCCTCAGGCCCGACTCCGGTTCACATGAAGCCCTGTGTTCTCTCTGCAGAGTTGGCGCAGCAGGCGGTGGAGAGCGTCTTCATCTTCCAGGAAGGCAGGGAGGGAGACTCTGCCACGGCCTACGACGCCATCGTGGTGGAACAGTGGACAGTCATTGATGTGAGTTGCTCCCTTTCACGTGTCCTTCAATAAACCACACATGAGAACACCTGGAGCATTTGACCACGACCCCACTCCACACAGGCAGACAAACACACACATCCACAGAAATAAATCCAAACGAGGCAGCCAATCACCAATCATATCAGTGAATGCTCTGTTCCATTGACTGTAAATAAGATCCTTTCAGCAGGGAGATGCAGTCGCATTTTGTTCTCATCAGATACGTGCGAGTTTAGTATTGATTCTCTTTGAGTTTGCCATGGTTCAATCCCTCCGTTTTTGTGTGTGTGTGTGTGTGGGTGTGTGTGTGCGTGTGTGTGTGTGTGTGCGTGTGTGTGCGTGTGAGTGCGCACACACGTGCACGTCAGGCAGCTTCATGGTGGTTATCAGTGTGTATTCTGATGGTATCACGGTAATCGAGTTTTGAGTTCCTTAACCCCAGGGCCCTCAGCCGTCTGTGTGATTCATTGTGTTTCTCAGTGAGTCCTCCCCACAACAGCCTCCACAACAAAAACCCCACCCTGACATGCAGAGCAGCCCTGTTTCATATTCCAGCTCGGAACAGCAGGACATTTCTATTCTGGGTTCAGCTCCACTGCCCCCGAAGGCTACATGGTATAAAATACCAATATGTGATTAGGAACACATTCTCATCCATTTGAATGTGTCTGTATGCTGATATAACCTAAATGCTTGTTTTGTTTTGTATAATTATACGGTTCGTGTGCACTGTTTTACACACTTTCTCATAATTTCTATTAAGATACCTTCCACATAACTTTCCATAACTTTAACAGCAGCAATCAATATAAAGATTAATATTGAAATCTAGTCTTACTTCTCTCACAAACCAAATAAATGAATGAATGGATCAATCAATTAATTAATTAATTAAACTGCAAAAGATAATAAGAAGTGATTTCTTCACAAAGACTTCCAGCACTTCAGTGTCCATGGGGTTTTGATCACCATATGTGAACTAATTAGTTTCTTAAATACCCCCATAGTAATTAGCTGCTCCATTGCACAGCATCATTTAAGCGAGCACCCCCTCACTCAGCCGGCCGGACGGAGCAGTGCTGAGACCTTAGAGGCATCCTAGCAGTTCCTCGATGAGAAGAGCCATTTCTTTATGATAGCTCTCTGTCCTTATTGTCTCTCTGATCCAACATTACTGAGCCTGCAACCCCCCTGGAGAACTAAAGCTGCTCGCAAATGTTTGCTGCATCAAAACAGCATTTGATAGTGGCTCATAAAACACATTTCAGATGAATTTTCTAGCTCACCCTTGTTAACATAATTTCACAGCCCAGCCAGGAAGATCCCCAGGACACGGAACCCAGTCTATCACAGAGGGAATACCACAACACCCCCCTTCTCACACACACACACACTTGCCCATTCAGAATCACCAGTTTAGCCGAACCTGCATGTCGTTGGTCTGTGGAAGGAAAGAGAGAATCTGTAGAAAACCAAGCAAACGCTGGTCGAGCATGCAGACCCCACGCAGGGAGCTCAGGGAATTAAACCCAGCAGCAGTGCTAACCGCTCAGCCATCATGCTGTCCAAATGGAGTCAAGAACAGACCAAGGACCCCAGAGTGACAAATCTTTGTGTACTACAGTACTGACTACATTCAACAAGGGGAAATAACTATGTACATGTTGATTTGGTAGGGGGTGGTTTTGCAGAAAGGATTAGTTTCATGAATGTAGAATTATTTGGTAATGCACTGTCATGTATAACATTGCATTTTATGATGTGGCATGAGGAAAATCTGTAGAGCAAACAGGGGGCTGAATCTGAATCTGAATACAGGAAACAATGGGAAGGTCATATATAGTGGGCAGTCAATCACAAGTAATGACAGACACAAAGAGAAAGATGATCTGGTCATTTTGTCATTAAAACATTCATCCTGCTCTAATTGAAATGGAAATATAATTTGATGCAAATAACCTTTTTTTTATTTGTAAAATTGCAACAGATTGAGACAATTCTCTCCCAAAAACCACAAACTCTTTTTGAAAAAATTAAAAATTCAAAAGAAAAAGTTGTCATCTGAATCAACCCCAAAATTCATCTGAATCAACCCCAAAACTTTATGTAGGGATTGCCTCTGGCAACAATGAATTTTGCATCCATGTCAAAGGTCAGACCCACATAGGAAGTAAACAAAATGTGAATGTGTTAATTGCATTCATTTGTTTTAACACGTTAAGTACTAATATCAAGGCCAGCGATTAATGCTTTCATTTAGACAAGTGAAGTGATTGTCATTGTGATACACTGCAGCACAGCACACGGCGCACACAACGAAATGTGTCCTCTGCTTTTAACCATCACCCTTAGTGACAGGCGCCCACGGAGCGGGGACGGTGCTTTGCTCAGTGGCACCTTGGCAGATCGGGATTCGAACCGGCATCCTTCTGATTACAGGGTCGCTTCCTTAATCACTAGGCCACCACTGCCCTAGAATGCACAGATAAGGACAGAGGCAGGGTTTTTTGGCCATCATGCCTCTTTGTGTTATGTTTACTAATACCCCTTTTCCATATATATGTCCCAGTTCTGCTACTCCTTCCCCTTTGCACCCCGAACCGTGACATGGACATGAAGAATTTATGGCTGCTGTTTAAACAGTGAGGTGATGATGTACTTTGTAAATATTAGTATTATCACTAGTCTTTTTTTTGGTTTGTTTCTGGAATAACGTCTTCATGGAAACCAGAGCTAATAGCATGTGTGGCAAGTAAGTGTGAACGCCGCTGAGTAACAATTCCTTTTGTATGAAATCGAAACAGCCACAGACATGGCAGCTCATCTTGCCAGGCACTTTCTGGAGCACATTGTTTGCTACTAAACAGTCGATGCATGGCCCGGAGATATCTTTGGAACAAATCCACTTTGTATCAGAGAATTATGTGTCTGCCTTTGGCTTCTTAAAACCACATTTTCCCAAACTCAAACCATCGGTTACGCTGTTCTCTCTTTTCAGTGTTTTGAAACAAATATGACTCTTGTGTCTCCCATCTGCTTCAGACAAGCACGTGTATGTCATTTCTTCTCCTTCCCACGTTTGGCAGCGCCCGGCCCTAATGTCTGGATGATCTTTTCTCTAATCAGCGCTACGCTTTTCCCTCATGTTTGTGGAATGCATATTGAACCAAATGCTGCCACTGCAGACACTGAGCAGAAACACTCTGTATTCCAGCACCCTCCGTGTACCAGGCGGTGAGACGAGATGAAATTGTTTATCACGCAACATGGTTCCTACAAAACAGCCATGTGCAGGATGGGACTTTGATGACTATGGGAAAAAAACACACCAGTGCCCAGCCCCCCAAAACCCAATTTTGACTAAAACAAGATTAGAATTAACATATTAAGATCCCAGTGTAGAATTTCTGAAGTAAGGTTCATTCAAAGGACGTCTGAAAGTTGAGTCATGGCATCTGGACTTTCTTTCTTTAAGGTGAAGGACGTGACGCCAAAATGACTTCTATCGGCCTCTTTGAGGATGTTTTTAATGTTGCAGTGTTGATCTGGAGGTGTCTCTCTCTCTCTCTACCTCTCCAGCTCTTGTATAGGACAAAGACAGCACACTCTGAAGGTCAGGTCTGTCATGTCCGACGCAAAAAACGAAGGCAGATCATTAAAACGTGTCCGTCGGCGATGGTTTACACAGAGGTGAGAAACACTGGTGACCCAGATTCTCCACAGCAACGCAGAGCTCCACATACAGACCTCCAGGACGCACTTGATGGCTTTATTACATAAAACAAGTCGTGATGAAGCTACAGCCTCAGTGCGCTTGGTACGGACACACAGGCTTGGTACGGACACACTCACAATTCATTTTTCTGAGGGGCGTAAAGGCCAGAGACATCAATTCTTTGTGCCCTTTGGACAATTTAGAAGGCTTTACGCATAGACATGTCTCGTCAATGCATTCAATCAAAATTATTTTTACAGAAATCTGTCTGAACCGGTTATACTAAGAGATCGCTTGTAATGCATTTAACCATTTTAGTAATAAAATTTCATTGGGCAACAAATCATTATAACAATTCTAAAAAGTACTTTACTTTGATCAAAAGTTGCTACACTAAAGCTAAACTAAAGCACTTACATTTACAGCATGTATCAGGCTATTGATAAATGCTGAATAAAGCACTATTAAATACATTCATGTTAACAGCTAAAAAGTAAGAAATTGCAGTAACCTGGCAAATTGTGATAATAGACTATAATTGCTGTAAATACACTTCTTGTATTTACAGTTTTATAAATATATATATTTTAGCATTAATAACTGTGATGTGATATGTAACTATCAAGGGCAGGGTGGTGACTTTGAAGATCATAGTGATACAGGTTCAAGGGATGCAGAGAGCTTGCACAAATCCAAAATGAAGTAAAACAACATTAACCAACATTATTTCTCAATTCCCTCCTGCTTTTAAGGATCCTGTAAAAAATGCGAGAGATTCCAGTTCTGGGCAGGTTTCCAATATAAACCTCTCTGTGCATTTCTGCATTTCCCCCGGGGAGGCTGGCCCAGTCCAGGCCAATCTAAATAACCATGCAGCTTGAACAAAGCCACGCCTGCCCTTTTACCCCTGCCGTCCTTAAGCCACTCAGTCCCAACCAAGGAGCCGCACCCACCCGGCTGAAGAAGCAGATGGTGAAATCCCAAACACGCACCCAGTGGCAGGGCACCGCCAGACAAAACAGTGCACACTCACATCTACTGCAGCTGCCTGTGTTGATGTGTGCATGTGGTCGGTTGGGCCCTGGCTCGACACGCGACACGGTTTCCGTCTAGGCGCAGGATGCGGAGCCGCACTGGCTTCCTGTTGGGTGCTGGTGTGATAAGCTACGTGCACATCCTCTTCTACAACCACAGAGCTCAGCAGGCTCCAGACCTCAAAAATTCCTTCAACAGACATCCAAAGGGCTGCCCAAATAAGCACCATTAATCTGTTGTTGCTTACAGCATGCATGCTTTATACCTACAAATGATGTACAGACGGGCCCTGAGTTGGATAAATCAATTGTTTTCTATCCTCAAATGAGTTTTTTCGTCTTCTGCAGGGGGTGCAGGTAAAGACCGACTACATTCCTCTGCTGCAGTCGCTGGCCATGTACGGGTGGAGACTCACCTGCGTCCTGCCAACTCCCATCACCAAGACAAACAGGTAAACTACAGACCCCGTCAGCTACCTTGTCACCTCTGACCACGTTATTTCTGCTGTGACACTGTCACTTTATCCAGCCTCGGTGGTCCGAAATTGACTGCTCATTACTGACTTTCTAATAAATATTGGCAGGTGGGCTGCAGGCAACCTCTATAGTATGTCCAAGAAGCAGATATGCCCCATAAGGGGGTCTGTCTGTGCATGTCTGTGTGTATTTAATACACAGGGCTGTGGTTCTCGATTCATTTCTAAAGCTCATTTAAAGTTGTTAAATGTTTTAAAAGCTCATTGAACTCCTCGATAATCAGGAGAGCGAGGTTTTCATTTTACTGTGTGTGGTGGTGGGGAGCGGTGAGGCCTGGATGAAGGGGGTTCACTCGCGCGGCTGGGCTGCTGGTGGAGCAGGGCTGCAGGTCTTTGAGAAGGTCCGTGCTCCGCGGGAATCTAACGGATGTTTGCTGATAACGTAAGATTGGTAGCTCCTGTCTGTGCCCACCTGTCCAGACCCAGCGTGAGCTGCTTCCCATGTGATTGCTTGCTTGTGTTTCCCCTTCCCTCATATGTCAGCCGCGGGATCGCTCCACGGCATTGCTGATTAATTGCAGGTCTATTTTAATCTTATAGAAATGCCACATGACACAGGCAATATGGCTAATTCATCAGAGCGCTGCCCTAGATATAACACAGCATTTGCATTTCGGTCCGCAACATGAAAGGTAGCAACCTATTTACAAGAATGTGTATTTAATTCTGTACTTTTTTTGTTATTGATTTTTGGGAATGACTAAAGATTTACTTTTCTGCATATTCTGTTTTTGTTATATTTGTGTATAAATATATTTTTTGCAATACAGTCAAAGTTCCCATTAGACCAGCAGTTTCCATTAATTCATTGAAACATAAAAGTGAACAGCAGAATTAAAAGCAAAAACTGCATGCAAAGAGTGCTATACACTGCAATACATTATACTGCATATTTTATTTATGTATTTGGTTGTAAGGAAGTATGTAAATGTAAACATAACTATTTATAGTGTACAGTTTGATACCTCCGACGACCACAATAAAACCACTCTTTGCACTAAAGTGCTTGTGTCTGTGGCACCAGTCTGGGGCTGCTGTAGAGCCAAGAGCCTTTAACTGTAATGAAGCTAAATATGCAGCACTTGGTTGTGAAATCGGGTGAACTGGGAGAGCAGCACAGACGGGGTGATGTTCTGCCCGGTTCATAAGCCCGAGCTAGAAATCTCCGAGCCTGTCTGACGCGGAGCCTGAGATTTGTTGTGAGCTCTGCAGTTTATAACTTCTCAGCTTGGAGATTAGGACTCTGCCAGTGAACCTCTGGTAAGGGATCAAGGACGGAGAAGATAGGGCAGGCGGGAAGAGAGACGAAGAGAAGAGGAGAAGAGGAACGTGGTTTTCCCTCTGAGGCCTGAGCTCTTCGTTTGAAGTATCTGTGTAGTTTATCTACCTTTTAACACAACTTTGACATATATGGAGTTGTTTTTTTTTCTGAGCTGGAAGTGGACTTCACTCTCATACTCTTGAGAATCCACAAAAGATGACACAGGATAGAAGCGAGAGAGAGAGAGAGAGAGAGAGAGAGGAAACACCACAGCTATCCATTGTTCCCAGTTTTCCCAAGACCTCAGTTTACCAGAGGAAGGAAGACAGTAGAGAGAGAAAAGGTCATCTCACTACTGTAAAAATCCCACCAGCACTGATGTTTGTTTATTGCTTGGTGCACCTCTGGCCATCTTCTCACATACGTTCATTCCCACATCATGGTAATCCGGTCTCAGAGTGCAGATGTTTTTGTTCGTTCGGGGCGCTGTGATGAATGTGAACTAAATGTTTGCCACATAATACAATGGGTAAACAAGCAGGGCAGCTTACTGTTCACAGACTGACAAGCTAACTGCGCCCCCTAGTGGCTGACAGGATTGAACGTAAACAGGTTCCTCAGAGGTTCCTCTGGCTTCAAGGTTCCTTATTCCAATTTTTTTTCTGTTTTATACCATTGTTCTGTGGCGCTCAGTGATGGAAGTCTGTCCACGAAGCAAATCGTTTTCCTGCAGCGACCCGTCCTGCCCCGCAAGAAGAGAGACTCTAAGGTACGTGGCTCCTTATCCCTCTCTGTCGCTCATGGCACTCATAAGCCCTCTCCTTCACACTCCTTCTCACAGCCCTGGAATTGCTCGTGTTTGCCAGCAGACAAACATACAGATCTCTCTCCAGACCCATTTCCCACATCTTTACACAGATCCTCCATTTTGTGGCCCACACACGTCCACAGCTCAGCGGAGGCAGAACTAATAATGCTGCACAGGAAGTCAAGCCAAATGGGACTGTGTGATGCTCTGATCAATGTTTTGATAGACATCTCTCAAGCAACCTACTTTTCCATCTCAAAATGATTTCATACCCTTCTGCTACTTCTTATATAATATAATATACATTAATTATTATATAATCACCACAAGATCATTTACAGTATTTGTTGCTATTTGTTGGAGTCCATGTCTCAACGTATCTTAGCTGTAGAACACTAGGCCGGTGGTTTTAATGTTTTGATAGGTGTGTGTGGGGTTTTTTTATGACCTTGTATTAACTCAAAACACTCAATTTCTCTGTGAGGCAAATATAAATTACAATATTCCTTTGTAAGCAGATACCAGACCGATAAAGCTTTCAGAGCCTAGCCCTGCTCAGACTGAGACTTAACTCGCCGTGCCCTGTGGCCTTCTGTGGGAAATTCAAACATGGCTCAGGTGTGGCTCTTTCCAAACGGCACACTGCATTGTTTAGATTGTCTTACTGCCAGACTGTTTTTTTTCTTGTAGTGACTCTTGAGAACAGTCTCAGTGAATAAAGCCCTGTTTTATCCCTCATAATTTCCTCAGTCCCTTGGCTCATTTCAATAATGAAGTTTTTCTTCTGCCATTCTCATTTTCTGAGGCCTTAACGCTAAGAGCTTGAATTCTGTGAGTCCTCATGAAATCATCATGTGTTTCAGAACCTCATCTTCAAGACAAGAAACAAGTCCAGCAAGAATTCAGTCAAAGATGCACCAAAGGGCAAAAAGAAGAAAAACTCCCCCCAGGCTGAGAACGAGCTGGACGACCAAAAGATCGGTGACGGATTAGAAAAGACATCCAAAGAAGAAAGCATGGGAGTGAATAACAGAACGGAGATCCCAGACTCCGAGGTCCCAGAGGTCACTCCTGGACAGAATGATAGCACCGCAACAGCAAACAATGAAGAGGAGGATAACAAATGGGGGGATGGTGTGGACGAGATCAGGACAGAGCATGAAGATCAGAAAGCAGAGGCCGATGTGAAAGAGGAGCAGAAGAGTGGTGAAATGAGGTCAGATGCTGAGGAAGACCGAGATGGGAATGGGATAAAGCCTGAGATTGGCGATGATGGCGAGGTGAAGGAAGGAGAGGACGCCACAGCATCTGAGCAGGACAGACTTCTCAGCTCAGGGGCTAAGAATGGTGAGGTTGCCGTCCAACACAACTCATCTGCAAAGCAAGATCAGGCCCCAGTGACCAGTCAGGAACTGCATGTGGAGAGTGTTCTGACCCACTAATAAAAACCCACTTGCACCAGACCAGAGGAGCAAATAGCAGCTCCTCTGTCCCCCTACCCCCATCCAAGGAGTGAATTAGACCAGCACCACCGCCTCTGGCCATGTCCTACTGGTCCACTCCAGTGGACTCGGACAGACACGGCTCACCGCTGCCCCTGGCCCGAAGCCTGCCCTTCCTGTACTCGATTCTTCACACTACAGAAGGATTCTATACAGGCAAGGGGGAGGACAGAAGCAGAACCATTGGATATTTAAAGCATATGGAGTATGTGCTAAGAGGAGGGGGGTGTGAAGACAGACTTGGTGACTCACATTTCCCCTTCATGTACACCATCCTGTGTGGTGTTATTACAGCTCTAGTTCATCAGTGGGGCGCAGTCGCACTTTCATTAACCACATCAACCACTATCTTCAATGTCCAGGGTCGTATTAACCTCACATTCTCCAAATATGAAGTCAATTTCACTGTTTTTGAAAATAGTTTAGGCTTAATAATGAAATACTACTGGGGGAAAACTGATACATGAAGAGTTTCAACATGAGTTTATGTTCTGGGTGTGGTTTATGGGAAAAGTTCCAATCAAAAGATGTCAGAAAATCAACAAAGCAATGTTGGCATGCTTCATTTTCTGTTCAGTCAAAACAGGAAATCTGGTGGGATTTTGAGTATTTATTGAGAAATATTTGCCAAAAAGAAAATTACAAGAAATTAACATGTTTTTATTATTATTGAAACTGCCTATTAGCTGGCTAATGGGAATCAGGAGAGAGCTGAAAGAAAATCCTTAAGGTAAAAACAAGAAGAACATGCACCACAAAGAAAAGACAGAACTTGACAGAGAGAATCAAGTGACCATGGATGAGAACATTTCTGCGTTGGGTGGCAGAATGTGTATGTGCATTGTTTACCTCGTTCTATCACATTTATCCAACCGTTTGACAGGTAATGTGAAACTGATTTAACTTTTAACCTTCAAATGTCTGACGATATTGTGAACTCAAAACCTAGTACATTTATACAGGGTTGTACCATGTGATTGTAGTGTAGGGAGTTAGGAGCTTAAATCCAAAAGTGGCTGTTGAAGGTGGGGCTGATGGGGTCAGGCTTTCTGAGTGGAGCCCAACGTGGCCGCCTGACCCCCAGTGAGGGCCGGAGAGACGGACTCAGTGGCCATGTGGTCAGCTTTAATGAAGGGAGGTGGTGGGGGTCAGCCTCAGACCAAAATGACTTTTCTACTGCCTGCTCAGATGGAAGCATCTCACACAAGCTCGATTACGTCCTGACTACTGCGCCGAAGGTGTTGATTTCAATCGATCCCAATATCCTCTGAGAAAATGTAGTGTGGGTTGGGCTGCTGTATAATGTTTTTCCCTTCATGATGATCAATTCACATGTTATACCACAGGCTCTTGTAATGATGAAAGCTGTTTCCAAGTCATTTCTGATGTTGCTTTGAAGTCCTATTGTGTATCCTGACAGTTTTGATCTGGTGTAAATCATGATTTGTTTGTTTCCTGTAAGGTTTAAATTTCTTGTTATGTCAAAGTTCTAGTCATCTACAGATCTAGTTGTAATTTTTTTCATTTAATATTGTACAAAACGCAAAGTGTTAGTGGTCATTATATCATTATATATTGCAGTGGATTTAGAACTAATTTCATAACAAGTGAGCCACTTGTGAGGCCTTTTATTCTGGTCATGATACTGGCGTGTATAATATCGCAGGTAACATACAGGGAATAACAAGCCTTCCCTTCATCTGGGTTTCCCTCCATAGGGTCGTCGGGTCAGCAGAAACCCCCACTGTGATTGTTTGTTGTAGATTAATTATGCTCCGCTGTCAGGAAAGCATGTAGACTCAGATTCTCTTGGGCAAAATGAAATGAGAATATGGTAGAGAACACGAACTGGGACCTGGCACTTCCATCAGCTAAATGATGCAGAACCGTGTTTACTTGGCCCCTGGTAGCTGTGGGATAACCTGTGAGTAATGTTAGAGCTCAGCCACTGTGTAGAACATCCTGTCCTCTATCATGTACAAATGTAATATGCTATTTCCTCCTCTTATGTAACCACATACTGTATGTGTCTTGAAATCTTCAGCAGTGGCAGTGCAGTTGTTCTTCTTAATAATGGACAGTTAATAATGTGCTTCAGACATCCTGTTTTTTTTTTTCTTCTGCTGTTGTAAAATGGATGGAATCGATTGAAGGTGACAATAGCATTGGATGTGTATTTAATGGTTGTCCTGAGTTTGGATTGTGTTCATGACCACTTCCTCCATTTTGAAGGTTGCTTCTTTTGATTGTCAGCCATAGTTTTAAATGGCAGCCTGCCATAGTAAAGCATAAACATTGTTTGTATGGAAAAGTATTATTAATATGTTTTATGGCATCTGTACAATTTGTATATTATAAATATGATTTATATTCTATTTGCATTTGTGTTTTTCTTACGCCTGTTGGTATGTTTGTCAGATGTGAAAACCACCAAATATATTAAATATAAGTAGTTCAAGTGTTAATATCTTGTGTAAAACATTCTGATTATGCGCATCTTGACATGAACCTGTTATGAGTGTTATACAGGAAGTATGTATAATAATAAGAGAAAGATGTTTACTGATGTATTTTATGTGCCATGTAAAAGCTCTTTGTTCAATGTTCAGATGCATTTCTGCAGATGCAGACTGGGTCAAGTTCTCTAGATGCCGCTTCTCAAGTCACATGGACAATCTCAAGCCCTCTCAAAGCAACACTAAGCGTCATGGTGCTCATGGTTTCTATGGTGATCCCTTTGGAAGACACAACAGCAGCACAAGGTGCATAAATACCTCATCAGCCGTGTCCCTCAAAGGAAGTGCTAATGGCAGCTCAATTAACCAGAGAACCAATGTAAAAATACATTGGTGCCTCACAGCAGGACATCTATAGATCCCATGATGACATATGGAAACCTCTATGTGGGGAGGGATTCTGAACTCATCTACACAAAAGCAAACAGAATTCCAGACACAGTACTTGAGGTTTCCTTGCGTCCCTCAACACCACGTTCAGATGTGCCATTAGATATAAACAGTAACAGTGCCATCTAAAGGCCATATTCAGCAGGTGCCATTACAACCTTACCCATGCTCAAGGCATATTTCCACCATGAGACTTGTTAAGCCCAATTAAGATTTTCAGAAAATGCCCTAAATGGTCATCACTGAGTGATTAAACGGCAATTTGGCCTGAGAGGCCTGTTCTGAGGATAATGTTTGGCCACTCGGTTATTACTTGCGGTGCCCATGGTTGCGCTTCGGAAGCTCTTGTGACAAGCAGCCAGTGCCAGTGCAGATGATCCACTCTCCAATTAGAAGACACAATTACCTCCTGGTTTTCCCACTGGTCCTGTTATCTACTGGTGTCAGACACTAAAGAAAGGATAAATTAATTACCTTTATCTACACATTTGCTAATTAGCTTCTTTACAGGAGGTAAAAATGTGCTTGTATCAGCACTGTGTTCAGGCTTGTTTTGATCAACCCTCTGGTTATGTGGTAAAAAATACGGTCGTGCTGCTCTCTACTGTTTATCTCTGACAGAATAATCAGGGATGCTGTTTTGTCTTGTCAGACTCAGAGCGAACCTTGAAGTGTCATTAAGATCTCACAGGGTGGGGTGACATGCCAGTTTTATTTGCTAATGGATTATTTGCAACAGATCTGCTTTTTTTTTTTTAAAGGTACAGAGGATATCAAAGACATGGGTAGCAGAAAAAACCTGGGGGGAGAATAAAGAGTGGATTAATCCCATTTCCCATACTTCCACACAGAAATTCCTATTAGTCGTGCGAGTCGTTGGGATGACAGGACAGAATCTGACCTCTCACCTCACAGGCAGTTTACTGCTGGAAGCTGGAACAGCAGTGGAAGCGGACATCGTTCAGGGTGGAGTCGTCCAGACCGTACTGGAACTCTTCCATCTTGGTCTCGATGCCACAGATGCCACCGTCTGTGCACTCCTGGCTCCAGTGGCCATACTCGCCCCATTCCATGCCCACCCCCTCCAGGGAGGGGTTGCTGCTGCAGCGGAACTTGATGTTGTTGGCCGAGGTGTCATCGCCAAACATGCCCTGGGATGGCTCCACGCGCAGCTGGAAGGACTTCAGAACTCCGCTGGGGCACCACTGGGTTTCTGTCCATTCACCATAGCTGTGAGACACACGGAAGTTCACCAACCATACACACGCTTAATCCCAACCCCACTTATTGTCAAATCTAAGGGGCATTCACAGCAGGTACAGTTTTGCGTTCTTCGCATTTCTGTTTGTCCTCATGCATCACATTTTATTAGTTTATTGACGCATAAGAGTTTTGTTCACTTGCACATTTTAAACCAGCCACGTTTACCCTACAGTCTGACTTAAACAGGCCATTACATCATATTTATGACTATTAATTATTCCTGTCATTTATAGCAATTTACATATGTGTGTAGATGTTGTTCACAGTCTTACTATCCCGTGTGAGACTCCACAGTGTACAGGAAACTCCTGTCCTCCTTCTTGCCACAGATGAGGCGAATCCCATTGAGAGCAGTGTCATCCAGCCCATACTGGTTACCCTCCACCTAAACAAGGTGCAAAAAGGTTAAATAAATGTCACACTTCAAAAGTATACACCACAGAATAATCATTTACATTAAGAAGCACAGAACCACTGATAAGCAAATTCCAAGCTCTTGAGTCTGGACTTTTTAAATACAATTTTTTGCTACAAAATCAAACATTCATGCTCCTTTGTTAGTATATATCTATAGAATTATTTTGGGTGAGATTAATAATAGAAAGTTGTTTTGCAATAATTACAATATGGTGGGTAGTGAAAATCTGGTGTTATTGTGTTTACCCGTAAACTGAATCCAACGGCGAAGAATTCGTCAGGACACATCTCTGGCCAGGTCCAGTTCCCAAATTCCCCGCCATTGTTTGCAGTGAGCATGGAGGTGTAGGCTCTGCTGTTGAATTTGACTCCTGCTTTCATTGAAAAGGACTTCTCCTTGACCCCACACAGTCCTGTGGCCACAGCAGCCAGAAAGCAGAGTGTAGTGAAGGAGTTCATGGCTGCTCTACAGTCGCACAGAAAGCAAGGTGAGACTGTGTGCCGGGCATTAACGGCCTTTTTATATGTTCCTTGGGATAGATATACATAGTGGTCTGGCATTCCCTATCAGTGTTAATCATTTACCAAACTCATGGGAAGGAACAACTGATATGCCATGAGAATATTATAAAATATTATCAATTACATAAAATTTCAGCATAAAATGTAATATTTTAATAATAATATGTTTAATATTAATATCTTCAAAGGTATGCTTCTGTGGAGCATAGAAAGGAATATTACAGTAACAATATTTATTGAAAAACTTGGTTTGTAAAAAAATATTAAAATAACCATATTTGAAAAAATATGGTTTGTAAGTTTATTTTATCTACTGTTCATAAAACAGCCCATAATATAACCCATGGTCAGATCAGTGTATGGATGGTCACTGCAGCTCTTTAGAAATGTATATCAAAAACCAATATTATGAAAATGTGTGACTTTCCCACGTTTCTGCTGGAACTACTATCTCTCTCTTGTGCTGCATCATCATCATCACATGGGCTGCAGATTTTACCTTGAACATACCTTTATTTCACGAACATATATATGAACAGTCTTCATTGTTAATTGTAGTTCAAAATTATAAATGCATCATACGCTTGGACGAACCACTGTAGTCTGTATGTGCTGCATTAAAGGTAGGACTAATAATAAATGATTTAATGTTTCCTAGGGGAAATTAGTTTTCACTGTGAATATTGCGGGTTGGCCTAATTACTTTGAGACTGGAATATATTATTTTGCAAAAAGATTGTGTGTGCCTGGGAGAATGTGTAGACTTCATAGGTCGTGAGATTCTGAGATTCTGTATGTGTGCATTCCGCTGAGCTTGTCCAGTTTTTGGCCCATATGTGACACAAACATTGCATGTGTGACAAGAGTTAAAATAAATAGAACCCAGTGATGGTGCGATATTACCAACATGCACTCCTGAACAAAACATTTTATTTTCATTTCCATTTTAATACAGCAGAAGAAAAAATGAACAAGCTCTAAACTAAACAGCTCCTGTGCCTAGATAAGACACTATTGTGTTGATAACACATCATTTACACACAGATACAGACACACACACACACATTTTTTACATTTACATTTTTACAGCCCTTATCCAGGGCGACTAGTTACAGGGACAGTCACCCTGGAGCAACTTAGGGTTAGGTGTCTTGCTCAGGGACACAATGGTAGTAAGTGGGATTTGAACCTGGGTCTTCTGTTTCGTAGGCGAGTGTGTCACCCCTAGGCTACTACCACCCACACGGGGCACACACAGGGGCAGTGGTTGGCATAGCAGGTCAGGAAACAGACCCATTGCCGGTTCGAATATCTAACTGCCAAGGTGCTACTGAGGTGCCACTGAGCAAAGTACCATCCCTCAGGGGTTAAAAGACCACATTTCACTGTGTGCACTGGGTGCTGTCCTGTGGTGTGCCACATGTGACAACTAATCACTTTCACACACATTTTTATCATTGCCTATCCTTGAAAACTGTGCAACAGGCTTCATCCATGTACATTTTAAATTTATGGCATGTATCACATGCCCTTATCCAGAGCAAATTACAATCAGAAAATATGGGGACAGCCCATGGGCGAGTGTATTACCCACCAGTCTACTGCCACCTCATCCTCTGGGTGAAAGATGAATCACAAAGATGAGATTCTCTATATGATTCTCCAGCGACACCTAGTGGATGACCTGCTGCTAACAAAAACCTGCAGACAGTCGATGGAGGCTAGAGTCCCTTGACATCTATGTTACATTCATTTTGGATAAATGTTTCATAGCTTAACATTCCCAGTTCAACGGAATTTGTGTTCAAGTACATTAAACCTACAAACATTTCTTATTAGTCCCCATTTTATCCTTTATTAGTCCCACAAGTCCCATCGAAACCTTGCTGGTTAAAACCCCAAACTGCCAAGGTGCTACTGAGCAAAGCACCGTCCCCACACACTGCTCCCCTTTCATGGCTGCCCACTGCTCACCAAGGTGATGGGTTACATTTACACTTGACATTTATCAGCATTTATCAGACGCCCTTATCCAGAGCGACTTACAATCAGTAGTTACAGGGACAGTCCCCCCCTGGACCAACTCAGGGTTAAGTGTCTTGCTCAGGGACACAATGGTAGTAAGTGGGGTTTGAACCTGGGTCTTCTGGTTCACAGGCGAGAGTGTTACCCACTAGGCTTTTTTTTAATTGCAGAGGACACGTTTCATTGTGTGCTCTATTAACTTTTCTTTCACAAGTTCGAGATGTACTGTTGTATGCATTTAAAATGTGATTGTTTCTAGTGGTGTACATTCCATCTAAAAAAATATCCCCATTACCTATTTTTTTCCACATTTTATGTTCAACCTGGATTAAATTAATTTTCACCCCAAAATTCCACACACAGTACTCATTAAGCAATTATCTCCATAATTAACAAAGATGAAAACATTTGCAAATTATTAAAAAACAAAATAAACAGTCATGGCCAAACGTTTTGAGAATGTCGCAAGTAGCACTTTTGTGTGGCACAAACAATATTTTTTTGCTGGTCCTCCTCAGTGGTTGCACCTACGTGCCAGGGATGTACCATACCACCATATTTCCTTTTTCGATCCGAAGTAAAATTCAGGTTGATAGATACTGATACTTTATACAAAAACTAAATGTGTTTGGAAAATAAATAAAAGGGGGGGACCACTGCTCTAAGGCTCTGACAACAGTGAATGAACAGGTTATAAACGTTTTGTGTCTCCGTGAAAATGACTCTGATGTTAAACAATATTTCTGTGTGGCATTCCACAAAGTCTCTCATGCCCCACACTTTGAGAATCACAAATCACAAAATTAACAAATAACTTGATTAAATTGATTCTGGTGAGGCCCTGAACAAGGAAGTGATGTTGTTAGTGAAGGCCCGTCTTGATGAGCGGCCGGACAGTTTGCGAAACGATTTGCAAAACTGGTTGCAATACAAAATGCATTTTTTTAAGAAACATATAATAAAGGATTGCATCAGCACTTTGGACATTGAATTGCCATTTGCAAAGTGAATTGCCATTTGAATAAATGTGCAGAAAACCCATTGCAAAATAGAATGCAAAATAGAATGAAAATATCAGAGAACTAAGGTTGCCTTCAGAGTAAAATGATTCAGGAGAGTGTAGGTATCCGTGGCCCTGCGATGCTACCAGCTCAACTCAACACGGAAACGAACGAGTCATTTTGGGAAGTGGATCGGTTCGGAACGGTCCCTTAAAAGATTAGTTTTGAACAAATCATTCGCGAACGACACAACACTTGTCTTGGCCCTTCAGTGGTGGAATAAACCTCCCGTAGAGGTCAGAGCAGCACGGCAGCTTATGACCTATATCTTCAGACAATGCTTAGACTAACTTGTAAACGCTTTATTTTAAGAAAAACTACAATAGAGTACATAAAATGACTGTATTCATAGTTGGGGTCCTAGTGAACCACAACTGGTTACTTTCACTGATGGCCACCTAAAAGCACGTTGTAGTTCGCTCTGGAAAAGGGCATCTGCCAAATGCCGCAGTGGTGGCCTAGTGGTTAAGGAAGGTTGTAATCAGAAGGTTGCTGGTTCGAATCCCAATCCGCCAAGGTACCACTGAGGTGCCACTGAGCAAAGCACCGTCCCCACACACTGCTCCCCGGACGCCTGTCATGGCCGCCCACTGCTCACTCAGGGTGATGGGTTAAATGCAGAGGACAAATTTCACTGTGTGCACCATGTGCTGTGCTGCTGTGTATCACGCGTGACAATCACTTCACTTTCTTTCTTTCTAAATTTAATTGTAACGTCCACCGCAAATGACGCTTTCCTAGTGGGACACGATGCGGACACGATGACAGACAGCAAAATAAACCAATTACATTTTGGAAGTTGGTGGCGGCAGATGAGGCCCCGCCCACCACCGAACGCTTGATAATTGTCCCACCGGAAGTGACGCGTAGTTAGTCACGGCGCGCCGGGAAGGAATGAGCTGGCAGTGAACTGCGGCGACGAACGTTGCTGGGAATTCGGGTTAAGTTGTCAATCCGAATCCATCCCGATGGAGGCGGCGGTCACTTCGCCTCTGGACAGGTATCGCTCGGAAGGCTTTCCGCGCTCGCCTCCGATTACGCGTGTTTTCGTAGCGCGTGGCAAGAAATCGAATCTCTTTGTAAAAATCTCGGCGTCTGCGTGGAAGTCGCCGCGGAACGGCCTGTTTTGTTTCCTTTAATCCCATAAAAAAAAAACGTTGTTCGGCCCCGGGTGGAAAACCAGGCTGGCCCGCCCGTCCAAACTACGTTGCCGCCATTTTCCTCCCGTCGGCATGGCGACTGTGGCGGCGGCGGCGACGTTCCCGGGATGCGGGGCCGCGCGTCGTCCTCCGCTGTTAATTGGCGCGTTGCCGTCGCGTCGCGTTTACGCGTGACGCTGCATCGGTTGTAACCGTGGTGACGCAGCCGCTGCCCGCGCGTCCGGTGGCGCGTTCACGTTCGTGTTTACAAACACTCCGTCCATGTGACGACCGGTTCGCGACACGACTCGGCGTTACGAGTCTGCTGCCACCCACGTATGCTTGTATTTAACCATTTTTAGCCTCAGATATGTTAATGTCTAGCGATGTGACTTGGCTTGTGTATTAGACGTTTTCCGGCCATGTGAAAGTGAAGGGATTGTCAATGTGATGCTGAGCACACGGTCCACTGCATTTAACCCATCTCCCTTGGTGAGCAGTGGGCAGCCATGACAGGGGAGCAGTGTGGGGACGTGGCACCTTGGTGGGTCCAGATTCGAACCGGCAACCTTCTGATTACTGGGGCCGCTTCCTTAACCGCTAGGCCACCACTGCACCCTAATGTGCTAGAATTCCATTATTATTCCTACAGTACAAATTCTGGGTTTTTCATTATCTGTAGCTGCTCCCTGGGAACAGGCCTGTCTCCCGTTGGTGGCCTGGAGATGAGCGTGTCCAGCTCAGGGAAGCGCATTCGTAAGCCCTCGCTCCTGTTCGAGGGCTTTGAGAGTCCAGCTTTGCTTAATGCACCGCCCACCCCTGGGCCGACTCTGCCCTACCAACCCCCTGTCAGAGACCCAAGCCGGCAGGGCCGCATGACCAATCAGCTGCAGTTCCTCCAGAAGGTCATGGTGAAGGCACTGTGGCGCCACCACTTTGCTTGGCCCTTCCATGAGCCTGTGGATGCCGTGCGGCTCAACCTGCCGGTGGGTGACCGTCGCGTCCACGTTTCATTTGCAAATGAAGCAAAATTTGCATTTTAGTTCTTTTAAATTTTTTTTTTGGACAGGACTACCATAAAATAATCACACAGCCAATGGACTTGGGCACAATCAGGAAAAGGCTGGAGAACAACTTCTATCGAAACGCTAGCGAATGCATAATGGACTTTAACACAATGTTCACCAACTGCTACATCTACAACAAGGTAGGCATGCGTCAGCAAAGCCAGCTTTTTTACTTCTGCCTCCTTTTTGCCGACTTTGCTTGTCTCTGTTTGCAGCCGACAGATGACATTGTGATGATGGCTGAGACTCTGGAGAAGGTTTTCCTGCAAAAGGTGTCTCAAATGCCAGATGAGGAGATGGAATTGCCCCCTCCAGCGCCCCGCAGCAGATCATCCAAAAGCTCGAAAGGCCGCAAGAGCAAAAGTAAATTGCTTGTGGAGCGTAAATAGATTTGCGTGGTACTCGCCAGAATCAGAAATGTGCGCCTCACGTGGGGTCCCTGCCGTTCATTTCCAGGTGGATTAAGTTCAGCTCAGCAGGTGCCAGCTGTGTCTCAGTCTGCTTACTCGTCCTCCTCACCCGACATGGCCGACTCGCGCTACTATACACCTCCGCCGCAGACGATGCCAACCAAGAGCCTGCCGCCTCCAACCGTTCTCGGGGGCCCTGGCATGCTTGTACTGCCCCAGCTCACTGCCAAGGTGACTGCTTTGCTGTGTCAGAGTTTGTCTTCTGACCAAATTAACCCAAAGGGTGTCTTCACTTTGACATTTTGAAGGAACCACTGCCTTTTTTTTTTTTTTTTTTAAATAAGACAAATTTTAATTTTCTTCTTTTATTGTTTGGCCTAGAGTTCTCCTGTCATTAGAAAAATCTCTTTATTTCCCTTCCACAGAAGAAGGGTGTGAAGCGTAAGGCGGACACCACCACCCCCACCACCGTGCCATATCCAATGGCAGTCTCGGCCACGGCTGCAATGGGCGGAATGGGTAAGGGCAGAGGACTGGGTATGGATGGGCAGCTCTCCCTCATGCCCATCTCTGTGGATTGCCAGGCCGGCCTGGAGCCCGTGCTGCCGGGTAAGATCCTGGCCCGTCGGCGGGAGAGCGGCAGGCCCATCAAGCCGCCCAGGAAAGATCTGCCGGACTCCGTGCGACAGACCCAGCTGTCTCGCCGCGGGAAGCTCGGCCCGCAGCTGCGCTACTGCAGTGGAATTCTCAAAGAGCTGCGCTCAAAGAAGTACACTGCCTATGCCTGGCCCTTCTACAAGCCTGTCAACGCCTCCGCGCTTGGAATTCATGACTACCACGACATTATCAAGCACCCAATGGACCTAAGTACCATCAAGGTATGAAGAGTCTGGAATCTGATCTAAAGCATACGGTTTAACAAGTGTTTAAAAATGAGAGAAATTCGTTGGTTCTCAATCTGATTACATGACACAACCTCATTGGGCACATCACCCAGATATTCATGGCGCTGGTTCCCCGTGATGCCCTGAATCAATTTCTAGCAAGGATCTCCCAATACGATACGTATCATTATAAAATTTTATCACAATATATTGGGATGCTGCACATACTGCCATAGTTCACTGAAAATGTTAAAACTGAGATGAAGTACAAGATACTGAGATTCGTCTGTCATGTTTTGAGATTTCAAACATTGAGGTGCCTGAAATGCTGAGTAATTCTGAGCACCCAGCTGTACGGTGCCATACAGTGGGAGAGGGGATTTACAGTCAAACTGTATGGCTGGTTCTCTTCTCTGTTACAAAAGAAAATAGCACCACTAGGTTGACTAAATTTGCATAAAAAAAATATGGACATTTGATGTGCCTGTATCAATAGAATATCACCACGTACAATATTGTGGTATATTGCTGTATTGATAATAGGTGGTAGTAGCCTAGTGGATAACACACTCGCCTATGAACCAGAAGAACCGGGTTCGAATCCCACTTACTACCATTGTGTCCCTGAGCAAGATGCTTAACCTTTCCAGGGGGAAACTGTCCCTGTAACTACTGATTGTAAGTCGCTCTGGATAAGGGCGTCTGGTAAATGCCGTAAATGTACTGAGATAACTGAGTGTCATGTAGGTCTGCACCCGCCTACTAGTTCCCAGTTGATAACGAGATAAAACCCGAAAACAGAACATTTCTTGTCTTCAGTTAACTCAAAATGTGCGCTTATCTGAAACGTCTATGTACATTTTATGTTCTCACACTTTTAATTGAGAAGCACCGCAGTCATGCTGAGCTTGAATGTTAGTCCTCATCTGTAATTTGCTCCGTATAATTGCTTGTAATGCGCTGAAAATGCTCGTAGTGTGGGTGTCATGGTTGTAATTAAAGCCCTCCCTCCCTTCCAGAGAAAGATGGATGAGAGGGAGTATAACGACTCTCAGCAGTTTGCTGCTGACGTCAGACTCATGTTCTCCAACTGCTACAAGTACAACCCTCCTGACCATGAAGTGGTAGGCATGGCCCGCAAGCTTCAGGTACTCGACGTTTATTAAATTGCTCTGCCAGATTGGAGCTTTTCGTGAACTCGTTGAGGATTTTTGTATTGCGCTGCTGTGTGAACAGCATCCTTCTCCTGTGGTCCCATCCTCAGGATGTCTTTGAGTTCCGCTTTGCCAAGATGCCTGACGAAGTTCTTGAGGAGGACATGGTTCCTGTCTCTGTTGGCCGGGCAATGGGGTTGCTGGGCAGGCACTCCTCCTCCACCACCTCTTCCTCGTCGTCATCTTCCTCGTCGTCGTCCTCGTCTGAGAGTGAGCCTAGCAGTGAGAGTGAAAGTGAGGGCAGCCCAAGTTCTGACAGTGAGGAGGAGCGAGCTCAACGACTGGCCCAGCTTCAGGACCAAGTCTGCACACAGGTACCCTGCTGCCTGTAGAGTAAATTTCACACGCACATCTTGGTATTTTCATTAACATCAGGCGTATGATTTCCACAGTTATGAATCATTGACCGCTGTGTAATAATGTGCTCCCACCCACAGCTCAGAGCCGTACACGAGCAGCTGGCCGCCCTGTCGCAACCCATCATGAAGCCCAAGAAAAAACGGGAGAAGAAGAAAGACAAGAAGAAGAGGAATAAGAGCGACAAGCGAAAAGTGAGCCGGAGAGGCGCGCTGGAGGACGGCGAGAATCCGGCCAGTCTCCCCAAGGCCAAGTCGAGCCGAGCAGCTCCTTCCTCTCAGGGCAAGAAGGCAGCTGCCAAAAAGAGCAGCAAGAGCAACAGGTGAACCGTGATGACGGAAACTTCCTCCTTCCTGCCTCCTGTCCATTTAGAATTCGAGTGATGAGGGGTTTTCATGTGGTCTTTCTCCCCCCCATCTGTATGGCAGGAACTCCAAGAAATCGCACGTGGGACATGCCGCTGCTGCCCCCTCTATGCTGCCGCATTACGACTCTGAAGAGGAGGAGGAGGGCGGCAGCCCCATGAGCTACGACGAGAAGCGGCAGCTCAGCCTGGACATCAACAAGCTGCCGGGAGAGAAGCTGGGTCGCGTTGTCCACATCATCCAATCCCGCGAGCCCTCGCTGCGTAACACCAATCCGGAAGAAATTGAGATCGACTTTGAGACGCTCAAGCCATCCACACTGCGTGACCTGGAGCACTATGTCATGGCATGTCTGAGAAAGAAACCACGGAATCCCAATGGTAACTTCCCTGGCGGTGAATGTGTTCATGTAATTGGGGAAAAAAATAAAAGTTAGTTTAGACAATGAAACAACTTGAGAAATGTTTGTATTCGCAGTGGTGAAAAAGACTAGTGGTGGGAAGTCAAAAGAGGAAATTGCTCTGGAGAAGAAACGAGAGCTGGAGAGGAGGCTGCAGGATGTCAGCGGCCAGCTCAACTCTGGCAAGAAACCCCCCAAGTCCAAGGGTGAGAATTTTGCCATAAACAATTTGGGACTAAGTACAAAGCGTAATTTCCAGACCGTAGAGCACACCTATATAGGCTGCACCTACTCATAAAAGAAAAATAAGTCGCAACTGTCCCAGTTTAAACATGAGATTTTACAGGAAACGTTTTTTTTTTTTTTTTTTATATAAATGCTGGTAATATCCACCACTACATCACAACCATTCTTTTAACTGTACTAAAGTTGTATTAGAATAGAATAGCCTGAAGGTATGCAATTACTCAATCACATTTTCTCAGCGAAAATACAGGAAAAGCAAAAGTTATTGATCACTATTCCATGCAGCACCTCTATTTTCTTTTTTGACAGCCGTACTGATTTGCTTTTTAACTGGCTTATCTGAAGAATTAAGTGTGAGTGAGTTTGCCAAATCCGTTTCATTCATCCGTTGCACTCTGACCTGTTCAGTAATTCCATTGGTCTCTTTCAACAAGGTTAGGAAGCTAGTTAGCCCATAAAAATGTGTAAATTATCTGCAGTGGGGGAAAAGTAGCGGCTTATATGCCGAATGACGCTGTTGCTCTCACATCCACAATGTTTTTATGACCTCTGTAGCCATTCGTGTTGTGGCAATGCGTGAGTATGTTCCTTCCTCTTTAAAGAATATTTAGATTAAATTGTAATTTTCTTGTTGTCGAACTTTGTGTACAGAATCTACAACAGAGTGAATAAAATAGATGTATTCATAGTTGGGGTCCTAGTGAACCGGAATTGATCTCTTCACCGATGGTAACTTAAGCACGTTGTAAGTCGCTCTGGATAAGGCCCTAAATGTAAAATGTAAATGGTGTGCTGGAGGACTGGGTTTGGAGCTTCATTCAATAATTTGTATATATTTATTAGAGCCGTTGTGTGAATGGAGTCACAGAGTGCGTTCTGTCTAGACTGCTCATGATTTTCGCCCTCTTGATGGTGTAATGTGGGTTGTTTCTCCTTTTATCTGTTCACCAGTAGAACAGCCCAGCAGTGAATCTCATCCTGTGACGTCTCGTCTTAGCGCCAGCAGCTCCAGCTCTGATTCTTCTTCTTCATCGTCATCATCCTCCTCCTCCTCTTCAGACACCAGTGACTCTGACTGATAGGTCATGGCTAAGGGCTGTAAAAGACAGGAACATCTCAGGGACCAGAGGTTGCTGAGAGCAGCTTGGGGGAAAAACAGAGGAATAATTTCCTTCGTTCCTCCATTCAACCCTGCTTCTATCTGTCTGCTTTGAGGAAGACAAAAGCAGATATGGCCTTTGGATGCTCCCAATGTGTGATTTGTTACTGTCTCACATTTCTGTGTAAATTGTACAGATATTATTATACTTTTTTCTTTTATAAAGAAGCATTTTACAGAAGCAGCCCATAGTGGGAGACTTTAAGGAGAGACTGTGGTTATGGGATCAGTTGTAATAAGCTTTAAAGTAGCATCTGCAGGATGTGGTGCATAAATGGATATTAGTTTTGTTTTGTACATCCATATAGACACTTCAGCTTTTTTTTTTTTTCCTCTCCATTTTTCTTTAATAGTTTCAGTTGACCACTTTGTGGTTATTAGCCATCCTTTTACATCCGTGGTTAACTGATGTGACACTCACAGAGTAGTGGCATCCTCCCTTAGTTTTCAAATATTTTAGGGTGGGGAAAACCTCTCCCTGTTGTAGCGCTAGGTTTTTTTTTTTTTTGTTTTTTTTTTTAAATAGACCCCTGCAATATGCACGTACAACAGGGCTGAGCAATTTCGCCTCAGCATGATGTGGTGAGATGTGTGCGTTTTTAATGGTATGAAGACTACAGGAGAATAACACTTGAACTCTTCTGCTACGCAGCAGTATGAAGGGGCATATTTGACTGTTTTATTGTCCAGCCTTTTCTCTCCGTAAAACAAATTATATCCTACTTATCACAAATGGGCCTAAATAGTGGCCTGTTGAACGTTGTTGGTATTAAACATTTAAAAAAAAAAAAAAATCTATATCTTAAAGGAGATGTGAATACTTCGTTAAACTCAGGAGAGATCTTGCTCGCAGAGGTGCACATTAACAACGAAACCTGCAGAACCCATTTCAAATGCATGTGACATAGTAGAGTGTTGCTCATGTGGCCAGTTGTGGGTTGACCCTGCCCACCGCCCCAAAGTTTTCTTTGGCTTCTAATCCGTTCTTCACGTTTTTTTCTCAACATCGCTGAGCTTACGAGTCAATACTGTACCAACCCCTTGCTGTGGCTACAAAGCATTATCTCTGAGCTGTACACATTAAAGAGATTTGTTCCTTATACGCATGTATTGTCTATTTTGGTATCTGGAAAGAGCAGGGCGCTTTTGACACACGCATGTGAAAGAACCCATTGCTTGCATGTTTTATAAGTGGTGACACTGAGCAAAGCACCGTTTCATGGCTGCTCACAAACGGTGATGGTTAAAAGCAGAGGACTGTGCTTGCTGTGCTTCACAATGAGACACAATTCCAAGTTCTTCCCCAATAATAGTTTTTTGCAGCGATTGTACAGATCCCAGAGAAGAATGTTGTAATGATGCGAGGCGCAGTGCCCATTCACCGTGTCCCTGGAGCTCATTAGGCAAAACTAAGTGAAACTGATGCTGAACGGCTTCCGACTGTCCCTGTCGAATGCAGCCTCAGCTCATGATTCATGGAGCGCTGATGAAGTCATTTGCGTATTAGTAGGCTTCACCATCTGTGTTAGGACATAGCTCAGATATGCTTTCCCATTTCTTTCATTTCTCATTTTTAAGTCAGGTCGGAGAGGAAGTCTACAATTCTTATTGCTGAACATTTGGTATGTATGAAGAAATAACAGTTTACACTGCAACGTGTATATTTTATGAGTTTTGACAGGTTTATATTCAGATTTGTTAAGTTTTAAATCATTTTAGCAGTCTTGGATATTATCTTTCCAAAGCAATTGTGTTTCTTGGTGGAGCCAGCAGCTTGTTTCACTTCACTTGACTGGATGCTGCGTCCACATCACTAGGCATGTTAAATCAACTGTGGTTTCATTGAAATTGGCTGTAAAAATAACAAGTTATTGTTTTGTTTCATGAAATAATCTAGATTTTTTTTTTTACCCTGGTTCACGTTGACCATGGTGTCAAATTCAAAACTATGACAATCTGACCCTGGCTCTGGTATTTATGGAAAGAAGAAATTCAATACAACTTCAGATATCAAACAAGGACACGTATGCAGCATCCAATGGATTACAGTTCTCAGAAAGCAAAACCCTTTACATTCAAGGGAGGCCAGATAAGAAAAGAAAAATTCAAGCGGGTGATACAATTCTACATTTATTGAAAATGAGAGATGGGTGGAGAACAAATCTGCTTGGACAATATGATGAATCTGAATATCTGGGCTCAAGTGACAAATTTGTGATTGTCACCGCAATCACGCTAATTCACTGCGAAGTTCATCAGTTGATTACATAGACATAATTTAAAGAGCATTTCTTAGTATTCATAAATCCTTTTAATAGATATATTTAAAGATTATACAAGATATTTAGTCTTAAATTCACAACAAGTTAAAAAGCTATACAGAACTGAAAAATATAAATATGAATATATCAGCATTAAAACAGGTAAATGATAAACGTTCTATAAACACCCAGTTGAGAAACACCTAATGTGAAATATGAATCTGTGCAATACAGACCAAAAGTAATGCCCGGTTTCAAAGTACGATGTCTTACGGCCTCTTAATTCACCCCAGTAATCTCAGATGACCGCTCCTCATTGTCGACCCCGGTGTTGCGTTGAAAGGGCATGTTCTGCTTCCGCACCAGCTCTGCGTAGAGTCCATCTTTCTGCACCAGCTCGTCGTGGGTGCCCTCTTCCTTTATCTCTCCCTCTTGGAGGAAGATGATGTGGTCGGCCTGTTTCACTGCGCTCAGCCGATGAGCAATCAGCAGCACAGAGCATTTTTCAGTCTTCCTCAGGTTGTCCAGAGCCTGATGCACCTATATGAAGACGTGAACACAGTACAGCAAATATCCCAGACCAGATTTTCTGATAATGCTAAGCCCAGACCATGACAAATCTTCTGACCTGGAATTCAGTCTCTGTGTCCAGGGAACTAGTGGCGTCGTCTAACACAAGGATTTTGGGGTGTCGAATGAGGGCTCTAGCTATGGCGATACGTTGCTTCTGCCCCCCAGAAACCTTGTCTCCTTTGGACCCAGCGTCTGTAAAAGCCCAGTCAAATTTTCAGCAGGATCCATCAGATATCAGGCCCTGGCCTTGTGATTTCTGGAACATACCTGTTTCATAACCATCAGGCAGCTGACTGATGAACTTGTGAGCGCTGGCCAGTTTGGCTGCCCTGTATACCTCCTCATTGGTTGCATCCTCTTTCCCATATTTGATGTTGTCCTTCAAAGAGCGGGCGAAGAGCTTTGGCTCCTGGCTCACCACGCTAATCTGAGTTAGGACATATTTGTTACATTGCAATAGCATTATAGCAACAACAATAACCTTATGACCAAAAGCACATATAAATACACATCTAAAAAGTCTTTGCAATTTAATCTCCTCTTTAATCCCTTGTGTGTGTGTGTGTGTGTGTGTGTGTGTGTGTGTGTGTGTGTGTGTGTGTGTGTGTGTGTGTGTGTGCTCTCCCCGTGGTGGGGCTGGTTTCCTCCGGATTCTCTGGTTTCCTCCTGCTGTCCATGTAAACTATGTGAAATGGTGACTGATGTCTCCATAGGTGTGTGAGTGAATGGTGTGAGTCTGTGTTCTGTAGTGGTCTGCCACCCCCCGACCTGCATATTTTTTATGATATTCCTATTTTTGGAATAGTATACACTTTTAAAACAAATGAAAAAAAAAAACTTATCACACAGGAAAGTGACAGAACCTTGTCATGTAAATACTGGATCTTGTAGCTCTGCAATGATTCTCCGTCTAAAAGGATGTCACCTTCTTTAGGTTGGTAAAACCTCTCAAGCAGGTTCACCAAGGTGGACTTCCCACCGCCAGATGGGCCTACTACTGCGGTCATCTGACCAGGCTTCAGCTCCAGAGACACACCCTGCAGAGAGAAAGATCTTTCTCTGTAACTGCAGCATGTATAAGTGGACAGAAAGCATCAACAGTCTTACAACTCTGTTACGTCACATTGCGGCTTTGTTTCATAAAACCTTCAGTACACTTGCCTTTAGCACAAGTGTGTCTGACCTCTTCGCATAAGCAAAACTTATATTCCTGAAGTGGACATGCCCCTTAATCTCCTGAGGAGCCAAAGATCCCTCAGGAGGAACCCGAGGCTCTCTGTCCACATATTCAAAGATCTTCTCTGAGGCACCAATAGCCTTCTTCACATGGGGGTAGTAAGACATCAAGACCTGCATGTAGTAAGAACAGCAAAAAATGTCTGAAGCAGCGCAATGAAACTGTTTAAGTTAAGTTTGTTAAGTTCGTTTAAAATTTTACTCAGGGATTGCAGCAAAAGTGCAGCCATTGCAGCTCTCTGCATGCTTCTCTTTCTATACCACAGCAACAGGGATTCTGATGTCTGATTCAGTAGTAAATATTACTTCACATGCTTCTAATGAGATGATTTAGATCTGAAATTTTGTGTCGTAAGATTAGACTTTAAGAAACATTCTAGAACAAAAACGAATGACGCCAGCCTTCACACAACATTCTATGGTCAATATGAGCTTTACTTATAACTTCATGGTTCCATACCTCCACTGCACTGGAGAACTGGAGCTCGTACAGCACAAAGGACACCAGATCTCCACTGCTAACGGTACCACCGGTTACCAAGCGCCCACCGTAGTAGAGGATACTAACTTTCAGAGCCAGGCTGGACAGCTAGAAGGAAGCATTTAAGACGATGACACTCATTTATCTATACCACAGGGTATAGACATTCAGTTTGCATTTTTATGTCATCAGAGCACCTACTTGTGTTAAAATGACAGGTATACCATCAAATCTGCTTGTGAACTCAGTATTGTTTGCATTTTTTGTAAAAATGTTATATTGGTTGTGATGAACTTACACTGTTGGTCCATGTGGAGGCAGCGTAGGCTGCTGCTTCTTCTTTGTTGAGAGAGTATGTCTCCTCTAGCCGCTTCTCGTACCGCTTTGTCTCACCGTCCTCATTTGCAAAACTGCGCACAGTCTTCATTGATGAAAAGGTCTCCATGGCAACATCATTAGCCTTAGCAAGTGATTCTTGGACCTTCTTCGACAGTGACTAGGAGACAAGCGTTACATCACTAGTCACACGACAAGACAGATATGCATTGAATAAAGTCCCAACATGCCAAACACTTCCAATGTCCCGCTTCATTCGAAAAATACAAGCAATAAGGGTTACCTGATAGAACTGGCCAGAGAGTTCCGGAACAACCCAGATGACAGGCAGCCCCAGTGCAGTGAAGAGGGACAGCTTCCAGGACAGATTTACCATGAAGCCAAAGAGGAAAACGACCCGCATGAAGTACCACATGAGCAAGCTCAACTTCTCACTCAGGGACTCACTCATGGTGTTTGTGTCCGTGGTGATGCGTGACACAATGTCACCTGGAGAACAAACGAGTGCCAGCTGCCTGAAAATGTTCAGTGTGACGATTGTACATTTCCCACTTGTGGGACTAATGAAGGATCATCTTATAACACTGATCCATGACAGGTTTTAGGATACCAGATTGGCAATATCTTATTGAATGTAAAGCACACCTTGCATGACAAATAACAAGGGGACAAATGTATGTTCCAGTTACCTAGCAACATCTCTAAACCCAAAACACTGCTTGATACATGAACATACATAAGTTGGCTTTCAACATCACTCAGGAACGGATCAGCTCATCTTATTTTAATAAAATTCACATTCTATCATTCCCTCTGCTTGTATTATCCTGGTGAGCATACTGCTTTACCTGTGTGGGACACGTCAAAGAAACCAATCTCTTGCTTCAGCACAGACTGGAAGACGTGGCCCTGGATGTACATGTGTATTTTGCTCATGGTGACATTGTAAATGAGGTCACACACAAACTCGCACACAGCGCTGTGAGCAGAAGAAGGAAAGGGGGGCAGCAGTTATACTTGGACTCTATTAACTGTTGTGGACATTATGTATTACGTACGTATGTTCAGGTACGTGCGCTCTCACCTCATGACAGTGATGACAGACATGACCGTGATGGCGTAGGTGAACGCTTCAGGCTCGTCTTCATTCATTATCCAGTCTGTCATTTTGCCGGTGTAGTGAGGAATCGCCATCTCACCTGAAATGATTACATCGGCAGCATCGGTATCGTTTGAGTCCCACCCCACGCGCAACGTCCCAGGATGAACTCCTGATAGAGGGTGGTAGTAGCCTAGTGGGTAAGACACTCGCCTATGAACCAGAAGACCCGGGTTCGAATCCCACTTACTACCATTGTGTCCCTGAGCAAGACACTTAACCCTAAGTTGCTCCAGGGAGACTGTCCCTGTAACTACTGATTGTAAGTCGCTCTGGATAAGGGCGTCTGATAAATGCTGTAAATGTAAATGTAAATGATACGGATTAAGGGGTCACAGGGCGTGAACTGTGTTGAACTGCGTGGTTCTTTTGGTTCAATCAACTTTCACTTTCACTTCAACACACTCTTGATATGACCCAGAGCCAGGATATCTGCGAACCGGGGGAATTACGACGACTACAGCCCGTAAGCGTGGAAGTTTACCACTTTGTAGAGGTGTGTAGAGGTGATGAAAGGTGACCTACCCAGCGATGAAATGGTAACAAAGCAGACGACGGCTACAAAGTGCTTTGTGTATGGCTTCATGTAGCCCAGCAGCCTCTTCAGAGAAGCCCCGTTCTTTTGGGCCGGCACTTGCCATTTTTCCGCCAGGAGAGATGGCATGTACCGTTTCCAGAACAGGAGCGCCACAGCTACCACCGCATAACCCTGCAGCAACTACACACCAACCACAAGTTATTCCATCACTCGTTATCATTCCTCAAGTCCTCAGCACTTAGTGGAAAACTACATAAACACACACCCCCTGCCATGAGTGCCACCCCCAAAGAAGCTCCACGGCAGACTGTCCTGTGGCCCAGAGGAGGGTTATGTAGACCGGGGAGAGGAAGCTGAGGACTCCCACAGTCTGCCTCCCCTCGTGGCTCTTCATCCACTGCGGGCTGCCTGGAGAGGTGAAGATGAGGAGGTGGAGGACACAGGCCCTGAGGATCCCACCACCCCAGAGGGCTAGGAAGGGGTGAGAGGTCAGGCGTGGGGACAGCTGGGCCACGCCCACCACCTGCGCCACAACCACGTCCACGGCCAGGCAGAGCAGGAGGGACGACAAGGACGACATCTTCCGCATCCCGCCACGTCCCGACACGACCTGCAGCCTCGACTGTGGAGCAAAAAACGAAATGAATGAAAGCCAACAACAGAAAATGTCTTGGGTTGTTTTACTTTCACTTTCTAGTGTAAGGCGCACAAAACGGGTTTATTTGTAATATTTGGTGCTATGTCGGTGTTAGAAATGACGATAGGTCACACTGCTCGAGTGTAACACTTGATCAGGTAATTGGTGAATAATTAAAGTTAGAAGCACCACACGAAACGCCGCGAAACTTACTGTTGCACTGAGCTGCAAGATTCGCACCGGCCGCAATAATAAAACGTCCGAGAAAAAGCTGATGAACCGACGCTCTCCGTCGAAGTCTCGTTACTAAAAAAAAGTCCGGACTTTCCATCGGGTACCAAGCGAAACTGAAACTGTGACACTTCTCTCTTTACGATGACATATTCACGTGGGATTTAATTTTTCTTCCATTTGGATCATTCATATATGTATTTCAAAATCAAAAATAAAATTGCATGCATCATCAAAACTGAGGACTCCTAAAAGCACGAAATAAGAGTCTACACAACACAGTAGGCGCATAAACGCAGATTTACAGCAGCTCTGTAAACACGTTGTTCCAGATGATTTGCAGATCGGCCACTCTCCTCGGCCGCGCCACACGCCCCTCCTCCGGTCCCAGAAATCGCGTTTAGAGTGCGTGTATGGAAGACGCCCACAGCGGATCCCAGCGACAACGTTTTAGAGCGGATTCCCTTCCTGAAGCAACTCTTCCTATTTAACCGGGCTTGGGACCGACACCAACAAACGCACGGTCACATCTGTCCCCAGTGGCTGGGCTCTTTACTGAGATGGAAAAGTAGTCGATTTTAGTTAAAGCGACCCCGCTAAAAATACACCTGAATGCATTTTTCTAAAACAAACGTTTATTTCCTGGTGGGGAAAAGAAAAACAAGGAACTTCTTAGGACCCGGAAGTGTGTGATCTAACCTGTGACTGACAGATCGGACAACCAATGAGATCGCAGCTTTCAACAACACGCGTAGAGACCGAGTGTGTAGACAAAAAAAAGTACCTGGCTGCGTTAAAGCGCGACACTGTGTGGAAGAAAACCGAATCGTTTTACTAACCCTTTCTACAGAAATCCGGCCCTTGATTTTATTATTTATGCCATTAGAAACTGCAACATTTAAAAATGCACACTATAGATACCATGGCCATTCATTAAAACTGGCGTTAACCAGTTACGGAGGGCAGGTCCTCCACCTTTCTTTTTTCCAGGTTTCATAGCCGCTGATGCCTGGAGTTTGCTTGTTTGGGGAGGTTAAGACATATAACTTGTAATACCATCCAATGATAATAGATATTACAATGTTATTATAATGTTTTGATTAGTTGAGGAGACTGAGATATATTTTTAAATGTTGCCATTTCCTGTTACCTCATACCATGTACATACAACACATAAATATGCTCTGCTTCTATTCTTTTCCACACAGTGGCAGGAAGTTGTCCAGATATCCGCAGTGCTTCTGAAAAAAGAATGAAAGCGAGGTCTGGGGTGGGTGTTGATAGGGGTGTAGGCATGAACATTCACTCTGTTCCTAAAACTTCAGACCACAGTACTCGGGACCTAGACGAGACACACTTGCACACAAGACAGAGCAAAGCTGCTAAACCCTAACATTTTGGAGCAAGGAACTAGTGTGTACTGGCGCAAGGCACTCTTCTCTGGCTCCATGCAGTTAAAACTGACAGTACTGGTGGGCTGCTTCATTGCCATGAATCAAGGTGAGTCAGAATGTCACTTTATTTTATTATTATGTAGTAGCCTAGTGGGTAACACACTCGCCTATGAACAAGAAGACCCAGGTTACTACCATTGTGTCCCTGAGCAAGACACTTAACCCTAAGTTGCACCAGGGTAAGGGTGTCTGACAAATGCTGTAAATGTAAATGGATTGTCAAACTTTCTCATCATGTTAACACCATTTGAATTAAATGCAATTTATAATCATTTTAGAAACATTGTATTCCTGAAGAGGAAAAAAATGTCTGGGCATTGCTTATACCGTTCTTGCTCTGATTACAATGCAGCCGCACTGAGAAAACTTTATCTCTATGTTCTGAGACTTTGCTACATCGACGGTTCTTCTGCACTTCACACACCTGCCAAGCCTATTGTCTTCCTGCAGAACACGCTTTTATTGGCACGGCAACGACCTTCCAGCTTCATCCACCCTCCTTCCCATCCATTTCCTGTTTCTGTTCGGCTCCCTGGGAAACTTCCTGTTTGTGTCAGACCCCCAATTTCCTGTTTCCAAGGAGGTTAATTCAAAAGACACACTACCTTGCTTTAATCAAATTGTTAATGGCATAAAGCTCTTCTAATGACAAATGAAACTTCTAATGCTACTGAGACAGTCAAATATTTGTGTTATTTTTAGAAGCATGGTGGATCTTATTTCAGATCAACTTTTCTTTTTTTCTGCAAAGCTGCAACCTCCACAAATCCATGGCACCAGTGTAAAGAAAAATCATGTGCAACAAGGTTTTCAGATGGAAAATGTGACCTTGACTGCAGTGAACCGGAATGTTTGAGAGATGGCTTCGACTGTGTCAGAAATAAAGGAATATGCAGGTAACATGCTCTTTATATGGTCAAAGTGAGAAGCTAGAAAAGTAATTGATATGTCGTTCATATCCTTTATTTCATGT
The DNA here is from genome assembly GCF_900700375.1 of Denticeps clupeoides. Classification (NCBI taxonomy): domain Eukaryota; kingdom Metazoa; phylum Chordata; class Actinopteri; order Clupeiformes; family Denticipitidae; genus Denticeps; species Denticeps clupeoides. The sequence continues at coordinate 27,801,664 of NC_041711.1, read as the reverse complement.
GTTATTTTCCTTCAGACATGAGCACGTTGTCTACTGCCGAGACTACTTTGACAACTCACACTGCGACCAGGGCTGCCACAGCCCCCACTGTGGCTGGGATGGAAGTGACTGTCACCATAGCCCCATCTGGGCAAAAGGCACACTGATCCTGCAAACAAAAATCCCTTTCCTGCTGGGTGAGTTCCCTAAAAAAGCCATGCTCTGGGCGGTCAGCACGCTGCTGATGACCACAGTGAAGCTGCGAGGTTGGGCTCCATTCCAGCACGACCTTGACCTCTACAGTCTGCAGCCTCAGCAACTTGCTGACCTGTTGAAAACTACAGGGTCGTATGCAATGAACGGGTAAGTGCACTGTTTCTGTTTTATTCATTTCTCTCATTGAAACATGTTTAAATTAATATTGTAGTTCCAGCATTACTTAGATCCTACAAAAATCAATCAGTACAAGAATAAAAGAAAATGCTGTAGTCTATTCATCAGTTAATTAATAATGAATAATTTCTGCAGGAAATCATGTTTTATTCCTTTCCCATCACAACAGATCTGTGCTGTTTCTCCAAGTGGATAACCGCCCGTGCTCCCAGCTGCCTGATCCCTGCTGTTTCCCATTTGCCACCGGGGCGGCTGACTACTTGCAGGCAAAGATGTCATCGGACCCCTTACCCTCTTTCCTTCCCCCTGAAATACAGGCCATACTCACCATACGTGGGGTGAAAGAGGAAATAGGAGACAGAGAAGTGGAAAAATCGGACAAAAAACCGACCACAGGCAACGAGAAATCTGACCGTATGCACCATGCCTAATTCACACAGCCATCATGGTCCTGGAGTCAAAATCCTGCCAGGTATTCGTGTCCACATCATGTTCAATCAATCTTAGCTGACGGATTACATACAAGCAGGTTACCTCATTATTACATGAACACTCCAGGACCATGATTGCCTATTCCTGACTAGTTTTAATTCGCCATTGTGCAGACAGGAAGTATTACTGTATTAAGAACATTGTTTTCTTGCTTGCTTACCTCTGTACAGATTCACCGCCGTGGTTATGGCCTGTGGTCGGTGTAGGCATCGGTTTAGGACTTGCTGTTGTGTCAGCGGTCCTGCTTGTGGTCTGGGTGAAAAGGAGAAGGCAGCCAAGAGACGAGGGAGAGAGGGTCCGCCACAGGTCCACAGCAACCGACAGCGACAGCAGGACCAAGGTCTGGACCCAGCGTTCAGATACGAGGAAGGAACGGGGACAGGGAAGAAAAGACAAAGAGAAGAACGGGGGGAGGAGGAAAAATAAAGGCAAGGAGTCAGGGAAGAGGCGCAGAGAGCCGCTGGGGCAGGATTCCATCCGCCTACGGTCAGTTCTCCATCTTATTGTGTCTGTGGGATTTTGTTTCAGCAGGTGGCTTAGAAAGCATCTAGATGGCAAACTCATGTGTAAATGGGGCAGTGGTGGCCTAGCGGTTGAGGAATCGGCCCCGTAATCAGAAGGTTGCCGGTTCGAATCCCGATCCGCCAAGGTGCCACTGAGCAAAGCACCGTCCCCACACACTGCTCCCCGGGCGCCTGTCATGGCTGCCCACTGCTCACTTAGGGTGATGGGTTAAATGCAGAGGACAAATTTCACTGTGTGCACCGTGTGCTGTGCTGCTGTGTATCACATGTGACAATCACTTCACTTTATTTTATTTATATTTTATTATTATTAAATGCTAAACACGAGTCGAATATTATATTCATTATATTCATTTCAGACCTTTAAGAAAAGATCTGGACATAGCAAGTGACACAGACATGACCCAAAGTTCCATGGAGGACGTTAGCATGAGGGGTTCACAAAGGCAAGACACCTCCATCTGTGACCACCGTCCACAAGAACAGAAACATTTCAGGCTCTCTGGTGGCCACCATCAAAGCCAAGTTCATGGTAAGTGTCTGTCTAACTGCTGCTCCCGTCGCCATCTGATTCCGCCCCCTCACTTACACACACTGCAGCCCTTCCTGTCATTGTCCCACTCAACCCATTTATAATCTTACAGTCACAGCGTCCCCGCTAAGACTGCGTGCATTCAAAATAAAGCCCTGTCTCACGGAAATGTTGCCAAGAAAAGCAAATGCATTTCACATGTATTAAAACACATTTTTAAAAAAGGGATTATCTTTGTTCGTCCACAGCTTCTCCTAGAGGCTGGGACCGAAACGCAAGCGCTTCACCTCAGAGGAGTCAAAACCCGGTGAGGTTCCCCATTCGTCACACATTTCAGCATGGCTGAAGGGTAACACTTCAGCTGACCGGAATCCTTGTTCATAGTCCAGCCCAGTCCAGTGGTGCGGTCCTGACGGCTCGGTGGTCCTGATACGTGCTGTGCGGAGTGGACTGGATCGAGTGGTTTTGGAGCTGCTAAGGGCTGGAGTTCCTGTCAACAACACCGATCACACCGGTACGACTTCCCTCGTCCATTCTCAACAACCGAAATGCAAACCACTGTGTCAGATTTCATATAAACACAGCTGCCCTGTATTAAAATAAGCCACGTGAGGTCATTCTGGTTGTGTAATTTCCCCATGATGAACAACCCCACTGCTGCATGGTAGTAGCCTAGCGGGTAACACACTCGCCTATGAACCAGAAGACCCAGGTTCAAACCCCACTTACTACCATTGCGTCCCTGAGCAAGACAGTTTGAGACCTTGAGTGTCTCCAGGGGGACTGTCCCAATAACTGCTGATTGTAAGTCGCTCTGGATAAGGGCGGCTGATAAATGCTGTAAATGTACCATGACTGTGTAATTAAATGTAACAAGAACAATGACTTAGAATTTAAGTTATGTATCATTTTGATCGGTCCAGCCTGTGTTGGCTCTAGCTGACCCTCTGGGTTTTGTAGCTGTGCAGGGATTTTGCAGATGCACCATGCAACTGTGCAGTTGTGTATGTGTAGTAGGGGAGTTAACCTGCATAACATGTTCTGCCTCTCTCTGGTTCCCTCTCATGTCTCCTGCTCTGTTCTGTGCTCCTTCTCACACATGCACTGGTGAACCCCCCACCCCGCTGCTCTGCACTTTTCTCCTCACACCAGCACCCCTGCTCTCCAACTCGCATTCAGACCAGACTTAATTTATGCCGTTAATGTCCATGTCCATGTACATGTACAGACTGAACCTGCTTTGCTTCTTTTCTCTTATTCGCATCTGACTGATGGATGAGTTGCTGTTCTGTTGTTCTAAATTCCGACCCTGTGACACTATTTCTGATCAGTTGTTCACTGTAAAAATTACATGCCATGAATCGCACAATAAATCCCCTTTCACTATTTCTCTGACCACCATGTTTTCTTAATAATTTTGGCTCCCATGATTCATTGCTGTGGTCCTCTATTTCCGGATTTCTTCCTGCCACACTGATCTTTACTCCACTGTAAACCCATTCCTAATGCCAGGTAGATCTGCTCTCCACTGGGCATGCTCAGTGAATCACCTGTCCATGGCTCGGACACTCATTCGGTATGGTGCTGCTGTCAACCTGCAAGACCACAAGGTACCAAGAGTATTCTTCAGATTTCATGAACAATAAAAATTATGACAAGAGAGGTAACAGATTTAATGAATGCCCCCTGCAGGGTGAGACACCTCTGTTTCTCTCAGCAATTCATGGCTGCTACGACACCGCCAGATTTCTGCTCATCAGCGGTGCAAATCAGGATTTGACTGATCGCAGAGGCCGACGCCCACATGACATGGCACGAGAGGGAATGCATCATCAGGTTCTGGAGCTCTTATTGGCTCACAGGATGCAAAGAGGGCCTCTGCCTGTAGAGCCAGCCAGTGAGGTCTTGTGGGACGATCGTGGCTACCTGTACTCACCCTGGGCTGGAACTCCATGCCTTCCTGGAAGAAGTGCTTCCTTTTCTGGGGTCATAGGACACAGACAGTTGCCATCGCCTCAGCCCAGGTAATGCACAGCCTTGTGTAGCCACTTCGTAAAAAGTCGATGTTGTTTTAGGATTTGTTGACCTATTTTAATTTCTATTTCACAGTGAGTGGTCAGTAAGTCCACAGCAATGCGACTCTCCCCAAAATTGGCACCCTGCATCCAGTCAGTCTACAACAGCTTTGGTCACCCCAAGAATCTTTGGTCGTCCACCTCGGCCAATCAGCACTCTGCAGGAAGTGACCTCAGAAGCTGAGGAAGAGGACAGGGAAGCAATAAAAGAAGCCCCTCGAGCTGTAACCCCTCACTGCCTGTCCCCTCAGCCTGCTCCGCGACAGCGCTCCTTCTCCTGCACCCAGAATGCCCTGCAGCACCGTTCCAGCGGCAACCAATCACAGCTGCTTAATGCAGTCTCAATAGAGAAGCCACCAACAGAGCACACGGAGAAGCTAATGTCACCACTGTCTAAATTCCCTCCCAGCCAATCAGAAAATAAAGCAGCAATTAGTATCCCCCTGAAGGCTCAGACAGACTCTGAGAAGGAAATGGCAAAAAACTCCAGTCAGAAGAGTGATAAAGTCAAAAGTGATATCAATTCTGCACAGTGTGCCCAGTAAAAAGGAAAAATGTTCAACTTTATTTGTTTAAATTATTTCATATTTTGCTATTTTTTCTCCAATTATTTAAAAAGAAAGTCTTCAAATGTTTGTGTTTAAAGTAAAGTGCAACAATGCATTAGGTATTTAATTGGCAAATTTAGATGCCATAAATATCATGATCAACATTAAACAAATCTGACCAAGGACACGTCTATAAAATGAACATCTGTAAAAAAAAAAAAACAACATACAAATAAAAACTTTGCAAAATCTAAAACGACCTTTATCGTTATTTAAGAGTGTTTAAAACCCACAAATACCGCACATTTCAACAGTTCCACATCATGAGCCTTCAGCTTGCAGCTGTGGTCCACAAACAGCTCCATTCATAGCAGCCATGTGAATGTGTACACAGACAGTCTTTATTGTAAAAGAGGTAGAGAATACAGGTGTTTCACTGTACAGAAAATGACAGCACTGTTGATATACTCATTCAAACCATTTATATGGACAGCAAACACACCTCGTTCAGGTAATAGATACACACACATGCCCAGTAAAAAAAAATATATGCGCGCACACACACACACACACACACGGAAAAAAAAAATCTTTGGATTTATCTCTATTGTCCCCTTTGCAGATACATTTCTAACTTAGCTTTTCACAAACAAAAGGTAATAATAATTATATCATTAACAAAAACAGTCATGATGCATTTCCCCCTGCTACCCACCAAGCACCCAAATGTTGCAGTAACTAGTAGTTGTAGCAAAATAATCAAAGCATAAAAAACACTTTTCAAAGCCCAACCCCCACGCACTCCATCATTCATTCGTGCTTACAGCCCAAACCACATCCACAGCTCAAGCATCAGTCATGAAGAACATTAACCGACTTTAAAGAGCAAAACTAAAAAATATGGTAAAAACTGCAATGCAATGGGGAGAGAATAGTAACCATCATTCTTTCTGTCTTACATCAATTCTATTCTTCACAACTGGACCTGGACCGGAGAGTCACTGCTCCTTCAGTCAGAGTTCTCAGAGTGGTCACTACCGGGTGGAGTAGCAGATGGAGGAGTGTGCTGCTCTTGCCAGTTGCCATTAGTCTGAAACACAAAGAACAGTAAGATTTTGTTATTAATTATTCTTGACAGTTGTGACTGCAGTTCAGACAAGTTCTGAACAGGCTAGAGGACCGATGCAACAGTGTTACAGTTACTGTAATATCCAACAAATGCCAAAAATTTACAGCTTTTTTTAGTAAACATAGGCACAAATGTTAGTTCAATGCAAAAGAGTTATGCCAGAAAGCCTAATGTCATGTGCACCCAATCTAAGAGTTGGTGAGGGATGACTAAGGCAAAATACATCATGCATGTATTAACTTCCTCACCCGGCTCTCTCTGGGACTATAGAGACTGTCTGAGAAACCGGAATGAGATAAAGAATCCTACCACAGAGAGAGAGGAGAGGGGAGTTTAGACAGAGGTTGATGAGAACATATACAAAGTCTGGCCATTCCTTCAGTGGAAACCAATTGGAAGTGAAGTGATGTGCGCTGACACGGAAAGAACCAGGAAATCACTAGGGTTCAACTGCACATGCAACCACCACTGAACTGGGATGCAGTGGAGATGTTTCCACAGGCAGTGCATGATCACAGAGATGGCATGTTATACATGGGCTACCTGATTTCCCATGTGGTAGGCAGACTGCTCTCCATTCATTGGTGGGACTCCTAGGAAAAGGTCAGCTGACCCCGAGAGTGAAAAGGAGCCTGAGCCTGAGAGAAAAGTGGAAAGGAGCAGACGCCCTCACCAGTTACCAAAAACTTCTCATGACTGGACAACGTGTGTTGCTATGGTTGTCTTTTGTGAGATGCTAACATGACAGTTTTTTTTTTTTTATTGCAAAAGCAGAAGCAAACTTTAAAAAAAAATGTATATTCCACCACCCAATGTAGAAACTAACCAGTTGAGTTGGGAGTGTGAGGAGAGTCTTCGTTCTGTGTTGCCCCCATGGCAGTCTTCATGGCATAAATATTGGCTTCTTCCTGAAACTTTCCTATGTTTTTCTTGTAACGGATTCTCTTGTTGCCAAACCAGTTAGACACCTGTTGGCGTGAAAATCCCAAATGAAATCACTGCAAAATATTAGTCCAAGGAGCATGCAAATTATTTGCAAGATGTTATCTATACCTGTGATACTGTGATGCCACATTGCTTTGCCAGCTCCTCCTTGGCCTCCTCACTGGGGTAAGGATTGGACAGGTGGGAGTAGAAGTACTCATTCAAGACCTCTGTGGCCTGCTTGCTGAAGTTACGTCGTTTGCGCCTGGCAGTGTTGACAGCAGACATGATGAAGGAAACAGGCTCTTGTCTGGGATCAAAAGGCACCCCAACAACGGAAAAAAAAAAAAAATAAAAAAACCTCACACACACCTGGCATCCAGAAACCGGGAGCGCAGAATCATGACAGCCTCGCAGGTGCTCTGCTTGAGCTGGGTCTGGATGGAGCTGAACTTGCGGTGGATGATGGCCACCATGCGCTCGATCTCCCGTGGTGACACGGGGCGGGTGCGTGACTGCTCCCGGAGCAGGTTAACCACGTGTGTAGTGAATTCGCTGCAGGCCTGTCAGATACAAATCCGAACATATTAATTTTTAATAAGTTGTCATAATTATTAAACATTTATTTATGTATTTACTATTAACCAAAGAGTATGAAAATAAAGCAAATGTTTGCCTTTAATTAATACAGTACCATGACCAACCAAAACAAATGCATCTTTACAGAACTATCCAATGATTTAATAATTGCGTCCATTGCACTTTCTTTGCTTTTAAACTTTTGTGCAGTTTTAATTTTTCATTGGTCAATGAACATCGCGGAATGTCAGAAACCACATGAGAAAGTCTGAAGGCACTGCCCAATCAACTCAGACTGTATTCAATTCTTCGGGTCTTGGGGTACCCTCCAAATATCTGTCTGGCACAACTGTTGGACAGAAAATATACCTGCTCATATTTCTCCAGCTCAGTGTGATATATGTTCCGAATCTGGCTCAACTTGCTTTTTGTAGTCCGAGTGCTCCAGCGAGCTGTCTGGGGACATCCCGCCTGAACTTGTGGCTGCGGACACCGCAGCTGCTGCTCCGCCTCCTTTTTCTGGCCCAGCAACCCCCTCAGCCAGCAGCATGTTATCCAATCGCACCAGCTGCGGGTCCTGTGGCTCCTCCTCCTGGGCATTGCGCATTGACAGACCTGGAACAAAAGTTTGGCCCCGTAAATAACTTTATGCACACATAGCAATATGTACTAAACGTGTATGATTTGTCGTAATATGAAAGCGATCAATTACAATACAGAGCAACTCCACATATAAAAAAAAATGTCCTTAGAAATATTGCTTAGCATAATACCCTTATTAACTCATGCATATTTACTGGGATATCAGAGCTGTACATATTTAATATGAACAGCTCGATGTAAGGACGTTTTGTTTTTTAACTTGGCTTGAAGTGATACTGTGCACACTTACCAAACGCTCTGTGTCGTTCCTGTTTATACGTAACGACGTTTCACGTCGCACTAATAACATAAATGGAAACCACTCACCAGTCTTCTCCTTGATCTCACACAACACGCTGAACAGCGCCGGCTTCATTCGATGACAATTCAAAGCATGTTTTCTGTTTGGGCGCGAACAGACAGAGAGGTGGCGGTGAGGCCGGCGACAGTGGCGCAGGAGTTCAAAGTCAAAACGTGGACCTTTAAAGTTTTAAAGCGCTTCTGCACGTCGTCGCCTCCGGTCCTGCCGCGACCCGCGCAGTGAGGGGAGTTCGCGCCGAGTTACTTGCCCTGAAGTTACAATCCCACAAAAAAAAAAATATATATATATATAAAAATATATATATATATATCGCTAATGGCTAAAGTCGCGCTTTTACACGGACAACAACTGAAGAGTTACCACAGCGAACAATCTTCTCCGCATATACTATTCACAAATACGGTCCTTTTTTTTTTTTAATATACACGACTATACACACGCCGGGAGTGTGAAATTATAAAACACCAGCATCGTGCCAATGTTGTCGTTGATGTCGTCCGACGAATAACAGTAAACTTGTACCAAATCGCACGCTTTCGTTTTCAATGGATCGCCTGTTGTGCATCAGGGGCGAATCGTTTCCTTGCGACAAGTGTACAAGTGCCACGATACAACGCGCAATTACCGCGAAACTGTGCGGGATTAAATTAATAGCGCAGAGCTACAATTTACGTTTTACTTGTGTGTAAAAAAAAACACCGCAGCCCCGCTAGCGCCTTGCGCTCGTCGTCGTTAGCACTTCGCTGCTAAGGTAACGTTAACAGCAGCGGGGGATAGTTTTGTCTACGCGGTCGTTTTAGCACAATAGCGCCGAAAAAGAACGTCTAGAACTCACAGCGTGACCTAAAGTTAAAAACGTCCACAACCCGAGCACGTTGCTGGCTCAGTTTAGCCCGGAAAGGCTTTTAGCTTCGCGGCGCTAACGCAGGCTAGCGGGCGGGCGAACTCCCAACTTTTCCCGTCTCTCCCCGAAACTCTCCAGCCGCGGACGCGACGCCGGGCGCGGCGTCCGCCGGGCGGCCCGCGGCGTGCGGGGTGCGCGTCCGCGAATTACTTTGCCTGGGCCTCGTCCAAACTTTGGTCGGTGATGGTCATGATCTGCTGCAGGATGTCGCCGATGTCCCTGCGTCCCTCGTGTCCATTCTCCGCGCCGTCGAGGCCCGGGTCCCCGTCGGACCGGTGGTGGGAGGGCGGGCGCGCCGAGCTCAGCGCGTGCATCCCGGGGTGCGCGTTCAAACCGAGGCCGCGGCCTGGGCCTGGGCCGTTGGCCGCGGTAGGCTGCTGCTGTAACATCCCGAGCGGTACATTAGCGGAACTGTACGTGGCCGTGAGATTACACAATCCGCCCAGCGGAACGTCCACACGCACGGTCCCCTAGCGATTGTGGCTGAAACGGTTGATTACATTGCCCCAGGTCACTACGTCATGGTAACATAATAATAAGCATAATAATCATTATAATAATAAATATACGGATATTGGCACAATTGTGTAACATATCTGATTATGCCATGTATAGTGAAATACTCTTAAACGATGAGTTGTAGTGAGGACTGTGATCAAAATTCACAGCGCAACATAGAATTAAGTGGTTTCATTCACAACTGCATTCAAACTTGAAGGAGTTCTCAGAGGTGTTTAGCACTTGTTGGGGTCCAGCTCACCCCAAACCACCTCGACTGGGTTCAGGTCCGGTGACTGTGGAGGCCAGGTCTCCACTTTTTGTTAAGTACATAACTCCACATGTGTTCATTCGTAGCTTTGATGCCTTCAGTGAGAATCTACCAACGTAAATGGTCATGAAAATAAAGAAAACACATTGAATGAGAAGGTGTGTCCAAATTCATGCATATGGACTTTTGAACTACATTAAAACTTTGAGTAATTTTAAAATATTAACCCAAGATTGTTGTGTGTTCAGTGGTGAACACAAGTATACAGATAATAGAGTCTAGTCTCAGCCCACTTTCTTGTCAGACTACCTCTGTCTGCTTCGCTTTTAGCTGCAAGTCAACAGGAAGTCTGCTAAACCACAGATTTCAATGTGACACAAACGTCTAGTTTCAACACGCCGTGCGTGTCCGACAAGTTCAAGCGGATTAAGATTCTTGCCGAGCTCAACCCCATCGGCGCAATACGCTCCACATCAGTCATTTTTCATCAAATTCTTTCCCACTGCTCTATTGTGGACAATTTGGAACTGTATGCCTTTCAGTTAGATTAGTACGTTCCTGGAGCTCGACAAATACGGGCGAGTAAGTAGGGGTGGGTCAGGGTAGAAGTGAGGAACAGGAAGAGAGAGAGCTGTCAGCGAGAAGGAGGTGTTGCAACTGCATGTTCGTTTTACACTTGTTAAATACGTTTGAAGGTTGTTGTTGTTGGCTTTTTTTTTTTTTTGATAAGTAAAATGAATGTTGGACTCGGTTCGTTTGTGGAGGTGATGACCATCAAAAGCAGATGAGACGGTCAAGTGAGAGAGAGGAACTGCAAGCCATCTACAAGTGAAGAGTGGGGGAAGGTAAGCACCGCTGCATTACATATTTTACATTAGTTACTGATTAATGAGAGAGGTGTTCATACTAAAGTCAACCGTAGTTAGGAATGGCTTAGATTGTTATTCGGTTGGCCTTCAGCAAATAATTACATGCATACTGGGACATTAACGTGGGATTTCATAAAATGGGCAACTGAATCGTCTATGGCAAAATGTAATAAAAAGTTCATCTTGTTACAAGTGTGACTTCCGAGCTTATTGTATCAAACACGTTTTTAAGCATATTAAACATGGTTGGACAAATACATGTCTCTGAAATGTATTAAGTTCTCTGACTCGATAATTGGCAGAGCAATGGAGACGAGCACTGGGACCACAGGAGAGGAGCGTTTCGGGCCCCTTGTCATCGTGGAGGAAGGGGATGACACTCTGGTCAGTGTGCCAAGTGTCAAACATCTGCCACAAGTTAAAAATGAGGACATGGGAAATGAGAGAGAGGGGAGGGCGACCTCAGCAGAAGATGGAGAAGGTAGATGGAATGTTGAAGAAAGCACTGAGAAAACAGAACATATTGAAAACAACTCGGGACTGGTTGTGGAAGACGTGGACTCGGATATGCCAGAGGAGGTGAACGCAAAAGTTACAGACGAAGGCAACGTTGAGGGCAAAGAAGACGTGACACAATCGAATGAAAACTGTCCAGATGGACCGAAAGAAGATGAAGCAGCTCAACCTGCAGAGACGAACATGCAGCTAGGACCAGAGACAGAAGGACTAGCCGTCACAGCAACAGATATCAAATCAAAGGAAGATAAACTACCGGATTCAGACGCTGAGTCAACTCGACTTAATCTGAGGCCAAAAGACACTCTGGATCCAGATGATGCCTTGAAAAAGGTAAAACAGCAATGTACCAGAGCTGAAACCCTCAGAGAAAATTGTACTATGAATGTATTGCTCTGTGACTTTGGCGTCGGGTGCATTTCCAACATTTTCATCGATTCTTCACAGGTAAACAGGTTAACCCCTGATTTCCCAGATGCGTTGTATGAGCTGCTGTACACGCTGCAAGAAGGACGGAGACTGAATGACCAGCGCTGTTCTTTCAGACTGAAACAAAGGAGGAGGTGCTATTCTGAGCCCAGCACTCCGCATCACAGTAACAGAGGTGAAGATCCACTTCACAGATTTGCAAGTTGTGAAAATGCAAGACAGCAGATGTGCCAGACGTCCTCTTAAATAGATGCATGATAATAAAACAAAATCTCACATACACACACTACTGTTCGAAACACTTCGGCATTTCAAAATGTCATTTTTGTTCTAAAACATTTTTTTATTAATTAAAATAAGATAAAATTGGTAATAACTCATTTCCAGACATGTTCAGCATTGTAAACTACCATGGTAGCTGGAAATGTTATGAAGGGAAGAGGAGCATAAATGTAGAGAGGCCCATTATCATCGACAATTAGTCTGCAAGTTTGTCAGTTTAAAAGGTTCATCATTAAGGTTCATTGCAATTATCTTACTAGATTTGAAGATCTTAGCACAGCTGGACAGGTGCACTGATAAAAGAAACAATAGAAGTCTGCTTCACACTGTATGTGATGCATCAGAAAAGTCTGACTATAGATAATTTTTCTGATATATATATATATATATATATATATATGTGTGTGTGTGTGTCTGTGTGTGTGTGTGTGTGTGTGTGTGTGTGTGTGTGTGTGTGTTTTTCATTATTATTTATTTTTCTTTGAACAGTGACATTCTGCTCGATGACATCCCTACAGCGGGAGGAGTTCTTTGAACTGTTGGCCACATCTCAAGGCCGGCGGCTGGATGACCAGAGAGCAGAGCCTCAGAACATTGTGTCAGGCTCTCTCCAGGCAGCTCCAGCATCTCAGACCAAAACCTGGTTGAGGAGGAGCAGCTGGAAGGCCTTGGAGGTGAAGAAAGTCAAGTCTGGCCCAGCTCCGAAAGAAGATCTCTACAACATGATTCTGACTTCACAGGTGAGTATCAAACAATTTGTACCATTTTTTGGAAAATGGAAAAACAGAAAAGGAAAAATAGATAAAACTAGATACATACTCCATTATTCGTAATCCCTCTGAAAGTTTAACTTATGCCTAATATAAAAACAGATGACAATGTATGGTGTAAAATACATTAATGATTCTTGTTTTACAAGCCATTTTACTGGGCTGTACAGGTTTGAAAATGCATTCGTTTTTATATAACTGTCTCACATTTATCACAACTACACGATAAATAAACCTTTTGCCATAATTGTAAATCACTAGTAAATTAACACTTGAATGAAATTCTTCTCATCTTCCTCCCAGGCCCAGGGCAGACTGGAGGACCAGCGGAGTGCAGCTCCTGGTCCAATGGATGATGAGGATTTCTTTTCTCTGCTCTTGAGAGTCCAGGGTGGAAGAATGGATGAACAGAGGACTGAGCTCCCTGTAGGAGTTAAATACTAAATGAGGTCCTTTTAGAGAATATACAAAGATATACATTGCAGGACAGGCCTTTCTGTGCATTTTTTATTGGACCTACCTACATGTATATTAACTTATATTATCTGAACAGCACTTTTTCCCTGGTTGCTTGTAATGCTACTTCATTTTAAAGCTCGCTTTTCAAACTCATAACTTGCTCAACTGAAGCTTGTTGTTTGCTCAGCAACCAGCATATCTAAGTGTTCATGTTGTACTATTAGCACAAGTGGTCCAGAATGAAATGTTGTGTATTCTGTTCTTTTTGGGCAGGGCATCTCTTGGATACTTTTGTAAAATCTTGTTATTTCCTGTGTCTGATATTCTTTGAGCCTTTTTTCCTTGCATACATAATGTAAATAAATAGATTTCTGTAAAATAAAATGTAATCTGAGAACTATGCTTAATGTTTCTAAAGGGCACATGTTTTACAGGCAAATAACAGTTTAGATTAAATGCTTATAAGTTTAACTGCAGTAATGTCAGCATGTTGTTATCTTATATTTAGGTTTAGGTCTGATGAAAATGATTATATCTACTGATTCTACTGTTTCACTTGTTTTGTTAGTAAGTGAAGTGTTATGGAGATTTCGTTTTTGTACCTTTTCTTTTTAAAACTTGTTCCATTACACGAAATCAATATGTACTGTATTCATGCAGACTCATATTTGCTTCAGCACTTTTGGCTGTGAGCTTTGAAAATAAATATGCAGAATAAATATGATCTGCTGAATAAATGTTGTTACCATAACTATCCATATTGTAGAGAGGTAATGTTAAATATATGTACTCTCTCAGCCACCTCTGCAGAACTTGTTAATTGCTTAGGAAAGTGAATGCTACAGCAGATACAGTGGTCACACCACACCTTCTTGTTGCATGGCACAAAGGAAGACAAGAATAAAGCAAGAAAGGAAAATAAAGCAGAGAAGGTCACAACTTTTTTTTATACAAAAATCTGAAAGTGAATGACAGTGTCGCTGATTCACGGTGGACATTTTGAACAGTGGGACTTGAAGCAGGCCACAAAAGTGTGACACTGAAGTGTATAAAACACAGAAATTCAAACGAATGTGTATCAATCCATTTATAAAGTAACGTTATAGTCTAGCACTGGCCTGTAAGATCAGTGTCTGAATCAGAACAGCGTACGATCACAACACAGCATTTACTGAGTGCAGCCAAATTCAGAGAGCATACACGCCCCTCCCTTCCTTAAATCAGCATGCCATTTATGCTTATTACAGTCCTTTATTTTCTAATGACTGTCAGTGAGTCCTCTTAAAGCAACTTGTACTGGTTTACTATACAGCACAACATGGTGAATAAACTTTACAAACCATTCTCAATCACGATTTTCAATTGTTATAATACAGATATATAATGACATATTGTCCCGTTTGATGCAATGCTGCATTTCTTGTGGGGTTGGACCGACCCCCATGCAGGTGCTGCACTTTCCCGCTGCCTTTAAAAGCCTAAAGAGTTCAATTATATTTAGACAAAATGTAAACGCGTAAGCCGCTTCCAGCAAACGCAGGGTCAGCTGACCTGATGCGGTCTCTTAACACCCGACATGTGATTTTGTGAAAGTATCTGCTGTCACGTGGTGCCGCTCCACAGACTTCAGTATAAAAGTGTCGCCGGAGCTCCAGCACTCATACAGAATAATTCCTCTGATTAATCGCAGGTAATTTTTTGAAGATGGGAGCACGAGTGACGACCGGATCGGTACAGACACACGCACAACGTTGAAGAAAGAAAAAAGTTCGCCTAATGAATTTGTTCCGCGTAGGTCTGTTTGAGGTCCTCGCCTCCTTCAGGATGATTGCGCTGGTCCTGCTACTCCTTCATCAGCCGCTAGGGGGAGTTGCGGCCCCGGTGTCCTGTTACAATGACGACGGTGGCGCTGTTGACTGGTTAGTGGCCTTGTCTGGATGTACAGGAGATGTGTGCAGGAGATGTGTGCTGTTCTGTGCCTGAGCCTCTATCAATTGGACAGATGTGAAATCATGTCTTTTTCTCACTTAAATTTTAACCATAAAATTGTTTGAAATGTTTTTCCTTTTCTTTAATGTCACGGGTTTCTTATAGGCAATGGAATATTGGTAAATGAAATCCTAAATACGAAAATGCTTATACAGCAACCATGTGGTCTCTGTTTCAGTTACAGCATCTAGCAGCATAAAGAACCACTTTTACATATTATTTACTGATCGTAGTTTTGAAATGTGGATTAAGTAAAAAATGAATTTTTGGTGATTGTTTTCTGTTTTCTTTTGGTTGAATAGGTTTTATCTTTATAAACTTCCCCGTGGCAGGAGCCATGGCGAGGGTTTAAAATACCTTTTCATGGAGCGAGGGAGCGAGGGATGGACGGAAGGGAAAGGGCTGGTGAATGACAGCACAGGAGCGTTGGCGAAGACGTTGGGGCCATTATATGAGGTTTGCTTCTACTCTTTGTCCTACCTGAAACCCGCTCCCCCATTTACTGACAGAGGAAACGCACAAAAGAAGAATTAGGTTGCAGAACAGAGATTTCTTTGTGGTTAGATTAGTGATATTTCTGTTTGCTAGAAATCTCATCTGTTTTTCAGCGATGCTACAACGTTATTGTAATGTTTTTAGTCCACCAGTGATGGATGAGGGTATGAAAAATCAAACTGTGCAAGAATATGCAAATAAGAAGCACAGCTGTGCATCACACAAGCTATTAAGAGAGTGTGTGTATGTGTGTGTGTGGGGCTGTGTGTGTCTTCAGGACAATGAATTAGCATACATATTGTACAACGATCAGCCACCAAAAACACAAACTGATGCAAAGGATGAGGAAGTAGGCAGCGGCCACACTAAAGGTAACCACTGAAACGTGGAGGTTATTTTACTTTCTCTCCACCATTTCTGCATATTTATTTAACTGAAGAACTTCCCCAAATTTCTGGTTTCAGTTCTCAAAATAGTAATAGCACTATCATGTCATGAATAATTTTAGTTTGTGCTTGGCCTCGGCTTTGTGTTATTCTGACTGTGGCTCTAGGTGTTGTCCTTTTTGACCAGACCCAAGGATTCTGGCTGGTCCACAGTACACCCCTGTTTCCTCCAGCCAAAAGCAAGGGGCCGTACTCATACCCCAGCTCGGGAATGATCAATGGACAGAACTTCCTGTGTGTCACCTACCCACTAGAGCATTTTCAGACGATAGGTAATGAATTAAACATATACATTTGTTTATTCTCTGAATGTCTTCGCGGCCAAAATTGTTGTCATATGCTTTAGTTTTCATCAAGATGCCGTTTTTAACCCCTCCATAATGAACGCTGGATGTCCATGTGGCCAGATAATAAAAGGGATTGTAATAGTTGATTGTGTTCCAGGTTGGAAATCTTCCAAAAGTCACTCAGGCTGCAATAGGAACTGGTACAGCCATACCAGCAAATCCATGTGGCGCTGTTGCCATAGTTACAGGGGGAGTAATCTGTCTAACTGGCAGCGTAACCATAGTGACAGCCATCTTCACACTGTGCTGTATTTGCTCTGCACCTTGTTGTTCCTGTGATGTTTGAAGCAACTCTACTGTGTCATCGCTGATGTGGGCTTCCTCTTTTAATGCAGTCACAAAACTAAAAGTGTCACTAGGGCTTTGTCTTGTATGATATCTACAGTAATTTCAGCGGGCAGCCATAGAGAACCTTCCACACACAAAATTAGAAATCAGCATGTCAAGGTGTTACATCTCCGCACCTTGGGTGCATGATGCAGATGGATGAGCAGCTATATTGTCACACTCATGTGGGCTTTTACAGGCGACCAGTTACAGATAAACCAGCCACGCGTGTATGACTGCCACATTCCCGCCTCCCTGGCCTCCTCGGTGCCCTCTCTGCAGGAGCTTTGTAGACAGAACCAGAGAGAGAATGCCAGTGTCAGCACCCACCACTCTCACATCTCATCAGCCAATCGCAGCATAGCCCTCACTTCATTGGCAGGAACGCAGTTCATCAGCTTTGCCAAAGGAGCAGACTTCCAAAACGGTACGAGCTAAATGTACTTCATGATTCACCTTCACTCATATGTGTGTGTGTGTGTTTGTGAGCCATATTCTCTCATGGGAGCAGATCTCTATCACTCCTGGGTCGCGCCAACTCTGCAGTCGGACCTGCTGGTACAGTTCTGGAGACGGACCAGGGGAGTTCTGCCCTCTGACTGCACACTTGGCTGGAAGGTCCTGGATATTCAGCTTGTGTCACCAGGCCAGGGCTACACCTACAGAGCCACACAGGACCACTCCAAATGGGCCGTCAGCCCAAACGCAGCAGCTTGGGGTGGAGCAGGGAGTGGGAGTGGCTGGGTTTGTGTTGGGGACATCAACCGGGACCGGGCAGAGGAGAGAAGGGGAGGGGGGACGGTGTGCCTTCAGGACCCTGTTGTGTGGAAGGCCTATCGTGCCGCCGCGCTTAGGTGCTACTCCTGCAAGGGAGTGGTGAGTGACTGTGGCACTGCAGTGAGAGAGATGGAACTTCAGGGACAGACCACAGGACATTGAGCATACAATACTCGATAATTACATTTTCTATATCTGCTCAATGTGTTTTAAATGATTGAGTATGATACATATTATATTGGATTATTGACTGGCATTTCAAATATGGCCAGTACAAGTACAAAAACACAATGAGAACGTGAAACGATATATACTCTTTCAATGTTTCCCAGATCAATATTCTAGGGGGTTTGATTTTTGATGTTTTGTTTTTTATGCAACTAAATGCAGTTTGTACCAGTACTTAAATTAAATCTTAATTTCTGCATAATTTTGTTGAAACAATTTTTTTTCTAAATAAAAAGTTAATTGTAATACAAAACTGTTTATATAGCCCTAACCCTATATGTATAGACTGCATATATTTGCTTTCAGTTTCTGACTCACACTCAGCCTCTATCAAAAACACAACTTTATTATACATCCACACTAAGAAGTACATGTTTGATGGTATAGTGCATATAGTGCGTGATCGTGAGTAAGAAGTCTTGTTCTGTACAGAACTGACAAGTGCACGACTCAGACTTCGTGAAGCGTGCAGAAAGGCAGGGACACCTGAGAACACAAGGCACTTGATAATTCCAGACTACGAGCAAAGGGTAAGCAGACACTCAGCATACCAGCAGCATATCCCCTCCTCCTGGCCCTTAATGCCTTTGTCTCATCTGAGACATCACTGGCATATAGTCAATAAAACCAGGGATCACCAGAGAATAACGTCTAAAGTCTTTGAACAGGATAACTCCTGTTAACACAGACAAGTCACTATATATACATGAGCTTATCTTACTCTGAACAATAAGATTTTTTAAATTGCAGCAGACATTCATAGTGTTCTCTCTTAAATATATTTAGTAGAAATATACTTCATTCTGTTTGGGAATAATGGTTTTCCTACAGCCATTAGCATATTGGGTGTTCTTTGTTGAGTTTTCAGGCCTCTTGGTTGAATAGTCACTAGTGCAACGTTGAAAAAGTCTGGAAATGCCTGACGTACCTAAGTCCTCAATATTGGCTCTCTGTAATTCTTTACGTATTGCACTTGTGCTACAATGCAACCTCTGAAAGAGAGTGAAACCTATATGTGCTATGTAAACTGAAATTATGCAATAGCGCCTTCTAAGCTGCAAACATCCACTTTGGATGTCTGAATAGAAACAGGGCCTTAGAAATGTCTTTGTTAAGCTGCTCCACCAATGTTTGGCTGCTCTTGAAACATACATTCATTTTGAAATACATTTTGACCTTTGGATTTGGTAAGAAGTACTTGGACTGTGGTTGTAGAAGAAGAAAAAATAAGGCTGTCAAAAGAGAGTCCGGACCAGTTTGCGTCCCTTGTCTTTGATTCGTGGGAAAGTAGCGCTGGGTTCTTTGCTGTTCGAGGAAGAGCCAAATGGTGTGCTTCCCCCTTGCCGCCGCAAAAGGAACTCATTGCTGGCTGGAGTCATGGCATAGAATACATTACCCAATGCAGGTATAGTCAGTTCTAGAGCATAATGTGAAAAGAGCATAAAAAATAATGTGAATTATTAACATTTCAAATTTGATGATAAAGCATAAAACCAGTTGAATACTTCCATTAAAATGCACATTTGGTAACAACAATATCTACCTTTTCCTTCAGGTAGAAGCTGTATCAGCTCGTATTTGGCAGCTTCTTTGGTGTCTTGGTTATGTTTCTGTAAGGCTGAGATGATTACTGAGGGAGCTTTGTCATTACTTGTCACCTAGGGGAACAGAAAATCAAAATAATGTTAATTGCACATTCCATGCTAAAACATATGATACTAGTAACTTGCTGATGTAGCAAATATGTGAGGAATAAACCACAATGAGGTACGTCTTGCATTTATTCCATTATCACTAGTCACAGTAGCCTAGTGGGTAACACACCTGCCTATGAACCAGAAGACCCAGGTTCAAATCCCACTTACTACCATTGTGTCCCTTAGTAAGACACTTAACCCTGAGGGTCTCCAGGGTAACTACTGACTGTAAGTCGCTCTGGATAAGGGCGTCTGGTAAATGCTGTAAATGTTAATCCTGGTTAATTAAAAGAGCTATTGAATTCCTTTTTGATTCCTTAGGGCTAATTTATTAATTGAGGTCAGAGATTAACCTTTACTTTACTTTATTTTACTTTATTTTGCAGACGCATTTATCCAAAGCGACTTACAAGAGGAAGACACCAGCAATTCTTGTTTGAGAGCCCTGATAACTTGTCAGATTAACCGACCTTTGCATTAAGCAATGTTAGTTAATACCCTCTAATCAGAACTGAGTATAATGCCAGAAGTTACCATAATGCTTCGGTATAAATTTCCATCCTGTAAATCCATCCGTATCCTAATGATTCGGATATCAGGGCCCACACTTTGATTGCTATTGGTGGGATTGTTGCCACAGGAGACAGAGCGACGGTGAGATTTCACAGTGGTTGGTGAGGATGGTGTTGGGGTCAGTGCAGAGTTTGTGTGGTCATTAGGTGTGGGAGGAGAGGATTCCACATCCAGGCATGAAACAGAGGGTGACTTCATATGCTGGAATAAGAAGCAACAATAACAACGTTAGCAACTCAGGATGGTCCATGAAATCACCATCCAGTTCAGAAATGAAGAGCTGATGAAGTGAAAATGAAGTGATTGTCATTGTGATACACTGCAGCGCAGCACAACACACGGTGCACACAACGAAATGTGTCCTCTGCTTTTAACAATCACCCTCGCTGAGCAGTGTGGGGACGGTGGTTTGCTCAGTGGTACCTTGGCGGATCGGGATTCGGCAACCTTCTGATTACGGGGCCGCTTTCTTAACCACTAGCCCACCACTGACCCCTGTGCTAGGCCACCACTGACCCCTATGTCATAGTGAGGACATACTAGTCAAATGCAGATGATATATATATCTCATATATGTAATTACAGTGCATTGTGAATCAGTGAAGCTCAGATCATTCAGTATACCTTTGTGAGTTTGGACAAAAGGTGATTGACAGGAGAGGGGAAGTCAAACATGCCATCATTTTCAAGTGCTGCCCTGTTCACGGACATGCTAGCACTAAGAAAGACAAAAATATGAACGCAATATGAACATTCCATGCAGTGTTCCACACATTGTATCTTAGTAATAAGGATGACCCCTAATGTACAGTGTATGTCATGTATACTGAGAGAAGGTGACATTACTCTGGACATTGGGTGATGACCACAGTGGGACGTGCAGGGCTTGGATCACAAGGTGCTTCAATCTGATTGGATAATCTGTAACTGCAAACCAAACACACTGGAAATGATCTTTTAATGAAAAATTATATACAATCCTCATATACTAAAACAGTACAGTGCATCTCCCCACAAGTACTGAATTCGGATCTTGATAGTACTGATGCATGTGGGGTGGTAGTAGCCTAGCGGGTAACACACTCGCCTATGAACCAGAAGACCCAGGTTCAAATCCCACTTACTACCATTGTGTCCCTGAGCAAGACAATTAACCCTAAAAATGCTCCAGGGGGACTGTCCCTGTAACTACTGATTGTAAGTCGCTCTGGATAAGGGTGTCTGATAAATGCTGGAAATGTAAAATGTAATGTAATGCATGTGTAGGGACTCACCACTCCTCCTCGGTCAGTGAGGGCACACTGTGGTACCAGCGAAGGAATGTCTCGTCTGTAGTGAAAGTGCAGTTTTTACAGGACGATTGCAGTAGTCGGATTTGAGCCAGAACCTCAAACTCCTGTTGGTGAGAAAAACATTAACTTGCCTTAATAATACAAATGATCTTGTTTAAATGTTCATTAAAATTAATGAACTCATATTCAATTCTTAGAATGCGCTCGTACTTGCAGTAAACTGCAACAAACAGTATGGCCATGAGTAAAGACCACACAAACCACATCATATATTCAATATGGTGAATAAAGGATGCATTATACTAATGCAACATAAAATCCATACTGGATATTACTTATCAGTAAAGCATTTTGTCAGGTGGGATACAGATTCATTGTATATGTTGTACATACCCTTCTTCTTTTATCAAAGTTTATATAGCCATTCTGTCAAAAACAAAGAAAAACACAGTTGATCTGCTATTTTAAAAATATGGATTTCACCATACTGTATTTTAATTTAGTTTAGTTGACAGATTGCTGAGGCAACATAATGTGTCTGAGGAAAAGGTAGTCACATCTTCTCCACTAAACTAACATCAATTCAATCAAGTCATCAGAACAGTGGTCATGGGTTTATTTGTCACTAGCTGTGAGTGGCCCTTCTCATGCACACAGTGTGTTGCCAGGCACCGCTGAGAGTGCAGATTTCACACCTCCAGTTTGTCCTTGACTGCAGTGTCCAGCATGGTGAGGTCAGTAAGAAAGATGCCCAGGTAAGGCACTGTGCCCTGAACACTCGTCTAAAAGAGAGAATAAAACACAGGCTATTAAATTACAGATATATGTGATTTATTAGATGCTCATTAATCCCCTCATGGGCAAATGCAATCTGAAATAAATAAACATGTTACCCCAGTATTTTTCCGGTTATTGATCCTAGAGTCCTGATTAGCAAATTTGGATGTTCCCTCCTGGGAAAAAAAAGACTTACTAGTCATGTTCTGTTACATTTTTTTAAGTATTGAAAGTACAAAAAAAAAACATATTTATCATTACAGTACTTGTAATACTTGTAATTTATCACATTGATTGTAATGAATCAAATTAACTACATTGCTACAGCACACACAAGCCAATTTTGTGTGCCTCACCTCTTTAAGCAGCTCCCGGCTCTGTGAATAGTTGTCCTTCTCTGAGAAAATAGATGACAGCTCCTCATACCGTCTCACCGCTTCCCTGTGCATGTCAGAGCAAAAGGAGGATAAAGTTCCACTTCTCTACCCTACTACAACGGTCAGCACTTCACTTCTTCTCAACCCCGTTTTTCTGATTCAGCAATAAATGCTCATGTGCTTCAGCCCGGGCTTGACTGCTGCCAAACTAAATACAAAACAAACTGACCGGTCACATGTCAGCATGAAGAATCATACCAGTAATACTTCCTTCAACAGACCTGTCTGTTTCCTGCCACGTCCGCCTGAGTCTGTGTATTGGGTTGCTCTGCAGAGCAGAGATGATGGCATAGAGAGAGGAAAAATTTTTCCTGGCCCGGCAAGCCTGTGAAAAAGGTATGGCAGATGATTTAATTAGCTTTGTATATAAATCAGTAACTACGTGCAATAAAAATGAGTCTGAATTTATGGTTGTGGGTAATCAAGATAGAGATAAACTAAGAGTTTGCAGTTGAACCCAAAAAACTGCTCTGGTCTTAAATTATTAAAATACTTGAATGTAGTACATTGTCTCAGTTTAGTGCCATAGAACAAATCATGTGAGATCAGGAGATTTCCAGGCAGGTTCCCCTAAGCCACACTGCAGATTTGCACAATAGGACAATTGTACACACCACTCGCTGTGTTAGTAGTATTATTGTTTTGTATGACAATTATTCTTGGTAGCATAACATTCAAACCAGCTTCATCATATCTCATGTAATCTTGTAAGTCCCTTTAATCATGTGCACATTCAGCCTCAATGGGTGGAAGCAAGCTGCAGGAAGCAGCTGATCCATGAAACAGACTTTAGTGCTTTAACTGCTGGCTAAAGAAAAGAACAGGTTCCCAGGGACGCAATAAATTACCTAGTTTTTGAATTCATAAGCAAATAAATGTCTAACATGTATGAAGCTGAGCCTGAGCCATTGAGTTTGAAAGAACTGGACCGCAACATCAGCAAACCAACTTAAAATTACTGACAATGTATTTTAAAAAGTGCTTTTCAACCAAAAACATTCTATTGCATTTTATATTCACTGCCATAGAGCCGATTTAAAAAGAAGATTTATTTTCTGTTGATGTGCTTTAGTACTCTTCATAACGGACATTTTAATATAAATAAAAATACAGTATCAGCAAGTGATCAGATATTATAAATATAAGCGTAGCAATTTCCATTGTGCTGTATTTGATCAGTAAACAAAGGTTTCACGTTATTAGGACTATGGATTTTGTGCTTACCTCTGCCACACTGATCCATTTCTCCAACAGCCTGGCTCTCTGCTGACTCCGCAATTCCTTGATCCACAGGCAGGAGGCTCTCACTGCGTTTGCCAGGCGGTTAAACTGCCGTACTGTCTCCTTAACTGACCAGCACTGGCCCTCCCTGCCTTTCTTATCCCTCTGGGACCAGAGGGAACCCAGGCAGTGGTACGGCACCAGCTGCAGAAACAGCTCCTGAGAGATATGCAGAAGAACAGACACACAGAGGGACAAGAGAGATAAGCACTTATGTTACAGGGCACATCTTAGCACAGTAAGCATTGAGAAAGTTGTCAACTTAAAAGTTTGACAAGACTCACCGTCTCTATCTTTGTGAGCTGTTCAGCAATCACATCGGCTAGGAAGCCCAGGATTGTGGTGGCATCAAATTGTGTGCTGTCACTTGTATAGTTCATATTGTTGCTCCTGTCTGGAGAAAGGAAATGGCTCATTAGCTTTCAACACTGCTAAATCAGTAAAAAATATGTTATAAGAGTATTTAAGAGTAAGCAGTAACATGTAATTATTAATACTCAAAATTGTGTATAATTGTCATTCTAAATTGAATGTATTTATTATTTGAGAAAATACATTTATGTATTAATTGATTGTTTTTGATATTATGAAAACTTTTTCATCAAACAGATTCATAACTGAAACAGCTATTAAGGATTATGACACGTACATAACTATGTCATAAGGTGTCATAACTCTATGACACAGACAAATAGGATTAAGGACACATATGCACAAATGCTGGTCACCCAGCTCTGACCACATCATCAAGTTTGCCGATGACATGACCGTGGTGGGTCTCATCAGAAAAACGATGAGTCAGCATACAGAGAGGAGGTGCAATGAATGATGGACTGGTGTAAGGTCAACAATCTGTTTCTGAATGTGGACAAAACTAAAGAGATGTTTGTTGTCCACCCTCCACTGAACATCGACGGATCTTGTGTGGATTGTAGAACCTCTCCTGAACTCTCCTGAACACCAGCTAAACAGCCTTTACTTCCTGTGGAATGTAGCCCAGTTTGTCTGTTGCACACATGCACATTATGTCAGGATGTAACTTTGTTCAATTGTTTAAATGTTACATGTAGCACCAGGTTCCGGAGAAACGTTGTTTCATTTCATGTACTGTCTAACATGTATATAGCTGAAATGACAATAAAGCTCAACAATAACTTCAACTACAATGACACATTCTTTTTCCAAATATCTGCAATTACTTCAAATCAGAATTCTCTGACCACGTGCCTCAATAAATACAACAGGCTGTCTGTAATCAGAAAATCCTGCTAAAGATGGGGTAACAGTGATGTGACTGTTCTGATTGTCCATGGTCTCCTCAACAGGTACGTGAAAGTGGTGGGGGTTTGGCCACATGTGTTAAGAAGTGAGATGCTGACCTCTGGGGGGGCTACAGAGCAAGGACTTCTCGCTGAGTTCCTCAGCTATCTGCAGGACACGGCTCTTGAGCTCAGAGCCAGGTGAGTCAGTAGGCAGAACGGGGGCCAAACACAGCAGACATGAGGGGTCCGGCAGGGAGCAAAAGTCTTCTGGATACTCTGTCAGCCACGTACTGAAGACTGTGCATACAGCTCTGGGTCAGGAACACAAAGGGAATAACTAATTGAGAACTCAAATCAAATATTACAGCATTTCTCACTCGTTTATACATATGTGTTCACAAATTAAATGTGCTCATTCATTTGGTAGTCCTACTTGTTGAATGCATGTCTTAGGTGACTCTTGGTTTCTCCAGGAGGATGCTCCAGCCTATCTCCAGCCCAGAACAGGATTAACACAAAGAGAAAGAGAAATAGAAAGTAAGAGTGAGAGCAGCTATATTAAGAGACAGCAGTCCAAAGCATTACAAAGAATAACAACATGCAATACTTTCACACATGAAATAACATATCCGGAAAAACATCAGACTTGTATAACATTTTTTTTTCATTCCCACTATTTTTACATAACATGAAAGTAATGGTTGTGTATTCCTACATCACTGTGTTTAACAGGTTGCTATGAATGTAAAAAGTTGTGATATTTGTGACATGCCATTTGTCTGTAAAGAAGTTGTTTTATAGCGGGGTTGTAGATGTATTTGAATTGTGTTATCATAGATCCAAAGCTTCCAGTGCTTGTGGAAATGGGGTACCGCATGTTAAATATTAAATACATGAAACGGCAGTTTGGTAATAAATCCAGGTTATGTCCATTAAGCAATGTTGCTTTGACTCACTACTTTTGTATTTGTTTGACTGGCTGAATGAAATCTGTACCTGTCTCTCAGGACATTCAGCACTCTCTCTGTAGTAGTAAAGGAGCGGTATGTGGAGAGGAAGATAGAGACAAAGGATGAGTCTCCCATGGAGAAGGCATGGAGGAGGTGAAGGACCAGCTTCTCTTCAGTGCCTGCCTTCACACACTGGGAGCGGAAGACATAGGGCTGAGAGTAAAAGAAGATATAGGCTATTATTATCCAGCAAAGAACACTGAGTCAATAAACGGATTCTGTCTTACCCGTGAACTGGGTGTATGCTGTGGTTTCACCACTACTGTGTAAATGATACCATCCTCTTCCTCTTCAAACACAGTAGACTTGGAAAAGAAAGATCACAGAAAACACATAGTTCAGTACAAATTTGAAATACTGTACTTTTTAAATTCATATCTCTATGAATCATGGTTTTCTAACATTCAAGTAGATATTTTTATATTGTTACATTTAATTTAATTTAATAATACTAATTTACACAAAAAATTTATCCTGCCTTAATTGGACCAAACAAATATTCTGTCAATATGGAATCGTAAAATCATTCAGCTGTCTCATCGTCACTGCGCCATCTCAACCTACAGCGCCATCTACAATAGTGGAGATTGTAGTCGCATGCTCATTTCTGCTGACCTTGACAGTACCACCCGGTGGACTAAATTTCTATAAAAAATATATATATTTGATGTCCCTGTATCAATACAATATCACCACATAAAATATCATGATATATTGCTGTATCAATGTTTTCTAATACCCCTACTTTAAAAGATATAACTGAGTTCTGTTAGGCCAGTTCCCAGTCTGTCAGTTGAAAGAATCACTAGTCTATACAAATAGATCTGGATGTCAGAAACTGTTTATCTGGAGAAAATATGCAACTGTATTATTCATCCACTCTTCAGGTACTCACATTGATTAGCAATGTTTCAATTGATTTTGAATGTTTTGCATTGGCTAATTGCTGCACAATGGAAAGAAAAGACTGGTAAACACATAAAGATGGTGAAATACAGCAGGCAGCTTTATTTTATTTGTTGTCGCCAATAAAAAAAACAATGAATACAGCCTCACTTTCTGAACTGAAATTTTTGTTAAAATCTGTTTTGATGGGTTATAAATCTACGTGTTGTGTTCATTTTTGTTGGATTAGTATGAGAATCAGAAGACTTACTAGATCCAGTGGACAGTACCACGTGGTTTTCATGGGTGAAAAATCCGCCTGAGGATAAAACAGAAAGTAGAACTTTATTTCATAGTATGTCAACAGGTATTATGCAAGAGTGTGGGTGTATGAATATAATTTTGACTCATGTTGCAATTGTGAATCGTCTTGTTGGTTATGTTGTATTTGATGCTGTGTTTCATATTGTAAAGGCCTTCCAGGGT
This sequence comes from Denticeps clupeoides, assembly GCF_900700375.1. Taxonomy (NCBI): domain Eukaryota; kingdom Metazoa; phylum Chordata; class Actinopteri; order Clupeiformes; family Denticipitidae; genus Denticeps; species Denticeps clupeoides. Next base: position 27,774,218 of record NC_041711.1, on the reverse strand, counting down.
CTGAATTTATTCTTATGCTATTTTAATCATCTGTACTATTATAAATGTAGAATAATGCTCCTAATAACCTCTATTATAAGTTATATATACTGGTAGTGTTAGAAATGTTTTCAAAATCAACTGCAGTGCGTGCTTGAGAGGTGCTGGAGGCCAGAACTGGCAACACAGCAGCGAACAGCCAGCGGCTCAAAAGCTCGGAGGACAAAGGCACTTTATGCAACGACTCCTATAGCCGAAGGCGCTAACTGTGATTTTCCATTGTCAAAGATGCATGAGAACAAGCATGATATCATTGTGTAAGCCCTAGCTCAAGCGTGACATCATTGCCCAGCGACCTCTCCATCTGTATAAACGCTCAGTTACCGTACAGGCCATGACAACACCAAATGAATGACCTGAAGGCTTTTAACGCGTCGTGTTCGAACGGAACAAATAACGCTGCCGCAAACGCACAGTGGCCTCACTGCTTTGTTGGAAAAGTCCAGATAATATATGCAAGATCATTAGTGTAAGGTTCAGAGAGTAGAGGACAACGAGACACATAAGCATTCTGAATGACCCGACCCGGCTATAACTCCAGCGCTACCAGTCCTGTTTCTTACCCAGATACACTGCAGAACTCAGAACACTCCGAATGAAAGGAAATCCAGGTCATGTTCGTTTTCTATGATAATGAGTTCCTCATCTTGGCATGAAGCGGTGGTGCTGTGAACAGCCGTTAGCTCTGTCTCCCTCATGCTGCATGCAAATCCAATATAAAAAGCCCCCCCCCAATGAAATGTAACAGTACCTTTCCACCCAACAAGCCCAGACAGGCGGGGAGCAGCCAACTTCCTGGAAATACTTCAAAAGCGGTGAAAATAGAACATCCCCTCCAGTTCCTCTCATCGGCCTTCTTCTCAGCGTCCCTTATTCAGGCCCTAGCTAATTTCTTTCCCCTGTCATCGGCCGTGTTCTCGGTCTGTTTTTGACACACGCACACTAACGCACCTGAAGTTGTCACTAGTCCCACCCCTCGTAGCCACATCACATGGTCACACCCATAACACACACAAGTCAGATGTCCTCCGGCTATTGGCTGAACTACACTTTCCGCCTCTCTCTCTCTCTCTCTCTCGCTCTCACACAGAAACACACACACGGGACACGGCCGACTGCGCCACACGATAAACCTGTTTGACAGTTCGCCTGAAAGAGACTAAGTGAGCGACAATTACAGGGTTCAGCCTTCCACGGACCTCGGCTTTCCGCTAGCGGCTCTGCGCTAGCTGCGAAACTCCACGGCCCTGGCACTTCTTACACTCTCTCCATTCCGGGACAGAGTCCCGCAAAGAGCTCCAAAGTAATAAAACCTGGGATTTAGCTTTGTTTGTTTAACCCCAGTGACACAGAAAGCAGAGGGTATGTTTACACGCAGATGACCGAAGGCGGCACTCCAATCAAGTTGGTTCATATCTGTGTTGATAGCAATCTATGTTGTGACAAGAGGGACTTTATTAGATATTACATTTCAGACAGGCCCATTCCACTGCAGCAGAGTCATGGCCGATATGGAACATCATCAGAATAACATCAGAAGGGCTGAAATCTGTATGCAATAAACACACCAACTACTTTGACTGTTGTCACAAGTTTCTGTCATAGCTTCTCGACTGTTCCAGCAAGTTATTAATGTGTGGGAACTGCTTTTTTTCCCATGTTTTCCTGACATTCCTGATCGTAGAATGAAAATAATGCAGAATTAGATGAGTCTTAAGCGTTCAGCAAAGTTTTGTCTTTTTTGTGTGATGCTTTTAACATTAGACCAAATCCTTTGCGACACTTCAGCCTTTCCTGTGCTGCTTCGCATCCACAGGGCTCTTTCCCCCCATGAGCAGGAAGTCCATAATGAGAGTGGACAAACACAGGAAACAGGAACACGCAGCCCGTGTCATGCTGCTGTATTTCCCTCAGCGTTCAGTAGCTTTGAGCCTCCCACACTGCCACCCTGCAAACTAAAACTGAACAAAATCAATCTCAGAATTTTCATCTGTCACTCAGCTTTGAATTTTGTCCCGATGTTTACACATATGGACACTTTAAATGACTTTAGGTGTAAGACTTTAGATGTTCTGTGCTTCTATTTTTGCATGTGCACCAAAAATACATCTTAGGGAGGTTTGTGTAAAGGCACCTATTGTTTTTGGCCAATTCTTTCACTTATTCTTTTCCCAACCCTTCCTTCCGTACTCTCCAGCTCTTCTGTTTACCCGTGTTTCTTTTCTCATGCTTTCATCCATCCACCGAGTGCATGCTAGCTTGGCAGAACATCCATGCCGCTGTGGACTTCATTAATCAGAGGTGAAAATGTATCCCGGCGGAAGCCCTACCAGCCGCTGACAGATCATTGTTCGGAGCTGTACGTATGAAAGCAGCCTGTTTCGTCCCAGACGGAGCAAAGCCGGGGTGTACGGTTCCACCCCCACAATGACCAAAACCGATTCAGCGAACCCCTCTGAGCCTCCGGACACCTGAGCGGGCCGCTGATACAAAAGAATAAGTGTATTAGAAACGGCCCCCGTTGCATTATTTACCAGAATACTGTGAGGGGATCATGTGACGCTACGCCATGAGGAAGCTAGCAGAGAGACCTCTCTGAGTCAGTGCGAGGTCTTTTTTTAGGCTTCTCGAACCAAAGTTACATATTCATTTTAAAGAACATAAGCATACAACTTTCAGTGATATAGCCGAGGCACGTTTTAATACGAGTGTGTTGTGAGTAGACGTTATATTTTAAAAGCAGCAAAAGTAACTCCTTCTCAAAACTGATGAAAAGGACGCGAGCAACATTGACCGTTCAACCATGTCAGGAACATATGACCAAAGCACAAACTCAAATAAGTGCTGCAAGGAGCTTGTGCGATTTGAATTTTAAAAACAAAATGCTTCTTGGAAAGTACCTCCTCTTAAAGCGCTTTGTCCCCAAGGCTTTCTGAAAACCACCCATCTGCATCTGTTTACTCAAGGCAGTACCAAAGGCCTACTTCGATATCCTTACATAAATCTTCTTTCACATTAGAAATAAATTGGCAAAAGAGCCCTATTTTCCTGCTCGACGGGGCTGTGGGATTGAGTCCACGGTTCAGACTGGGACTCGAAATCTAGAAGGTTGGACAATTTGAATTAGGCTTTATCTGACTTGGACCAATCTCTAATGTACATTAGCGTCCATCCACCTTTCCATTTACCCTACATGCTTATTTCAGCACAGGTTAAAGAATATCCCAGCAACTACAGGCGTAAGCGCAGAAATGCCTGAATGGTGTAGTGACCCAATGTAGGGGATGGGATGATTTAAAATGTGACTTATGTCAAGATGTATAATAGCTAAATTTGCATTAGTAAATTGTTTATACCTACGCTATGAGACATATTATGTACAATATATTCCCATTTACCCTTTGTTGTCTGAATGTGGAACATAGTTTAAGCAGAAGAAGCATGGGCAGGGAGCCTAAGCCTTGGTTGCAATGGTGGCAAACATTTTTTAAACCATGTGCATCATGAATGATATGCTTTGGACATTTGCCAAACAGTTAAGGTCACTGAGGTCCCCTTAAGCAAGGTACCGTCCCCACACACTTCTCCCTGAGTGTCTTTCAGGTCTGTGTATAGAGATTGTATGTATACAGATTTGAAGCAATCCAGGACTTTTGCTGGGACAATTCCATGCTACATTGTGAAAAGTTCCTTCTAGGATCCACACTAAAGTATTCTGTTACATTCCAACCTTTTCATTAGTGTAGTTTGTCTGACTTACACTACTAAACCTAGCAACGTCCCGTATAAATGTCGCACATCATGCATAATATTTCTTTACAGTACTGTTTGCAGTTCGTTTTTAAAAAAAAATTTTTTGTGACGTGATTGCCATTATGATGCACAGCAAGCACAGCACACGGTGCACAAAAGGAAATGTGTCCTTTGCCTTGATCACCAATGGAGGGCAACCACTGGCTATAATGTACAACTCCACCTTTCCTCAGGTTTACATTTACATTTACGGCATTTATCAGACGCCCTTATCCAGAGCGACTTACAATCAGTAGTTACAGGGACAGTCCCCCCGGAGCAACTTAGGGTTAAGTGTCTTGCTCAGGGACACAATGGTAGTAAGCGGGACTTGAACCCGGGTCTTCTGGCTCATAGGCGAGTGTGTTACCCCTAGGCCACTACCATTTGATTACGCTTGGTTGTATTTTAGTCACTATTTAGTCACTATTGCCTAGCTCCTTACCTACTGTAACGCGGACTGGCTATACAGGGTTATTTTAGGCAGAGAACAGTGACCCCTCTCAAACCGTGCAGTCAAAATGTTAATTACGGTGGGAGGTACGTTTTATTTCCCCTACCATGAACTCATTCACCTTACTTACATTTACAGCATTTATCAGACGCCCTTATCCGGAGCGACTTACAATCGGTAGTTACAGGGACAGTCCCCCCTGGAGACACTCAGGGTTAAGTGTCTTACTCAGGGACACAATGGTAGTAAGTGGGGTTTGAACCCGGGTCTTCTGGTTCATAGGCGAGTGTGTTACCCACTAGGCTACTACCACCCGACAGCAGGCTTTTTACAGAACCGTGCCAGGTGTGATGTTGTGACGGGCCTGACCTGTGCTGGGTCCGTGTCCTTGGAGTCCACCGCTCTGCTCGTGTCGCTGTTTGAGATCCCTTCGTCCGACTGCAGCGCGCGGTAGCCGATGAGGGGGACATCTCGGGATCCCACTCCGGGCAGGTCCACCGCGGCCGTGCGCATACTCCGGGGCAGCATTGTGTGTGAGTGTGTGTGTGTGTGGCTGAAGGGCAAAAGATGAGACCGGAGGATATTCAAAGCGTATGCAACGACACACTGAAGTGCTGCTGCGCAGAGTTCATTTGTTTACATCATTTACATTTCCCCTTTGCTGCCAGCGACAAGTTCGAATTTGAATTGCGACCCCTCCTTCCCCTTCCCCTTCCCCTCGGGGGTATTTTGATTACCGTGTAGATCCAAATCTTCTACGGGAACAAGTGCCCTCCCCGAGTTATTTACACAGAAATATTTCCACCCAGCTCGATTTTTTGTCGTGTTTAACGACGGGCCCCTGCCTCACACCGGTCGTTTAAAGAGGACCAGCCGAACCAGGAGTTCCACGGAAACCCCTTTTCCCGGGACCCTCACCGCACACTCCAGTCGGGCGCCTGGTTCCGAGTTCTCTGAACGGTGTCTGTCCACGCTGAAAGATGGCTTCCACTGACGGGTCGAGTCACACCCGGCCGAGCGGGACGTTCCCTCTCACGACGGGAACACAACGCCGCGTCGCACGACGGAAATGTTACAGCGGACTTTCGCGGCACTTTAAAAAAAAAAAAAAGCCCGAGAGCCGCGGCGGGGGGAGAGATGACGGGATCGCGGCCGGGCCGTCTCCTGCCGGACCGCCGCCCGAAGTTGCGCGACGCGGCTCCCCTTTCCCGGTCGGGCCGGCGGTACCTGCTGGCGGGCGCCTTCGCAGACGCGCCTGGGGAGGGGGGGGTTCAGGGCCCCTCGCCCTCCATGTCTTCGGCTCCCCGGCAGCCTTTTATCGCTCGGTCGCAGCGGCGCGGCGCGGCGCGTCCCTCCCTCCTCCGGTCCCTGCCCGACAGCCAGTTCCTGTCCGCGGCTGGGTCGAGCTTATTCCGCTTCGCAGCGCCCGATCTGTCCGTCTATACACGCGTCACATGCAACACATGCACACCAGCAGCCGCGAAAAGCGCCGAATTACCGAAAGGCGTCGGTCCGCGTGACGCGCAACAGGGCAGCCAATTAACATGCTATACAAATCATCTTACATCATTCCCTTTCATTTCAATAAACGCTGTAATTATAGTGTCGCAGCAATTTGTTTGTTTTAATATTTTTTTCAAACGAAAAGCAGCAACAGCGATCACGCTGGTGCAGTGTGGAAACAGTGAAGTGAAGAAAAGTACGGATGAGATGCAGGAAACAGGGTTTTCGAACCCTGTTCGGGAGCTTTTCAGGAGGCTTGTTTTGATGCCTGGTAAAGGGACACAGGAAAACAAGAAACGTGTTCAGAGTGTGTTTGGTGTGTCGGTGGCTGTCACGGGAATGAAATCGTGACAGCTGAGTCTTTGATGTGCGTGCTTTAAACTTGTCTGAAGCTACGCTGCCAGTCAGGTGATTATCAGAGACTAATCCGCGACACCATGGCAACAGGAATAAGAGGAAAATAGATTCATAAATCAAAATGTTCAGCCATACAATGGAAATGCCAAATATAACAGTGCCACAACACAATTACATGCATGCATGCAACAATATGGAACACTTAGGTATGCATATGTAATAAGTAATCAGCTATGTTCACTTGATTCTGCATGCATCATGACTGTGGCCCTGGTGACCCACAACAGCGCTGGGAATGGGGGCGTCCTTCTGAACCAGGGAGCAATGGATGAAGGTGGCCTGGTGAATCTTGCTCACTTGAGGTCAGTTGGGTTCGTGGTCGCCACAGCAACCACCACCGTAACAACTAAAGCTTCAGGGATTTTCAAATGGACCAGCAGCATCATAATGGACACGTAATGTACACCACGACAACGGGCTACACTTTGGACTTCTCTATATCTACAACTGTAGGACTCTTCTTGGAGAAATCATCACCAACCCGGCACTGACACCACTTGCAGGCTCACTCTACCCTGGAAGGGCATCCCTCTCTGTATCACTCCTTCCCAAGGTTTCTTCCTTTCTTCTTTTTCTCTCTCCTTATGTTTTTTGTGTGTTTTTTGTGGTGTGCAGAGGGGTCAAGTGTGGGTGGTGTCAACTGTAGGGCCCGTCAAAGTCCATTGAGACATACTGTATGTGATTTTGGGCTATATAAGAAATACATGTTGTTGTTGTTGTGGTTCACTATGAGGAGCAGCCAAGCTGGCACAGGCAGCGTGCTCCTCTGTGAATTTAAAAAGTGTAAGAGGTAAAAGTTTTACCTCTATGGTATAACCTTGCGTTATAATGTTAAAATGTATTTGCAGATTTATGCCAAGCTAAACGCAGTTTCATACAACCGATGTCAAACTCTGGAGGAGGGGGATTTTCGGTTCAACATCCCCTTCTATAAAAACGAATATAGCCTTAATTGTCTTCAGGCAGGTGAATGATTTATATTAAAAGCTAAATTCGTTGTTGTTGTTTTTTCTGGAAGTCGTGCGGGATTTTTAAAAAATCCAGCTGCACTCTTCACTATAAGCGCCGCCTCAGCGCCACCTAGCGTCCAGGCCGCAGACGCGCTCCCTCCGCTCGGAAACGAACCCGTCCCACAGTAGCCATTTTACTGACACCGCGAACGCGGGCCCGCCACGCCGCCGGCCCCGGAGGGCCGAGAGCGGCTCGTTTTTTTTCCCCCCTCGCTCCTCTCTCGACCGGCGAGCCGGCTGCGCGGACGGCGCGTCGCGCCCGCTTACCAGCCAGCCGCGCGGCGGAAGAGAAAACCCGGAGTGGAGCTCGACTCGGCGGCTAGCAGCGGAGACGCGGGACCCCCCGGTGCACGGGCAAGTAGGAGAAAGTCCGCGCAAATGTTTTCTTGCCCCGTTTAAACGTCAACGCCGGCGCCGGCGGAGCGACCGACGGGCTCCGTCGTTGTTTGGTCCCTGGAGATATTAAAACGGGCCCCGCTCCGGGGTTTGGAGGGGAAGCCATTTTCACATTAGCCGTTGGCACAAAACAAAACAAAACCGTTTTATTTTACGTCACCATTTTTTTTTTTTATCAAGAAGAGGTGAAATACGTGTTTTTTTTTTCAGCCTTCACAAATAGGCTTTTTTTTTTTCTCTTTTTTTTTCTAATGTAAGTCGTCCGCGTTGTGCGCGTGTTTTTAAAAAGATATTCAGGAACTTTAATGGGGAGTCCCTGACAGGACTCGCCGTCCGGTGAATAAAAGCGGCGGCACGTCCACGCTCGTCCCGGGGACGGGAAGATGGCCGGAGGGTGGGCTCGCCGAGCACGTTGCTCCGCGGGCGGAGACGCGTTTTTCAAAAACTTTCCCTCCAAAGTCCGACCGCGGCGCGCACGTCCGCCGGACCAATTATCGCCGCGGACCCCCCCCCCTCTCCTCTCCCGCTCTCTCCCTGCCCACTCCCCTCTAATTAGCGGCGCTTATTAACCATTAATCGCCGCCGCCGGTGGGGGAGCCCCAGCAGCACGTGGGGCCCCGGCCGGAGACTTTTTTTTTTTTTTGTCCTCTCCCCCCCCTCCAACGCGGACGGGGCGAACCGTCGCCGAAGTGCGCGCCGGTTTCCGCTCGGAGGTGCAGGGTGTGGGGGTCCTCCGTCTCCCTCCCTCCCTCCCGCTCCATCTCCCTCTCTCTCTCTCTCTCTCTCTCTCTCTCTGTGTTTTATGTCTGCGTCACAACAAGTCGGCCGAGAGAGAGAGAGGCGGAGATGATGGCGTCTCTGGCGGCTTGATTCTCACGCCGCCCCGACAAAAAAAAAAAAAAAAACGGGCTTAATAACATTAAACGGGGCGCGGGGGAGTGGGGGTCGGCAACCTGACGAAACGGCATCGCGGGAGCCAGACAGACGGAGAGACGGACAGACGCTGACGGCTTGACTGACGTCCCCCGTCTTTTTTCCCCCCTGACTCCCGCGCATACGCAGACGCAGAGGCGGACAGTAATTGACGCGGAGGGGGGTGGGAAGGAAGGAAGGAAGGAAGGAAGGCAGGCGTTTCGTGTCAAGTGACCCCAGCGGAGAGGAGTTCGACTTCACAGGTAGCTCCGGTCGCGCTAATTGATCGGCGCGAATCGTCGTTTTGGTCCTGGCGGTGGTTGTGGTGGTTGTTGTTGTGTCATGTCTTCGCGCGTATTTTGCGGCGGGGGTGGACGACATCGCTGCACGCACACCGACAGATGCATAAAGACCGAGCCCGCTTTTAGCGACGACGCGCAGACGCCGCAGGTCATGATTATGGTGATGATGATGATAATAATAATAATATTATTATTATTATGCGGAGCGGCTCCAACGTCCTTCTGCCATGAATACTTACTCCCGTCATTCACCTGCGCTCTACTGTATACCGTCGCCATGCTCTTAGTGTGAAGTTAACCCCTTTGTCCCGAGGCGCGGTGAAGCCCCTGCAGCTCGGGGTTCCTGGGAGGGTCTGAACAAGTTTTCTCTCTCTCTTTCCCTCTCTCCCGCACGCAGCAGGATGGGGGTAGTTAGCGAAGGGGACGATGTTTTGGCCCGGTGGAGTGATGGGCTGTTGTACCTCGGCAATGTGAAAAGAGTGAGTCCCATGCAACGTTCAAGTTTCACAGAGCAGCAACTTAAATACAAGTACCAAAACAGCCGTGTGGTTTATTTTTTTTTTTTCCCCCTCACAGGTAGATGGAGTCAAACAGTGCTGTTTGGTCCGATTCGAAGACAACTCAGAATTTTGGGTTTTGAAGAAAGACATACATTCATGTAAGTGGCATCACTGGAGAGGCTGCAGCCAGATTAATAAAATATTTTACACGAAAAGGGTCGTTTTGGTGAAAGGCCATTTAGAAGTCTGATCGTTCTTCTTCGGTAATCTCTCAGTAGCAGTCCAGGCGTCACGGAAATCATTGAGGTGCCAGCGATAGGAATCAAAATAAATAATGCTCACTCCCCCCGTCCCCTGCCTTCTGTCTCTCCACCCCCCCTGTCAAATCCTGCATTCTTTACTCCCCACTATTATCATTATCACTGCCATCTATTTATCCTTCCCTTCTCTCGCTCTGTCACACCATCAGTCTCTGTTGGAATAGAGGAAGTTTGCTGTGTCTGTGATGCCCCGCCTCTTAAAGAGCCACTGGTAAACTGTCTCAAGTGTCGCCATGGTAAGCAGACATTCTGATTTCCCTGTGGCTTTGTGAATTATGGACGTAACCGCGGACGCGGCGTTTTCCTTTTGAAGTGCATTGTGCGTTTCATGTTTTTCCGGAGTGTATGAATTTTTCATTTTGTTTGGTTCAGTCTGTGGCCTAATTGTGTGCGCAGGACTGTGTGGCATACGGCATGTAGAGGTGGTTCAGACCAACTATGGTTTTAAGCAAATGTTTTTAAATTGCAGGCTATCATCCACAGTGCCATACTCCACCTATCGAACCTGAGGCCGACAGTACTTCCTGGATTTGTCGCCAGTGTGTCTTTGCTGTTGCCACCAAGGTTGGTTGATGCAGATTTGCGATTTTATTATACTCCCCAGAATTTGTTCGTTTTTCCCCTTGCCTACTCTGATTTCTTTTTTCTTTTTAAAAATGTTATTCAATTGACCCTAATTAAATCAACATTAATGCTCCTTCTCCAGACGTTCCTTGCAGACATTTTTTCAGTGAAATGCCCTTATGTGACAGGAGAGTCTGAGTCTGTCTTCATTAACATGACAAGTTGTGTTGTGTCTCAGAGAGGGGGAGCCTTAAAACGTGGCCGTTTCGCCAGACTCATGCAGCTAATGAAACTGCGGCTGCCCTATCAGCTGTCGTCGTTGGACTGGGACCCACAGCATCTGACCAACCAGCAGCAGTGCTATTGTTACTGTGCTGGACCTGGAGAGTAAGTCCTGATGTCCGCGTTTTTTGCATAAGAACTGCTATACATATAGCCGCCCTTCCTGTGAATACCTTTATGAATACTCCTGAAATGACTACTCCTGAAGTCTGTAGTATATTGAAAACCGAAGGCAAATTTATTCAAATTGTGTTAATGTCTGCCTGGGTTATATTATTCAATATTATGCACCTTGAATTGACATCAGTGTTCAGCATTGTGCTAGACGTGTCATTACTTTCTGTCTGCTATAGGTGGAACCTGAAGATGCTGCAGTGTGGCAGCTGTGGTCAGTGGTTCCATGAAGCATGTACACAGTGCCTGACTAAACCATTACTGTATGGAGACAGGTGAGACTCACTTGCCCCCTAAACTATTGTTGGAGACGCATGGCATCAAGGTCGTAACATGACATTTCTCAAATGAGCCCCATGGTACAGTGCTGTTTTTAATTTGCGACAGATGGCTTTGGCTGTTAGCCTTCTGGTAGCATCAAGAAAAATTGGACATATAGTCAGGGTTTGAGCAGATTTTTAATTTTTCCCGCCATTGGCAGTTCTGGTTTATGTATCACAATTTGAAGAAGCATCTAGTCAATAGAGAGCAGAGAAGGAAAAGCCTCAGATTCAAAAGGTTAGCAGTCATTCAAAAAAGGCATTTTGGTTTTTCATTCCATTTACTTAAATGCAATTGATGCCTTATTTCTCGTTTTGCTGGGGCATTGTGCCTTGCCACGGTGCTAAGGTATATTAATGTGGTGCCATGTTTTTTTTTTTTTTTTTTACTGCTCTGTAAGGTTCTATCAGTTCCAGTGCTCTGTCTGTACAAATGGACCTGAGACAATTCAGAGGCTACCTATGAGCTGGTAAGGTCAACAGAATTTTAGAAAAGTACTTTACATCTAGCTAGCATGCGGCATTGGAACGCTGAAATGTAGATGAAATTTTATCACCAGGGTAGAATCTGTTAGAATACATCAGCATTCTTCTTTGTAAAACTTTATTATTACTGTGATTCACTCCAAAAGGACTAGGATTAATGTTGATAATTCTACCATGTGGCATGATTTCTAATATCAGATAGTTTTTTTCCTAATGTCTATGTCCTGTGGTATTGAGTGATGGTCAGCTGTGTTTCTGTGTGCTTATGGTCTTTTTGTCCTTCCAGGGTAGATTTGGCCCATTTGGTGCTTTATCACCTTTCTCTGTGCTGCAAAAGGAAGTACTTTGATTTTGATCATGAAATCCTGTCGTTTGCGAATGAGAATTGGGAATCCTTGCTTTTGGGCTCGGTAAAGTATCATGCTATTATCAGAATTGTGTTTCAGTGATACTCCACTGGCTTAAATCTAATCTCATACATTTTTCATTTATTCATTGCTAATTATATTATTTAGTACCTCCTACATCACATAATCGTTCCCAAGAAGATGCAGACTTGTTCAGAGAAATGTACCAAATTGTCACCTTCTGCATTTTTCATCATTAGGTTCACATTAAGGCCACTTTTATGTTCACCTGGAACATTCCTGCGTGTTTAAACACCAAGCTCAGTATCAGTCTCATGAGATCAGGCCTCTTCTTCCACCTAGCTTTTGGGTTCACACAAAGTTCAAAGGATAGTTCAGGGCATTTTGAATATTTCCTCCAGCCATTAACATAGTTTTCATCTTTTAATTTGCTCATTTTTATGTGAGCCGGGGGACACCAGTCAGGGGAATTACCTACAATTTGTAATGTAGCATGTAGGTGGTTAACAAAGTGAAATGTGACCTTTGCCACTTACACTCTTTCATTCTTTTCTCTCTTCTTTTGTTACTGCTTGGTTACTGCTTACCCATTTTTATGCATCCATTTATTTATGTAATGTATAATTACCATTAAATTCTTATTGTTTGGATTTTTTTTTCCTCTGTCCTTTAGCTGTCAGACACACCAAGACAAGATAGATGTCACAATCTTCTCAATGCACTGAATTCCCATAAAGACAGGTGAGGCTGGATGCAACGTGCGTTTTACGTGCTGCAGGGAACATTTACCAAAACATTATCTAAGCACCTGAGTATTTTGTTTTTCCACGTCTGTATTCCTGTTGTCACAGTGGCAGATATGTAACGCACAGTTCAGAAACCCAACATGCATCATAAGGTGGTGCAGTTCTATTGGACATCTAATTGTGCTTTCACATTTTTTCTCTGTGCAGGTTTGTCTCTGGTAAAGAAATAAAGAAGAAGAAATGTCTGTTTGGACTTCAGGTCCGAGCACCTCCACCACTGAGCTCTGACACGTCACCCCTCATCGCTGACCCTCCTATTAACATCACACACAGGAGAAGGTGAGACAAAGATCATCACCCACAGCATTTATATTGTCATAAATTTGTCATTTAGTTTTACATTTTATATGGCTGTGTATGTAATGCTTTAACATGACCAAAACAAAAGCAGAAAAATACATTAATACATTAGTCTTAAACAAGTTTTTAGAAGGGAAGTGATTGTCATTGTGAAGCACAGCACACGGTGCACAATGAAATGTGTCCTGCTTTTAACCATCACTTAGTGTGCAGTGGGCAGCCTGAAAGGCGCTTGGGGAGCGATTACAGGTCCTCTTCCTTACCCGCTAGGCCCAAAATGTTGTCTGGTTTCTTCCTGGTTTTAAATTTTCAGCCAAATCCTGGGCAGCAGTTTGGTCACATAAATATTAGTATTTAATTTACAAATTCCTGCATCAAATCCACTAGCAAATGAACGTCTGAAATACCACTGAATGAAATATGTGTCCAAGATTCTTCTTCTGCTCAGTGTGGGTATGGGTGTCCACTTTTGCTATTGAGTACTTTGATATTGACTAAGAATCTCCCTGCTTTTCCTCTTCTCTGTTGTAAACGACGAGCAGCAAATGCCTTTTCTCCTTTTCTGTTGTATGGATTTGAAAAAAGGAAAGGACTTGAAGGTCGTTGGCTGACTCTCTGATCCTCTCTGCTTTGTGCTTTAGCCCTTTGTCACTGCCGTGCCAGAGGAGAGCGTCGGGTCCGGAGTCGCGTAAATCAAAGAGGCGCATCATGGAGACACAGGTCAGTGCCTCTGTCTGCAGCTGCTGCACCATCACAGCAACACGGGCAGGTGGAGTAGCAGCAGCCCTCCGCATTAAAAATGAGCGCCATTCTCACATGGAATCGACCTGTCTCTATGTGGAGGGATGTCATTATCCTAAAGCTCCACCAAGTTTCTTTTCCTATTGGCAAGGCACGAGAACGGATCTGTTAACAAAGCAGCATTTTCACATCCAGTCGTGCAGCCACGCACTTGCCTGAACCAATATCAATCTTATTGCTGACTTGAAATGGACTTGATATGATGAAAATGGTGAAAAGCACAGTCCGGGAGCCAATCCAAGCGCGCTTTGCACTCGATTACAGTTTGGCCAGGTGGCTGTGTCAGTTTGACAGTGCAGCAATGATGGAGCGGCGTAGATTTAAAGTGGCACGGCACAATCAATGTAAAGCACAGACAGGCTACAGACACCGGCCCGGCACGCCGGGAAATCATTCGTGTGTCTGGTGCAGCTCTTCCTTCTGCGGAGGAAAGGTGGGAACAACAGAGTATTTAAAGCTGTCAGCTTCTGAACGCAGGGTAGAGAAGCTCAAAACAGCTTGCTCGGGAGACTGCAGCGGGCTCCGCATCTGCAGCTTCAACGATGTGCATTTATTAAAGCACGTTTCGCCAAGGTGACAGCTTCAAGTAGCTGTGCATCATGCTGCCACGGCCAATTTACATGGGCAGAGAGGGAGAAATACCACAGTGGTTAAACGCGATTTGGTTTCCAAAAAAATACTTGTGCAGTCTATATTAATCCATGTTTCAATGAACTAAAAATTATTTTAAAATTATGTATTGAATATAATATTTGATTGTTTCATTGTAATTGTGCAATGAAAAAAAAGAATTCTGATTATTATGAAGGTTTCTGTATTTAGCCTATTTTCAGTACAGTAGCATAGTAGATTTAATCTAGCATTAAAATTTGGATGTTCAAAATGTAATTTTATTGTGTGTTTTTGTCCCTTGTCTGTCAGCAAAGCTTTTCCCCAGAAACCAAACAAACCAATAAAGCAAATAATGAACTGTCTTGAGTAGATAATGGCAGCATATGTGCGTCAGATTGTGGCTCATTCTGCTTCTTCTGTCCAGGCCTGTCCACAAGGAGTTCCAGCCAACCCAATAGATCTAGTGCCATGTTACCATGGCTATGTAGGTGGGACGAGCCTCTACAACCCCAGAAAAACAGAGGAGGAGTTGACATTGGGGTTTGTATTGGGTGCATGGAATTGAGTGTGTGTGTTTCCTCTTTTGTTCTTTGTGCTTGTGAACCTTTTTTGTTTGTGTTGTAATTTGATTTTAGTTTGACTGTAATCATTGATTTGCATATCTTGTTGATGTTGTGGTATATGAACATGCTCTTCAAATTCCTCTCAGATCTCCCCCTAAGCGGATGTTTGCCCTGTATCACCCCTCTTATAATGGAACTCAGTCACTGTCCAGGACTCTGCATCACTACAGGTCTGTGAGTATGTGCCCCGTTCAGAGCACACACATTTTTAGACACTAAAGCAACAGTCTACAATGTGAGGGGGGAAATGGAGCAGTGGATTCATGAGTGACAACTCTGAGCCATTGTCCCTTTTTTCTTTTCTTAATATTTTTTTTTCCCCCCATTCGTATGATCCACCTTTTTCTCTGTGTATCTCTCTTCCCCCCCTCTCTGCAGTGTGGAGGACCCATGTAGACTTCCACCTCCTTGCCTTCCTTTTTCCCTGTCAACCTCCCACCAGGCCAGCCAGCGACTGGAACCATGCCCCTCACTCTTCCTGCGTGATGTCACTTCCTGTTCTAGTGGGGTTGGTGGAGATGCTACAGCACAGAGGTCCTGGGGAGGGGGTGAAGCTGTTAGAATTTTGGCCAGGCGAATAACGCCTGACGGAAAGGTCCAATATCTCGTTGAGTGGGAAAATGTGAGTGTATACTAAGCTAATAGAAGATTACGATGGGCTGTCAAGATGCTGCAATGGCCGGCACTGATTGGGAGAAATACGCAATGATTAGTACTTTACTTGGAATGAATCTGCACTGATTCTGTGCTGTTCAGAAGGTCCAGGGCAAAAACATTTAAAATTCAGGTTGAAGAAATATGGCAACTTGATGTTTTGTAACAATACTGTGACTTCACCAGGTTTTCCCCGGATTAAAAGTACCTTTTCAGATTAAGCCTTCATCAGTTTAATTGTATTTTGCTTTGCTTACAGGGCAGTGTTTTGGACATTCACTAGTGATGTTATTCATAGGTTCACTCCTATAAAATGCTACATTATTACAATTTTATATACCTCCATATTGGGTGGTTTACTTTTGTTCAGGTCAGAGATATTGCCCCTCTAATAAAAAATATTTCACCTCATTCAAAATATCCAAACCATTGTAATAGAATGTTTATGGATCTTGCAAATGTTAACTGAGGGAGTGTCACACTATGCATATCCTTAGAACAATTAATAATATGAGACTGTTGGAGATTATACTCTTGGATTATATTAGGTTAAATGGGCTTCATACAAATTGTTTAAGGCCTAATGGTAAATGGTAAAATGGCTTCAGCATTCAAGAGCGAGAAAACACCGTTATATCCCTGATTTTCTACCTGACGTTTGCATGCTCAAAGAAGATTTGTGCACCTTGTATTTAGGGTGGATTGCAGTAGAGTTCATGGTTAAAATTTTGGTTTGGGATAAATGGTTAAACCTTTCAATTGTTTACAGAAACCGAAAACAGTGTTCTTAAGGTGCTTGTCAAGTAATGTTTTAGTTTGCAGTTCTGAAAACAAGAACATGTTCATAAGGATATTCAAATATTGGATTTTAATATTCATGAATAGTCCCAGTACAAACCATTAATGAAGGAAATTTTGATGCCATCAGGCAAATCACAGTGGACTACCTTGTGGACTGAACATGCTGTTGACTTGAAGCATCAGTGCATGAGGAGTGTGCCAGTCCATTCTGCTGATGCTAGATTTAGAGCCGTTAAAAATGAACATGGCAGTAGCTGTTCAATGTAGAGGGGGTTCAACCATCGCTCGGTGGATGGTTATGAATGTATTTGTGTGTGTGTGTGTGTGTGTGGGGTTTTTTTTTTGGTTTTTGTTTTTTTTTGGTTTTGTTTTTTTTTTTTATTCATGGTATGTAAAATATACATGTAAAGTGCTTGTTAGATCATAGATGGAAATATATATATATATAAAAAGTTCTATATATCACACGTCAGGGTTACATTTCAAATCACAAAACAATAATCCAAGAGGCTGTAGTCTGTTTATTTTGTTGTCAAGTCTACAAGTTTAATTTTGATGTATTCCTTGACTTTTGGTCAAATTACATTTATACTGTATATGTAATATAGGGTCACACATGACAAATAAAAAAAGTTACAACTTACATTTATAAAGCTTCTGAGTTTAACTCGACTATGAAATTCATTTTAGTTTTAATGTTCACACATTCACATGCATTCACATTTTTTATCATGTACATATAATGTTTTATTAATCCTTATGACATTTTCTTACTGAAACGTAAATATTGATTTGTACTTAAAGTAACTGCAGTGTTCTAAAATCAGCAAGTATTGGGCCAATTTCTGACTTATGTCAGATTTTACAATGTTAGGTCTTAGTATCCAGACCACCAATAAACTTTGTCTGTGTACAAAGCCCTTGACCAGCCTTAACCTGTTTAGTTTATTTGTGCATTATGGACTGTTGAAATCTTTTGACATTTTCATACAGTAGTCAGTGTACAACTTATATAAGAGCTTAAATTTACTGTCCCCTCAATAACCAAACACACAGCCATTAATGTCTATGCTGCTGGCAACAAAAGTGAGTACACCTTTAAGTGAAAAGTCCCTGTGTTCATTTTACAAGGTGGCAGGTGTGTTAAACTTGGTCTTCGCACTCTCATACTGGTTCAGCATTGCACCTCATGGCAAAGAATTATTGCTCTACAAAAAGATGGCCTGCCAACACCCTGAAACAAAGCTGCAGCATGGTGGACATGTCAATCTCAGAACAGGCCTCGCCATGCTATACCAAAGAAGATGAGAGCACATGCTCAGCATCATGGCCGGAGGTTGTCTTTTGAAAACAGACGTATGAGTGCTGCCAGCCTGTCAGAGTTCAGGCTATGCATCACACACTGCATCAGACTGGTCTGAATGGCTGTAGTCCCAGACAGAAATGTCTTGTTATAAGCATGCACAAGATGCCAAAAAACAGTTTACTGAAGACAAGCAGACTAACATGCAAGAACCATGTCCTGTGGTCATGCATGTTGATGGTATTGTCAAGGTTTGGGGCATGAATGCCAAACTGTAGCATGATGAAGTGAAAGTGAAGTGATTGTGAAACACTGATAACAACCCCGAACACACCTCCAGTATGACCACTGCCTTGCTAAAGGAACTGAGGTTAAAGGTGCTGGACTGGCCAAACATGTCTC
This sequence comes from Denticeps clupeoides, assembly GCF_900700375.1. Taxonomy (NCBI): domain Eukaryota; kingdom Metazoa; phylum Chordata; class Actinopteri; order Clupeiformes; family Denticipitidae; genus Denticeps; species Denticeps clupeoides. Next base: position 27,756,077 of record NC_041711.1, on the reverse strand, counting down.
CAGACCTAAACCTTATCGAGCATCTGTGGGGCTTCCTCAGACAGAAGGTTAGACACTTTGTGCTCCTCCGTGACATAGTCACGGACGAGTGGAAAAGGATTCCAGAGGTAAACCTGTTAAGCTAGACAGTGAAATCCATGCCCAAGATAGTTAAGGCCCTGTTGGAAATTAATGGTGGCCATACAAAATATTGACACTTCCACTTGTTGCCGGTGATTTAGACATCAATGACTGTGTGTTTAGTTATTCTAAGAACATGGCAAATTTACACTGTTATACACGCTGTATACTGACTACATTATATCAAAGTGCTGTCCCAAAGAAAGACATAATGAAATATTTACAGAAGTGTGAGAGGTGTACTCACTTTTGTGGGATATTGTATTTAGTATTTTTGTAGCAGGAAAAAGTGAAGTGTATTTTATGAATCTGCCTCTTTTTACCTTAATGACGGCTTTTGTTGACTAAAAAAGCTGCGTGGTGAGATGACTAGCAGTGAATGATAAGAAAGTGTTCAGCATAATAAACCTTCAGAACTGTTGGAAACCATCGCTGATGTCTCACTTAAGATGGTTGAGAGAAGCCGAGGGTGTGAAATGCAGCCATCACAGCAAATGCTCCCTGTTTTGTTAAACTTTTTGCCTGGTCTGCGTTTTGTTCATTATATAACCTTGCATGTGATGTTTCATAGTCCTGTGTCTTCAGTATTGTTCTATATTGTAAAAAAATTCAAATCCATAAATGAGTAGGTGCGTTCAAAGATGTCAAAAGTGTAAAAAAATCAAACAGTTAATAAATTACAGAACAATATATAAATGAAAGACAACACATTGTGCGACGTTAAGATATCAGTAAATGGCAGCGGAACTCCTGACTGAGTGCTTAAGGCATTACAGAAAAAAATACGATTTTTTATTGATTACCTAGAAAATGGCTGGACTTGACTGCCTGGAGACTCACTGCGTGCTTTATATGTGCAGTACAGGCCAAAAGTTTGGTAGATTCTCACTGAAGGCATCAAAACTATGAATGCACACGTGTGGAGTTATGTACTTAACAAAAAGTGGAGACCTGGCCTCCACAGTCACCGGACCTGAACCCAGTCGAGATGGTTTGGGGTGAGCTGGACCGCAGAGTGAAGGCAAAGGGACCAACAAGTGCTAAACACCTCTGGGAACTCCTTCAAGACTGTTGGAAAACCATTTCAGGTGACGACCTCTTGAAGCTCATCGAGAGAATGCCAAGAGTGTGCAAAGCAGTAATCAGAGCAAAGGGCGGCTATTTTAAAGAAACTAGAATATAAAACATGTTTTCAGTTATTTCATCTTTTTTTGTTACGAATGAACATTTTGATGCCTTTAGTGAGAATCTACCATGTAAATGGTCATGAAAATAAAGAAGACACATTGAATGAGAAGGTGTGTCCAAACCTTTGGCCTGTACTGTATATTCCAGCGTTTTAAAGTTTATTTAGCACTTCACAGTGATTTCAGCGCTTCAACTAGGGTGGTAGAAGCCTAGTGGGAAACACACTCGCCTATGAACCAGAAAACCCAGATTCAAATCTCACTTACTATCCATTGTGTCCCTGAGCAAGACACTTAACCCTGAGTGTCTCCAGGGGGACTACTGATTATAAGTTGTTCTGAATAAGGGAGTCTGATAAATGCTGTGAATATTCAACTATCTAGTGCTTGTTTATGATGAAGGAAACAAATAACTTTGTAACTGTTGAAATGTGTAAAGAAAAGAAAAAGTGCTGGGTCTTCCTTCATTCCTTGCTTCAAAAAGGGACGCGCAATTAGGCAAAATTCCCACAGTCTCCACCGACTGACAAGTAAAGCCCTGTCTGGGGTTCAGGTCAGAGATAATCTCGTAACAGCGTGAGAATCTTATCAGAATCTGGCTCAACGTGGCCGAAGTTCACGTCAAACCCATTCGGCGGATGGGTGCAGTGGAAACGTTCAGCCGCCAGGTGGCGGCCGCGTACGAAGACCCGACACCGCGGCGACCCACTCCGGGAACAGGTGAGGGTGCTCTTGGCTGCTCCGACCGCCATCTTGGCTCCGTTTCCCACAGTGGCACCGGGCACCAGCTTCCTGGTGGTGCATCTGCTCATGACTTATGCGCGTACTGTGCGATCAGCAGGGATCGCCTGTTCAGAAAAACAACAAAAATGCGGGCTCGAGGACGTATTACTTCAATTCCGTCCAGAGACAATTTCATCGACGTTCAGGTCAACGTGTTACGAATTTAGTAAATCACGAGTTTACATTTATTTCTACAGCCGTCAACAAATTCTCTTGCGATCTGACTGAAAACAGTGTGGAGTTGGGATTAACCTTTGTATTTGGACAAACTTTGGAGGAACGCGGTATCCTTTACGTGTGCGCCGCAATGCTAAATTGACAGATCTAACCAGTGACCCCAGTACCCCTTCAGTAGAAACACGATTAATGTCGATTAAGCCGGTCACACGCCTCACACATTCCAAACTTCCACTCCGCCCTCACTTGTCGAGGAGGTAAAGATGGGCCGTGATGTAGATGGCATCCATGCCCCCCCCCCGCCCGTATCTATAGGGCGTGCGTGCGTGCGCGCGAGCCGCGACCATCCGTACTCGGAACGTTTAGGGCCGGAGAGGACGGGGGACACGCAGTGCATATAGATGTAGCCTCCCTGGGAAAACGGACACACACACACACACACACGCTCGCTCACTCGGCCGCCCCCTTCTCTCTCTCTCTCTCTCTCCCTCACGCGCGCGCGCGCGCGCGCTCGCTCTCTCGCGCGCTTTCCCCCACGCCACTATCACGGCGCGTGTGATATATTTCTGAAATGTTATCTCGTGCCATGGCGCGCACATTTCCAACGGCTCTCTTTGATCGTGGATTATAATTATATAAATATATATATATATGTATATAAATATATATATGTATATATATTTTGTGGGTATTTTCCCCCACACTGCACCCTCGGAATATTTGCTGAGCGTCGACTCCAACTGGGAACAAATCATTTTCATTCTCTGATTTTTTTTTTTTTTTTTGAAATACATATTTTGTTTTTTTTTGTTTTTTTTTCCGCGCGCCGAGAGACTGTCAAAACGCGACGAACCCGTTCAATGCCGTTGGAACATGTCCTATGTTCCCTTCCAAGGTAAGAGAAGTGATATATTTCACCACCGCATCCCTCTCTCTCTCCCTCCGCCTCTTCCTCCGGCTCCCTCTCTCCCTCTCTCCTCCCTCTCTCCTCTCCTCTTCCCGTCTCCTGCGCTACGGTTCCTCCGGCGCCGAATTTAGCAAATGGGCGCGATAGAAGCGACGTCGGCGCTCGTCGTCCGTCGCGCCCGCGGTCGGCTGAAGTGTCTCCCCGTCCAGCAGGTCGTGTGGAAGTTGCGTGGCGTGGCGTGGCGTGGCGTGGCGTGGCGCGGCGCTCCCCGTCCTCACCGCCGGACTCCGTGTCCGTTCAGCCCGCGTTCCACCCGTCGCCAGCATCGCTGCGGGCTTGGACCAAAACGCCTGTTCTCCGCCGAAGTTGGGTCGTAAAAATAGTTATTTCCGGTCAGCGCAGCTGGAAGCTCACCTGCCACCCCCCCCCCCCCCCCCCCCCCCCAGCTAAAGTCGCCGGCGACGTCTGTCGCCTCCGGGTTGCATAACGTTAGTGGGGACCGTGATCTGGAACTTGATCCCACTCTGGCCTTCCGAAATCCCCGAACCAACGGCCCGCCCGGTACCGGCTGAGTTACTGCATAATAATGCCAGTTTTACCATCCCACACCATGGGACTACCAAGCCGGTGGGCTTTTCTTTTCACATTAGTGAATTTGGAGTCTTTGCCCAGAGTTTGTCACTGGAACCATGGCTGAGGACGGCACAGTCCAATGATAAAACACTGCAGCGCTTCCCTCGGTGTCAGTGGGCACGTCTTCACACATTCTGTCAGCCCAGGACTGCACACACCGGCACTTTCTGGATATATGGGAGATCGGGGGTATAAATAACTAATGTTGCACTCTGAGGAGACATTTGTATTCCTCGACTTCCCATTTCGACCAACGCCGCACTGCCAATTAAAGAGCATTTCGCCTGTGAGTTGTAATTCGTTGTAGTGGCCGTTATAATATGTGGGGAGGAGGGCGCTGGGCACAATTCCTTATTTCAGAATGCACTGCATAGCCAATCAAAGTTCAACTGGCCCTTATTTGCATGCTTATTAGCATATTCATTATACCACAGGAGTCTGGCCTCATGAATAAGCACAGAGGGGTGTAGCGGCCGGCCAGCAGACTTGTTATGCATATCATTTGGCAGGCTCTCCGTGACCTTTGCTCTCTCCTTCAGGTCAACCGAATGCCAACACAACCTGTTCAGAGAATAGTCCTCCGATTCACTGTGCATCGTAATGAAAGTTGTGACATTGAGTCCTCTTCAAGGTTGCTTGTGAACCTGTTCCAAGGCTCCTTTAAGGATCCAGAAGTAGCCGATGTGGGGTCTGCCACAGGAAATCAGTTCGACTTCCTCACTATCACTGAGTTCTGCTGAGCGGAAGCTGCCCTGCCAGCACTCTGCTCGGAGAGCTTCAGTGCAGATATGATGAAATCTGCATACGAATCCCACCAGCACTGGGGAGTGAGGAGAATTGCTCCTTATTCTCGACCACATCATGGGCCTTAATTCAATTCCGCGGCCGTTCGGCTTGACACGCCGCAGCCCTGTGGAGAGGAGTCAGCGATTTGATTGAGCTTCGCTATTAATTTCTGCCAAAGGTCAGCAAAGCCCACCTCTCACCGTGAGTCATATGCCTTTCAGCCAATGAACAGGCTTTGTTCGAACGATGAGTCTATAAATGGTTACATTCTAAGAGTGTAACTGAATGCCCGAACACCAAAACAGGTTTAGCCATGCTGCAGTTTAGGTGTGAATGCAAGCATTTTGTAGTTTTGTACTCCCTGGATGCGGTGCGCACTTCCAGTTGCGAATAACAGGGGCTTTTATTGCTTGGCTCTATTTGTGAGGGATGAGTTAAAAATCTGCTGTTTGTCATTTTCACTTTTCAAATTTCAGGCACATTTGAAAAATATTATTTCTGTGCGATGATATGACATTGAGGTAATTTTCACAAGTTTGATGTAAAGGAAATTTAATTTGATGGCTCTTTCGCTCTAAGGCTTTGTTTTAGGTAATGACTATATATATTGTGCCTTCTTTGTAGGGCTGCTACTAATGGTTATTTTAATAATCGATTAATCTGTCGATTATGTTTTTATTACTATTAATTGGGGATTCATTTCCAACCATTTTTTCAAAAACAGAACTAAAATCTTTAGAAAATGCACAAATATTTACATGTACAGCATTTATCAGACGCCCTTATCCAGAGTGACTTACAATCAATAGTTACAGGGACAGTCCCCCTGGAGACAATCAGGGTTATGTGTCTTGCTCAGGGACACAATGGTAGTAAGTGGGATTTGAACCTGGGTCTGGTTCACAGGCGAGTGTGTTACCCACTAGGCTACTACCACAAACATGTTGCTCCTTCAGCTGTTATAATAATAATAATAATAAAATAAATAAAAATGGAGCTGCCACCTGAGCTGCCAGAGCAATAAATAATTTCTAAAAAAAACAAAAGAACGCTACATATCAGAAAATTTTACAGGATTCGTTTGAATGTCAGAACTTGTTCTCTAAACTACACTCGCAGATGCACATACTTTTGCAGATGAACACACTCACGAGCGCTCACACTGACACACACACACACACACACACACACACTTTCTCTCTCTCACTCCCTTTGCTCAGACACTTTTCATTACAGTGCATAAAATGTGAGCATGTCCACATGCTCCTGGCTCAGGCTCACGCATTACTTTGAGGCTTGCTGCCTGCTGCGGAAAACCGCCGCTCAGATGGTGTTGATGTGGCAGGGAAGCAGAGGTAAGAAGTGATTGTGAAACACTGCAGCACAGCACACGGTGACACGACGAAATGTGCCGTCTGCTTTTAACCCATCACCCTTGGTGAAATACTGCGTAAAAGGGGAGCAGTGTGTGGGGACGGTGCTTCGCTCAGTGGCACCGTGGCGGTTCGGGATTCCGATTTGACGATTTGTAGTGGGAAGAGAAATAGGGCGGGTCAGACCAGACGTCTGCTAAAACAGACCAGGCTCTGGAGCAGGCGTCACGTGTGATCTGTTTTAGTGCGTATAAAAAAGCCCACGTAACACGTGGACGTGTTGAGCACATGCACAGACCATCTCTTGCTGCCTGCTTTTTTCATAAAAAACGTGTGTCTTTAGCGTAAAACGTTAAAATGCAGGCCTTGTATACCATATGGCCTTGTATCTTTCCTCTACCTCTGCCCTGTCTATGAGGGACCAAACTCTGCAGGCATCAGTGCACTCAACAAAAGTTTTTTTTACTAATCAAATGTGTCCGCATCGCGCGGCACAACGTATTGATTATGAAATTTGTTGGCATCTCTTTTAGTAATCGATTTTTATCGATTTAATTGATGTGTTGTTGCAGCCCTACTTCTTTGCGCTAGGAAATTAACAGTACAGTCCTCTTAAATACTGCTTTCCCCATTAAATCAGTGAATATAAAACATGTAAATGAATGTGACTATATTTTCTTTTAAATATATATCTAATACATTTTGTCACATAGTAATCATGTACCAGTGGTTGATAAATCATAATAAAAATGATTGCACCTTATTGCAGATAAAATTTATGCTATTAAATTAGGTCCTAGAATCAGTATTCAATGTCTATTGACACTGGGTAACAATGTAAAATTCACTCTGCCAAAACACGTAGTAGTAGCAGTTCAGTTTACTTAAATAGTAGCTGGTTTAGAGCACACCATAGTGCAAATGAACACTGGATTAGCCGGACGTATCATCATATCCAGTCTTGTTGGTTTTGTATTGTAGCTACAGTGCATCTTAAAAGTTTTTTTCCAACATTTATCATTTACCAAGAAGAGCTTGTGACTTATTTTACCAGATGCAAGGAATGTATTTACAATGCAAACAACAGGATCTAGTATGTTGTTATGAACAGATTGCAAAACATCAGTTTGCACCATTGGCACTATGACCAGCCATGAAATGTTTGCTAAAGAAATGTAACATTACTGTGTCATTAGTTAATTAGGGAAAAGTTAATTAGCTTAATACTAAGTTACAAATGGCTTCGTAATACACATTTAAGAAGTTCATGGATGTTTTAATCACCATTCTGAAAATACAATCTTTACTCTGTAACTATTATGTAACCATAGTAACATATTTACTATAGAGCCTTTAGTAGCATATTATATCTTGTCAACGTTAATAACATTTAATTAGCAATTTTTTGGAAGTGACCATGGTGTGAGCAAAATAATCCACTCCTTGACATGTATTAAAATCACTTTTAATTTGTGGCATGCAGCCAGCTTTTTCATTTAATTTCTTTAGTTCTCTGAGACACGTCCTACAAGTTGGATGAGTTGCTTGCCGATGAGCTGAATGGCTAAATTCTGGCTCAAGTCAGTGTTATTAGATATGGTTAGCGTTAGCCATGCTAATTGAATGGTGGCGTAGCTGTAACATATGGTACCTTTTAAAGCCTATGGAGCTTTTCTCGCCGCTGACAGAAAGGATAGCTGCAGATTCATTTACTCCACCTACTCTTTGTTTAAAATATCATGTCCCATTATGTTTTTATTTCCACTATAGTTAGCTGTGTGGAAACTAAATAACTGCTGGCTTGATGTTTATGCTGAAGTGACCTCAGTTAGGAGGCTTTTAGTCTCTGTACTAGTGAGGGCAATTTGAATGTTATTTGTGAATTTAGGGATTTTAATACCTTCCTTTCAGATTCCACTGATCTTAGGCCTTAGGGAACGAAGGAGTAACTTTAGTCTCACAGACGTAGACAAGGAGCAGGAGCCCACAGAGGACCAGGGAAGATGACAGTTCCAGAATCAGGCTCCAGACATGGCGGCATCCTTTCAAAAGCGGTCATGAATGACCATGTTTCTGGACTAATTGTAATGAGATCACCAGTTTCAAGCAGCATTGCTGGTTGGAGTAATGGGTGCTGAGACAACAGGACTGTTGTTTAAAGGTAGTTACCAGGATTGAGTGGTCTGCATTTTATTTGCTACTGTAAGGGTGTACCCAAATTTCATGTGATATATTTCCTTTTATTTGAAGGATTATACATTTGCAAAGTGATCAGGTCTTACACGTTGCACTAAATACTAAAGAATGTTTTCTCTTAGTCAGGGTGTCTGTCTCAGTATTATGTTAAAAGGTATGTGTGTGTCTGTGTGTGTGAGTTAGTACTGTGACAATATGCCAACTGAGCCCAAACAGAGATAGTTTATGATTACATGTTGTAGTTCCATAAAATAGAATCATGATGCAGACCTCTTTAATGTGCTGTTACAAGTGCAGTCTGCTCTCATTACCTTACCAATGTAGCAAAACTTAAAACTTAACACTATAAATCATTTGTAAATTGTGAAATTGTATTCATTTTAGGCAAAAGCACGGTTTTAAAAATATCCCTGTTGGCTTCTTCAAATGTAAATTAGTTTTTATAGAAACATTATTAAAGTTCACTGCCTGGGTTCCAGAAGGGATTACACACAAATAAAAATGTTAGTTTTTATTGCGAAGATACTAGCAAGCCGTAGCTACTTCTTTGTGCGTGCTTGTTTGTCCTGCTTTCCAATCATGTGATCACACTTGCGGTAAAATGAAATCTAACGTAATTATCTCAAGATGGCAAAAACCCTGAGCTTGCAGACCCTCCCGGGACCCTACCAAAAAAAATAAATCCAAATTTAAATGGTGGATTTGGAGAATTGTTACAGCCGTACATGCCACCCATTATTGTAGAATCATACCTGCCTAGCAGAATGCTGACAAAATGATTCCCAACAATGGTCTCTCTGAAAATGTTGCGTGGCTTCATTTTTGCCAAATATAATGAAAAGTGAAGATGAAAGAGAACAAAGAATGCAAAGACCATGGGTGACCATGTTGTATATGTGGGTGGGAGCATTTTACAGTTTTATCGCTTTTAATGAACTTTTGGGTTAATGACTCAGAGTATTATTTGTTCCCTCCAAACTCAATTTTGTTGTATTGATACAGGGGTCTGTAATTCTGTCCTAAATATCTCAAAATTCAACAAAATTCAACTTTGACAGTGCTTTAGAGGAAATTTTAAGGCATCAAGATATATAGCATATCGTGGCTTATGGTAATATTACAGTATTACCATAAATTAAGGACTAAAGAGTGCACCTACACTGAAAAAAATGAAAGGCAAAGGCATTTATATGTACCCTCAACTTCACGCCCATGTAGTTGTGACATAGGCATGAAGTTGAGAGAACTTAAAAATGCTTTGCAGACAGTTCCCTCAATTTTTTTACGTTTTCCCAACTTTTTTTCCCGGTGTAAATATAGTCTGCTCCTACAGATTTAAATAAATAAATAGTACAGGTGTCCCTGTTGAATTAGAGATGAGATATTAACAGAGCAAGATGTTACAGGAAAGATTTTAAATACTGGTAATAATATAGTATATAGCCTGAAGGTATGCAATTATTTCGTCCCTAACTTGCTCTGCGAAAATACAGAAAAAGCAAAAGTCATAGATCAGTATCGCCATCGTCCTCCTGTGCACTCGAACCTACGTGCAGCAGCTCTATTTCTTTCTTCGACAGCCAGACTGATAGCTTTTTACTTGAAAGTCGCATCACATGCAGTTCTTAATGTCTTTTTCATGATGAGAGTCTGTGCACAAAGCATAAATTGGCTGATCTGAAGAATTAAGTGTGAATAAGTTTCATTGGTCCACTGTGACCTGTTTGCTTATTTCATTGATCTGATAGAACAAGGTTAAATGTGTTAGCAGCAGGAAGCTAGTTAGTAGGCGAGTGTATTGGCAAGGATCTCACAATACGATATGTATCACAATACACAGATCACGATGCAATTATAGAATGATATTGTAAGGTTGAGGCATTATGCGTGGTTCCCAGAGTGCATTACATGCCCAGTTTTAGTTAGGGGTGCTAGCTGTCGTCTTGTAGAAGACATGTTGCGTTAATGGGCTTTGGGGAAAATGTGTGTTGGGGTTACAAGTGATTAGATAACTTAAGCTTGCTAAATCAATCTACCCAGCTGTACAGTGTAATCTTCAGGAGGGGGGGTTGTTCCTTATGACACTAACGTATATTGCTATATACTACAATTTATATTGTAATACATTGGTAAATATATTTCTTATATATTATTATCAAAAATATAAAATATATTTATGAGGGTATGAGTGTAAAATAGTTGTTCCTTCGAGCAGGACTTTGGCCATTTACACTAGAGTTGAAAGCATAGAATTTACTGAGGAACATACTGCCAAACTCTAAGGCAATTTGTGATTAAAGCTAAAAGTCAAATATTTGGAATGGATACTAAAACTTAGAGCCACCAAAACTCCATGTTGTGCTTGCAATCTTTATTCAGCGGTAAAGCAATAGAAAAGTATTCATTTTCTCTAGTGGAGAATGTCCAGCCTCTTTTCTGAGAAGACTGAAGTGCAGCTGGGTCATTCTATCTGAAAGTGATCGAAAGAAAGATTACGTTTTGGAATTGCTCAGTCACTGTCTTGACTATAACTATATGATATGCAATGGCATGACAAGAAATAGAAAAGGTGGCACAAGAATGGCACTACATGCATAGTAATGTTAGATTAATGAAACCAAACACAGTAATTGTATAGGTGCATTTAAAACCACATGATGAAAATCACAAAATGTAGAGGATGTAATGGTTTTAGTGAGAATTGTGGTCAGTAAACTATCAATTTTTGCTTGGTGAGAATTGTGGTCAATAACCTGTCAGTTTTGGTGGGTGAGATATGTGGTCAGTAGACTCTCAGTTTTCAGTCTGTGAGTATTGTGGTCAGTAAACTGTCAGTTTTTGCTGGGTGAGAATTGGAGTCAGTAAACTCTCAGTTTTGGTGGGTGAGATATGTGGTCAGTAGACTCTCAGTTTTCAGCCTGTGAGTATTGTGGTCAGTAAACTGTCAGTTTTTGTTGGGTGAGAATTGTTGCCAGTAAACTGTCAGTTTTTGCTGGGTGAGAATTGTGGTCAGTAAACTGTCAGTTTTTGTTGGGTGAGAATTGTTGCCAGTAAACTTGTCAGTTTTTGCTGGGTGGGAGTTGTGGTGAAAAAATGTCAGTTTTTGCTGGGTGAGAATTGTGGTCAGTAAATGCGCAACTTTCACTTTCAGATAACATCACTCATGTTAGACGGTGTACGGAAGTACATTTCTTATGGCAGTCCATCTTACTGGCACTAGAAAGGACACTTCACGTGGAGAGGTGATAATCAGGGAGAGTCAATACAGCAGGCATTTCTCAATACATACTGATATCATTCATCAGTACAGTTTCATTACAAAGTTCAAAATTATACAAATATACAGACTCTTGGGCTTCATCAAGGGAGCATCAGGTGGGGTCTTTTGTGGACCTATATCCCAGAAAGCATTTAGACCTTTTACATTTACAGCATTTATCAGACGCCCTTAAGTTGCTCCAGGGGGACTGTCCCTGTAACTACTGATTGTAAGTCGCTCTGGGTTAAGTGTCTTGCTCAGGGACACAATGGTAGTAAGTGGAATTTGAACCTGGGTCTTCTGGTTCATATGTGAGTATGTTACCCACTAGCCTACTACCACTCTAGGCCACTACCACCATTTACACCTCCATTGTGCTGTTATTGATTTAAAAATATAAAAAATATTCACTTAAAAGTAATACGGGGAAGTGGTTGGCCCAGCAGGTAAGGAAATGGAGCCATAATCGTAAGCTTGCCGGTTCGAATCCTGAACTGAGCAAAGTACCATCCCCACACACTGCTCCCCGGGCACCTTTCATGGCTGCACACTGCTCAACTTTCTATTCATATAAGTGCTAGTTTGTAAGTGTTGTTGATTGAATCATATGTGAACTTAATAAAAATCCTGATTTAAGGTATATTTTTTAACCCCCATTTGCACTGTATGCCAAATGGCACGTTGCTCATTTTCTCGCTGCATGCCCTCAGAACAACAGATTTTTCTGAGTTTCATGCTCCAATGAGTGCTGTTTAGGGGTGGCTAAATGCATTGATAGCATGTTGCTATATTTGGTGTGTTATTAGATTTTAATGAAACCTCACATTTTAGAAGTGTCTTATTGCTCATCTTGGACATGAACACTGCAACGTGGCAGGTGCATTTGTTCATTGAAGGGGTTTTCCACAAGGGGTTTTTGAACTTGTCCACAAGGCCCTATACAATTTTATCTTAGACCCTCAGGCCTTAGATCTCGATTTCAAGCCAGTTGGCCCAGTGCTTCTATCTCCATCACATGCTCTTAATGGGCCAGGTTTTCCCAGTTTATGTTTGCATGTATGCACATGCATGTTAATCTGGTGCTCCTGCCCTGTGTACTCTGTTCTGTGTCTAATTCTTGTCTGCACTGTGAGCTTATCCAGTCTGGCAGTGATTATTCTAGTACTAATACTTTTAATCTTAGGGTGCATCCAACTAAGTTTGCATCTACAACTATACTGCGTCAGTATTAAGGCTCCTTCAAATGCATAAAAATTTTTCTTTTGTTTCCTAAACTGTGGATGAGCCATCATATCTACCCCAACAAATGAAGGCCTTCCAAGGACATGGTCCAGCCTTCATAGACAGTGTTCCTTGAGGAACGAGGTATATGCTTAGTTTCACTTTTGGTTCTTCTGTCATGTTTCCAGTTTGGTGGATTAGTAAAGTGACTGTTCAGCACCTGTGCCTCACGGCTTCTTAATATGACCGCAGCAGAATTTGCATCACTCACTGTATTAAATTAGATGCTAATATTTCAGCTTATGATATAATTGGTTAGAAATGAATATAAAATAAAATATCATTAAATCACTTGAGCGTTGCCTGGAGCTGAGTAACCATTTGTACCTTGGTTACCCAATCGCTGAGAGGCAGAAACAGTGCTCAGTTAAGACTCTTTCTTAAGACTTTAATGGCCATATTTATGGGTTTTTGACCTTGTAAAAATGTTTATGTTACAGTGCTACTGTATTTTTAATAATCAAATATGAAAATACTGATATTGGAAATATGTTTCCACATCTACACATATAGTACAGACTATTCAAAAGCAGGTCAGTTTAATGTGGCCAGAGACTGACCAACATAGGCAGCCCAGCATACGAGAATCCTTCCAATGACACTGATCTCTGTGATGCTGGATGTCTCTCTGGGCTGTTGTGCAGCGTAAAGGAGAAGACATAGCTGACCGTTCAATAGCTCCAACATACTTTAATATAGGAACTGTGTATACATCTCATTTTAATAGCTATTAACTGGAGATTTAAATATACTTTACAATAGAAAATGTTGAGAGTGGCTTTGTGTCTGTTGAATGTGAGAGTGTCTTAGCTCTGAAATGGCAAGATGAGTGCCATCTTCACGTTGTTCTTTGAGTTCTCTGTACCTGCTTATATATAAGTGACTGACATGTTACATTTTAATATTGTATTACATATTTAGCCAATTTGTTATTCTAGCGTTAGATGGGTTTAGCATTTTCTCCATGTATTCATGTTGGTATTTACTTGGCCGCTTCTTTTTGCATGTTTTCACTCTGGGACATGGATATTATTCGTGTCTGAAAATGTTTGGACCACTGATCTGAAAAATATCTGGAAAATGAATAAAAACATATAAACGGTCAATGATTGGCAATGTTTTGACACACAAACAAACTCACATTAACCTTATGAATTTACATGAAATCAAAATAAATATTTGATGTGGGATAGGCTCCGGCATCCATAACCCTAGTGTGGGTTACATGATTATTGAAAGTGAGTGAGTCTAAATAAATGAATAGATTTCAATTCATTTTGCAATAAGTAAAATAATGTGACAGCAGTAGTTTTTCCTTAAATTATGTCAATGTAATTTTAATACTGAATGACAGAATGATACAGTATTTAGTTGGCATTATTCATAACTTGATTAATCTTTTTCTTTACAATTATACATTTTTCTGACATGTCGCATGCTAGTCAGGTTATTGTCTAGTTTACCACAGGAGAAGGCTCTTATCCAGACCTACTTACAATCAGTAGGTACAGAGACAGTGGTTTAAGTGTCTCTGGTTTAAGTGTCTTGCTCAGGGACACAATGGTAGTAAGTGGGGTTTGAACCTGTAACTTTGTGGTCATCTGGTTCATAGGCGAGTGTCTAACCAACTAGGCTGCTACCACCCTGCAGTGTAGACAGTTGAGCTAGCTCAACAGCAGTGAGGGCAGAAAAAAATTACTCTTATGTGTGCACAACATAAGAGTCTGTTTATTGTTTTGTCACGGGTGAATTGTAAATATACAATTAAGCATAAACAAAGTTGGCTCTCTAGGTCAGACTGTCTATGCGGCACTAGCTGAAAAGCTGGGTCAAGTCTGTTTTATTCTGATCAGAATTTAGCTCACATTAATAAATCTTGAATGAAAGCTCTACAGGACTGTAAGCATTAACCACGCCTGTTGGGGGGTTGACATCCCTGGCTGTCTTCCCTCTCATACCTGAAATGGCATTTTTCTATGCAAATGCACAACCAATTAGAGCAGAGTTTATTAGAGCTATGTAATTTAGTATTAATGGTATGATGTGGTTCATATATCATGTAAATTTTTAAACAGCATATCCTGATGTCAATGTTTTGTGCACCTGTAACCCACTAGACCAGTGATTTACACAGTGTTACCATCTTGTGTGTATAAAGTTTACCACACTAACCTGAGATGTGCAATGTCAGCAATCATGTTACATAATCACATGAGAATCAATAAACTTGATTAAGACGTATGTAGACCGTTCCATGCAAAATTATGACACAAACTGCATGCACAAGCATGGGGAAAAAGAACAAGAAGAATCACGCTCTGGTGGCAAAGTGAATGTGAACCCAGTCTTTATTTCCAAATCAGTATCCTGCCTACTAGTATTCCTTTGTTGTTGCACTTTTTTATCGTAGCAAAACACAAACTGTAAAATGATCATAATAAATGTACAATGTACGACCACTGGTTTGGAGCCACAACCAAAGCTCTGTTTTGCAATTATCAGCCCAAAGTCCTACGATGTACACCACTCATATTTTTCAGAGTGCTGTTCTCAGGATGAAAGCTAGTTTTATTATTTTGAAAGCCTTGTTGATCACAACTCAGTTTAATCTACAGTGAATGGCCCACCCTGTAGTGACTCAGGTTTCTCAGCCAATTTCCAGTTCTGGCAGCCCATATGTTGCTGCCCAGGAAAAATGCATGCTGGCCCATAGGATATGAGAATTATAATAATAACAAATAATGATAAAAATTAAAATGGTTCCTTTTGATGGTTAGTGGACTTCTGCACATAATAAGTTGATACTGATGAAACAGCCTAATTTATCAATGCCAATCTTTAAACTTCAGTATAAAGTGATGGAAATGTTGTCTAAAGCTGCTGAAGTTTCTAGTCTCTTGTAGATTAATTCATGTTATCTGCATTGACAGAGAACTGTTTTCAAAGACAGGCTGCAGTGAACCAATTACCAGCCGTTGGTAGGGTGATACAAAGCTCCGTCATTCAGATGTTCTTGACCTGAAACCCGGCCTATTATCAGTTTTCTGTTGATTTCAGATCAACAACTGCAAATGTAATTAGTAAAAACTGTCATTTCATGTGCATTTGCTTTTATATATTATGCTAAGTATAATATGGTCATATCTAAAATAATCATTTGATATGTAATATTAATTCCTGAATTTTATTGCATCCTGGACTTACCATATATGATCATATCAGTATTTTATTTGATGTATCTTCAAAAAAGTGAAACATCAGCGTTGGGCAGTGCTGGTGATTGATAATTTATGCACACATCATTTGCAAAATTATTCAAACCTTCAAACCAATAAAAAAGCATAAGACAACAATGTTTTAGTGATGTTGCCGATCCCTCTGTACTGCTGCCTAAAAGAGGCCAAGCAAAGGCAAAAGACTTACAGAACTGTTGAGCCACAAAAGAAACTCAAATTCTTTGACACGTTCCTCACAAGGAACCCATGCAGCTCCACAGACTGTAACGGCGACAAACAAGTGTGAAGTCGTCGCTCTGTACTCATCATCATAAGCACTTATTTAAAACTTAATTTAAGGAGGCGATATGAATAAACAGCATCTGGCAGCCGTGGTTATTATTCTCCTGTACTCTGCTGCCTGGGAAAGTGCCGCAGAAGAAGGCATATGTCCATTCCTGTTAGCAAGACTAAACATGTCACAACTACCTTGAGGTAGTGTTTGAGCTGCTGCTTTAAAGAAGCATACTGACATCAGTCCCTGGAGTGGAGGCAACCCAAGCACACACAAGCACACATGCACACATATTCACCATGGGGCAGTGTTGTGGCCATAAGGTCATAATGATTTTGCCGGTGTGTCCTGTTTATATGTGACGAATCATAAAAGTGCAGTCCCCTGCTGAACTAAAGTCGGTACTGGAAAATGATTGGAATACAAAGATATTAGTGACTGGCCATGTTAAAAACTTTATTATTCTCCCTCGTTGCAGGATATATGTGTTTATGGCTGTGAGCTGTGGGACTTTTCAAGGTTAATGTCATGTTTACTTACACTCGGGTGGTCACATGTTGAGTCTGATGTTGCTTCAGAGGAAAACAGCAAAGTGCTGAAACAGCAGAAAGAGCCCAGCTCACACTGACATAAATATAGCTGAAATGTTGGTTAAAACTCCATCCTTGGATTTGTGCAGGTTGCTGTGTTCAGAGCCTGGTGTAAATGGTGACATTCAGAGGCCAAACATGGCCCTGCATGGCACAGTCAGCCATCTGCTTTCTCTAGGAGGAGCACACACTTCACTAATCTCACAGGTAACCGGTCAGTGAACCCCCCATGGCTGCATATTCCATCATGGACAGACCCTGGTGGAAAATGAGGGGGAAAACAAGTTATCGCAAGAGATGCTGTCACGGTTGCAGGTGTCGCCGTGGAAATGGAGGACGGAATCACTCGATTTATACACATAAACGGGGATTTAATACAAACATGGAAACAAAGCAGGCATTGGATAGGAAACATAACACACGCAATGACCAACGAAGATAAGATACAAACATGGCAGATTTATACAGATAACAGCAGGTGCAAAAACTCAGCAATTAGGGGAGCACAGTCCACAGTAATCTCTGGTCCAGACTCGGATCCGGAGCACCCCGCATAGCCAGTCCATGACAGATGCATTATGTGTTGCTATCACACATTATAATGATAGCATAAACACTGTATGATTTTAGACTTATCCACATGACACACACACCCATCTGTCTGTCTGTCTGTCTGTCTGTCTACGGGAGATGGTTAAAGGTGTATGTAACCAAAACTGCCCGCTGGGTAATAAAACAATGACACAGTTCTCAGTCTATCTATGGATTGAGGACAGATAATTATAATTATTTTTTATCTCTTAGGAGCCAAAGCTTGACCTGCTTTCTCTCCATGGAGCAGATACACACATGAGGACATGCAAGAACATACACACAGGTTTACAGCAGAAAGAAAGGGAGGCAAACAGATGCAAGCGATGTGGAGCTCTTGCATAGAGTAAATCTATGTATGCTTACAGAAAATGAATTTCCATGCAGAAATGACAGCAGAGCCGCCGTGAATGGACTGCATCTTGGATCCGCAAAGCCTATTAGTACACATTCACAGCCCAGAGTGGAATGGCTGCGTAGCCCAATGTAATATTCCCAGTGAAGAACGGGGAGAGGGGGGAGAGGAGAAATGCTGTGCTGTGCAGTACTAATAACCAAACTTCATTAAGCTACTGGCACTCGCATTCTGCTCTGCTGCTTGGACTGGCTGGAGGCACCGTGAGAGAGGAGAAAAATGCGGCGTGTGAAGGGTGGATGGTGAAGGGAACATAACCTGGTGTCTCGTGCAGAAGAGAGAGAAGGAGTGAGAGTGTGGGAGACGCAGAGGAGCGATGGAGAGAGTTGGAGAGCAGAGGAAAAGAGGGGGAAAGAGAGAGAGAGGCTGAGAGGGATGCAGTTATGGAGAGAGGGGGCTGAGAGACAGATGGGTAGAGGAGAAGGAGGGAGAAAAAGGAGGAGAGCAGGCAGCCAGTGAGTTTGTGGGAAAGTTAGAATTCGTGCTTGGTTATGATATAACGTTCTAGGCTCTATTTTTACATTTTGAAAATACTACAGGAGCCACTGAAGCACGTCTGGAAATAGACCCTCAACATCTCCACCTCTCCACTTAACCAAATTTCGAAATGCGGGTATAGTAGGAGAATCGCTCTTTTATTTTATTCATTCACCCGTTTCTTATATAAATACCTATACATAGTGAGGAAGGAGGGAGAGAATGAAAGGCAAGCGAGAGGGAGGAACGAAGTCAGTATTTCATGGATGGCTAGGTTGCTATGGGAACAAGATGTTGGCTCCTTTTTCCCAAAAAAAGTGTTCTCCTTCCCGCTCTTCCTTTCTAAAACCTTCGTTTATCTTGCTTTCCTTCTTGGCTTCATCAGTTCTTTTTCTTCTTCTCTCTCTCTTTCTCTCACCCTTTTGCACACACGCTACCCCCTCTTTCTCCATCACTTCACTGCTCTCCTCTCCTCTTCCCTCTATCAGTCTCATGCCGTCTCTCACTTTCCCTCTCCCACTCGTTTTAGCACCCTCTCTCTTCCTCTATTCATCTCTCTCATCTTTCCTTCCTTCCCTCCCTCCCTCTCTCTCTGATCATCTCTCTCTTTAATACTCACTTATATTCTATTCTTTTCTCGGTTGTCATGGCAATAGGCTGGGGGCGTGAGGGAGCGAGAGAGCGAGCGCGAGTGAGAGTGGGCGTTTCGGAAGTGACATCTCTTGGGCAGTAACCTTGTTTCCTGTAGCTGGATTCGGGGACGGGAGGGGGAAGTGTGAGTGTGCATGCGCTGGCAACGGGGTGGGCAGCAGCGATTCGCAAAAGTGCAGCAACAGTGACGCCGTGTGGACGAGCGAGCGGTGGCCCTGATGAGGCAGCAGCATCCGGCGTCCCTGCCAGTCCGCTGAGCTCGGAGCTGCCGTCTGGAAGGGCTTCCGGCCGAACGCCGCGTGCGGCCCATCAGCTCGCCGGATCCGGGTGGGGATAGGCGAGCTCAGCCATCAGGCGCCTCCATTATTCATCCCCCTTCAACTTCAATTAGCACTGCCATGCTTAACAGCCCACCACACACTTTAATTTAACTGAAGGTGAGCTGGACCATCTGCTCTTTCAGGCCCTTCCGTTTATCTTTGTGACATCGCGTGACAGCTACCTGACATTGAAGACATCTTTATGATCTCCTGGATTTAGTTTTTTGGCAGCCATGCAGGGTTGTGCTCTGTGCCTTGACCCCTTTCTCTGGCTTTTATCATTAGCTTTTATCGTGCCATAATAACATGGCTTGGTGCACCTCAGAGACTACTGGGCATGTAGGAACACATGAATATGGAACATACATACTTGGCTCTATAGCTTGCCTGGATAGAGGACTCTGCTTGTTTGTACATTGTATGCCTGAGGCATCAGTAGATATTGTGGGATTATTTTTAGCGCTGTGTGGAGTGCACCGATGTGAATAAGCAGCCCTGCTCCTCTCGGCTCCTTTTAATGACAGTGCTGAGCAAAGCTGACCGGTGAAACATTTTGCTATTAACTAATCCCAAGCCACAAAAACATTGTGGAGATGTGAACGCCGTGATATATTATCTGTAGCCGGTCTGTGGGGTAGTACAGGGGCTGCAGCATCAGCATTATGCTCCGTTCACAGTAATAGCCCTTAATGCCCCGTGTGAGAGTTGACACCCAGCAATTCAACCCAGCTGATGGTTTATTTTTAACTCGTGTGTCTCCAAAGATTTTGAAGGAAATATGTCACTCGTTTCACTGAATTTTTACAGTCTGCTCCAAATACTGGGCTTTACAAAGCTCCCTGACAGCAGCTTCAAAAGCTATTTTGACCAATTTTTAATGGGCAGAGAAGACATCTTGGGCCCTATTTTAGAACCGGCACTCTAAGCATGGGGCTTGTCCTCAGGATTTATACAAACAGACATCAATCCTGTCGCCAAAAACGCAAAACGTAGTGATATTTCATTTTAAAAGGGGTGGGCCCAATGAGTGAGTTATGTTTGGCAGTACATGCTCAGCCTGAATGACTTAAACCTGGCCCGTCAATACGCCACATGTGTAAAGAATGTGTTCCCTCCTTTAAATATTTAGTTATTTATTCATCCTGAGGACTTCACACGAGTGAACAAGCCCCACGCTAATTTACTAGGTTTTTTTTTTTTATCGTTATTTGTCTCCTTAAGTGTCTCCTTTCTTGTTCCATCAATTGCCATGCTTTCTTTTAATTGTTAGCGTAGCTTTTTGTTCAAAACAAATCATCACCTCATCTATACTGCAGCCTGTGCCCAGCATGCCGGGCGATCACATTTGGGAAGAGTTGGATGTGACAGGCAATTTTCAAGGCAGAAGTGATTTAATCTGGCTTAGTTTCAGATGGACAGCATGGCGCACGGTTGTGTGCATGATGGAGCCTTCCACAGAGAGGAAGGAACAAATCTAGTCACCAGGGACTCATATTCACCAGCAGCACATACCAGCACAATCTGGAAAGAGTTAAAATACTGTACTGCATTAGCGTCAAAATGGCTATAAATACATTCTATAAGTGCGTTTATTGTTAATTGTGTTTCATGTGACTCGTCCAGTTTCACACATGTGATGTACATATTTTGCCTTCTTAATATTTATGTTAATATTTTGACATAAATCACCTATGATTCATACATGATCTATCACAGTGTGTCAAATAGCATGTGATTCAATACATTCTTGTCCATGCAACATTGTGTGCAGCTCTAAATACTGAAAGCCTTGCACTGGCTATGTGAGTCATGATCACAGAAAAACTATTTGCAATGAAGAATATATTTCATTAAATATAAGTCATAGTTTTGTCATGCATAAAAGTCGCATGAGTCATAGATCATTCGTCAGAGGCGGTGCGAGTGCATGTGGATGATATATTTTTCATAGTGATCCTATAGAAATCCTGCAGATTTTGATGAGTACAGAATGTTTTCAGGATGAGATGTTTGGGCTGTGCAGATGTACATTTTATAATTCCCGTTTTTGCCTTGCTGAGATGTCATTTGTAGAGATGTCGAGCAGTGACAGGATGTGACAGGAATAATTAGTGAAGGCAAATGAAGGAGTGAGTTAATGGAGGAAGAGAGGGAGAGTTGGCTATGCCAGCGTACGCCTGGGGAGTTTTGGCCTGATGGTGTCTCGCTTTCCTCTTTCTTTCGCTTTTTTCCCCTCTTCTGTTTGCCTGGGTGTTCTACAGATTTAATCAGAAACTTCCATCATCTCCACTGATTGGTTCCAACTTTGGTTTTGACCACCGCTGAGTTTCTCTCAGCTCTCTGTTCGCTCTCTGTTTTGCACTCTCCCTCCTCTCCAAAGGGCATGTCCATGCAGAGCAGGAGCTTCTGAAAGGCTGCCATCTGTCACAGCAGTTAGTGGCCATGCAAAAGGTCAGAGGTCAAGCCTGTTGTGTGTTGTGCTGCTGTGAGGGGGGGGCGGTTTGGGCTCTGAGCAGCACGCACTGAGGAATGGAGGAGTGACCGTTTGCCCGCATCCTGCTGTTTGTCATATAAATGCGTACTGAAGGGCTGGTGAAAACATGCCAGTGGACAGTAGGATTACAGTAGGATTAAAATTCAGGAGGATTCTCCTGAAAGAATATAGTAGAAGGACCAACATGGCATGGCTCTTCATCCCTCTTCCAAACGCAGTTGGATCAAAGTTATATTGATTGGTGAACTGGACAATGTTGTACATTCCTGACACTGAACCACTCATGTCTCCAATTGAGACATGATTGTCATTGTGAAACACTGCAGCACAGCACACGGTGACACAACGAAATGTGTCCCTCGCATTTAACCCATCACCCTTGGTGAGCAGTGGGCAGCCATGACAGGCACCCGGGGAGCAGTGTGTGGGGACGGTGCTTTGCTCAGTGGCACCTCACTGGCACCTTGGCGGATCGGTATTCGAACTGGCAACCTTTTGATTATGGGGCCGCTTCCTTAACCGCTAAGCCACCACTGCCCCCTATATGTTACCATCCCTGTGTATTCCACTAGAATAAAGAAATGAATAGCAAATAAATAAATAGAAAGAAAGAGTTTTAAATTGACCAAGTGTGTGAGTGTGTATGTGTGAATTCCTGCCCTGCACCCAGGGACCCAGCAGGGCAGTGCGCACTAAAGGTACTGCATAAAAGTGATTTGAACACTAGATGTAGTGTTACATTGTGTTGTTAACACTTTTTTTTTTTACAAGGTATGTTTCAATGGTTTATATGTTTTGTGCATTGAAATTGTCAAAATTTTAGTCATGAGTGGTGTATGTGCAGGGATTTTGTCTGTTAATAATGTATTGTGTGCTCTGGGTGTGCATTTTGTTTTAATGCACCAGTTAGATCCTCAACTCATCTGAACTCTGCTATTGTGTTGCTGACATTGCCTGGTTTTGTTGATATTATTTATGAGTCTTAACCTTTCTTTGCTCATCCATTCACATTCTTCCTGTTCCTAAACCAGCATTGTGTCACCTCTCTTTTTCAAACAGATTGAAATCTGACCAATGAAACACCCTTTTTTTCTGTGTCTCTCTTCCTTCTCTGGCACTCAGATGCAAGGTATGCTGTTCCTCCCTCCTATCGTTCCCACGCCCCCTCCTTCGCCGCTCCCTCCTACGACCATCCAGGCTGGAACCCGCGTCTGTGTGTGATCTCTGGAAATCAGCTCTACATGTTGGACCAGGAGGAGGTACTGTGGAGCTTTCCTCCATCTTTCCAGCCAGGACAAATACATTTGCACTTCACCTTTGAGCGAGGTTTCCCGCTGACAAAAGTTCGTCTCAGCTCAGCAGTTTGCTCTCTCTGTAAACCTGAGTTTGCCTGCATTTTTTAAGGCTACTTATTTATGGCTTTTCAATTCATGTATTTATTGCTGATCAGTTTGTGAAGATGTGCACAACAAATGTGGAATGGTGTCATATATTCTTACATGTTAAAGGGAAATGAATTTAGCCATTGTTGCAGAGTAATAGGAGTGGTTCAGGAGCTTTGCTGAGGCCACCAGCAACAATTCAATGGCTCGGACAGGCCCAAATGAGGTCTCTTTTGTACATGAGCACTGGAAACCTCCAAACTGCATTTTCAACTGGTTGCACGGGTGCCAAGATGTTGCTCAGACCATCACAGTGATGCATGCTTTGGTAGGGTGCGGGAAGCACAGCATGGTATCTCACAATGACCTTTCATGCTGATGAAACCCTGGTTTCGCATTGATTTGAAGACTGACAGTGACTGATCGTGGAAAAACATGGACAAATACGCACTGGGTGATAAAGATCTGAAATATACTTGTTTTTGTGGCCGACTGAAGAGTTTATCCTCACTCAACATTCAAGTTATGTATTTTCTTCCAATTATGCCTTATTCCCTTGCTCAGAAAAAGAAAAATGCTAAAATGGCTTGCCAAGTATACTTTGGAGTCCATTAATATACCTGGGCAGCCCAGCCAAGAAATGTCTGCGTGTGGGAAATACTGCAGTGAGTACCCATGTTGGAGGGGCACAAAAACAGCCAAATAACGGTCACGCTCTCACATGAGTGGGAGCATGTCCAGTTTAAACTTGCGTCCGTAGTCTGGCGCCCCAGTAAAAAGATTATTAATCAGAAGCTCATTCCCATCTAATTGTTGCCATTTTGCTGGGCATTCGGATACGGCTACACAGTGAATAGATCTGAATCAGTTCTGACAGGCTAATAGCCATCACCTCTGTGAAGAAAGAGGGCTTTGAAATATTCATGGTTGTCAGTCATCTCCAGCCGTGGCTGCAAAGCCCCCCCCCCCCCCCCCCCCCCCCCCCCCCCCTCCCCCCCCCCTCTCTGTCTCTCTGCATCTCTGTCTCGTTCTCTCTCATTCACACTTAAGCTCTCCCTCCTGCACTGACGAAAAACCTCAGGGTCCTCCCTAAAATGGCTGTGTGCTTCCATTCAAGAAACTCCAGTCGTTGCTCCACACCGGACTGCTAGCGCTGACAGCCATCAGTGTTTTCTGGCTGTTTGGATCTGACTGTCGCCAGGAGGCCAGGAAGCCGGATTACACCCCAACCCGGCTTTGCCTATAAATAATGCATCTGCAATGTCCTCCCAGTACAGTTTTATAGTGGCAAATGTCATTCTAACCGCATTACTGGTATGTGATTAGGGTAACAATATACTCACTAATTTTTAAGTGGACAAATATTGATATTACAATAAGAACATTCATTTTTTTTCTTTTATATATAAAGATATTTTAAAAATACCTTTTTATATTTTGAGAATAATCAATTGCTTGCATAATTTAATACTATTGTTAGTTATTTCTCAACTACTTGACATGTCTTGCTGTCTTCTAATGATGAATTTCATATCTAATTTCACGATATACATTGTTATATGACGTGATATAATGTTTCGGGTATATTGCCCCTTCTCTGAATTTGATGAGAGTCTAGGTTTACTACAAAATCTAATCCTAACTCCATTACTGAGAACAGGAAAGAGTGGCCCACACTCGAAAATGAAAAAGAAACTCAGAATAGCAGTCGGCTCCAGTGGTGTCTTGGAAGGAATGAAAGAACATCAGTCTTATGTAATGCATACATATTCAGTGCATTTTTTAAGCAACAGTCTGTAGTGCCAACATAAATGTGGCTTTTGTGTGTTTCTGCTTTACATAAAAGGGCCTGGAAGATTGCAGTCTTATTACCATGCTATTAACAGTTGCCTCCTCTATGCACATGTCCTTTGAAATGGAACTGCACTAGGATGTAGTGCTAATTAAACTGCTAATGAGCGATCATTACATGGACAAACAAATGGCAAACAGACAGACAGAAATCCACATTAGACATCACTGGTGATGCTGTGTGCTGAGACCATGTTAGAACACATGATGCCTTGCAGGCTTTGAATCATATGAATGAATGTATTTCACAGATAACGCGTCTGGGATCACTGTGTGCATATGTCCAAATGCTATTATTGGCCATGACTGCAAATTGAATCATTACTCTGGACAAAGTCTATGAAGTGCCTTGGTAGCTTAGCCTGTAGACACTGCTGTCACAGTGCATAATGCACGGCCAAGGGAGATGATGGCGTTTTTCACAGACATGACCCATGGGAAGACACATGGAAACCAAGGGTACATGCAAAGAGCTGCGAGGATGAAAAGCCACATTTTAATTGACATAATCATTAATTAAGTAGGTTAAGGCTCTTCAAGGCATTCTTCCACTTAATTAAATGAGTACAGTATATTAGATATAGGATTTATAATCCTAGATCTATATTAAATAATACAAATTGTCATATATATGACATAAATGTAACTGGCCATTTTTTTCAGGAAATATCTTTACAGTTATTTGGGGGGGGTTTCAAAAGCATATCGTTATTTTTTTGTTCTGCTCTTCTGACCGCAGGAATTCTTCTAGGAATGCTGCTGCCATACTGTATCTCATATCTTCAACCCCCACTTTCATTAAAACATCATTTACCTCATCAGTCACGGTTTAAGGTGAAATGCTTAAGCCACCTACCTGATTGCTGATTGGGTGATGATTGAATGCCACCTGCTGTGTTGTGAAGAGCAAAAAAAAAGATGTTGGTGTCTTTTTTGCCATGTTCATAAATAATTGTGCAATTATTGCTTTTGCGCTAATAATTAATAAATAAATATTCACATTTAAGCTGAACATTTCAGTATCATCGGCATTCTCAACATTTACTGCTATCTGCACTCAACTTCGAGTGTTTGGATTCCACTGGTAGTGTATTGTAAAAATAGAATTAATGTGTCAGGTACTGTGATTAGATCGTGAATATTTTATTAGAATTTTGTTCAGTGAATAGTGCCAGTGTAACAGAATTGTGTAATTAAGCCATTTAATTGCTTCTGTAGAGTCAGGCAATATATCATTTTCACTTATTTTAAGCAGCGGACTTTAAGCCATTTAAATTCCACTCAGAAAACAGGAGTTGTGTAAATTCTGCCTCATCGAGACGAGAGCGTTTGACAGCGCGCGCTTACTGGATCAGCAGATTTAGAAGTCAGGATTATGTCACGATTATTTCCCCCTGCATTCTGACTGGCCGTGTTTCCCGGCTTGTCAGTTTCCCTCCGGCAGTGGCGGTGAGGTGTTCTGCGTGACAGACAGGCTGTGTGGTGTGGAGGTGGGGGGCTGGGGGGGGGGGCGTCTTTAAGGTGCGGTGAGTGCTGTTCGTCCGAGGGGAGGGGTGGTTGGCAGTCCACCAGGCGGGCAGACAGCAGACAGGAGCGGAGGTGGGCGCTGCGCCGCGGGCACCGGCCGGGCCTGCGAGCCGGTGGGGGGCCGTCAGAACCGGAGCTCCGACGCTGATTGATTAACGCCTGTTAAGGCGGAATGGATTATCCACCTGCACCTCTCTTCCTCTCCGCCCTCTTTCTTTTCCTCTAACCCTCTCTCTCCATCTCTCGCGCTTTCCCTCTGCTCCCTTTCACAGCTGGGCCTGTTTAAGCAGCAGTGACATATGGCTCTGCCACCACCCGTCCCCACATCACGCAACTTCGCGTGCCAGGCCACAGGCAGACCCCTTTCCCTTAGATTTACGACTCTCGCTCTTCCCCTTCACTCCTCTGCCATTTGTCTTCATCCAGCTTAGCAAAAACAGCCATGGCACTCCCTTTGTGGAGCGATTACTCCTCCCAGGAAAACAGATATGGAGTCGCCTTCTGAGGAGAAGGTGAAATCAAAGGACTTTTTTTTTTTTTCTTCTCATCCCACATGTTTGGTGTCCCTCGGTGATTCCTGCCAGATAACCCTGAGCTCCGGTAATTGGGGGTGGTCTTGCAGCTGCAACTTCCCACTGGCTTTGCACACTGGGGCCTGGGTGAACCTGTGGTCTTCCCCCTAGCAGTCAAGTCTATGTGTGATGCCCATTCAGATGCCCTGTGTGGAGCAGCCTGCTAATGGCCATACATGAAGGTTGATGTCGGTCAGAAGACCTATGACACCTGAATTTGGTTGCTCCAGTTCTTGTGGCCCCCCAGCATCTGCCTCCTTTCCAGCACAGATGGTCATGGCTGGGACCGAGGCAGCCAGCAGCAGGACTGGACCTTCACCCAGATCCCACACCTGTGGTTTAGCCTCACTGTGAGGTTAAAATAAAAAATAGGACGCCCTTATCTGGGAATCAGATAATTGCTTTCTTGCATCTGTCACGTTCAGCTTAGTTTTTGCCTGCATGCTCAACCCCAGTGGACATCAGGGTCCGTGTTGGTCTCATGTACAGGTCAGGCCACAGACTTCGACCCAGAGTATCTGGAGTGGGTCCACGTTGGCCTTCGCCACCTTCTGACTTCCTGTGAGCGCACCACCACGATGGTGTGATTTCCGGTCCAGAGATTTGACCTTATTTCTTCCCACTTGTTATGATTGGTATAAATCGCTCCATGTCTTTGTTATGTAAAACCCATTCCACACCATGGGGTTGGTTCTATTCATAATCCTTTTATTTATGGCATTATCATAGGTTCCACTGGCCACACATTATGGCTACGTGCATCCATTGAATAAATAAAATAAATAAATTCGATGATTCTTCCAATTACTGAGAGGTGCACCAAAAATCCACAAGAGTAAAAAAAAGTTTACATCTCTGCTTAGACCAGGATACAAATTACAGACTAATGTGTACACCTCAGCATGAATAACATGCCATTATATAACTACAGGGTGCAACTAGTACTCTACACATTGAGTGTAAATGGCATACGTTGTTACTTAAGAAGAAGAAAAGAAACACTACAGCACAGCAAATGGTGACACAAGGAAATGTGTCCTCTGCTTTTAACCATCACCCTTGGTGAGCAGTGGGCAGCTATGACAGGCGCCCGGGGAGCAGTGTGTGGTGACGGTGCTTTGCTCAGGGGCACCTCAGTGGCACAATGGCGGTTCGGGAACCGGGATGTATTTGTTAAACACTTTGTCAATACCTTGACAAACTAGCTTCTGACATATTTGAAGTATCTGTGGTGTATTTATGGCTTCTTAATGAGGAAAGTTGTAATGCATCTCTTCTGTACAATGTCACTCCACCACATAACAAAACAGCCTGATGACCCTTAGGGCTTTAACTTGAAGGTGCGCACATGAAGCATATGGACAGCATACTGTATTTAGGTCTGGGAAACAATAACGAAGCTCGTCATAAATAACACTCCCGTTTTCCAGGACAGCAGCAATTACATCCACAGCTTATGTGCTTATCCTTTCAGGGGTACGACACCGGGGACATGAGATCCTCTCATTTCACTGTCACTTTGGACACCGCGTGATTTAGTGAGTGTTGCTGACACGCATCTCCCAGTCCCTGCAGCGGTGGCTTTGGCGCTGAGCGCCGATGACAGGGAACGCACCTGTGGGACTTGTCGTTTGACCCACTTGTGCCCTGTACATTTATCACCTGAGCCCTTAGGTATTAAGCTTTCCTCGCTCCCCGTCCCGATCCCGCTCCGCTCTGATCGCATCTTCCCATCAGATATTGTCCCTGAAAACAGAGAACGCCCAGTGTATCCTTATATTGCCGACAGAACGTGTTCCTGCTCTTCACACTGATATTTAAGGTCTCTCAACTCTGGCAGATACCCAGAGGTTTCATTTCTGGGAAGGTGTTCTTGAGACATTGCTCCTAAAGGAACGTGTTACACACCTCTGTGCTTTTATTTTTGCCACCAGTTATAATTTAGAGGTGCTACTGCAGAGTAGTTTCAATTTATTTTTCCTTTTCTTTTTCCCTGGGTGCATGTTCTGGTTTAGTGCCCCTTCTGAAACATGTAAATCTTGGGTGCCATTTGTGCCCAGTCATGAGCTTTCCTCTCTTTCTGTCTGTCTCAGGTTCACCCTTTGCTGATGCGCGAGCGGCGCTCAGAAACGCACAGGAACAAGCTGCTGCGCCGGACAGTCAGCGTGCCTGTTGAGGGACGGCACCATCCTGAGATGGGTGAGTGGAGACTGACCGCAGAGCCTCGGGAAAACAGGCTCAATCCTGGAGCTGCGCTTGCTTGTACTGGGTGTGAGAATTAGCCAGTCGAATTACTATGAATTAAATAATAATAATAAAAAAAGGTACAACATAGAAACAGATTATAATCTAATATTTAGCTATACATATATTCAGTTAGGTTTGTAGCCATGCATGGTTTGACCAGGTTTGATGGCTGGGTGAGAAAAATCTCTTTTAAATACTTAATTAAGTACTTAATTTAAACATTAATAATTAAATAAAGACATTTACTCAATTTACTCTATTTTACTCAATTTCAGCATGACAAGTTAAAACCGATTTAAGACACCCTGGGGAAAATTTTCTTAAGACTGTTTTTTAATTAAAATGAGCATATTTCACATCCTACCGTGAAGTCATGCTATTTTGCCATTAAATGCTAAAAATGCAATTAATTCTGCTGAACTTCTGTCCCCTGCTAGCTAATAGCAGTTCAATAAAATAGAGTTTATTCATTGTAATTCAATATAACAATGAATTGTTCCAGAACACAGTAAAAAGGTATATGAGCCAAAACATTATGATTACTTTTTGCTAATCTGGAGATCCAGTTTTGTGCCCCAAAAGTGTGCCCAGAATGAGAATGGCTTTAAAAGTTTGAATATTTAGAGTTTTTATGGGTGCTGTGTAGGATTTCTAGTAGTGAGATTGCAGATCACAACAAATGGAATCCCTTGCATAACGTGTGGGCTGCACTATATTAGATTCAATTTGGGTGGTAGTAGCCTAGTGGGTAACACACTCGTCTATGAACCAGAAGACCCAGGTTCAAATCCCACGTACTACTATTGTGTCCCTGAGCAAGACACTTAACCCTAAATTGTCCCTGTAACTACTGATTGTAAGTCGCTCTGGATAAGGGCGTCTGATAAATGCTGTAAATGTAAAAATGTAAATACAACCTGTCAGTTAATGTAAAATGTTAATATGCTCTTTAGCTCAACATGCTGGTCTACATGGAAGAGAAGTATTTCCTGTAGATGTACAGCGCTCATTCTAAGATTACAACAAGACAACGATATTTACTATGTTCCATTTATGCAAATAGAGCTCACTATTGTTCTTGAGTCCTTCAACAATTTATAGAATCACAGATGCATCCTTAAGTTTATTTCACAATTGCCAGAGCTATTCTCAACATGCTACCCCTCTGCCCTTTATATTTGTAATGTTGTCCATTTAGTGCCTGTGATTAATAGTAATAGTTTGTTACAGTGAAGCTATAACCCCCACATTTGTGACTAGTTTTAAAGAGATTAATAGACATTGCCTTTATTATTAGTATTTGCAGTCTTTTTCAAAATTGGAAACTGAAGGTTATGCTTTGGTTGTCAGTGGTTATGAGAGTAATAGTTTGAGCTAATTATTCACACAAACATTCATGGAATCGAAAATGCAGTGCAATATTGAACTGTTTCATATCATAATTAAAACATTTCTGAACAAATTTTATTATTCCATTATTCCATTTTCTATTCGTCTTGCATTAGGGTTACACATATTGTACTTCAATGTTTTCAAAGCTGAGTTTTGTAGAACTTTTGATAGTAGTTAGTATCTTTTTCAGACAATGGATATTTCTGCCTTTTAAAGCAGCCATTTCACTGGTCCTTCTGCTAGGCATACCTGCTGTCATTTCTGCCTGTTTCACATGCAGCTTGTAGAGATGATTGCAGTTATTACTTCAGGCAGTTGGAGTACATTTATTTAAAGTGAGTATTAAATGCAGTGCTGCATTTACACATGATTAGATTTCAGCAACTAAATTGTCCAGTTAAAGTTGTTAAATATATGTTTTACTTCATGTTCTTTTTGTGCATAATGCCTGTTTTATGCTGATGCGCCGGTGATTTTTTAATACATATTTATCAATGATTATGCTTGTTTAAATGATTAAGGCATAAAGTATT
Source organism: Denticeps clupeoides (assembly GCF_900700375.1). NCBI lineage: Eukaryota > Metazoa > Chordata > Actinopteri > Clupeiformes > Denticipitidae > Denticeps > Denticeps clupeoides. The sequence continues at coordinate 27,724,823 of NC_041711.1, read as the reverse complement.
ATTCATTATCTTATGCCACCTTTTTAAAATAAATTGTTTATGTGGAATGATTTGATATTTTAGGAACAGGCCACTGGATTTGTTGAAATCTCCTTACAACAGCAGATACCATTTCAGGGACATTAAACTGCCATGGGCAATTTGTCACCATCACCGAGAGAGTAAGTCAAGGTTGGTAGTAAACATCAGAGAAATGCGTTTTCGCTTGGCACCTCTGTTGCCGATGGATTGACATAAATGAGGAACATAATCTCAATATACTGCATATTATGTTTTATGAGTTTAAGCCATGCGGCGCTTTCCGATGATGTGAGAACTCCTAGCTTGAACAACAAACAATGCAATATGAGTCTGTTTAATCTGGACCATTCCGTAGTTTTAGAAGGAAATGACTGCCCTAATTTTACTGACACTGTTCCAGCGGGTCTCTGCTATTGCTCTTTTAAATGAAATTTTGCTGCACAGTTGAAAAATGTAACCGTCGTATTTTACCACAAATTATGGTTAATGCCTCTACCCCACTTCCCAGACCCCTTTTTTCTGTATGGACAATCTCACCGCATTAATATTTGATTTAAAAGGAAAACATTAATCTTCCTGGTTGGTGGCTACAGGCAGGCTGACACAGTTACTGTATTTTCTTAAGATCTACATTGACTTCCAGTAAATGATCCAGAACAAAAAGCATGTTGAATTATAGATTTAGACGATGGAACCCCTTTAAAATCCTTTAAAACAACATCTCTTGCCATGAGCGGCATATCCTGCACCTTGGGTGATTATTTTTTGCCAGGGTGGCAAAAAAGGATAATATTAAAGCAAAAGGATCTGTCCAGCATGACAGATAGCCACACTCTGTGTAAATGTGTCTATTACTAAAGAGAAGTCTTTGTTAAACGTGTCTAATGAAGTTTAACGCTGTGCCATTGTTTATCGCGTTTCTCGGCGTGATATGCTGAAGATTCTCTACTGCAGGCCCTCGAATGTATTTTCAAAGCTGCACTTGGCCTTAGGAGAGAGCTGCTGAATCATCACGATGACGGCCTGGTAACACACAATGAATACAGATATGAGCTCCTTAGCTGTGCTCTGTTTCTGATGCATGTGGACAAGGACCCTGCAAGTTTGCAGTCTTCAGCATGGATGCTTTCTTGCATTCGCGGCCGCTTGAATTTTAAATTACGTTGTAGTCTCTGCAGTGCACCTACGCTGATATCACAGGGTGTCTGTAATTTTTCATTACCAGCCTTTATAATGCAATTATTTATTGGCTTAATGATAAAATGACGCGTTTGATTAATGCATTTGTGCGATCAGCATTTCATGAATTTTCATTTTGCTTCATGCTTGATGGAATAGCGGCAAAATTAATTACATAGATGCCATAGTGCAACAGCACTCTTGGTGAAAGGCACAGGCGCAGACACACCGACATCTCAAGTCATTACAGATATGAATTATATTGGCTGCTGGCTTAATAAGGCCCATTTGTTTTGCTTTTGTTTTGTCATCACCACCTAGGGAATGTGATTGTCTGGTGGTGCGGGAGGATCAAATTTTTATTTCCGCCGACTAGTGCAACCCATTCTCCCACAGCGCATCTGTAAAATATACTTCAGCTCTACCTGCGTGAAAATTGGAATCCTTGCTTCGTATCCTGGGGCCAGAATGTGTAAAGGGTGGGTGGGATGTTTGGCTTGGCTTGGATCGGGGTCCCGCTGGCCCCGCGCAACTGGCGTGTTAAGTCAGTTCACACAAAGGCGTCTGGCACCGGTCCCCAGGGATCGCCTGTGTCTCCGCCGGAGAAACCAAAGCTGGGAATCTGTTTGATGGTTTCATAGCAAGAAGTGGCAACGTCATATGCAAGCGGGATGCTTGCTTTTTTTTGGCAGCGGGGGTTTAACCAGGGTTCACCAGGAGTGAAAGTTGTCCCACGCATGTAGGTAATTCCTCAGCCGGACGCCATCGGAAATCCTGAGCGGCGGAACTGTTTGATTGACTCCGTCCCTAAGGCTGCAGCAGCATGGGGCACGCTGGATCCAGGTATTCTTGAGCCTTTCAAGTGGCAAAGTCGTCCTCTTCGCTTTGGTCCTCAACTGAGTGGAAGATTAGGCGGAGAGAGAGTCTGTGCAGAGAAGGACGCCCTCAACAACTCAACAACGGCGTGGAAAATTCTGCCCGAGCGCGTGTAATCGCTGATGTGGGAAAGGGCACCATTAGAAGATGCGGGGGCTGGCCACCGATCCCCGTTTCTGCACCACGGTGGGAGACAATCCCTTGCTTTCCTCTGTTTATTTGTGTCCAACAGTTGTCTTGTCACAGGACACCCTGTTGCCCTGGTTTGCCTTGGGGGGGAACCCGTAAATACACAAGAACGGCCATTGCTTTTCCCGTTCAATGCAAGCTGCGATTTCTTCTGGCCTGAAAGATGCAACAGGCCCAGTAAAGTTGCTGGATGTTAAAAAAAATTGCTTTTGTGTAAATCGGCCACACCAAGATATTTATTGTCTTAGTGCAGTGAGCAGCACGCATAGCCAGAAGCAAAGTACCGCTATTCCTCTGACCTTGAGCTGTTCCTTTATCCTGTTTGAAAGCATCAAGTGGCTTCAAAAGGAGGGAAATAAATGGATTAAGCGCACAGTTCCCCCTGTTTGTTTTATCCCTGTTTGCTCAGGGCATTGCAGAGGTTTGGAGAAATGTTTCTGTAGCACAGTGCCTGTTATAATAATTCAAATAAGGTTACATAAATTGTAAAACGAGGGGTTGTGCATTACAGTTATCATGGATTTTATTAGGCGTGACACCAAACAATGTACAGACTCTGATGACATTCACGTCCAAAATCGATCCAGTTGATTTTAATGAGTATATGAACCTCTAAACCTCTAAAAGAAGTTATGGATCTGAAGTGCATAATCGTTTAACTGGTAAAGTCTAAGAATGGTGGATAATACTTTGGTCTGGTTATAAAAACATACAGAAAAATGATTGACAGTCTACTTGTTGACATTGTTGCTAGGCAACAATTTTTTTTTTGCCAGCAGTCACACAGCGGGTGAAACAAGGTAAGGTGAAATATTTAAAGGGGTGCGGTTCTAGAACACCTCTCAGCCAATCACAACGTGCGGACTGTGCTGTAACATACAATTCCATTTTTTTTCCGGTCACAGGTGTGCGGCTGTTGAATATTTCATCACAGTTTTGTGGGAGTCTGTGATCAAATCTGGAAAAGACCTGGAAATATTCAATCATTTGTATTCTGTGCAGTGGTGTATGGTGACTTTTATAGACACACACACACACACACACAGAACCACCACCTCGACCACTTTTAACAGAACTGACAATAAACATAACAAATGTGCAGTAAAAAGGAAAAAGCACTTCTGTGGTAGACAATGACGCCCTCAACTCCAGCTAAACTATTTTTGTGTCACAATATGTTGTCGCAAACTTCTCCAACTTAATGCAGATGTTGCAAAAAGAAGCCAACGTCAGGACAATGAGATAAATCATGTGTCGGCTTGTTTTATCACACTTTTTACGGGAGTTATTCTTTTCACACCCTCAACCTAGAGTAGCCAAGTGGGTAACACACTCGCCTAAGAACCAGACAATCACAAAGTCACAGGTTCCAACCCCACTTACTACCAATGTGTCCCAGAGGAAGACAGTTTGAATGATTTCTATTGGAAGCAAAAATTGGTTTCAATTAAATCCAAATATTGCTAGTGTGTCTCTATTAATTAGGACATTGCATATGCACTTAATAACTTGTTCATATGATGTTTACTTATTTTATTTTTGGGCTCCATATGTTTCACTTGCAGCTCAGCATGTGCAATGTGATGCATGTAGTATCTTAACTGATCTCAGGACTGCAGAGCAGTTTGAAGTTACAGAGAATTTACACGCAGAGACATTTTTAAAATGCTGCTTGACATACCCCAGTGGTCAAAGAGAACGAAGTTACTGAAATATTCCACAGACTAAAATCCTACTGTGGCTTCAAGAGATCCACGAATGAATGGAATTAATGCAAGCAGGCAATTATTTTATTGGACATCAGGCAAAGTGGAGATTTGGTTTCACTGGACAGCATCTGCTTTTAGAATTGCTGGAAACCCTGTACGGAAGAACACTGCTGGATTGTTTAGAGGAACGTTCTAGCCCATTGATGTCCGTGGAGAACAGGTATTGGAATATAAACACTGATCAGTACGTCACTCTTGGGAATCCACATGCACATATCCATGCTTCAAATGCCATCGCCGGTCCAGGGTGCATCTCCTCCCCCGGACCCTGCGACGTTAACCCTTTTATCTGGTCAGCAGGGTGGTAGTAGCCTAGTGGTTAACACACTCTCCTATGAACCAGAAGACCCAGGTTCAAATCCCACTTACTGCCATTGTGTCCCTGAGCAAGACACTTAACCTTAAGTGTCTCCAGGAAGGGGGACTGTCCCTGTAACTACTGATTGTAAGTCGCTCTGGATAAGGGCAACTGTAAATGTCTACCCCCAGTCCGCGGCCTCCTGCATCCGAATTTGCGGGTTTGTCAGGCTACGTAACGCTCAGCGCCCACTCGCCGCATGCAGACGTCGAGCCGGTCAGCCAGCGCGTCACGGACGCGTCCCGCGGAGACGCGGCTTGTCGGAGCGCGTTTGCGCACGGACCGCCGCTCGTTTTGCACGCGTGGACCCTGCGCGTCTGCGTCGTGCTCGTGTCCTGCGCGTGTGCGTGTGCGTGTGCGCGCACCCACCTCACCGCGACCTTGGCGACGTGCCCGGCCCAGGTGGCACCGTGCACGCTTCAAGTGTGTCCTCATTTCGATACCTTCGTCCCCTCTCTGCACGTCACCTCGAGTCCCCACATTGTCCGCGCCCCTCCAGTCGACACGTTTCTAACGTTTTCGCTTCTCTGCAAGGCCGGATCTAATGTGTAGTGTTCTTTTTTTTAATCATTATTTCTTCCCTGTCACCTTCACTCCCCCACTCACCTCGTCTCTCTATTACAGCCCGCTAATCCTGCGTCACGCGGAGCTCGTCTAATAAGCAGAAGAAACCACGCACCACGCCCCACTCGCCTCTTCGGGACAGGTCACCCGCGATGGCGGGACGGCCCGCGAACCGATAAAGATGTCCTTCGGACATGAAAGCATCGCCACGCACCGACTGCGGAGCCACGGCAGGTTCTCTTTGACACCGAATTTCTCTCCATCCGCAACCGCGGACATGAGTAGCGAGCGGAGGGACGAAAAAAACGGAGAGACAGAGGGGGACATCGCGTGTTTAGTTGTTGGTTTGTTTTTATTCACAGGACTTTGAAATGTTTGCTGCTCACATTCGCCTCCGCGTAATGAAATGGATTTGGTGCGACATTTTTTTTTTTTTGGGTTGTCGCTGTTAAATGTACCCCTCTGCGTCCTCTGGGGACGGGGAGCCGGTAAAGTCGAAAGCAGCTTCCTCTGCCGCGCTGCGCCTCGAACGACCCAGCCGGCGCGCCGTTGGCAAGTAGCAGCAAATGTCCCCTTTTTAGCGACAAAGTTGTGCGCCATGCGCACGACACCGGGCGCCATTTGGACTGCCTGCCATTGCTGGGTCGGGCCACGGCGTCGAGTTGTCGTGGAAACGTCACCCATGACGCCCGGGGCCCAAGCGGCGCGTTTCCGGGCCACCAGGATGTCGCTACAGACGTTTTTTTTTTTTTTTTTTTTTTAGGAAACACGATGTGCGAAGCTATATGTCACGGAAGGATGAAAGAAAACGACGAATAGTTGGCTGGAGCACCTGAGTCCTGGTGTGTGATGGCGTGCGCGCAGATTTGCAGCATTTACCAGACGCCCTTATCCAGAGAGCCTTACAGTCAGTAGTTACAGGGACAGGTTGGGTGTCTTGCTCGGGGACACGCTGGTAGTAAGTGGGATTTGAACCTGGGTCCTCTGTTTCATCGGCGAGCGTGTCACCCGCTAGGCTACCACCACCCGGCCGATGCGGTCGTATGGTGCGTGGATCCGTCTCGCACAGTCGCTCGCGTCTCTGTGACGAATCTGAGAAGTTTGTGTGCATCGGTGTGTGTTTGTAAAAGCAGGGAGCGAGAGAGAGAGAGAGTGAGAGAGAGAGAGTACTTTCCATCACTCCCCAACCCACCCACCTCCCCTCGTCTGCATCTCTGCCAGCGCGCAGAGAGAGAGAGAGAGAGAGAGGGAGAGGGAGGGAGGGCGAGAGAGCGTCGACGTGTCCGCGTCCACCTGAACGCCACAGACCCTTCTGCCACCGGAGCGCGCGCGGGCGGCGGCGGACACGGGCGGAGCTCGCGGAGGGACCCGGAGAGACCGAGGCGCGACGCGAATTCCGCCACACGCGGCCCGCGTGGCCGGAGACCGAGCCGGAGCGCCGCCGGTCCCGTCGTCGGGGGTGGAGATACGTGGATTTATTTCCCACTCTGGATTAAAAGGCGATGGCGCCGCTTTCGCGGTACAAGTGACCGGGAACGTAAAGGAAGGGGGGGGTCCTGCGCGTGTCGGCACACGCAGCGTCACGAAGGCGCACGCGCACGGGCTGAAGTTCGGCGTCTTACACTCTGCCGCTTTTTATTACGAATTAGCTGATATATCAATATATTTCCTTTTTTTTTTTTTTTTTTTTTAGAATTGCACCAATATAAAACTAAGCGCCGCGCATAGACTCGGAACAAGAAAAAAAAAAAAAAAGAAACACAAACACAAACCCCCTGAACCGAAAGATGAGAGAGCTGCGCCTCACAGCGTCTTCTGCAGGTCACCCGGGGAACGGCAGCGGGCGCGGGGGGGTCGGCGGCCGGCCGGGCGGGGCGCGGGGTCTCTGCGCGGGGCTGCCCGCTGGCGCGGTGCTGGCGCGCGTGGCCGAGGCGGCGTCGCTCCCGCGGGCGCGCTCCCGCGGCTCTGCGTGATCGGTGTCTGGCACGTGTGGCGCGGGGACGCGCGAGCGGAACCGGGTGTCGTGGGAGACCTCCCGTGGTCTCCGACCCCAGACCGGTACACGTCAGCGCTGGAAGCTGCTCTGTGTGAAGAGTCGAGGCGTCAATGGATTCATCATAGTGGCCTTTCCATAAAATAAAAAAATATATATATATCTATATATATACATTTATAACATGTGTGCAGAATCGACCGAGGTGGATCACCGCTAACAGCATCACTTTCATGGCGTGTACAGCTGTGCCCAAAGAGCGACACGCACAGACATGGACACCTACATGCCAACCAGGGTCACCAACACACGAACATAGTCAGTGCCTATATTCGACCGAAAGCCATTTGCTTTTGCACGTAGACAGGAAATAATCAAGAGCCAAGAGGACCTGGACGCACTTTTTTTTGTCGTTTTTTTTTGTAAAGTGTCCTGGCAGCTGCTCCGTGGCCAGGAACTTTAGGAAACTGAAACAGGACGAGCGGAAGGATTATTGACACTGGAATATTACAAGACCTGGAGGTAGGAGCAGGAGTGTGTCTTTTGCTTCCATTGTCATAGTCGTGGCTGATTAGGGGGCGAGGGCCGAGCCCCCCGACGTTGCACGTTGTAGCGGCTTCTCTCGCCAGCCGAGGACTCCGCTCCGTCGGAATTGTGCGCATGTTCTCGCATGTTATGCAATCGCAGGTTTGGCAGTGGCTGCACTCCTTGTTTTGCTGCCTGGGCCACCATTTGGAGGGTGTCAGATTCCCATTGATAGCAGTCAGTGGGAGCGGATCACCAGCTCTGTGGAGACAGTGCGTCATGTCTGACAGTTACCAGTGAAGGAATTGAATATGCTTAATAACTGCTCTAAACAACTCGACAAAACTTTCTACGAGGCAATTAAATAAACACGGTGCTTCCATAATTTGTGGATCCATTAGAAATAAACGGTGGTACGACCAGTTGTGTTACCCCTGGCAGATTTAGAGGGGCCTGCATGTTCTTGTACGCCCTGATCCCTAAAATGAAGAACTGCACATTAACATCAATGATCTATAGCCGGAGTAACTGTAGATACTCCGGGAACCGTTACACAGTCCCAGGCCCGCTACTTGCTGCTCAGATTAATTGTAATAATCTATGTGTTCGTTCAAGTATTAGTGTTTAGTCTGAAAAATAAACCTTTTATGTTAAGGGACCATCTTTTGTGAGCGGTAATCTGTGAAAGTTACTTTGACTTGTTAATTTTCAAACGTTAAAGAGCTCTTCGTAGATTAATAAACATCACAGATGAGCTACAAGATGTGATGCATCTTAGATATACACTTTAAAGGCCTTTTATTCTGTCTGCACAATGCAAAACCCACAAAGGCTAAAGGCACTTTAGACACCCACATTCTCCATCACTGTATTTACTGCTCTCTCTCTCTCTCTTTCCCTCTCTCTGTCTCTTCACCTCTCTCCACCCCTCTCTCCGCCTCTCTCTCCCTCCCCTCTCTAAAGGACTAAGCTGGAAGCTGTTACCACCCACACACTTCATCTTTCAGCTTGACATCAGATTTACATTCAGAATAAAAAAACTGAGTGCATTCACAGAATCACACACACACACACACACACACACACACTACCACCCACTCACACGACTGCACATGCAGGCACACATGCACTCTCATTCTCCCATCCTCTTCCACTCGCTATCTCTTTCTTTCTCTCATGCGCACTATGAAAGGGACATAAATAGTCACATTGTTTCTGTTCCTGTCCCCTTTTCCTGGGTCGTGGCCTCGTGTGCCGCTTGCGACGTCGTTACAGTTAGTATTTTTACAAAAAAAGTGGCTCTGTGTGTAGCGATCTTCATACGTGAGCGCGGTTCCCAGTATTCCTTCACTGCTCTGTCGTGTGTCTGTGCAAATCAAGTGTAAGGTACTAGGAAATGTTGCCATGGAAACTAAATAAAGAGCATGGATTTGGATCAGAAAGGACCGACTGAGAAATTGAATTAAATGGACCTTTAGAGGCATTTTTTTTCTACCATCTTAGTGTGGCATAATTAAAAGAAGTGAAAAACGCTGCCTTGTTACCACTTTTTTTTTTTACAGCGAGCACAGTCGATGGGGTGGGAGACGGTCGAAAAGGAGGCGCTTTAAAACGACTCCGTCCCCTCCGACCGCCCTGCTTCTGCATGCTGCATGGAAGCATTGTGTGCATTGTTCATTACAGCGGAGCGTGGAGTACGGTTTGTAAAAACGTTGTTGGGATGCATTCGTCCAGGTGACGGAACAGCTGCCCTTTGAAGGTCCCTCGCTGTGGGTTTTGCTTTTTCAAATCTCCTCCAACTTTTTTTGACCTTTCTCAAATGCTGTAAAATCCTGTTTACTGACTCATAACTTGCTTTTTCTTATGGTCTTCAAAGCTGCTATTTTTACAGTGCTTTGATGCAGCAGGGAACACACAAACACACATACACATTCATGTGTTGTGTGTGTATATGTATATGTATATATGTGTGTGTGTGTGTGTGTGTGTGTGTGTGTGTGTGTGTGTGTGTGTGTGTGTGTGTGTGTGTGTGTATATATATATATATATATATATATATATATAAAGGATGCTCCAATCAATAAACTTATCATTATATGCCAATATTCCTAAATTGATCAGCGTGCTCTATTAAAGGCCGTCCTGAAACGCCGATCAGATGACACAAATTACATGCGACATTTCAGTGTACGACACATTTGCTATAATGTTGTCACTGCCACCTTTACAAGGTGTCTGAAAGAGACAATAAAATCACTACATGCAACTTGTGTGAAAAAGAATTTCCTTGTGGTGGAACATTGACACGGCATTGACACATGCTTTTATCTCATTGGTAGTGTAGTCTAGTTTTTAATCTTCTTCTTTAATGAAATGATTTAATTAAAGGTCTGGTAATCAATCTGCATGTTTGGTTTGGTAACAGAGACCGCGTTTGTGATGTCCGCTGACAGTTTTATTATAAGGACAGAAACCAGAGGTCAACAGAGGAGGGGGGAGGAGATGGAATCTTGCACTCAGTGTTGTCGAAAATAGGTATTGAGGAGGCAAATTCTCTTTTACGAATGTTAAATATTAAGTAAATGAATCAGTTATGTGAGTTTTGTATGTGCAACTTTTGTAAATTGTCCAGAATGAGCTAGTAGGGTAGGCCTACTCCTTAGCTCAGCTTATTTCTTGTTTGCTTCTTTTTTGTAATGTTAAGTGTTGCCTTACAATAAATAAGTTTAGGTTATTTATAGTTTTACTTGTCATATTTTTTTTAAAGAATGACTGATATTTTTGAAATGGATGAAAAACCATTTGAGGCCGTTGGTCAGTACAATTGGTGTGATCGGTGGATCGTGATTCCAGTGATGGCCTTTTGGCCCCAAAAACCCTGATTGGAACATTGCTAATATATGAAACTAGATAGATGGGTACATGGATAAAACGTACATCTGATGACCACAGAAGGCTCTTTCTTGCTTTAGCCACAGCACACCCCTGAACTTGCATCACTGATGATATGTTGCTAGGCAACCACAACTTGTTAATGAACATTGTTACTTGGCAGAAATGTGTTTGTGTTGATTATTTTTTGGAATAAATGACATTATTTGTTGCAAATTAGTGCTCGTGATTGTGCAGGGTCTGGCGGTTTATGGCATTAATAACTCCACGGTGTGGTGTGAAGTTCATCGCCCCGGCTGTATGTAGATGTTAATCTGGCCGCGTGTGGCTGACTTTGCGGCACTGGCTGCTCCATTAAGAGCGGCTAATTAGCGTGCCGCATGCAGCGCGTGTCTCCCCCAGACGTGGAGGTATGGGGTGGAGAGTCTGCGCCGTTTCGGCGTGTGCATGTGGGCTGCTGTGGGCAGGTGGAGATGTGGTGGCGCCCGAGACTCAGCCCCCTGGTGCGCTGTGCAGGGTCGCAAGCCTGTTCGCCCCCGCGGCCCAACCGGGTTATCGTAACAACGAGTCGTTGGCATGCAAGCACGGAGATGGAGCCGGGGGGAGGGAGCAGAGGCAGGGTGGGGAGCGCAGAGACAGAGGAAACGGGGGGAACAAATGAAGGATGTGGGGGGGGGGGGAGGTTTGTCAGGATTTTTAGTAGATGAAAAGATGGTGATGGTGAGAGAGAGAGAAAAAAGGAGAGAATAGAGAGGGAAGGATATGAGATGCAAGCTGTGGAGGGTAGATGGATAAACGCTCTGTTTGAATTATGTAAAATAAGCGCGTGGGAGAAAATGAGCAAACTGTACGTGTGTGAGAGGGAGAGAGAGACGGAGAGAGGGCATCGAGCGACAGGGAGAGAAAGAGAGTGTGCAGTGGAGAGTGAGAGAAGCAGACAAAAAGCTACGGGAGTCAGCAGGGCAGAAAGAGAGAGGCACGGAGCAATGGTGAAAGAGAGGGAATAAGAGAATAGAGAGCATTTCTAGCCCCAGCAATGGGGAGTTTAATGATGATCTACTGTGCTGAAGTCGAAAAGCTGTAGATGAGAGGAGGCTGTCTCGGTGTCTCCTGCTTTAGAGGACATGCACAGTAAACCGTTCCCTACTGACATTAATTATTCTGTTTGGCGGTGGGTTTTGTTTTCCTAAATCCCTGATAATTCACTGCATACTGCTGTCAGCGGCATTTACCGTGGTACATCCCTGTCCATCAGAGTGAAAAAGAAGGGGGAGAGAGAGAGAGAGAGACAATTAGAAACTGCCTCAAGCATATCAGTCCATATCTTGCTTTGTGTGTAAATGCTGACTACACACAGATACAGTAAACCATGCAAACACACACACACACACACACACACACTAACCCTGCCCTAAACTTGTACTTTACACAATTATGTTTCTATTACACATAAATGCTACTATTACTAATATTCTTCTCCACACTGAACTATGTTTGACCCATGTGAACAATAATCTGTTTTAATGAAAACTGTACTTTTTTAAAATTTATTTGTATTTGAATTTTTATGTTTTTTTTTTTTTCATCGCACCCTGCACCACTGCCATAATGTAATAACATTAATTGCAAAACTCGTAAGTTTTACAATTTTGCGTGAAAGTTTTTTTATAAATGTATTCTGAATCTATGCATGGCGTGATTATGCCGCTCTTTCTCCTTCTCCAGACCACGCTCGCGCCAGGCGGAAGAGCATAGCGACTGGGAAGCTGCCGAGCATGGAGACCCCTCCCACTGCCCCCCCTCAACCCTTCCGACAATCCGTGAGTACCCCTCCCTCCCGGCCTTGCTCGCTCCCCCCCTCCCTCTCTCTCTCCCTCCCTTCCCCATCCCCGCCCCACACCTGCCGCAGGTCTGCCGGAACCCCGCCTCTCCCCCGTCAGACCCTCCCCCTCTCCGTCTCGCCCTCCCTGTCCCCTCACGCCCGCCCCCAGCCGCGCAGGAGGGCGCCCGGCACTCCTCCTCTTCCTCGATCGCTTCCTCTTTCTCCCTCCCTTTCTCTCACCCTGCCTCCCTCACTCCCTCCTTCTCCTCCTTTCTCTCTCTGGGTGGGGGATTGGAGGGTTGCCGGTTCGAGTCCAGGGGCAGGAGCCTTTATTTCGCCTCTGCCTTCTGTTGAGGTATGTGTATGCAGCCAACAGCAACTCAGTGCTGTGCGATTCACTCCCATGTACGCGGCGACAGAAGTGTCAGACACATTAGGCACACTGTATTAGTCACATAATTCCAGCCGCCGAACTGGCCCGTCCTGAAAGTTGATTCAGAGACTCATTGGACACATTAAGGTAGTTTTGTTTGCCTTGTTCTTTTGACTTTAGTTACTGCATCAATTAAAAACGGTTACAGAAAGACAGAGGAGCTGTCTATGGTGCTGATTCGTGGCGCGTTCGTTGGAGACGTCTCTATGCATCACACTGCGATTTCCATTGCTTGGTGTAGTGTGGAGATTATTATAGTGTCTCTGTTCCAAGTTGCTGCTCTCCGAATCCCAGCCAGGGTCAGAGAGATATTTTCAGATGTGTGCTGAGTTCCGACAGAAGGTATTGAGGAACAGAGTGGGGTGGAATATTGATTGCCTGGCCCATGCGAGCAGAGAGAAGCTTTGCAGAACTTTCACCGAATTTCGCATTAAACACACAGCACCGGCAGCTTTTATGGTGCAGTGTGAACAAACTGCGGCCAGTTGGCGGAAATTTCACACTGCCGTCTGAAAGGATGAGTGAGGGCAGTACACTGCTCTTTATTGGACGTATTGATTAGCAGAGAAACAGTGTACAATGACAGAACACCAAATCAGATAAATGCAGGTAGGGATTGATTATTATCACTGCCCAACTCTCAACATGAATGCGGCGTGCCAGTGATAGTGGACGTTGTAAATGCTTTAACGTCAGTGCCTCTAACAATGGGATCTTGCTGCTGGGTAAATTTACAGTGGGAACATAATTCATTTTGCAGGGTTTGGGGGGAAAGTACCTGAGGTGCCTCGTTTTGAAGAAACAGCTCAGCTGACAGATGAAATGGAACAGAAATGTGGACCAACACTCCCCACTATTGGTCATTTAAAAGAAGTGCACCAATCGCCTGTTCGCAGCTCGCACTCCCTTACGCTGTGTGTCATGGTCCCAGTCATATCGTGTTCTGCAGGTCTTAATGATGCTCTGTTTCATCCTTTCTCACTGCGTTCCCCACTACATGTTAAGAAACCTACATTCATCACATTAAAAGATGCTTTATTACAACATGTGTTATTAAAATGTGAACCATTTTGTGTTGATTTAGCAAATGTCCTGTTTGCCTCCATCTCACACATTTCCTCTGTAAACCCAGAGTTTCCTGAGCAGAAGACTGAAGGGATCCATAAAACGGGCTAAGAGCCAACCCAAACTGGACCGCACCAGCAGCTTCCGCCACATGATTCTGCCACGGTTTCGCAGCGCTGACCAGGACAGGTACCGTGAACCTGAGCTGTAAAACAATTCAAACCACGTTCACATCCTTTCAAAGATAATAAAAAAAAAATATATATATATATAAAAACAAATGAGAGCGAAATGGCCGCGCACCGCTGCCAGCCATATGTGAGTGATTCATCACAAACAGCGTTTGGACGCCATTCAGATTTTCCTGAGGTCAGAGGGATCTCAGAGGGATTGAATTGTTTCTTGGCCATGAGGATAAATGAAGTTTTATGTGGCTATGTGTCAAATGATGGCAATTAGAATGCACACGCTGTCCCTTCATGGGTCTCAGTGTTACGAAGGCTGGTGGGTGGTGGATATGATGTCTGTTGTTAGGGAAATCTCACGTTGAGTGTTTAATCTTCACCTCTTGTCCAGATGCACCTGCGCTGCTTTCATCATATATTCATGCAAAGGACTGAGCGCACCTCGTACGTGGCCGAATGAAAGGCCAGGTCAAGGGTTTTTGAAGTCTGGGGTATTTTGATCTACGTTTGGACTTCAAAGTCATGTTATCATTATTTCCTTTTCAAAGAAGCACGTATGACCTTTAATAGGCGACCTCGCTGAATATCTTTATGACATGGTGTATTAACACCAGTAATATTTCGTCACAATGGGTAAATGTTATGTTGGGCCACAATTGCCAACCAAAATTACCGACAAAGATGACAGCCGACCTCTGGACGGCGGCTCCCCGCTGTGACATACAACAATCAGCTCAACAATATTTTTTTTTTTTACAAATGTGTTGGTTTTTGCACAGTAGGATATGAAATTTATGACGCTTGTGTATTTTTGTAATGAATATTCAGCCTAGTCGGTGTTTGTGCGCGATGACAGTACAGGATTCATGTTGGTGACAACAGACCATTTTGAAAAGGCACAAAGATAAAAACACACAGCAGGGTTCATTTTCTGGTTCACAAATGGTCAAAATGAATTTCTCCCTAATATCATATTCTCTGCATGACGTGGCTAGATGTTTATTGACAATTGGGTCCTTTTTCACAGTAGTTATGCTGGCTGTTCTCAAAAAAATGTTAAAGTAATGCATTGTTGTAGAAAAATGTGAGCAGGAAGTTTCATTATTGTCAAGACTCAATGCTGCCATCTTTACTCACTTTCCTATAACCTTGCTTCTCAAACTGTGGTACATGTACGATGTCCTGGTGGGACATCAGACTATTGTTATTCATTTTCTCAGATGCTATGTGTCTAAATTAATATTCTTAATCTCCCATATCCTCACTTGCTCATTAATAAACAATTCACATTGGGAATAAAATGACCACCTCTTTAAATGAGTTCAATAGTCATATGTAATATATTTTGATTGTACTTAGGGAGCCAAATATTTTCTGAGAAGGCACTCATTGTCCCCTATAAAACCGGGAAGTATGAATAAAGGATCATATTGGCATCCACGTTGCACTGTAAAAATAGACAGTATTACTCTCTTGTGTGTGTGTGGTGATCGTGCTCCTGTGTCTGTGGTCTGCACCTCCCTCTGTGAATCTGACCTCTCTACCTTTCATTAATCGTTCATTTACTGCAAGGCTGTCCCACTCTCCGTCACGCCCTCCCGGTTGATCAGCCTTCCTGCTTTACCGCACACTCTCCTCCCTAGCTCATTTCTTCCAGGTCTTCCTCTCACTCTCTCACGTGCTCCCTCATCCTTTGCATCCTTCTTTTCCCGTAGTTTACATAACAAGTTGATTTCCTCGGAGAGGTCCCTCTTTTTCTTGTCCCTGTCACTCCCCCACCCCTTTCTCTCTCTATTTCTCTGCCTCCCCCACTCTCTTCCTTTTAATTCTCATTCTGACTCATTCCTTTGGGTCTATTTTTAACCCTCCCTCTCTCAACATGTATGCCTGCCTCTCTCCCTGTGTCTCGGTTCTCTCTCCCTCACTGCTCAGTATGTATTTAATGATCTGCGGTACACATTATCGGTGAATGTACACAAAAACACTCAGACAGGGAGATCGCAAGACACTTGGATTCATCAGGGACACAATAGTAGGGATCTGGCGTTTTCTTTTCATTCTTTCTCTGCGTTACGATCTTTCGCGTTCCCTGCTTCTCTGTGTAATCTGTCAGTGTATGTGTGTGTGTGTGTGTGTGTGTGTGTGGATGTCAGTCGCAGAGAGTGATGTTAGCGCATTCCTGAACTAGTGTACAGACAAGTGCAGGTGAAACTGTATGTGTTGTGTGGTACGCTGTCTCTTTCATAGACATAAATGAAGCATGGTGGGATGTTCAGGCAAGATGAAAACCACTCAGCTTGTTCAGAACTGAATTTATAGATTTTTTTTCAATTGAAAATATGATATTTTTTGAGGCCAGATATGACGTTACTGACACTGTTCAGTCAGACTGCAATTTTGGGCGAAAAATTGTTTACATATGAATTGAAAGTGTATATTTAGTCCCTTCAGATGAATTTGTGGGTTCTAGCATGTTCTTCCCATGTTTGTCCTACATTAATTCTCTTATTATCGTTGTTAACACACTCCTTCACCTTTGGGGTCTCACAGGACTCGCCTGATGCAGAGCTTCAAAGAGTCTCACTCCCATGAGTCCTTGCTGTCTCCCAGCAGTGCTGCTGAGGCCCTGGACCTCACGCTGGACGAAGACGCCATCATCAAACCCGTCCACTCCAGCATCCTGGGCCAGGAGTACTGCTTTGAGGTGGGGCTTTATGTGTCTCGGGGCTCAGAGCCTTCACGCTGGTTCTGAGCCTCATATTTTATTCTGTCAGGGAGAAGAGTGTGCAGATTGTAGTATTCCCCTTTAATGCCATCTTGAGTTAACCTGAGTAGAAGGTTGTTTGGTGTTTTGCACAGCGTTGCACGTGCATGCTCCTTTCACCTTTCACACCCAGAAGTGTCTAATAATCAATGCAAAATGTTCCTAGTCCAAATATGAATATACTTCTATAATATTGCTGTATTCACACAGTATTCAAAAATGAACCTCAGTGTGGCGTGTGAAGCCATGTAGTTATAGATGATACTGGATTCCTTTTTATATATTAACACTTGTGTTGTGTTGTGTTGTGTTGCTGATCTGGCACAGATTACCAGCAATTAGCATTAAAGGGGCCACATTTTCTGGGTTAAAAATTTTGTTGAATCTTGAACTTATATCTAAAAAAACTCATGCAGCCATGTAATCAACAAGAGAGAAGCACCTTGTTCAGGACGAAACACACCTGGTAACCTGTTTCCACAAAAAATTACTTAAAGATCCCATGATGTTGGGATTCCGGTCTGCTTAGTGTTTTCTACTCGTTGAAGGCAATGGATGTTGATGATAATTTTTGATAACTTCAGGTGACAACTGCTTCAGGAACAAAGTGCTTTGCGTGTCGCTCAGCCGCAGAGAGAGACAAATGGATTGAGAATCTACAGAGAGCCGTCAAACCCAACAAGGTGAGCCCGGGAACTGATAAGCGGGAGGACGGAATCTCTGCTTGACTTTCTTTTCCTCCCGTGTCTCCAGCTGTCAGCTGTAATAGCTGTGCTTTCCTTATTCATCTTTAATCTGAGTAGGTTCGCTGTTTGTGTTTTCATTTTGCTCAAGTGCGCGTGAAGCCGGTGTCATTTCCACATTCTGTCATCAGAGACGCCGGCGTTTAGAGGCCCTCTCCATATTAAATGTTTCCTGCTTGATGAACTTGATGAACAGGAGGTTGTTAAACAAAAACTTGACTGCAATCAGCCGAGTGGCCTCACTCAGGAGACTCGAGGCTTCTGTCTGCGTGCAGTTTTCTCACTCTGGGTCTCATGTCTTTACAATTCACAAAGTGAAAGCTTAAGATTGGTGAAGCTTAGCAACACACATTTGAATAGCATCTATTGTTTCCTGGGCCTAAAGCTGGGTATTTAAAATGAATATATT
The DNA here is from genome assembly GCF_900700375.1 of Denticeps clupeoides. NCBI lineage: Eukaryota > Metazoa > Chordata > Actinopteri > Clupeiformes > Denticipitidae > Denticeps > Denticeps clupeoides. The sequence continues at coordinate 27,707,036 of NC_041711.1, read as the reverse complement.
GGATATATAATGGATATAATGTATGCCTGAGGTGAAATCACAAATATCAATGGTGCCTTAGTACAGTTGTAAGGCTACCCGAGCAAGCTCACATGCTCCTCCTACCAGTCCCTCCTACGCCTTGTCCTGATGACGCTTGCAGCTCGGGGGTGGAATGAAAGGGTTGACTGGTGTATTGGAGGGGGGATGCAGACTGATGCAGGAGCGATGCTGTGGCTGGAACATTCAACAATTTATTTCATATACAGTCTGATCAGCTGTCAGCCAGTCAAATACAACAAAATTATGAATGCATGTGGTATATAAATGTCTAACATCTTTCTCACTACAGTTCTCAAGCCTTTCTACAGGCTAAAAACCTTTTTTTTTTTTTAGGAAATGCTTTACTTAATAGAATGTATTTAATAGAAAAGAAAACGCAATGGTGTTTGCAGGTCCCAGTGAACCAAATGATAGAAACTGGATAAGAGTATTTGTAAAATTCTGTAAATGTAAATGTACAGGGATTGCTAATATGCTGTAATTTTCCCTTCATAATCAGGATGGTGAAAAATCCATAACCAGATGAAAGCTCCTTGATTCTTATCCATTGCAACTTCTATAGTCTCTCTGTTACCTAAGAGCATGTGTTGTCCATCTCTTTGTCACATTGTACAGGACAACAGCAGGCGAGTGGACAATGTACTCAAGCTCTGGATCATTGAAGCCCGGGAGCTACCTCCCAAAAAGCGCTACTACTGCGAGCTGTGCCTGGACGACATGCTGTATGCCCGCACCACCAGCAAGCCTCGGACAGACACTGTCTTTTGGGGCGAGCACTTTGAGTTCAACAACCTGCCAGCTGTTCGCAACCTCCGGCTCCATCTGTACAAGGAAACAGACAAGAAGAGACGCAAGGTCAGGCATGAGCTCTTCCCTCTCTGTTCAGTATGCCAGTGCAGTGGATGAAGCCTCACGCTTATACTTTACTAACTGCGGGTTTAGGGATCAAGGCCACATCCTTTCAAAAAAGCACTTCACGCTGTAGAATTAAGTCACATGTAATTGAACACTAGCTATCTTTGGCATAGTAAAAATTATGGAATATTAAAAAATGTCATTCTCAGGGTAGAATCACTGAGATGTCTTAACATTTTGAGGGCTTCATTTGGCACAATCTGGCATAATAATGGAATATCTCTACCATATCTCTATCTCTATCTCTAACAGCATTGTTTGGGTCTGGGGTGCCATCAGGAATAGCCCAGCTCTAGCAGGATTGGGGGCCAAAGATGACTAGAGATGAACCATTTTCTGACTACTGTGTTCCTCTGACAGGAGAAGAGCACCTACTTAGGGCTGGTCAGCATCCCCATTTCCAGCATCACCGGACGGCAGTTTGTGGAGCAGTGGTACCCGGTTATCCAGCCCAGTGTACTTGCCAAAGGAGGGGGCGTGGGGGGAGGCAAGATCATCAATGCCTCCTTGCGACTCAAATCGCGCTACCAAACCATGAGCATCCTCCCCATGGAGCTGTACAAGGAGTTTGCAGAGTATGTCACCAATAACTACCGTACCCTGTGTGCTGTGCTGGAGCCCTTACTCAGTGTCAAGAGTAAAGAGGAGGTGGCCTGTGCCCTGGTACATATACTCCAGAGCACAGGCAAGGCTAAGGTAAGCCTATTGGAAATAGTATCTTACCACCTAACATATACCTAGTTTTGGAGAGTGAAAGTATTTTTGGACTAAGATTGTTTTTTGGATGGTCCCTGTGGGATTACGTGTTAAAAGGTTTAAGTCAGCTAGAGAAACATTGATGGATTGAATTAGGCCACAGAAAGAACAGGTATCGAAAAAACGGACAAAAGGAACACAACATGTACTATTATTTAACAGCTACAATGATTGCAAAAAGTTTCCAGAACACATTCAGAATTTGGCAATATGCACCCAAAGTCCTCCCCTTGTCCGTCCTTTAATGTATATCCTAATGCATTCAGTTGTTTTAGAAGCTGCAGTAACACCAAAGAGGGTCAAATATGAAGTTTCTCCTTTAAAAAATAACTATTTCATGTTTTAAGAGTCATGCAGTGTGTTAAAACCATTCTCTGTTGTCTTCCACACAAGGACTTTCTTTCAGACATGGCCATGTGTGAAGTGGACCGGTTCATAGACCGGGAGCATCTGATTTTCAGAGAAAACACCCTGGCCACCAAAGCCATAGAAGAGTACCTCAAACTGATTGGACATAAGTACCTCAAGGATGCATTAGGTGATGGTCATGTTTACCTTTGCAACATGCATGCAGGAGATTTCTTTGTGTGTTTGTGTGTGTGTGTGTGTGTGTGTGTGTGTGTGTGCCATCGTATGCTAACTCTCAGGTGTGTGCAGGTGACTTCATCAGAGCGCTGTACGAGTCAGAAGAGAACTGTGAGGTGGACCCCATGAGGACTCCACCCTCTGTTCTTCCAGACCACCAAGCCAACCTTCGCATGTGCTGTGAGCTGGCACTCTGCAAAATCGTCAACTCCCATTGGTAAATGGCATTTGGTTCATCAAATTGGGCTTAGGAATGTAGAGTATACAGGAGCCAAGAGCTCCAAGCCACGTCAATAGTTTCCTTTAGCAGATCATTTAAAGAGATAATGCTGTCCTTAAATTTTTGCATTTGAAACATAATTTCAATGTATGTTGATGAATATGTGTGGAAAAAATGTGAGTGTGACAAGTGAAGTCATACCATAGTTTTGACACACATTCTTTTATGGGTTTTGGATTGTCTGGGTTCTGTGGACCATAAGAAGATTAGCAGTAATTAAGGTAAAGCAAGGCAATGCTGAAGAATCTAATGAAACACCTTCCTCCAATTCCTGTTTTGGATTATTTAAAATACCCTCTTTCTATTAATTTCTCCTTAGCCTCCATTGAGTAGGTGTTTTAAAACTTTTGAGAGCGTAATGGTACTTTAACAACATGGTGAATATGTACTATTTGTAGTATATCTAATTTTCTCTCCTTTGGAGAGCTCAGGTCAGGCAACATTGTTAGAGAAAGGACAATAGGGTTAGGGACAAAGGACTCAGCTATGCTCTGAAGTTTGAGTGCGCTCGCTCAGAAAGTCAAAGAACTCCAAAGGAGTTGGTTCCAGTCACCTGGATTTGCTCATTAGCCCAATTCTTCAGGCAGGAGGCTGAACTAATTAGCGGGATCATCTGGCTCAGTGTGCAGTCTGAGCAAAAACAGCAGCAGGACGCTCTCGAGTGCCTCCACACCTGAGCCACATTCACTTTGTAAAAAACGGACACAGGTTAAGGTGAAGTGATTCGTTTGTCCACCTTGGCTCCCCCCTTCCCCAGCGTGTTTCCGCGAGAGCTGAAGGAGGTCTTTGCCTCCTGGAGGGTCCGCTGCGCCGAGAGGGGGAGGGAGGACATCGCCGATCGCCTCATCAGTGGATCCCTGTTCCTGCGCTTCCTTTGCCCAGCTGTCATGTCACCATCCCTGTTCAACCTCACACAGGAGTACCCCGACGAGCAGACGTCCCGCACACTCACCCTTATTGCCAAAGTGGTGCAGAACCTGGCCAACTTCACCAAGTCAGTCATCTGCTCTGCCTTCTGTTCTCCTCAGCACCACTAATATTGCCTGATTAAGTATCATCTGTAGGATTGATTCACCCCAAAAACCCAGTTGTTCCTGTCTATTTCTGTCTCTCCGCTCTTTCTGTTATATTCTGTCTGTGCTGCAGGTTTGGGAGTAAGGAAGAGTACATGTGCTTTATGAACGAGTTTTTGGAAATGGAGTGGGGCTCAATGCAGCAGTTCCTGTATGAGATCTCCAACCTGGACAGTGTGAGCAATGCTGGGGCTTTTGAGGGCTACATTGACCTGGGTAGGGAGCTGTCCATCCTGCACAGCCTACTGTGGGAGGTCATGGCTCAGCTCAGTAAGGTAGGACCACAGTAGACATGGAGCTGACACACCCTTTCCCTGCATGTGTTTATTGAAGGAAAATATTGCCTGCTCACTAATCCATAGCATTCATGTTTTACTGGATGTAACAAAATACACACACTTTCTGTATACACTCCAGATGTTTTGGCCTAGCATTGGATAAAATAAAAAAAACTATTCACTTCCCCTTTCAAATTTTTATCACAGCGCTGCAAATAGCTAAAAATATATAACTGACTAGACAGACTTTGGTGAATAACCTAATAACATACGATGTAAAATATATTAAATCATCTCTTGGCCTTATCACAGAAGCACATAATTAAAATTAGAGTGTATTATTTATTCAAATAAATGAAAAGGTTTTGTTACACTCGAGGTTGGTCCGAGAGGAATGAGGAACGGCAAGGGTGAACAAAAACAGGAACAGAGTTTATTCTTGACTAAAAGGAACAGAGGAGCAAAAAAGGAAGAACCTGTAGTCAGGTGCACCGTCACCCTCCACTGCCTTGGGGTGTCATGCCCGCGTCGTCTGTGTGCAGGGGACCTGTTGTGACTGGCCTAAGGAGTGAGACATGAAACATGAATTTGAAAGTTGGGAGGGAGATTTAGTTTAAATGTGACTCTGCTCTCTGGAACCACTTGTCCAGACAAGGTACTCCAGATTGTTCCCTGTCCCGTGGAGACAGAGGTGGCTGCTGAACTACTCCTTCGGAGCATGGAATACCTCTTTTGCAGCATCGGTCCATTGGAGGTTCTTGGGTTGGCCTCGGAGGAGGGATGTGAGCGGTGCCACCACAGTACTGTAGTTTTGTATAAAGCACCAGACACAATTCACAAACCCCAGAAAGCACTGCAACCCCCGAATGGACATGAGATCTGATGACTCAGTTACTTGTACCTTCGGTGCTTCCATCGACTCCCTGGGCGCTAATGTGATAACCGAGAAATGGCTCCTCCTTCATGAAGGATGAGCATTTCTCTGCCTTGCTGATACACAAGCAAACGGAGAGGACCCTTACATGCTGGGGCTGGGGTATGATGGATGTAGCACAGGTATGGGTGGAATGCAAACCCGGGCAGTACAGTCAGGGGACCAGGACATGATGGTGTGTGCGTTCCAGTTTATAGGTGGATTGTGTGTACGTAACCAGGGCAACCCTAGGATGACCTGATGGGAGAAAATGTGGCAACACCATAAAGGATAACAACTCTGTGTGATTCAGAGGGACATAAACAGAAAGGTGGCATGAAACTAAAGAATGGGGTTGGTTTCCAAGGGGAACAGAGATGGGAGGGCTAAGCGGCTGGGTAGGGATGCGATGGGTAGACACAAGGGACCAGGCGATGAACTTGCCTGTGGATCTGGAGTCTACAAGAGCAGGGAGACACACACAAGAACAATTAGCCTCACTTCCCACCGAACCCCGGCTGAAGCAATCCGCTTGTCCTCAGGAGAGGTTGACCTCTGACCTCTGCATCATGTCACTCCTGCCCAGGACCTGGAAGCCCACAACGAGCCACTTGCTACTGCCGCTGGAGAGCGATTGGGAGAGTGCCTTGAACGTTTGTCCCGAAGGTGATTTTCAAGGGAGATGGCCAGCGCAATGACGTCATCAAGGCTCCACCCCGCACCGCAACATACCATCTCCAGCCGGAGTTCTGAAGCCAACCTGGCCCGGAACATCGTGAGAAGAGCATCTTCCCCCCAACTGCTCTCTGCTGCCACGACCCGGTGGGGCTTCTGTGCCGAACGGCGCCACATCCGGAGTGTTGAGATTGACTGGTGGTGGGCACAGGGTCGCTGCTGCGGGGGGCTGATCCAGCACCTGCTGCACCACAGTGGTGAGGCGGGCGATCTGCTCCTGCTGTTCGGGTACCTTGGCAAGGGAGCCAGTCAGCCGCACCAGCTGCTGATGGTACGCGGCCAACAACACGAACGACTCTTAGTCCGCTGGCAGAGGTACTGCTGAGGCGTCCATTGTCTGGGGAGAGCGAATATTCTGTCATGCCTCATGCTTATACCTGGAAAAAAGGGCAGAGGAGCAAGAAAGGAATGCCAAGTGCGGAAAACAGGTGAAGGGCTCCATCCACTGCTCTGTCCATGGACTGTGATGGTGGGGTCTGCCTGTCCGTGACCGCTGCTGGCGGTTAACCACGTCCTATGCCGTGATTGGTTGGTCCGATGGGCTCAGGGAATCCACACAGAAATGACAATAACACCACTCCACAGCACATACCAATATTTTGGGGAAGATGATACACACAGCACAGGGAAGACCTTGGCTTTTGTTTTGGATATTTACTCCAGACTCCGGATCACACAGTTCTTATATAGGGGACCGGATGAGACAAAATGAGCCGCATCTGACACTCGTTACAGCGTGAGGATCTCACACGGTACCCACAATCCGGACGGCCTAGAAGGTGCACACCATGGGATTGGAACACGACACACAGACACAGACCCTAATACTCAGGAGAGTACATTTGTTTATAAATCAATTCTACCATTTATTCCCTTTTTGTAGCCATTGTCAGTGTTTCTTAGAAGTGTGAGTGTCCCACTTTAATAAAACATCCCAAATGAGCAAGTTTGAAATTGTCTGTTTCAGGCTCAACATTAAAAGCTTTTGGAAAACTGGATCCAAACCAGTAAACATCCCAAGCAGTCAAGGGCTCTAGTACACATGGGCTTGGATTCTTGTGGGATATTTATTTATTCTGCTTTCTTATTCCTTCCTAGGATGCTATCATCAAACTTGGCCCATTACCCAGACTCCTTAATGATATTAGCATGGCCCTTCGCAACCCCCATTTGCAGAGACAGCCCAGCCACCAGACAGATAGGCAGCAGGAAAGGCAAACAGAGCGTCTGCTCTCTCGGCCCAGCTTCAACCGGGGCGTCTCTTCTGACTTCCAGAACCTCATGATGCGAGACCTTAACAGGCAAGGGGATGTTTTCAGAGGAAGAAGACTTCTTATATTTGTGTGCTTTTAACGTACAAAAAATGCTCAAACTGCATTATGGGTGAATCACTCAGTTCCATAGATACCACCCGCTTGCCTTCCCCAACCTCCGGCATGTCAGGTGGAGGCGTTGGGGTTTCAACAAGGGCTGCCATGGGAGGGTTTGCTGATCGGGACCACCCTCACCGAGCCTCAAAAGATGTCTTCTATGTAACCCGTCCTCCGTTGGCCCGATCGAGTCCCGCCTACTGCACTAGCAGTTCTGACATCACTGAACCAGACCCCAAGGTAAGGACATGTGCTGATAGAGAATGGCTTGGTACTCTTGCTCATGAGAATAATAACTCTCTGCAAGTTGATTTTTAACTCCTGGTCTCATAGCTTTCCCATGTCTTGCTGAGGGGAAGTGGGGTTCCTGTTGGCCTGAAGGAAGATGGATTATTAGCATTACTCGTAACAGCAGCATGGCTTACCCAGATCCCCCCTCAGTTCCGACCAAGCGTAGACTCGCCCTGCAGAAGACAGCAGGATATGACCAGCGCTGTGAAGCTGTAGGCCTCTTTAATGAGCTCTAAAAACCAGTGGTACAAGCATGTGAGACAAGCATTTTTACAGTATTGTATAATGTGTGGCTAGCAGAAGAGAAGCAATGGTGTGTTCAAGCCCAGAGTCAGGCTTGTATTATGTTAGCTCTATAAAGTTTTTTGGGAGTGGTTGAGACATTTTAATAAATGCTAATTCCCATCAGGCACAGTGTGAGGTGAATAGCTGTCTGGAAAGACTCCCTTGTGCTTATATATTCTCAGAACTCCATAATGGAAGCTCTTATTGTAGCTGTCCAAAACAAAACTGCTCTCAGGGAATGGCATTAATTAGGAGTGGTAGCACTTAGGAGAACCTTCACGGACACTGCACCAGTTAATGTGACAGTCGTGGTTTCCATACGACATCTTCTGCTGGGCTTCTTTGCACTTGTTCATCAAATTTTTGGGATGTTGGATCCTGGCATACATTACTCATGCTCAACATCCCTTCCCCCTCTCTCACACAGCACAGCTAATTAAACATGGCCTTCCGAAACAAAGTGTACATAACTTCAGCCTTTCCCCCTCCAGGTTCTCAGTGTTAATAAAAGCGTTTCTATGATGGACCTCCAGGACTCACGAATGAACAGCCTGTCTAACCTGCAGTCTGTGGGGGATATGCTCAACTCCTCCCAGGCCTCCATCTCTGGCCATGGTAGCTTTGGAGGGCTCGGGGGTCTGGGAGGAGGCCTGGGAGGGCAGCTGCGTGCTGGGGGCCGCCTGTCCGCCGGCTCGGGTGGCTCCAGTATGTCCGGAGGGCTGAGGCTGAGCCAGCAGCTGAGCCAGATGGGCGCCACCTCCGACTCGTTGTCCCAGCAGCAGCAGCAGCAGGCTGCCGCCATGCGCTATCCCCTCTCCTTCCAGAACCCTCTTTTCCATCTGGCTGCTGACGGGCCTCAGCTTCACCACCAGCACAGTCGCGCTCAGCCTCCTCCGCCTTTGCTCCTGGCCCCAGAGCCTGACGCCTCGCACCCTACTTACATCCCCCAGTTCGCTCATGGGGGGTTCTCCCGAAGCGAGGACCTCTCAACGCTCCGGCCTGGGGCCCACCTGGGCCAGCCCAGCATAATCCATTCTCACAGCTACAGCGATGACTACAGCCGACACAGCCAGGCCGACTACTCCCGCCGGCAGCTCTCCATGCACATGCAGGTACATATTTCCCTGGGATTCTTATGGCCCAAAATGTCTCATTTAACTGTGAGATTCCACTATACTGACATCCAGTAGGCCGTGCCTGATCGTTGAGAGCAAGTGTATAAAAGAAATATTTCCAATGCATAAGAAAACATAAAAAGTATATGTAGAGAAATGTTTGATCAATATATTAGGGTTTTAACTTGATTTACAAACTTGGAGGTCAATCTGTTCTCTTGGAGGGGATAAAACTGTCAGAGATGTCATTTGCATGTCTTTGGTTTAGAAAATCTACTGTTTATTTCTATTAGCATATTTATACACAATTTATGTCAATATTTTACCATAAATTAATTTGATTAGCATAAAAGTTTTTAAACAAGTGTATCTCAAGATGAGAATTTTGTTCTCTTGTCAGGACAACCTCCATCAACAGCAGATGATGGGTATGGCTTCACAAACTGGCACTTCACACTCTTCCTTGGCCACACCCCCATCCACAGTCCAACCTGTCCGCCAGAGCTCCATGGCTCCTCCCCCAACCCAGCGCATGAAATCTCAGACCTCACACCAGCTGTCAGTCGGTTCGGCTGCCGCTTCCACCCCACCCACCAAGACGCGACCACCCAGTGGTAACCTGCTCCAGTCCCCGGAGTCGGGCTTTGGGAATCGGCAAGGGCCAAGGCAGCAGCTGTCTGTCAAAGACAACACGCCGCCAGGCCTTCCACATCAGCAGAGCTCCACCAGGGAGAGTCAGGGTTCGCAGGGTTCTCAGGGCGGAACACCTCAGTCCACACAGCAGTCCCAGTCATCACAACAGCAACAACCACAGCAGCAACACCTGCTCAAGCCCTCCATCAGCAAACAGGTGCCCACTGCTCAAATGCTGTCGTTTTCAGTCTGTCCGACCCTAGCTATTAAATATTAACAATGACACTTATTTAATGTTCTAAGCTCCCTCTGATTTCCTAGGGTTCTTCACCGTCCACACTCAACCCACCCACCCCAGCCTCAGAGAGGACCGTTGCCTGGGTGTCCAACATGCCTCACCTCTCTGCCGACATTGAAAGCTCTCGGATAGACAGGGAAGACTTCAAGCTGAAGGAGTACTCCAAAAGCATGGATGAGTCGCGTTTGGACAGGGTATATTTTCCTTTGAATACGTCTATTCCCTAGGGAAGTGGTTGTATCTGTGCTGATACTTCTGTGCTTGTACTTGTAAACATTAAATCCCAATAACACATCCAGTAGGATCCTGTATGCTATGTACAGTAGACTAGATCTGTAAATCTTCTCAATCCTGTAACTCTATTTCTATCAGTTTAGTCGGGCTCGGGTCGGGTCAGTTAACAAACATGAAATTCCGGTCTATAGAACTATCAGGAGGAAGTGGTGAGAGAAGCAGCAGCCATGGACGTTGGGGAGGAGGATCGAGCCCACTTGGGTCTTGGGTACTGAGCGGCTTGGGGGGGGTGTTGGGGTGTGCGCCCAGGTCACCAGGCAGGCATGGGGGGCTTCAGGGAAAACAAGGTTGGGAACCCCTCCCCTAGTGCACGCATAGCTTGGAGTTCATCTTTTTTTCTCTTCCTCATGCTGCCTCTTGCACCTGCGTTGTGCTATTTCTGTACCGTGCCTAATTATTTTGGTTGGTGTGTTTTTTTTTTCTGACAAAACCCTTCCACCCCATCATTGGCGGGTCAGTGGACTGTAGATAATGGTAAAGTTCTCAATGAGGTATTTTCGTGTCTGTTTTAGTAAGGCCCCTCGGGTGCACTTCTGCTAATTTCGGTAGATGTGCCAGTTTGCTGATGTGTTTTGTAAGCTAATGTCTCTGCTTAGGTAATTAGTGTGGGTGCTAGTGGGTCACCCCGTACATTTATGCAGCACATGCAAGTGAACCGTATTAGTCAGTTTGACATTTAAAATGAAATCCAATCTCTATGATTTCGTACAACCAACCAAAAAAGCACTGACATTTCTGAAATGTCAAACATTTGAAAAATACTTGGTTGGGGATGAAGGATTTTCACAATAATAGAAATCTTTGCACATACATTATTAGTACATTTTTCCCTTTTTTAACACCAAAAATACAGACTTAATTTATGAGGAAGTTACTTTGAGGAAGTGAAGGCATTTGAGGGTGTCCTATCTCAACTCTCTGGCCCATGTTTTACATGCAGTCACTTCAGTGGACTCTGAGGCAATAGAAGTCACCCCAATAGGCTGAGTCAGGTCTTCCCTCAGCAGTGGCTCCTTGGTGCATGGTGCAGATGTCAAGGAAACATAAGTCATGTCTATCATCTTGCAGCAGATGGCACTGGCAGCCTCATTTATGAATAATTGAAATACTGCACTTGTGTTTGAATGTGATCTTGAACAGTGAGTCACTGAAAGTAAACAAAATTTCAGAAACCGAAATTGCCCCAGCCATGCATGGGAAACTGAGCAGTCAGTTTACCCAAACAGGGTCGTATTCATTTCGTCCTCATTTAGTTCCTCAGCTTGGCTCCCTTGAGGGAAACATTAAGGTAGTGGAACACTCCCTTGGATAGAACAATCTTATGGAAGAGGACATACAGAATGTCCTTTGGGGAAAATGGTTCTGCATCTGGGAAGCAAATGAGGGTAATTTCATAATTTAAGAAAACACATGTAGCCACAGTGCAAGGGGAGTTTTAGTCCTGAATGTCAGGACTGAACGTTTATGGATCTGCATTGGACCCATTCATCCATGATTGTCATAGTCACTGTAATCACCTGGCTACCACCAGCTGAAGCCTGGGATTTTATAGATATGTAGATTGTGTAACAGAGATTAGAACATTGGAATAAATTTATTTAAAGTTAGCTGTATTTTTAAGATTAAGTTTTCTATTGTTTATTCAAACTTCATAACTATGACCTTCTCTTCTCTCACCTTCTGTGAAGGTTATAATGAAGAATGGCCTAGACAGCATTTCTGTCTTTATCATAGAAAAATATTACATATTATCTGAGTTGTTTTGTTTTAGTGCATGTATACATTATACATATTACACTTATACATATGACATTATCACACACTTCACAACTTTTTTCTAAATACTTTTAAGTACATATGTTGAGCCCCGCAATTATTATTGAATTCCACCTTAAATGATAGAAGCTGACTAATGCTGTCTTTTTCTCTCTCACACACACTTTCTGTTTCTTTCTATCTATCAAACTATACATATATCCATCCACAAATGTCAGGTGCGGGAATATGAGGAGGAGATCCATTCACTCAAAGAGCGTCTGGTGATGTCCCACCGTAAGCTGGAGGAGTATGAGAGGAGGCTGCTGACTCAGGAACAGCAGACCAACAAGATCCTGCTGCAGTATCAGAGTCGGCTGGACGACAGCGAGCGGAGGCTGAGGCTGCAGCAGCTAGAGAAAGACTCCCAGATTAAAGGAATAATTAGCAGGTAAATAGAGGGCTCGCAGATTTCAGCCAATGGGGGAAAAATGTTTATGATGCTTTTGCTTAATGTGCCATGAGGGACACCACATCTAAGAAAGTATTTCCATCATTCATCTTCTTTAATGCACACTCTAAGATGCTTTTTTATGTGCTATTAATGATGAAACTTCCATGTCAGTATATATGCATTCATTGACCATCAGCACATCGTTTTAGCATGTGCAGTTGATACAGTCAGCTAAACTGAATAAGAATGGGCAGAAAATTTTTTATTCTACAAATTATTACTTATGTATAGAAATCTAGCTTCTGATGCATTACATCTGTGTGTGTGTATGTCTGTGTGTGTGTGAGTGTGTGTGTGTGTATGTATGTATATATATATATATACACACACACACACACACACACACACACACACACATACATACATAGAGAGTTTACTAAAGCACAGCCACAGTCCAAGAATAGAAAAAAGCTTGAGAGTACTGTGAAATTGCTTTTAGCCCTCATATTTGGTTTTCAGTGTTGACTGTTGAAACTGTATAATGCCGAATCATGATTTAGCTTATGAAAACAACCGTAGATTATTCAGCATTTCAATGATTTTCTCCAGAAAAAAAGCAAACATTTTAAATAAAAAACACAAAGGTATAGCTAAGGAAAATATCTACAACAGAGGCCCACTGTCATGTCAGAGAATACTGCAATCTTAATCCGTTTCCAGGAATGAAGAAATGGAATGAAGACAGACAGGCCTGCTGGTCCCAAAAAGGAACCCCATCATATCATGAGCCCTTTTATTCTAAGGACAACTTTGCACATGATGCCCCAAAAGATAAAGCTATTGCCCTCTGGTGCTATTGCCTTTCATGGAGGTCATGCTGGCTTGAGAAACAAATGACTCGTAGAGTATATCTTGATCCTGCAGCGCTGCTTTGATTGGTTCCTGAATAGGCCTCACGTCATGATATGAGGAGTTGTTCACAAACCACAGTGAATATATACTCAACCTTCTTCTTTCAGACCATTTGAGACTAAAATATGGTCATGGATCTGGATAAAAAAAGTAATTATGTGCAAAGCTATCCTTGAAAGGAGAGGTCTTAAAACTCTGGATGGCTTTCTTTCCCTAACATCTTCAAGGAGAGCTCAGGGGAGATGCGCAACTGACATGCGCCATACCATTACAACTAACCAATGGCATGACACTATTTTCTATTTTATTTTATGACTCATAATCTTCAGTGACTCCTGAAGAATTGCAATAATTAAAATAATGGAAATTTTCATGGATCACATTTCTTGGTTTGAAAAAGGAGTCAGACTTTATGACAAAAGGAAAGACAAACGGTGCAGAAACTGCTTGCATTGCTTGCACTGTTGTGGTTTAAAGTGGGACCTATGTGGAACACAGCTAGAATATAACGTCTAGCTGAAGCACAAGATTTCTTCAGCTCTAGATATCATCACTGCGTAGGCATGTGGAATATTGAGACATCAAGGATTCACTTTTTTTTTATGTCTCAGACTGCAACAGTCACATGCAACTACATTTCCATCAATGAGTGAAAGGTTGGATTAAGAGAAAATACAGAAATGCTTACTGTAAATCTACAGGCAACAGCTAATCTCCATAATCCTGGAGTATTCATGACAGCCTTTTTTCCTTCCAGTCACATTCTGTTTTGGAAACTAGGGGTGGTGTTGCAGAAGGCAACACTTCCAACACTTGAAAATGATGATCCTGTTCATCATATTTCAGGTATCAGTGATACTTTTGTCTTGTTTGTGCAGCACTTCCATAAACCAGGTCCCTTGCTTCCTAACCAGTGTCATACTTTATTGCAAGAGATTTCAGATATGACAAATAGTGAATTTAACTATTTTTGAATATAATTATTAATCAATAATGGAATGAAATGTTTATACTTATACAAGCCATATCTATATACCCTATATAAAATGTGTACAATTGTTAATAACCTAAATGACCAATTTAGCCTGCTGCAATATCAGATGCATAGTATTTAAAATGTGCAATAAAGTGTAGATCTTGGAGAGATTGGCAATGTTACAAGACCCTGTTTTGCACTGTAGGAATATAAGAGTTTATGTGTACCATATTTATAATTGTGCGCACAAGGTGTCCAACATAAATGTTTATTCAAACATGCACAGTTTAACTGGGAGGTCCATAAAATGACAAGTGCATTTCACATTAATTATGTAGATTTAATTTCAAGGCTCAGAATTCAGCTTGCTGTATCTCCAAATAGACATTCCTCTATCCCTGACTAACCCATTGTGTATGGTGCTGTTTGTGAATTAAACATAGTTTAATTTTTTTTCCAGAATATTTATCAAAAAACACTGAGCATTGCTTAACAGTGACTATTGTTAGAAATATATTTTCTAGTTTTGACTTCTGTTGATGATATTATATGAGTGCTTTGACTTGGTTTTATTGATGCTGTCAGGTGACAGAGTGGCAAATGGTGTGTGTGTGACTTAAAGGCTTAGGACTATTGGTTATATTTGAAGCTATGGTACTATGTATAAGCAGAGGTTCACTGCATTTTCATTACAAAAAAAAGAAATATCTGAAAAAAGTACAGAATGTAGTTATTCTTTACTGTTTCATTGAAATTAATTAATTTTGTTAAAAACTATAGCAACAAGGGTCAATGTTCTGATAAGATTGTATGTTGTATAAGCAGCACTAAGCCTTCACTATGATGTTAAACTTTCTTGAGTTGAGTTCAACAGCAGTGCAACATGGTGCATACAAAAAAGGAGCGCACCAATGTAGCAAACAGCACAGCACAGTGAAGGTTTACTGTTGCCATGTTGAGTATCAAAGCTTGCGGTTCTGCTGTATCTGTGAAATGCTGACACCTTTTCCAATTTTCTTCTTCTAAGTAGCATAAAAAAAACAATACCATCATCTGTGCCTGACCAGTTTATTAATTCCCATAGTCTTACTGCATGATGGCCTAACCCAGTGGCACAAGGTAAAAGCACAGTACAGGCATTTTTTTCTTTTCTTTTATGGCTATGTGAACCCCTGTCTGATCTTTCTGAAGTTCTATATTCACATGAAGTAGTTGTCATTGTTATTACAACAGTGCCAAATGTTTCTGTCTGTACTTTACTTTTCACCTTTTTTTTTAAAATGTTCTCTCTTATTTTGTAAAGTAACACAATACTGTACATTATTTACAGAATAAAACATCCAAACCCATTGTTTGAAAATCTCACCTGTGGATTTCATTTTTTAAAAATGAACATTAAAGGGAAAATATTGCTCTGGACATTGCAAAGCACTACATAGAACAAATGGATTTACCACAATGCATGCTCTATGTGTAAGAGTGGGTCAGATGAACGTTGCTGATATTCTGCATTAAAGGACTTGTTTGACTTTATGTTTGTCATTAGGTGCATTCTTCATTTTGATAAATTACATGTCATTCAGTTATTGTCTAAGCCACTTTTACTAACCTCTTCCATGCATAGCTGTTTAAGGGGTCATTTGGATTTGTTAATTGGCTACAATGCTACATGCAGTTTATATTGTTACCCCCTCCACTTATGTTAAAATGTGTGTACCTTCTCTGAATCCTAGCAACTTTGTGCATTTTGTTTCTAAAACACTACCATTGGATTGGTTATATTCAGTGTAAGTGACATCATTTCATTGTTTGGAGAGGCGGTGCAGTGTAGGTTTCGATTAGTTAAAAATACCCAGATCTGAAAATAATGTAGGGAACATGGGAAGGACGGCTGTGGGTGAAGTGTGAAAGAGTGGTGATCTGTTGATATTAAAGCCCGCAGCGATGTGCCAGACCACAGACAATAACGAACGATGATGGTGAGCAGAGCGAACGCTTGTTCTGTCTGTCTGGCAGGGGTTATGCATCACATCCAAAACTTCCTGCAGTGTGTGGGCAGTGCCACAAAATGCAGAGCTGAAAATAGTTTTTTTTTTTTTTAATCTCCCCAAACCCTTTCCAACAGGCCCATAGCGACAGTACATCCATGGGTGCTCATTACATTATCAAAGGGGACCTCGAAAAGGTTGTAACAAGGACAGCATCCCCCATTTCCATTTTTAAAGATGGTGCTAATAAGCCTACATATACCTGCAAGCCAGTATTACTTTTTCTTCTTTCCTCTTTTACCATGTTTCATCCCCTTGGATTATTCCCTTGGGATGGCTGCGATTTTGATTCACGTAACCCATATGGAACAGGACGACCGCGCCACCACCCAAACTGTGATTATCTCTGATTAGCTTGGAAAGGTTCTGGAATCAGTACAGTTCTGAATAAAAAAAAGGGACCCAGAGCTGGAAATGGGCAGAAGAAATAGGTCTCTTGGCAGCGACTAGGAATGTGCCAATTACACATTCATTACAAAATGCAGCGTTGTCAATCCAATAAACCAATCAAGACATGGGATATGCACAAATCATCTCCCTTAGGCTCCCACCAATGCAACATCAATTCCATATGAACTCATCAGCTTCACATAAATCCTCCATATATCCGCTTTCAAATGTTTAAATCAACCATGTCTCTTCTCTCTGCCTCCCCTTTTCTCTCTCATCAAGACTGATGGCAGTGGAGGAAGAGTTGAGGGGAGGGGCCATGGCTGAACACAAAGCCCGGATATTCGCGGATCAGGTCTGTGATCTCATTTCCTCTCTCTCTCTTGAGTGTGTGTGCACTACAATGGGCCTGTGCTACTTTCATGCGTTTATCTATCTCCTTTCCAATTCTCGCCTGTCAGCCCCGTTGTCTGTGTCTCCGTTTGTTTTGGACCGTCTGCATTTAGGCACAGAGATCTGCCTTTGTTTGCGTCCGTCTACAATGATCGCCCAGCATCATGTCCGTTCATATTTTTTCTTTTGCGCTTGACTGTCAGTCTCCTTCTAGGTCATGGCTGGACTCAGTGTTGCTTTGTCACTTTCCAGGCATACGTGCTGTGTGTTAAACATGATTAGGAGATGGTCATTTCAAGCTTCAAGTGGTCCCACCATGTGATACCTGTCTTATCTTTCCAAAGGCAGTGGACTGAGTGAAGCCACGTCTCAATAGCCTCAATCCACAGCATGTCCCTTTGTTTCCTTCCTCTGATATTGCACTCAATCCTGTTGTCAATCATGTGTCTTAAGCATTCAGTCATGGTCTGTGCCTCCCTGCTTAAGCAAACACAGCCGCCTTGGCCAACTCCGACGGGCAACTCCCATGTGCATCTCCATGCATGGAAATATTCAAGCTCCGCCCTGCTGTCTTCTCCAAATGAAAGGCCTCGGCCAACATGGTTCATAGTGTACATCCCGTGTGTGTGTGTGTGTGTGTGTGTGTGTGTGTGTTTTGTGATTTGGAAAATTAGATGTGACGTGCAGTTAATTAAATTATTATTTGTTTGTAATTATTTTTAACTCCATATACATTTAAGTCCTATGAAAAAAACACTAAATTGTCAAGTAGGCTTCACTGGGTATCTGGGTACCTGGGTACCTTATTTTAAAGGTGTCCGTTATTCATTGTCGTTGCATTGTTGCTTTGTGTCACGCATGGAATCACACACTGTGAGCTGTGCGGTTCATGATCGTATGGCCGGGATACAGTGGGAGGTCACAGAGCTTTGCTTTTCACTGTTTTGTTTGCCATTTGTCTGAGTGTGTCCGACACAGATACTTCAACCAGAGCTATGCATGCCATCCTGGGACAGGAGCTCATTTCGGGTGTCACCATGAACAGGGGTCATTGTGTCCCCTTTAGCTAATAGGCTAGTTGGGAGCTGGGGGTACTAGCTTCAGTCTGGTCTGTACTCTGCATCGTGTACTTTAAAGTCCGAATGAGAGGTACTGTATTTATTTCTTTTAAAGAAGACCACTGTACCGTTTTCATGCGAAAATCACCTCATCTAAACAAAACAGGTGAATACTCACTGTCACACAAAAAGCTAAAAGCCGCATTGCATGGCAGCCATGTGTACTGAATGTTTCCACTAACATATGCCTCCTCAGTGTACGTTTTTCCCCTTGCCCGCCTGTCTCTCTCTTTTTTTCTCTTGAGATTTGCTTCATTTTACAGTACTGTTTTCTCATTCCTGTGTATATTAAACTCCTTTGACTAGAGGCCTTGCTGCCTCTATTAACACACTGAAGCTTGTTCTAGCATTGAATTGATTGTGTGCTGAAAATGATTGTATATTTATTGCTTGTTTGCTGCATTGCATGAACTGTTTTCTAACAGCTGTCCTCCAGCGTGCAACAAATTTGCTGATGGGAATCTGGGAACTTTCTTTAGGCATGCTGGCTGGAACACCGTGGCATGGTAGATGTTAAGTGTGTATGTTAGCCTGACAGCTTTATGGTGATGTACTCTATATGGATTTAACTGTGAGGTTCTAGAACTGTATGTTACCTGTATGTTCTGTTGGTTTATGTATTATTTGTGGGTGTTGTACATGTTTGTGTATGTATATGTATGTATGTATTTATGAATGTAGGTGAGGGTGTGTGCGTGTGTGTGTGTGTGTGTGTGTGTGTTCTTGCGCTCCCATCTCCAAAACACAGGCCCTTCCCTTTTCTTCCTTCTACCCTCTATCCTTCCCTGCCTCTCTCTCTATCTCTCCTTAACCCTGTGTTGATGAGATACGGTGATTTCTCTTAGGGGAGACGGCAATCCATCCTAATCCAGCCCCGTCTTGCGCCCGCCCCACCCAGAGTACACAGGTAATGCAGCAATGAGCGTACACCTACTGCTACGCATGCTTCATCCAAACATGCAGCAGCCACTCTAGTGCCCATACATCTATGGCCACAGATTTTCACAGGGAGTAGCAGAAAACGTCAGGGGATTTGGTAAAATTTGAGCTGAACTTAAATTTTTAAACTACTGTTACAATGTTATATTGGTAATATTACTATAAATATTAATTCAATGCTGTGTATGGTATAAATGGCAGCTCTGTAATTAATAATTGTGCTGGAGTTGTGCACAGACATATCCAGTAAATGACGTGCATTTTCTTCTCTATGAAAGTGTTTATGATGGGAGCATACAGAATTAACACATTCTCCACTGTGTTTCACTTTGCCCATTTCCAGAATTTTTCTGTAACTGCAGAGTTAATAAAGAAACAACTAATATTTAATATTTCCTGAAACTGTAAGAACAAATAACACATTTTAACTTTATGTAGTAAGGACTCCGGTTCCATGTAGCCCTGTGATTACACTTTAATTAATATGACACCACTGCGATTATTCATGAATATTATGTTGCAATAAATGCTAATTCCTGAAGTATGCTGAAAAATCAGAATATAACAAGCAAGGCAAATTGTCTCAGGATTTAGGTGAGTCATTAAAGCATCCTAGATATCCAGATAAAATGCCAGTGGTCATAACTCTTAATCAGAGCCAGAACTAAAATGGGCTTCCTGGGAAATGGCTCTCATAATGTGCCAAAAACCTGGATGAGCATTTTGGCAGGACATTTGGTAATAAAACAAAACATTAAAAAAATAAACACATCATTCTACTAAAATGAACAGAGCATCCAACATGGTGGATGCAGAATGATGGTGTGAGTATGTCTCATATTTGAGTTTGGTTTGGTTAGATTGCTTATCAAACTCAATAAGTAAAAACAAATGTGTTATTTGGTTATTCAGCTTATAGATGTCAGTAAACAGAAAACATCTGGAAGGGGCAGATGTGAACTCTGTAATTCTTGTAGGCTTCTCTTAGAATGCAGATTTGCAGACAGGCTGATACGAAGACTTTCCATGACCCTTCATCGTGGGAAATCATTTCTCTCCAGCATCTAAACCCCAAAACCCCTAATATACTGCAGTATAATGGAGTGATGATCTGATGATCAGTCTGATTCAATGTTTTTCCATTCTTCATATGCTTGTATCATTGTTCATGTCTTGATTTCTGTCTTTTAAGTGCACCAAACATTTTGTCCATGCTCTAAAAATCCAAAATGCAATTTTACTTATTTGAGTGCTAACGGTGACATTCAGTATTCGCCCAAACATATTTTGTGTACATTTTTTTTTTATTTCAGGTTATTTAAAACAAGCCAACCACAGTCTTGCTGTCACTCTGCTGAAAGAACCGACAGCACTGCCAATGGCTTGTCTAGACCTGTTTCATAGTGTGACACTTTATTTAGCTATGGCATCACATGACATTTAGGGAAGACACTCACGCTTTTACAAACATGCACATAGACACAGATGATAGTTGCCACCATGGCTGCGTCCATGCTATTGGCATCATCTCCCTGCTCACTGTTCCCAGTCACCCTTGATGGGCTTCCTGGGAAATCTCCGTATCTAACACCATCCTTCCCTACAAGGTTACTCTTATGTGTGCAAGGCTGTGTGTTTGTGTGTGAGGACATTTTTGTGTACTATGTATGTATGTGTTTGTGTATTCTCTGTGTTTGTGTAATTTCTTGATGGCGAGCTTGTTAAAGTGTTTGTGGTGACATTGTGAGTGGTGTACTGTTGTTAGGTATGCCTGAACAGGTATCATACATGTTAAGGGACCAAAACAATACATCACCTTTTAGTTTAATTTAATTTCTAGAGCCGTTGTTTCCTTCTTTGGGCATGCAGGTAGAATTCAGAGGAGAAGAGGACTAATTATGTATATTTTTCTAAATGTTACTAACTTCACACTACTGATTACAAACAGTTCATTTTCCTCCCTTGTCCTATGTGTGTTCTTATTTCATAGCGTAATAATATTTCCTCAGTTTAAGGCAAAATGATTATGTGCCTTACAGTGATTAGGTTTCAGGTTGACATTTCTTGACATTTCTCTTAAGCAGCAGCATTTACCGGATATTTTCCTGCTGCTTCGTTCAGAAATGAGATGCCCTGTTTGAGTCACCAGCTGCACATGTGCTCCCAGTAATACTGTGAGAAGTGAAAATAGGCAAATCCAGGCACTGGGTCAATAAGTGTGTCTAGACTTTGACAGAGATACACCACACCCGCTCCTGCTGTCACCATGTCATTATGAGTGTGACCGTTGTCAGTTTCATAGAGAATGAGGAGATCAAATCAAATTAATTTTTAACATCCAGGGTGTTCAAGGTTCTGAGTGAGAAGAGAAAAAATGCTTATTTAGGTTAAGCTTGATCCACCCTCTGTACATGGCTTCAATGGTTTCTAATATATTTCATTGGATGAAGGCCCACAAAGCTCTTGGAGAGAGATGATGCGACATCCACAAGGAAAAAGAAAATTGGCTACTTTGCAACTGTGTTGAAATGTTTAAAAATCGCAAGGCTGCAGTGAATGTAACTATGACATGAACTTGGCATAGATAACTTGTCAGCCCTAACAATGCAACTTCTACCCCCTCCCCTCCCCCACTGCTTCAACAAAAATGGCTGACCGTGATGGCTTGTACAGTGAACTTGACTTAATTAATAGCCGAGATCAGACTGGTATTGACAAAGATGTTGTTCTCCACCAGTGTAGGTAAGAATAGAAGAGAAAACCAAATAAAAAAAACATTGCCCAGTGCCTTCATCACATCTTCCAATCTCTAAAAAGCAACTCTGGGCTAGTGAGCTATTTGTACAGAAAGTGTGATTGGGGGGGCTTGCACAATGTTTTAATTTGACTTAAGTTTGATTTTATAGTTGAAATTTTTTCTGCTGTTTTTGCATTTTTACAGTGTAGGTCTGTAAATTTCTCACTGTCAAGAGAGAATCATGCATGCTAATATGTTAGTGTTTTAAATTTAGAAAAATATGAACAACATAGAATTATTACTGACAATAGTTTTTTTTTTTTAGCATCAAATAACTGTCCATTACATCATGTAATATAATATCATTGAAAAACTGAATTCAATAATCTTATATAATTGTGTGTATATATATATGTCTATATTTGAACCATAAATATACCTCGGTCCAGAGTAGAATAATCATATTGTGGATGGGAGGGAACTTGACACCATAATTGCGTTAGCTGGAAGCAAAGACCTGTGTATCTCGGCAGATGACAAGTATTCTGCCTGGATGTGAGAGTAGACAGCCCCTCTGCAATGACGGATGCAGGTTCATCAAGGCACAAACCTTACGTGTAAAAAAACAATAAGGACAACAAAGTCTTTTCATGTGTTAGGCAGAAAATCATAACTTCATCATATCAACCCCTATGCCTAAAAAAATACTAAATTCTCTCATATAGCAGTGAAGCCCACTGGGTACATGCTCTAACGCCATTTCAGATTGTTTGTCAGAATTATTATGCCCTGGTGTCTTGGTGGCTTCAGCCCCACTTCGCATGCTGTACATTGGAACTGAAGGTTATCATTTCTAGAGGCAGGCTTAAGCTCTATGGATCAATTTCTGACACTCCAGTGCCTTGCTGACTATGTGCATGTCAAAGTGCCTGTTGGCAGTGCTATCATTCAATCATCTTGAATCTAAGATATTGAAAGTGATTATTTTTATTGTAACACATGGAACATGTATTTCTGACACATGGATGCACATCATCTTCAGTGTCTTCACCACTCGGGTTTGTGAGTATTGTCTGGACAACAACACAGAAGCAGGGCGGGTTGGAGGGTATCCTCCAGGTTTTCTGGCCTCCTCCCTCCATCCAAAAGCCTGCACACTAAGTGAATTTATGACCTTAACTTGTCCGTAGGTGTGAGTGAATTGTGTGTGCGCCCTGGGCTGGCGCGTGAGGACGCATGGTGCACTGCAGAATGAATTTGCATTTACTGGGCAGATTATATTTGTATCAAATTGTTAATGAGCCTTATATACAAATGCAGTGGAATGAATCAGTGGTTCAATTTTACTTGATGTTCAGGCTACAGCTCTGCTGACAGGGACCAGTGCCACAATGAGCTCAGGTTTCAAAGATGAAAGGCCTGACTCCCAGGGGCATATGGTGCATAATCTCTGCTCATTGGGTGTGGCCGCAGAGGTAGTTGCCACTTGGCTTCTGCAGAGGTCAACTCCTCCTCGTTTTTGTCCAAGTGCAGGATGACATCTAACAGGAATCTCTCTGAGGTGGCAGAAGGGTGGGACCTTGACGAGGTGAAATTATATGTCATCATTCAAGCTGCACTCTTTAACTTTCATGTCATATTCATCCCGAAGGAAGGAATTACAATTTGAGGCTATTTCTGTGAAGAATTGCCCACACTTGCACTTCTCCTTTCATCTTTACCTTGAGCTCTACACAGGAATATTGCTTTCATCAATATTGCTGTTCATCTTGGAATATTGCGAGTTAAAATTCAAAGGAGTACAATGGCATGTGTTGTGCTCTCATATATGATGGATTTTGTGACCTTTGATTTGTTTGGTGCTCACTAGTGTTAATATAAGTGAAGGGGAAATCCAGTACTGACGTCCATTGAAAGGCAGGATGTGTGCAACATAGAAAGGCAGTAGTTTGATGGCAACACCCTGCTTTTCGTTCTTTTGTCGCAAAACAGCACTAACATTGTTTAAACAATGAACATCCAGGCTTATGCAAAATCCAGTAAAAAGGGGAGTGATAATTAGGGGCATACCCAAATCCACTCCTAAACATTAACCCCCCCAAACCTATTCCCTTTTTTCAGTGATAAAGAGGTAAGTCCATCAAGCAACAAAATAATATGAAGCAACAAAAATAAACGGATAACCAAGTTTTTGCAATGTTATAGTAAGTTGCAGGCATGTAGCAGATGCACCACTAGTAGTTCGTCATCTAGACCAATATTAAATTTAGCCCCAATCCCACACCCCCATCAGATTATGCAGTAGTATAAATGACCGTTCTTTTTATATTACCATGGCAGTAGGGGCTAAACCTCTTCTTGTCTCATTTATCAACTCCTAGCATTAACCGTAAATTTTCTCTTACAGTGTTGGGAAGGCTCTTTGTTGTGGTGATGCACAGTTCCATATATTTCCACTGAAAGATAATAATAATAAAAAAAATTGAACCCAGGTCTATCCCATTTTACATGTCCTTCACCAACTTTGTTGGAGGAGGGAAGCATACTGACCTGTTTGTCAGCCCCTTAATTTTAACCCCTCCCTTTTTTCTGTGCCCCTCTTTGTCCTCCTTTGCGGTGCATTTTGTCAATGTTCCTCATTCCCTTTCTTTTAACTCATTTTCCTCTCTCTCCCCTTCACCACCCTTCCAAATCCCCTGTATCTTCTTAAACCATTTCCTTCACCTTTTTTTTTTTACTAATTTTTGTTCTCCTCCTTGTGACCTATATCTACATGTTTTGATCTTGGTTACATTTACCACTGCATTGATCTGCTTTTCGTGGTAAATTTCTTTTTATCCCACTCTCCTCACTCACAAACTTTCATCCGTCCAATGCATTTTATCTTCTTTTCTCTTCTTTCCTACATTTCATGTGTATTTCCTTCTATGCTGTCTCATCGTGTTCTTAAAACTTTCCATCTGCCCCTTCCTCTCATGCCACCTGTACCCCACTGAATGCCCCCCTTTCCTGTTTCCCTTCCTTTTTCCCGTTTCTTCCCTTTCTCCCCCCTCTCTCTCTGTCTTGCTAGGAAGAGCAGCTTTCCTCCCTGGGTTCTGCAGACCCCGGTCTGAACACTGAAGGTGGAATTGGAGGAGGAGGAGGAGGAAAAGGAATTGCGGCTGCTGCTGACTCTGGAGTCTATTCCTTGGGCAACCCCTCTGACAAACATCCCTTCCGGAATGGAGTCCTGTCATCCATATCAGCCCCCTCTCCTCTTTCCCCTCCTCACCCCCACCTCAGCCAGAATGGAGAGCTCCGTGGCAACCAAAACGTTTCCCCAGTGGCTCCAGCAACGCGTCTGCACCAATGAAATCTGGCCTAGCACGAGGGGGAGCAGGTCAATAACAACACCAAAACAAATCAGACAGTGCGAACGGCAAATATAGTACTCTTCATTTTTAATTCCCAATTATTTTGCTGTGTTCAAGCCAGAGAGAGAAGAATGTTGTGGGGGGGGCGGGGCAGCACACATTGTACATATAACATTTACACAGTCAAAATAAGGGCTTTAAGGATCAAATATTGCGTGGTCCAAATACGGTTTGGTTATTATCTGCCTTTTGGGACAGGTTCATACTGGAACATGAATTGGGTGATTTTAAGAGATAATCATGAACTATGTGATACAATTTAGCATTTCGGGGAGCTATCATTTCAAACCCTTGATTATGTGGACAAATGTCCGGCCATTTCCTGTCCTGTAGATGCCAGCTATAAAATTCATCTGATGATGATGTGATCACGGTCTCTGGCTTCCCTAGTGCCTTTCAGTATGTTCAAACAGGGTTTTCAAATACGGTGCAAACAAGTGTGTTAGCAGTGAACCACGCAGGAAGAAGTCCTGGGCAAATCCATTTTGTGGAAAAGTACTCGTGGTCGACAAAATTGTAATTAAGCAAGCTTGTTTCGCCTAACCGGACTTGTGCAATGTTTTCTCTTCTCAATCTCAGAACCTGTGTGATAACAACTGGTGCTACCGAATCAAACAGTGCCATTTCCAGAGCAAATGCGTGTGTGTGTGCGTGTGTGTGCCATACACTGCCTCTCATTTCACTTGCTGATCACGAGTCACCATCCTTTCCTGGTCTGGTGTTTACACACTTTAGGTGTGCACGTGTACGTGTGTGTGTGCTGAATTCATTAAGGGAGTGGAGTATGAAGTGGACTCTGTCAGGTTCATATTTGTCCCTCAACCAAAAAGTCGCAGGAAATACTAGTTAGGTATGTGTAAAACTAGTATTGCCTGCAACCCCCTTAGGAAAGTGTGGTAAATGATAAATAAAATGTACTCTTTTCTGAGAAAAGGCATCCAAAAAAAATGTAACCCCTCAACACCTCTACCCTTCTACACAGGGTAGGCTGTGAAAGGCCGATCTAAAAGTTCTTGATAGATACATCCAAAGAGTCGCCACAAACATGCCATACTTCTCACAAAACTGTATTATTCCTGTCCATCGAATGTACTGCGTGCTCACTATGATTGACTGCAGTTATATGTTGTCCATCTTGTGTTCCATTTACGTACTGTCCATTATGCTGTTTGGGTATCTCATTTAAATACTTGTTTTTGATTTGCACTTGCAAAAAAGTAATGAGCATATGCACATGGTTGTGTTGATACAGCTTTGTACATCATTTGCTTGCAGTTTTATAGGAAGCATAGCGGCTAGCTCATCACTCCTATAGCCTTCATAGCATTGTTGAGAAGATACAGTAAGCCTTACGTAACTCGTAATAAAGTCTCAAGCAGCACACTCCAAGTGGAGCATTTAAATGTCAGCGCTGTGGGACTGGGCTAAACATGGGCACATAATGAAAAGTCTGAATGATTAATTCCACATGGAAACCTTTTAGCTATAATACATATGTAGGGCAAATATGTAGTCAGGGAGAATGGATGAGCTGGTCACAATTTTTGAAAATATGATTTATAATGACTGAGGGCTATTATTTTAAGTGACCTGTGCTGAATCTAGTAATAACTAAAGGAATGGTGCATCTACAGTGAGACTACAGGGTTGATGATGAGCAGGGCCATGACTATACCTCAGACACAGATTTGAGAGACTCAGGTAAAACAAACCATTGCCTCACAGCTGAACACACACGGGCAAACAAATACACCCTTGACATGAGTGGCTGCCTCTGGGTGAGTCCATCAAACACAAGCAATGCTTGGCTAATAGCAGTCTACCAAGCACCTCCCCTGTTCTTCTCTCTCTGTCTCCCTTTTCTCCCTCCAGCCACTCACACAGCATCGTGGAGGACAATCTGGAACCTAATTGGCTGATGCAGCCAGGGCACTACTCAGGATGGCCTGGCCTTAATTCCAGGGCACTATCTCATGATTCACTTGGTTGACCGAGGGAGAAACTGAGGCTCTGACTGATGTGAGTCTCAGAGTCACAGTGACTGCAGTAGTGAAGATGTGCCACAGAACTCACTCCCTCTCTAGTTCCCGTTTGTCTCTGATTGGACTACTTGACTTTTCTTAATGAGTGGCCTCTATGATTGGTTATATTAAAACGCCAATCTTTACCTTTGCTGGCTTATTCATGTGAAGAATAACTTCCCATGTTGGACAAATGGCTCAGGCATTAATGGTCATTTAATGTCAAAATGTTGAAAAAGGTGCAACTTCAGAGAGGGAAGTTACTGCAGTAAGCTACATTTCAAAAGGTGCTTGTTCTTTTCATTAAATTATTCTCTATATGATATCTACATTTTCTTGTGCTACTGTCATTATATATTATTCCAGCTGGAATTCATCCTTATACAATCACCTCTACCTTTAGCTCATTATCTTTGGTTTAGAGTCAACTAAATATGCACAGCCTTTACTCAACAGACTCTGATAAAAGGGAAATATCTTCTTCAGTGGAATATTATGGACATGCTTTTATCATTTGTACTGGTATTATATTTCCCAGTCTTTAAATACTTTCATCAGGACGTTCCAAGTGCAGATATATGCACATACGTTTTCTTTTTTAAAAAGACAAGTTCTGAGAAAGTCTAGGAATGATCCTTTTGATCAACCAGTTACTCCTGAGACAATCTTCTGGAACAGCAACCCTTTTGAGGAGAAATTTCTTCCTTGGATTTTCAAGAAAACAAAAAAACTGACACTTAGAACTGTTGTGTTACCTGCTCCCCCCACCCACCTTCCTGAGAATCTGCAACCTAATGTGACTCCTGTGCCTGGTTCACTAAGAGAGAAGGGGGCTTCAATTGATTTTTGTTTTTTCCGACCTTTTTTGACAATCGCCATGGAGCTCTTCATTTGCAGATAGTTGAATGCTGAATAAGGAAATCCTTGTCTTTTCTGGAGGATTCTTGCTACGACTTTCTTGTTAATGTAGATTGGCTGCAATGCATTTGTTAGTGGAACAAAAGAAATCTGGAGCCAAGCTTCTGTTTAGAATTTTTTTTTTGTATGGACTCCATAGACTAGCAGCCTGAATATTCCTCTTCTTCCTATTTACTAGATAACAATATTTAAGAGAGAGTTTATTAGCCTTGCTAAGTTGTGGGTGAATGTGTGTGTACATACAGTGTGTGTACAGTCTTTGTGTATATACTGGACGTATGTGTATATATGGTATGTGTCTGTGTATATACAGTTTGTTTGTATATGCAGTGTACAGAATATTTTTTTTCTGTACTCTTATCTCTTTCTTTGTTTCTGAGAATATGTGTGATGAAAGCCGAATACCTAGCAGACAAAGAAGTTCACAGAGGCAATTAAAAGACAAGCGTCTAGGCACTTTTTTCTCTTGCACAGACCAAACATCAAGTCTGTCAGTTACCATGTATCACCCATAGTCTCCCACTCAATATGCCAGTCTCTGGTTTTGCACTCATTTTCTTGCTGATTGAGGCAATTTATGGGAGACGGGTGACTGAGCAATGTCTGTAAATATATATAGTCGGTTGAAATTTCATAGATGATTGTTGAGACTGAATTCAAGACAAATCCTGCCATTTGATATTTAATTTCCGACTTTTATTTATTTTAAGAAGACTATGTTTCATGTTCAAAATATTTTAGGAATGTTTGAAATTTGTAGTTTGATTAACTCCATTATAAAATGCAGCCAAATCTAACAGAGTTTGAGAAATATGCAAACAGAACATTTCAGCACTTCTTGAAAAACAATATCAACACTGTCATCATAAAACTATTTTTTCCATTTTAGTCTTCTGAAATTAAAAATCCAACAGCAAGATTTGTCCTATGTTTTACCTCAATAAAATCAGAAATTTTATTTAGGATGTGTAGACCTAAGATGCACTGCACTGACAGAATTTATAGAATATTATAAAGTATTTTCATGTACTTTCATTCTCATTACATTTACCCATTCTAATTATTACAGCTCTTTTTTTAGCTTTTAAAAAATGTGTTTAATGCATTTCACTTCAGTGCTTTATTATATGGATGGGTTGCCCAGGCATTGTGGATTGATTTCTGCAGCCCCTAATAGATTTCTTTTTATTTGTATTACCACAACCCATGCTGTTTATTAAGCCACTCTGTTTTGTACAGGGGATGTATTGGATTCCCTTTTTATTTGCTACAGAACTCCTCCATGGATGAGACTGCAATTTTTTAAATATTGTTTTGCCCTTGTGCATGTATAGTGAACCATAAAGTGTGCCTCCTTCTAATGTGCCCTCATTTGACATTATCTGCCCATAAACCACATGTCCATGCTCCTTAACAAGCCATAAGCACCCACCCCTTAAATCTCTGTTTTTAAAGAACAGACATTTGAGGACATTTTGTATATATAAATGGAAAGAGTGGTATTTCAGAGTGCATTGCCAATGTACATGGATTTGTTATGAATGTTTATTATGATTATGATTATTATTGCTATTTTCATTTCATAATTTTATTTGATGCCGTGAATAACAATTCCTTCATTTCATTTTTGAATAAGCTGGAATTTATATTTTTCAGGTGGGTGATTCATGAAAATAATTAAACAAACAAACAAACAAATAAATAATTGAATTCCTAACACATTATGTCATGTTCACTTTTATTGCGTGTTCTATGATGTCTTGATTTGTGTATTATGCACCTTTTCAGTGAATTTAAAAAAAAGACATTCTGATTTTCAACTGTCTTGAGTAAGAACGCAACTTCAGAGCAAAGTTTACAGAAGATGTCACACTGATGAAGACACTGATCCATGGAATAGTTTGTTATTAACATATTAACGTTTTTTATTGACACCAATCAATTTTAAAGCAGGGTGTTGATCCTACTTCCCTTTAAAAAATTGCTTTTAATTTCATTATATGGTAGTTATTGCTTTATTACTATAGAAAAAAATTGGTTTATGTCTATAAACATTTTAATATAAATATAAGAAGGTATTTGAATAGAAATAGACTAGAAACTAAAAAATACTACGTTTTTAAGTGTAGTGAACATTGGACTTTTTAATTCTACATGGTAGAACGTACCCACAAGATCGCAAGAATAAAATGCAAATCGAAGCGAAATGTAAAAAAATGCACTTGAATTACCAGCAGCGTTTTAAATAACAGACGTCGTGAGTTGGAAGCAATGCGACGCTATGCGGTGCCTGGCGTGGGAACGTTACTAAACGTTTAGCGAACGCTGCGGAAATAGATGGCGCACAACAAAGCATGTCTTCAAGGGCCGAACACGCTTTTAGCCGAGCGCGTAATGTAAGCGGCCGCACGGCTCGCTCGGGTCCCGTTCTCGCTGCGTTCCGAAGGCTCGCCACGCCGCGATACCGGTTGAAGGTGTCGCCGCAGATCTCGCGATACCGCGGCGGCCCGCTGTTTGGTGTGGAGTGATGGCCGCTCTCAGAGCGATGCCCGGAACGGGGGACGGCGCTGGAAGCATATCGGGGCGTGACGGCTGACCTGCAGCGACACCGACAAGCCGGACGCGTCCTCGCCTATCCAGTCTCCGAGCGGATGGGCTGAAGAATTTGCGCCGAGCGACACGGGTTATAAGTGGCCAACGCAACAGGGAAACTAACCAGCCTGCCAGCTAGCTAGCTAGCTAGTCTACTCCACTAGCTAGCTAGCTAACAGTCAGTCAGCCAGCTAGCTTAGAACAACCTTGCCAAATTAGGGACCACTGTTTTGGCGAGGCCGGGAGCGGCGGCAGAAGAAAGGCGGCAGGCCGGCCGGCCGGCCGGCGGGCTCTCGGGAAGGTCGTCACCGCTGCTATTATGAGTGGACCTGGGCAAGACAGTGAGCCAGAGGCTAAAGTCCTTCACATCAAGCGGCTGTACAGGTGAGCGGGGCCGACGTCCAGAGCCTGTCATATCCGCGGCCAGTGAACGCGTGTGAAGAAGCCGGGCGGCTAGACGTGGCCGCGCAATGCTAGGTAGACGTCTTCCAGCACCGCTGGCGAAGCTTTAGTGGTTAGCTTGCTAGCTTTGGTGCTAGCTAGAAGGCTACCTGAAGTAGTCTGCTCAGTTAGCCTGGTCACGAAGCCCTACGTGGTTCACTTTAGGATTGTGTGAAATGGTCGTTTTGCTGTCGTCACGGCTGTAATCGACGCTGAAATGAAGTGGGCGCGGACGTGCAGGTGCACACGGTAACTTCTAAGGTGCTGCGGAGGGAAACTGGGCGTCGGTGACACGCCGGAATGGGGTTTTTACGCGGACCCCCAATATTCCGCCTGCAAGGTGTCCTGTGGCTAGAAACGTGTTACTGCTGTGATCTATAGACAGACAGCTTGATTAGATTGATTTGTTCAAATGATTTGAACTGTTGGATGAATATTACAAATACAGGAAATTGATGGTAAACTGAATATAAGAGTATGGCTTATTACTTCAATATGTGCAGGTACCACGTCACTGAAGTAATTACAGGATATACTCACTGAATTAGCAACAACCACCTTTTTGATGAGATATTCAGCACCTCAGTATAGAGATTTAACCTTTTCCTGCTTCTATTTTATTGCCTTCCTGACAGCTTTTTTGTATTTTTGCTCAGGGCCGTGGTGGAGTCTGTGCACAAACTAGATGTTATTATTGGGAACAAGTCATCGTACAGGGAAGTGTTCAAACCGGAGAACATAAGCCTGCGGAACAAGTAGGTTCTTTTGTAACTGGTGAATTTGAACACATCATAAGCCTATGTAAGATTTTTAATTGCTATACTGCTGTACAGACTGCACACGTTCATTGTGATTTTTCATGCGGATCTCAAGTGCTTTGCAGTGCGACAGGAGAAAAGTGTTCAAACTGTAATGTCGGATACAGACTTTATTTGTGATGCTTAATTGAGATGTCACATGTGAACAGACTAAGAGAACTGTGTGTGAAGCTGATGTTCCTGCACCCTGCTGACTATGGACGCAAGGCAGAGGAGCTGTTGTGGAGGAAGGTTTATTACGAGGTCATCCAGGTCATCAAGACAAACAAGAAGGTTGGTGTTCTGGTGACTTGAGTTTTTCTGTGTGACTATGTACTTTAGAGAATACCTGAAATTACATTCACAGTATTTATCAAACACCCTTATCCAGAGCGACTTAGTCAGTAGTTACAGGGACAGTTTCCCCCAGGAAAGGTTAAGTGTCTTGCTCAGGGACACAATGGTAGTAAGTGGGATTTGAACCTGGGTCTTCTGGTTCATAGGCGAGTGTGTTACCCACTAGGCTACTACCACCCACACACCCCAAGTACCCAATGTTCTTTAATTAATCAAGGAAGTCAGTCTACTGATTAAATAATAAGCAGTCATTACATTGTTCTCTCTCGCTCTCTTTCTCTGTGTGTGTGTGTGTGTGTGTGTGTGTCTGTATATGTGATGCACAGAACATTTTGATGACATAAGTTACTTTATCTCACGTCTTCTCGTCTCTCTGTATATCTGTACAATATATAGAAGAGATGACAATAAAGTTTACTTGAAAGTTTACTTGAACTTTATCTCCCTAACTAGTGGTCAGAACTATGAACAAGTACTGCCTTACTACTGGGTAGTTCAGTGTAAAGTTATTGCAAAAGCCATACAAGCTGCAAAACCTTAAAAATTTTTTCTTTAGCATTTTGGTTTCATTTTCCAGAGAATCGCTATGTATGTGCATGTGCCAGTTTGTTGGTTTTAAAATAGCAGCACTTTTTTACATTGGTGAGGTGAAGTCACTTGTCAGTTGAGGGTCTGAATATATGTATATTTGTACTAATTTTGTCTTTCTTCTGTCTTTTTTTTTTTTTGTGGTTCAGCACATTCATAGCCACAGCGCTCTTGAATGTGCTTATAGAACTCACCTGATTGCTGGAGTGGGCTTCTATCAGCATCTATTGCTATATATACAGTCCCACTACCAGCTGGAGCTACAGGACTGCATTGACTGGACTCATGTCACTGACCCCCTCATTGGTGAGAAGATTAGTGCGATTCACAAAAAAAACGTGTGCCTGAACAGTTTAAGGGTAATGATTGTAATTGTGTAATGACAGCCTGTCTATATTTGCTGCATATCTCCTAATACTGCTTTGTATATCAGGAGAATGTCAAGTGTTCCCTTAATTTTACTTGGGAAGACAAGGCAGTAATAATAGTATGGCCTGGCAGCCTATTAATCCTTGTCAATTTCCTTGTTACAATGTTATGGACCCCCCAGTACACATTTATCAGCTGGCCTAATCTAACCTGGCTAAACAGGCTGACTTGAAAGAAGCCTGCATTGATTGCCTGACAGTCAGTATTTCCCTGTGCATTGTTCAGTAGCTCAACTTGGACATTTTATCAGACTACTGTCTGGCCCAGAATAAATGCATAGGCAGAAAATCTATTTATTGGCCGATGTATGCCTGACTCCAATACAACAGGTGGCATTATCAGCTTGTTCCTATTGTGCCAGTTGGCCTATTACATCACAGACAATAGTGCCTAGTCAGGTTGGATTCTCAGTCACATTATCTGGAAGTGTTAGTCTGACTCTGAGAAGTTTGGTTTAGTGCGATTTCAATCGGTGTTGCACGTTTATGCACAATAATTCTATTTTCTCTAACATCATTGTAATATACTGACATATAACACATATCACCCTTGCATGTCAGTTTAATTGATATTGAAGGTTTGAAAGTTTGGTTATTACACATTTGTACACATTACACATTTTATAAGCAGTTTAGTGGGTAGGTATATCCTAATATGTTCAAAATATTATAATATCTGTGCTGTTAATAATGGTATTCATTCTCTCACAGGGAGAAAGAAGCCAGTGTCAGCCTCTCCGAAAGAGATGGAATGGGCTCAGATGGCATGCCATAGATGCTTAGTTTATCTGGGTGATCTTGGTAAGACCAGAAAACATAATGCTTATCTTAAATTTCTTTGTGGGATTAGTAAAGTGTCTGTCTGTCTAGCCAATAAGGTTTTTGAAGCATTGATTACATTGAAAACATAGAAAATCATTTGCAGCACGGTACCAGAATGAGTTGGCTGGGGTTGAAGCAGAGCAGCTAGCCGAGCGCTTCTACCACCAGGCCCTGTCTGTTGCCCCTCATGTTGGTGAGTACAATGCACATTCTAACAGGAAGTGGCTTTATTAGCATCATTTTATTGTAAGCTATTGTATGAAATATGTGTGCCAACATGGCAGGATTAAAGCACACTGTTCTTATGTTACGGAAGCATGTATCATCTGTGAGGGAGTCCAAGCTTCCTCAGAATTTGCAGAAACCAGAAATAGCAGTGCTTTCATGTTGGTCTGCTTTTAGTGTGTCTGTATGCATCTGGTGTGTCGTTCAGTGTAATGAGTTGTTTAATTTCTGTGTGCAGGAATGCCTTTTAATCAGTTGGGCACGTTAGCAGGGAGTACATTTTACAACGTTGAGGCCACCTACTATTATTTGCGCTGGTAAGAAGCAGATTCACACTATATTCTTTAAGCCCCTAAGGATGTCTCCCCTCTTGCTTGAAGTTGTATGTATAAATAATCACATCATACAGAAGGGTCACATTGCGGCCCTGTGTCTTTACATCTGATTTTTTTTTTTAATTGCAGTATTCAGTCAGATACTCCCTTTGATGGCGCGTATGGTAATCTGAAGCGATTATTCGACAAGGCAGCCAAGATGTACCACCAGGTGAAGAAGCAGGACATGAAGAAGCTTTCACCATCGCGCCAGAGGTGAGCAAAAACAATGAGTGGGAAAAACCTGACTCATCAAAGGAAGCATTTAGTAAATAATAGTTATTATAAAATTGTGTTTTTGGTTTCTAGGTCTAAAGACATCAAGCGACTTCTGGTTAGCTTCATGTACCTCCAGAGTTTATTACAGCCCAAGAACAGGTCATTTGAATCTACTCTGTTATTTATATAACACAGGTTCTGGTGTGAAATTAATCAAGAGCATTTAACATGATCAAATTTTGAAATATTACTTCTACAGTAACAGTGGCTTTCCTTCCTGTGTGTAGTCTTGTAGAGACGGAGCTGACCTCACTGTGCCAGTCTGTGCTGGAGGACTTTAACCTGGTCCTGTTCTACCTGCCCACACCAACACATGCATCCCAGTCTACAAGTGAGGAGGAGGAAGAACATGACACCAGTTGTAACATCCTGCCTGACACCCTTGTCTTCAAGATGGTGGTGACCTGCCTCATGGTGGTGCATAGCCTGAAAAGAGGAGGTCAGTCCAAAGACGTTTGCAAGTAGGCAAACCGATGTGACCCTGTCCTAGAGTGTTTAAATGAATGATCATATGCTGCTAAAAAAGCTTGGTCTTATTTTGGTGTTAGAGTTCATATTGTGGCCTGACACTTACATTTACATTTACGCCATTTATCAGACACCCTTATCCAGAGAGACATACAATCAGTAGTTACAGCAACTAAGAGTAAAGTGTTTTGCTCATGCACACAATGGTAGTAAGTGGGATTTGTACCTGGGTCGCCTGGTTCATAGGTGAGTGTGTTGCCCACTAGGCTATGTCCAAGGCTACATTTTGTTTTGAGATGTAGACTTTCATGTGACCACATTGTGAAGGTTTTAACTTCTCATTTATTTTAACGCATTTTATTTTACCAATTTAATTCCAGGGTCCAAGCAGTACAGTGCATCTATTGCCTTCACCCTGGCTCTCTTCTCCCACCTGGTGAACCACGTCAACATACGTCTGCAGGCAGAATTGGAGGAAGGTGAGGGACCAGTGCCACCTCTCCAGTCTGACAACACCGGTGAGCCAACACAACAGCATCTGTAATATTGTTAAGGAAGCGGCCCTGTAATCAGAAGGTTGCCGGTTCGAATCCCGATCCGCCAAGGTGGCACTGAGGTGCCACTGAGCAAAGCACCGTCCCCACACACTGCTCCCCGGGCGCCTGTCATGGCTGCCCACTGCTCACTCAGGGTGATTGGTTAAATGCAGAAGACAAATTTCACTGTGTGCACCGTGTGCTGTGTATCACATGTGACAATCACTTCACTTTAAGAATCAGTATTTAGTGTAACCTCAAAGATCCTGGTGTTCTTAAGGCTAAAACTAAATTCTTATTGGTGGTGAGAAGTTCACATTTCTATGGTCCCATTTTTTTGTTTCTAGAGGATGCAGACCTGAAAGAGGGGAGTGGAGCCATGAACACAGAGCAAAGGCCTTTGCAGAATGGCTCATTGGAAGATGATGAAGAGGAAGATGATGAGGAGGAGGCAGAAGAAGATGAGGAAGAGGAAAAAGGCAATGAAGGAGGACTGAAACCATGTGAGCAGAGTGACAAGGTAAAAAGAGCATCAGCCAAGAAACTTGGCATAGAGAATCAAAAGCAGAAGAGGAAGTTCTCTAGGTTGTCCATGCTGCGACGCCGACGCTGTGCTCGCAAGGAGGATGACAGTGACCTGAGTGAGGGGTTTGAGAGTGATGAGGAGGAGGAAGATGAAGATGATGGGGGCGGTGGACCTAACGGAGGTTTGGGAAGCACAGGGGCTACTGAAAATTCATCTTCCCAGAGTAAGGACATCAGGAGGGTTCCCCTTGGGGAGGAAGGCAGCTGGGAGAGTGGCTCAGAGGAAGAAGGGGGCACAGCATTCGATGTGGAGACGGACTCTGACATGAACAGCCAGGAATCTCGCTCTGACCTGGAAGACATAGAAGATGGTGAGTCTACTGGCCTAGAGGGGCAGGAGGAAGGGGAGGAGGAGGAGGGCCAGAGGC
Source organism: Denticeps clupeoides (assembly GCF_900700375.1). Taxonomy (NCBI): domain Eukaryota; kingdom Metazoa; phylum Chordata; class Actinopteri; order Clupeiformes; family Denticipitidae; genus Denticeps; species Denticeps clupeoides. The sequence continues at coordinate 27,670,239 of NC_041711.1, read as the reverse complement.
AGACCCCTAGAGAAGATGGTTCCATCACCCCACCAACCTCCAATGGGCCTCTGCTGTCCAACGACTCCAGCATCAGCAGCAACCTACAGGCCATGTCTTCCCAACTCTTCCAAGCCAAGCGTCATTTTCGCCTCGCACCCACATTTAGTAATGTGCTGCTCCGCCCACAGACCACCCCCAGTCCTGCCACTGATCTTTCCACAACGCAGACTCCGCCTCACACTGGAGACCTATCCACTAACACAGGTTCTGGTACTGCCAACGGCAACGACAACGGTACACTTTCACCAAGACTTCATTTTACCTCCGCAGGCTTGTGTAGTTGTCTCCTAATGTGGAATGTGTGGTTTGTTCATTTTTAGAGGTGGACTCAGATTCTGAGGGCAGTGTTCACAGCAGCCAGTCAGTTCGCAGTGAGAAGACACTGCTGGAAAGGCTGGAGATTTTGACCAATCAGGGCCTTATCCAAGTAGTGAAAGTTTTTGTGGATTGGCTGAGGACAAACACTGACATTATTGTTATGTGTGCTAAGGTAATTATTGTTATGTGTGCCTTAATTTTGGTATTGAAATCCATATGTGTTATACAGATGTTACATATGCACTGTGACTACGTCTCCCCTGGCAGAGTTCTCAGAGCCTGTGGAACAGGCTGTCTGTGCTGCTCAACCTGCTGCCTGATGGGAGCAAGATGCTGGAGACCGGTATGTTAAAGGCAGCATGGACAATGCTGAATTAAAGTAAAATGTTGCCATTTGGATGTTCCATTCTAATTAAACAATCCATTTTCTCCTATCAGAATGAAATTGCTTAATCTAAATGTAAACATAGTCCACTCTTACATGTTTTTCCCAGGTTTGAAATGAGTTAAGATTTGTACTACTGAGAGCACTATTTTTTTAAATGTTAAAAGATGTCTGTTTATTGTATACACTACGCTATTAATATTAGATACACTATCAACTTCCCACACAACCGTGAACCTGGAAATCTTGTCATTTCTCACGGAAAAATCTTTTCACTTTCTGAATGTCTGTAATTGGATATTGCATTGCATTGTTCACCAGTGCAATAGACTTTTTTTTTTTTGGTGTGTGTTCTAGTAAGTTCATCCAATGATGCTGGGTTTTAATATTTATTTTAATATTTATTAATATGTCGGAATGGACAGATCTTGGCTGGAGTCCAGAAGTACGGCAGCTGGTGAGTGAATGTGAGCAACCAGGACTGGTTCAGACACTGCTGCTACCAGAGGATATTGCCCTGCGCCACCTGCCTGCCCTTAGCCTTGCACAACGCCGCCTGGACCTCAACCGACACCGGGCCGCACCCAGCCCCCTGCAGGAGGTACTATTTCCCTCGTTCTCATCCAAACTGCTGCATGCTACACAGAAAATATAGCATACAGTTACCCAAATACATGTATACGCTGCTTCAAAAATGTCTGCTGATTTTAATATGCTGAGCTGTTGGAATTCTTTGGCATGATGTTTTTGGAGGAGCTTTTAAGTGCTGCTGCCTTGAAACACTGGTGCTGCACATATTGCAAGTAGCTGTTGAACTTGTAGCAAGCATGAAATATAGAAAACAAGAGCCTACAGTTTAGCTGTAGAGATAGTCACCTGATCCAGTTATTTAAGTCATTATTTGACCGATACCCGATACACATATTGGATCAGTGCATCCGTAACTAAAGCTCCCAAGGTTTAACACTGCTTTGAGTATTTTCAGGTTTTGAGCACCATAGCTCAAATCCTAAAAAATTTTATCATACTCCAAAAAATGTTTTACCTTCTCTTGCCTTCTAAATGTCACTCTTCCTGCTTTCCCTGTTCTCCAGAGTGTGGTGCGCTTGTGCTGCATTCGCAGTTTTGGCCACTTCCTCACCAATCTCCAAGGAAACGTGCTGCAGTATAACTCAGAGGCAGGCATTTTCACCAGCATTAGCCAATGGGAGCAGGATAATCTGGTTCAACAAGCAAAGGCCCAGTTTCGCATGGTGAGTCAACAGGCTTGTCAACTGTACTTTACTGAACTCCTAATCAGGATTATATATATTTTTGTTGTGCATTGTTCACTACATTTGGTTATTATAGATAATTTTTTGCAGGAAACCAATTTGAATTCTGTCACGAAAGAGTTGTTTTTATCACATACCACCTAATGTACTGTGTGAGCTGTTCTTTTGGTTCATTTGAGTGAGCAGAGTTGACTGATGCTTTGTTGCTGTCCCACAGGCAGAGGAAGAGGCTCGCAGGAACCGATTGATGAGAGACATGGCTCAGCTGCGCCTACAGGTCTCTTTATTGCATTAGCCATTGGCTTGGAGATACTGCATATGCATTCCTATACATTACAAATGTGGGCCGCCTAACTAAACTCAGTCCTGAATGTAATGCATCTCAAGACTACAGACGGGCCAAGATTTACAGCTTTTTTTATATTATTTTATAAAATAATACATATAAATAATATATATAAAGCTTTGACATATAGATTTAATATACTCTCTTTGTTAGTTTGAGCTAACCCGTTGTTAGATACAGAATTATCGATCAACGCATTAATTTTTACTGTAATCAGGGGCTGACACAAGCAGAGATATAATTGTGTTTTTCAGTGAAAGACAATTTTCATATTAGAGGAGAAGACTGGGGGGGTTTCATCTTTGCAGACGTGTTTATGCTTGCATGAGTAAAAAGACTTGAATTGGTGTAAGGCAATATCTTTTATAATTGCCTATACCATCACCATTCAGTAATACCAACAATGTTGGTCTCGCATGAATTGGTGAGAAAATTAAGTGGTTATCTGAAGATAACAGAGAAAATAAAATATCTGAATCAATGGCCCTTTAGGGCTTCCATAACATCAAGTTATATTGTTTCTTGTGCAGTTGGAGGTGTCTCAGCTAGAGGGCAGTCTTCAGCAGCCCAAGGCCCAATCCTCAATGTCTCCATACCTGGTACCTGACACGTCGGCTCTCTGCCAGCACCTGGGCCTCCTCAGGCAGCTGGCGGGCAGTGGCTGTTTCATTATAATCATTCCCCGCACAGGTTCGCACAGCTGCTCACCACTCCACTCTCAGATCTCTACTGTCACTACTTTCCTGTTTTAACTGAATACATAAATTGCTGAGATAAACAAAACAACTTGAAATAAATGAAACATACTTCAAAATCTGTATAAAAATGTTTTTACACAGTGATTGATGGTTTGGACATGCTAAAGAAAGAAAATGCTGGAGCAAGAGATGGAATCCGGTTCTTGGAGTCAGAGTTTCGCAAAGGAAACAGGTACAGTGTGTGTTAAATGTGGCACAACACACTGTGATGCACAGCTCTGTGAGAGAGATGTAAGGTCTTGTGCAAATCAGAATATGTTTGTTGAGTCTCTGGGTTTACTCTGGTGCTTGTTTTGACACAGGTATATCCGTTGCCAAAAAGAGTCTGGTAGGAGCTTTGAGAGGGATAAGGTCAAGCGGCAGGACATTGAGGCCTGGTAAGATGTGCATCCCCCCAAGCACACACTTCTACTCTTTTCTGATTCTTAATCTTGAAAAGGCTGTTTTTGTATAATTTTTTTTTGGAATAGGCACCTATACAAGATGCTGGACAGCTGTCGGCAGCTTACCGGCTCGCAGAGCAATGGTGATGAAGATACGGCAGGCATGGTGACCATTCTCACCGGCCACTCCATTGAGGAACTGGCTGCACGTTCAGTCCCTATGAAGGTTAGAGTTTACTACAGCAAGGTGCACTGCAGAACACACTACACACTTTTCACAACATGTTCAGAAATTAAAATTAAATAATTAGAGGTGGGCATAGATTAATTTTCTTAATCTAGATTAATCTCACTGTAATCTCTGAATTAACATAGATTAATCTAGAGTAAACAAAATTAATCTAGATTCTAGATTAATCTATTAATCTAGCTTCTAGATTAATCTAGATTAAAATGGCTCATTTTAATTCTGCTGAAGGCATTCAGAATATGTGTGCTACCCAAATAATGACTAAAAGTAAGTCTTTGAGAACTGGTTTCTCAAGACAGGTGGCGCATTAGACCAGGGGCTCATTTCCTGTTTCCAAAATGCATCACAAACTGCTTGAGAAAGCTGTTCTACTATGATAATTAGTGATGAAAACAAATTATGTTCAATAAGAAGTACTTGTGTTTACCAACTGTTTATTCAGTTAAATAGCTTCATTTATGTTACCACGTCATGTTTGATGTGGTAATTTCACAGTTTGAAGACTCGTTCTCACCCCCTACAGTGCAATTCGGCCAGGTATACATCCGCGCTAAAATATCAAGGTGAAAGTCATCATAGTGTAGCGGTTCTTCTTCTGCGTTGTGTAATTTTTTTATTTAGTTTCTTGAACCACAAATGATGAGCTGACATCCAAGAGATTTTCTGTGCAAAGTGTATTCTGTACAAAAAGCAAGGTCGCGTCAGAACATTGCGTCTTTCTGCACCTCTCTCTGCAATATACAGTATTAAAAGAACATAAAAAAATATTCACAAAATAACACACATGCAAAATATTCCTAATATGTACTTAAATTAAAATGAAATAAATAACTTTTTGCACACAAACCCCACGCACCTCTCACAGCTCACGCCATGTGTCCAAGAGACCTGAACCGGGTCTCAGAAACAAAATAAAAGTCTTTAGGAAATAAGAAACTAAAAGACACAAGAAAGAAGAAATATACTTATAAATCTAGTGTAACCATTTAACTCCGGCACAATAGCTTGCGTAGTATAGACCCAGCTCCCAACCCAACTTTGTGAATAGATTAACGGCGAAATATTTTTTATCGCCCGATAAGAGTCTCACGTTAACGCCGATAACGGCCCACCACTAGTTAAAATATGTACCCTTTTGGAATTTTATGGTTTTCCTACATTAATTTGTCATCTTCCTGTAGCTGTGGATCGTTCAGGAGGAACCTTAGCCCATTCTTTCAATCATATTCTTTGGACGTGTCTTAAGCAAGTCATTCCATAGCATCTCTATTTCGTTGAGGTCTGCGCTCTGACATTCTGTTGATGTTTTAGGTCATTGTCCTGTGGCATCACCCAAAATATCCAGTTTTTTAACTAGATCAACTTATACAGTTAATGTTGGGGTGTACAGACACCCTCACATTATACTGAAGATTTTTTTTATTCAATTGGGAATATGGCTGGGTGATTTATATGATCTCAATCAATTATCATTGATTTTGCTTTATCTCAATGATCAGCTTTGGCCATTTTTCACAATCACAATAAAAATGCCAGAAATTGTGTGTCTAAGTTTTTTTTTAAAAATGGAGAGACGTGGCTGCCAGGCATCTCAGGTCTCCCATAGGTTCTGGGAGTCTCTTGCATATTGATAGCGTCTCCCTGATGCCCATAAATTGAATGGAATATACTGGAAACTAGAGCAAACAAAAAAAGAGCATGCATTCAAGACCACACAGTGAATATCACACACTTGTAAGAAATATGACCCAATGAGAGAGCGAGAGAATGTGTGTACGTATCAAAATAAGATTTCAGTGTATCCTCCACCATTCACTGCATGATTAAATGCAGTGCCCTTTTTATGTCAGATTTAGTCCAAATAGTTCAATGTTTGCCTAATCATTTCACATAAAATTTTGCCAATAGCGCTATTTAGTGTGGGCATGCCCTTCATGGTGTTCCCCGCAGTCTTCAGGCATGCAGTAATGTTTTTAGTAAGCAGTGGCATTCTTCGTGGCATTCTGCCATAGACACCCTGCTTGTTCAGTGTTTTGCCTACTGTACATTCCATGAACACAGATGTGACTTCAAATCTTTTGACCTTTTGTTTCTGGGTTGTTTCTTACCTCATCGAGGTTTGCTCATCTGACCCAACAAAGCTGACAGCTCCATTTCCCCGTCCATCCAGAAAACTCCACCCAGCCCTATTGGCTGCAAAGCTACAATATAATAAATGATATAATCAACCTCTCATCCGTCTTGGTTTGCGAGCCCTTTTTAATGCCTTGTTTCCATTTGTCAATCATCAATGAGTCACCATGCGCAGACGTCAAAGTTCACCAAACTTTGCAACACCATATGGAGAGTTGAATATTGTTAAACTTTGACATTTGTGTTGTGACTCATTGATGCACGACCAATAGAAAAAAAGGTTGATTTATAGCAATTTAAATCAACTATCATCTTACCATGACACAGTGAGGAATACTTTTGACCATGTTAAAAAAAAAAAAAAAAGAATAAGTGAGCCCAAAAGACCTGCGTGCATCCAGGAGGAAGAAATGCTCAGCACTTATTCTGACTGGATTTAGAGCTTTTCTTTGTACAAGCTGCTAGGCGGAGTCCACAGTACAGCATGCCTATTTTTTACTTACTTACTAATGACAATGCACCTGCTCATATATTCTGTTGCAGCGTAACAGAGAGGGTGCCTAACCACTCACAACACTAAACTAATGTAATACCTTTCTTTAATCTTTATGTCTGATATTTATACATCTGGTGTGGGCATGGCCCATCTGTCAAAAATGTAAAAATCTTGCCCACCTCTTCTCTGAAAGGATCATATGCGTACACTTCTTGTGTGGTGCAAACTCGAAACATTCAGTCAAAGGAGCTCTGGTCCACACCTCCAAACTCAACAGGCCTCCAGGTATGCCAACACAGAATCCAATTAGCTTTTTTGAGCTCACAAACCCGCTAGCAACAACCTCAATGTTTTCAATAAGGACGTGAGCGTTCATATATATATATTTTTGTCACGTTATATTTGTCAATACCCTTGACGTTTTAGTGCAAATTCATGCAGAAAACAGAAAGTTCAAAAGGGTTCACATATTTTATCTTGCTGTTGTATATGACAGAACAAGAATTGACTGTAGACAGAAATGTTTCCATTTACACCTCATGACCTGTGCGGTTTTCTGTGGGATCTCCAATGTCATTTTTTTATTTTTAATGAAAATGTGCTTTTTAGAGTACAAACACACTGTCTCACACATCGGGGTCTCTTATTCCTATGTACATGTTATATTATATCATATATTTATGAAACTCCAAAATGTTAAAAACTAAATAAATAAATGAAAGTGGGGAAAAACACAAAGTGATTGTGAAACACTGCAGCGCAGCACAACACATGGTGACATGTGCATTTAACCCATCATCTTGGTGAGCAGTGTGTAAGGATGGTACTTTGCTCAGTGGCACCTTGGTGGTTTGGCAACCTTTCAATCATGAGTCTGTTTCTTTAGCTGCTAGGTCACCTCTGCCCCTAAACTGTGAAATAAATGAACATATTTTGATATGCAGCTCATTATTTTGAAATATTGACATTTTTCCCAATGGCCTGTTTATGAAGTGTCAATTTAGGTCTTCTGCTGCAATGTGTTCTCCTATGCACTAAGTGGCGAAATAAAACTTAAGCATGCAAATAAAGTTACACATGTATCGTTTGTGAATGTCATGGCTTCAGGAGAAAAGTCAGTTTCTGTGCTACTCAGAGAGGTTGCTAATCACTTAGATCAGTGGTTCTCAACCTGGGGTCCTCAACCCCCTGAGGGATGGCGTAGAGATCGCACTGGGTCCATACAATTTCATTTGATCTGAGGTTAAATAAAAAAATTTAAATCCCAATAACACCCTCAATTGCATAATTATTATAATCTTATAGGCTATATAGACTAGTCACGTTGGGTTCGTACTCAATTAATTATTGCAATAGTGTGCGCAAAAGACAGCTGTGCTTTTAAAAAGCCTCATTGAGTCAGTTTTTTGACTGTTTGAGCAGACGTGCACATTTGTGGCCTGCTGTAGGTCATTTTGCAGGGTTCTGGCAGTGTTCCTCCTTGCACAGAGGTAGAGGTGGCAATCTTGCTGCTGGGTTGTTGTCCTCCTTTTGGCCTCCTCCATGTCCCCTGATGTTCTGGCTTCTCTCACTTGTGTGGGTTGTAGACTCCATCTCATGCTACCACTAGAGTGAAAGGACCACCAGCATTCACAAGTGACCAAAACATCAGCCAGAAAGCATAGGAACTGAGGAGTGGTCTGTGGTCACCACCTGCAGAACCACGCCTTTATTGGGGATGTCTTGCTAATTGCCCATAATTTCCACCTGCTGTCTATTCCATTTGCACAACATGTGAAAATGTGGAACAGCTGGCACGAACAGCTGTTCCGGCCCACCTATTTTGTTACGTTCCCTTGTGTTTAGTTCCCTATTAATATCTCAAGAAGTACATTTCAGTGTTTTGTTGTAGGGTTGCTAAGGGCCATGTTTCCAAAGCCAGTTAGTAGTTGGCCGAAATAGTCCTGATTGGTTATGCGTCACCATAATAATCCACTGTTAATTGTGTGTGTGTTACAGGCGGCCATGGGCGCCGTGGCCACCGCGGGAATGGAGATGAAGAACATTGTTGAGTTTTACAGACAGTGGAAGGAGATGGGCTGAGACTTAAGTGGGTGGTGGTTGACACAGTGGTCAGCTGACAACATGTTCACTCCCTCTCTCTCTCCCACTCAATTGATCTGTTTGTATCTGCGTCTCCAGGGGGAAAAAAAATACTCAAAAGAACACGAGGCACAAGATGAATGAAGGAGCGAATGGAAGAAAGCGAGGGTACAACAGAAAAGCGAGAGCGGGAAACACGAGGGCTTTTTTTACAAAATAAACATGAAAAAGGCACCAAAAAAGAGAAATTAAAAAAATGCAGATCTTTGGTCCCAGCCGAAGGGGAGTCCAGTTTGGGATGAGAGAGAGTGATGCACCTCAGAATAAGTGCCCCTGGTTCAAAACCAGGCATATACTGATGAAATGAGTCTACACACGTTGAGAGAGAGAAACCCACATGAGCGCCTGACGTCTGAATATTATAGAGCAACATAAATTTCCCCTTCCCCTACCTTTCTTCTCCCGTGTCTGTTTTACAAATGGAGGGTGGCACAGTGTCTGGCCTAGATAGATGTCTCCTTCATACGGCTACAGCGAGGGTTTGATAGAAACCCGAGAGTGAGAGAATTTATCCTAGATGAGGAGCAACCTCGAACCTGTCCAAAACAATGCCTGGACAACCGTGTGACTTTTTCAGATCATCACTTTGGGGTGGTTTTCTCTCCTGTGTGGCTTTCCCCGCCTTTTTTTTGTTTTGTTTTTTCCTCTCTTGCTGTGTACTTTTTTGGACCTGTGATTAATGTATTATGTTATCTGTATAAAGAGAAAGACATATGTATGGAAGATTGTTGGTTTTATTTGATTTTATTTTTGTATGTTGTAGTTTCTTGCTTTTGTAAACTGTGCTGAACACACAAGAACGACGAAACCAGGTCCTTGTCTGACAGACATTTGTCAGATTGTCTGTAAACGGCTCACTAGTCTTTCTGTTGCCTTTCCTCATTTTTTTTCTGGCAGAAAGGTGAGAAGCACAGAGGTGCTCTGAATTACCATCACCAGTGCTTGGCTGCAGCTTGTCAGTAGAGGCTGTGCTGAAAACGGCAAGAGCCGAGCGTACGGCTCAATCGACCCGAAATGTCCTCATCTTCTGTCCAGTCATCATTAGTGCTCTTCAGTAAAAGAACAGTTTTATGTTGTTAAAAGGAAGCCCATCTATGAGTGAGTTCACGCATTAAACAAATAAAAAAAAAAACCCTTTCATTGTCTTCATTTATGAATGCCAAAAAGCTTTTCCAGAAGAACGTGTGTAGTGGGATCTCTCAAATTGAACTCTACTGTACGACGAGTGCAATATGAAATGCAGTTGAGAAATGTGAGCTCCAGACCCCACCCATTATTCAACACTTGCTCCTTTACATGGGAAATTGCCTTTCTGTTTCCATGGCAGTCATTACATGTCTATTATTTCTTGAATTTCGACACCGATTCACGGTCATGCTCACCGCATCTGGATTCGACTACAAGAATATTGTCATTTAAATGTTTAGCATTATTGTAGCGAAGTGTTTAGATCCCCCCCCCCCCCAATTCATAAAATAGGAAACGTATAAAGAGCATGTCATGTTTTACACAGAAGTGTGCATGGTCCCTGCCCCTCCAGTTGAATGTGTGGGGCCGCGCCCTTTCGTACCAGCATCCCAGCCCTCACATTGTATGCTTTTAACTGGGTCACTATGTCCCGTGCCCCTCGTGACCTCGACCACTCCGGGCCTTCAGCCCAGACCTCATCACGGCACTGTGACTGGTGCCACCCTCGTGGACGATGGCGGAACGCACCCCGTGCCCAGATGAACCCGAAGGCCTTGGTCCAGGGGGCTTGGGGGGGGGGGGGGGGGGGGAGTGCCATCGATGCAGAAAAGCGAATCTGATTAATCACCGATTAGTAAAGAAAGGAAAAAAAAAATGAAACGCGGCCAGCACATTTTTGGCGAGGATGCCGAGTGCCGAGCGGAGGGAGAATCCGGGCCGTCCTCCCCCGACGCCCCGCTCTCCTGATCCAGAAAACAACGATTCTTTTCTGTGTCCCCGTCCAATGAAAAGTAGCAGTGCGTGCGGAGGGTGGGATTTATTGCGTCTTTTTCCGCGTTTCTGTGGTGGGGTTGGGTTGGGGGGGGGGAGACCCGCTCGCTGGTCCTACTGCGACTCCTCCGCGTCTGTGATCCCGGGGATGGGAGCGCCGTCGCGATCAAATGAAATTTGGCACGGAGCGTAACGCCGAAAGGTAGGATTGTGCGTGTGGGTGCGTGTTTCCCCGCAGCGCAGACCCCAAATCCTTCGCAACTTTCCGCTTCGACCGTGTTGAGTGTGTGTCCCCCCCCCCCCCCACCCGAGAAGCCACGACCCGTGGCCCCGTGGACGTGCTGCTCTCGAGGAAACCTCCCCGATCGGTCCGGATAGGAGCGCGTTTTATTATTATTTATTTTTTTTTACTTTTACCCGCGCCAGTAAATATATAAATACACACAGGACGCAGGCGACGTCCAGTACGCGGAAACGGAGTAAATTTAGCCCCCAGCCCCCGGTAAAGAGGGGACGTTGCTGGCTTTATGGAACTCAACACGTCCCGCGGTGGCGCGCGCGCGCGCTCCCGCGTTCTTTCCGCCTTGCCGGTCCGAGTCCACGTGAGCTGGCGGCGCGCTTCTCACGCCAGACTGTGTGTGTGTGTGTGTGTGTGTGTGTGTGTGTGTGTGCGTGTGTTTTTTCTCCCTCAGACCAAACTTCTCCCTTTGCGCGCCCCTTCTCACTCTGTCATGCCGGACTCCCTGACTGCTGACCAGGAAGAATGAAGAAAGTCTCGGACCAGTGTACGTACCCGCCATGCTTCTCACGCTCTTTAATCCCTCTAATGTGTGGACGGACCGTGTGTGGAGACGTCAAAAAACGATTTTTTTTTTTCTTAAATAAAGAACCGGAGACTCTGGTTGCGTTCCGGGTTACCTCACTGATCAGTAATTCCGTTCCTGTAATCCTCCTGAAGCGACACATGCTGCTGGTTGCAGAACAGTTGTCATCTTCTCTACTTTTGTAAGCTTGTTGCAGCGGACCTTTGCAGTGCTTTTCGGAACATGGTGTACAATCAGATCATTTTGCTGACAACGGGCCATTTAACATCTATATCTGGGATATATATATATCCCAGCGTTCATAGCGTTCATGCATATATATCTGGGATCATTTCATAGTTCTGCCCTGTGACGACATTCTAAATCATTTTGTATTTATGACTGGATAGGGGTTGTTCATAAATTCTAATAATAAGATACCAAGGTGACTTTGTTTTTTGGCACGCACGGCAGCCAAATGCTTTGTGAAGTTACTCGCCAGACCTGCCCAGGTTGGAGCAGGTGGAATTTTTGCCTGAAGTACAGTCACAGTTCATGGACATGAATGACAATATCGTTTTGGAGTTTTTAGTCCTTTTAGTCCTAGGACTAAATCTAAAATACTTTGTCACACAGTTATAATAAACTATTGTTGTTGGGTTTTTTTTTGCAAATGCTTTACTAATGAACAGAAGACGTCTGCATATCCTTAACTCTCGTCACGTGTCCTTCGTCACTTGGCTCAGGAGATTCTGTATCGCGCCCTTGCAGTGCTCTTTTGTATCGCGCCCTTGCAGTACTCTTTGTTGAACAGCCTCTCAACGCTGGTGCTGAATTTCTTCCATGACTGAGCGCGGACTGATTGGACCCTATATCCCCTTTGTTACCCTTTGAACCACTCCTCTTCTGACGTCCTCTGAATCCACTTGTATCATGTCGATAATGGATCACTTTTTAGAATTGTATTGTAATAAGCAAAACCATAGGGTGGTAGTAGCCTAGTGGGTAACACACTCGCCTATGAACCAAAAGACCCGGGTTCAAATCCCACTTACTACCACTGTGTCCCTGAGCAAGACACTTAACCCTAAGTTGCTCCAGGGAGACTGTCCCTGTAAATACTGATTGTAAGTCGCTCTGGATAAGGGCGTCTGATAAATGCCATAAATGTAAATGTAAATGTAAAACAGGATACGTCAGAGCTGGCCTGGTACTCTCATCTCACTCCTGTTAAAGGTCTATATAGCCATCATATTTGCATCTTACACCTGATGCTTATTGGAAGCTAGAAAGAATATCGATATATAGCAATATATCGTGATCTTTTACGTGTGATATTATATCGATACAGGTACATCAAATATCGATATTTTTGTACACAAATTTAGCCCACCGGGTGGTGCTGTTGAGCGTTTTCTTTAGTGACGTCAACAGAGATGAGAATCCGCGTGCAACTGCAACCTCCACTCCTGTAGATGGCGCTGTACAGCTGGGTACTCGGAGTTACTTGGCATTTCAGGTTGCAGCATCTTGTATTTCAACTCTGTTTTTACATTTTCAGTGAACTATCGCAGTATGTACAGTATCACAATATATCGCGATATAATTGTATGTGATAAATATCGTAAGATACGTATCGTAGCGAGATCCTTGAGAACACTATCGCAGTCATTTTGAACGTGTTTGTCATTGCAGGGTCTCGTTTTGGCATTGTTCTTGAAATTTGTTTAAAAGGATTGAAAGAGTCTGCACACACATTTTTACGAAGTCTCCCTACGGAAACAAGACAGGCTCATGTTGGTGGGGTGCAGGCATAGAGCTCTTGTTGTGACCTCCTTGCAATAAAGACAGCTATTGAGGGAAAGCATGTGACGAAATCACAAGCCAGAGAAGAATGGCAGAATTCAGGTAGGGGAAAAGTTTTGAATATTGCAAGGAAACATATCAAGTATTCAGAATACACATTGCATATTGTTACAGATTATATAATATAAAAAAAATTGTCCAAGTTAGTGAAAAAAAAAAAACAGAGTAAAGTTTATTTTAGTCAAACTGGTAAAACAGGAATTTCCAAAGCAACTTAACAAGACCTACACATGACACATGTCACAAACGTGCCTGTACATGAGTCGGATCGGGGTCGGAAGCAGTGCTTAAAAAAAAAAAAGCTAAACACTCAAAATTATAAAATGGCTCCTATTTAGCCACCAGCTTTTACATGCAGCATGATGTTATTTCAATGATGTGGCAAATAATATAGATTAATATATATAGAATAATATAGAATCTAGATTTTTTTTGGACCTTAGCAGCAGTACAATATTATGTTACAACATCAGGCAATCGCACTTTATGTACACTTACAAATAGATTAAATAATAAGTAAATAATAAAACAATGTCTTCTAAATGAATGAAGATATTGTCTGCTCTACAGACAATATTTGTCTTTTACAGTTTTTAAAGTTTAAAATAGTGCATTCTAATGAATATTATTGATTACCTGAGACATTATTTATCTTGATTTTGCAAAATTTTATACAGTTTTGGAATTAAAGCCTGAAAAGCTGAACCTGATGTGGAGAAATTTGCATGAAGACTGCTTTGTAACTTCAGTTATGTTGGGAATGGTGCTTCCTGTTTGAGTTTGCTAGAGTTGTGTGGAAGGACTCTCAGCCATAAGTGGTTAATCGCAGTTTTATGAGCGCCATGGAAACATTGTGGAAGTCACCATCAGCAATCCTAAGCATTTGTGCATGGAACTGGATTGTCACACCAGACTGTTGCACACACTGAACTTATATGGAGACGCTATAGTCTTTCAGGCTGCGGGGTGCACTCCGTGCACTCAATGCACTTATATGTGGAACTATATGTGGAACCTTGGGAGTAGCTGACATGTGTCCTATGCTGCTGCTGTACTCACAAGCATGCAAGATGAATGGCTTCCAGAATTAGCCCTCAATGTTCAATCATGCCAGTGCATATTTCCTAACTAGTGGGTCAGCATAAACTTCATAAACTTACAGTCGAGCAGAAAGTGAACAAAAGCAAAATTGTGAAATCACTCTGCATTTTTTCTTGCTTTGACTTTGACCTTTTTTTGTTTGACTTTGTCTTCATACACATGGTAGCTGTGAACTGTGCAATGCCCTCTATGTTATCTTGTTGCCATGGTTTAATTCAGCTGTATCATCTTGCCATCTGTTTAGTTTACCATATTTTGCAGATAAGATGTATTAAACTCCTACTTGAACATAAACTAGAGTCAGATTTAGAGTTTTGCCACAGTTTACACAATGGCAGAACAAACACTGAAACCAACTATAAAAACTACTCCTTCTTCCAGGCAGCTTTACATTTCCACTGAAAAAACAGCCTAAGGCTTTCTCACACGTGATCTTGGCCCTGGGGATTTTTTCAGGGTTTCACTCCGTCCCTTTGCTCAAGTCCTCTAGCATGGGAGGGAGTGTGGGAGGCCTTTGTTCTGCATTTACATCTGCTTTGTGTTCCAGCTGCTGGTCACTGGCGTAGCAGTATGTCTCATTTTCATATAGAACAGTGTGTACCAGCTCCACTCTCTCCACAGCCTTCACAATGCACACTTTGTGCCGGTAAAGCGGGAAATTCCCACGTTGCCTCTCGAAGGACATCTTCTCTGCTCTTTGCCTTGTGTGCAGATTTGTGAAACTGCAGCAGAATGGATATATTTTAGGTTGGCATGGAGTCTGGGGGCCTTGCAAGATAAATCAGTTCCTTGTCCTATCAGGCATGTGCCTGCACGTTCCTCCTGGATTTGTATAGATTCTGTACATCCGGGTTACTGCAGAACTGCAAAAATTTCTTCACGGTGCACTGGATTTTTTTTTCTTCCAAACATAAAGGTAGGGTTATGGTTAGGGAAGAAAGGCACATTTGAGATCTGACAAGGGATTGGTTATATCAGCGTCTAGTGTGCGCAACAGCCCGGACTACATGATCTATAATGGCTGAAGAAGGCTTTCACATTTACATTTATGGTGTGTCTGAAATCTTTTATTTGAGAGAGGTGGAATGAAGTGTGCAGAGGCCTGGAGAAACTTGGTGGTAACGCAACGTCTTTTCTTCCCCTGTGCTGGCTCTGCAGTGTTTCCTGTGTGGTGGGGCAGCCGAGGGGACCAGAGCTGGGGCTGGAGCTGGGGCTGCTGTTTAAAATGGGAGGCGAGTGAAGGGGGCCAGCCCCCCGGCTGCAACTGTCCCGTCTGGTGTGTGCTGTGCCGGGGAGGCAGACAGCAACTCTGGGAGGCCTGCCAGAAAGGGAGGAGGACATTCCGGCTGCCCACAGACATGCTGAGCCTCAAGCTTCCGCAGCTATTCGACATCCACCAAGTGCCCAAGGTGAGGGGGCAGCACACCCTGCTGGGAAACTGCAGTCTTTTGCTGGAATTACAACATAAATTCACATGCATGGTGTTGAACGTGTGGAATCACTTTCATGCATGATCCCCTCCCCCCTCAAACTAAACAAATGTAGGACAGACTGTTAAACTTTAATTTTTTTTTTTAAACTAGCAGGATTAAGGGATTATGGGATATTGTGTATTTGGAGTTTTACCTCCTATTAAGATGTTATTACTGAAAACAAACAAAACAATTATTACAACATTGTTGCTTGCTCAGCTGCAGTGACCTTAAGGTTCTCCTGAACTGCAGTAACCTGGTCAAGGGTCCACACCACTAAAAATCGTTTAAATGGTCACATCTGCATCATTTTACTCACATTATGGTACAGATACAAAGTAATTCAAAATTTCAGGCGACTCTAAATTGTCCATCGATATGAGTGTGTGAGTGGATAGTGTGTGTGTGTCTCGCGGGAAAACGCGGTTAGGGAAACGAGTGAGTATTATGAACTGAAAAGTAAAGAGTACATTTTTATTGAAGAAGGTAAAAGAAATAAACCGAATTAGAACACTTAGGTCTCTTTCTAGAACTAAAGAACAGGTGCCGAAATCAGGTGGTGTTAGTCGCCAAGGCAACTCGAGTCACTAGAATGCACAGCCTTTCATAATAATATTCCACTGCTCCACATATACCTTGCAGGTGTTTCAGGAAGATGGCATTATCTCTGGCTATCGTCACCCCCGAAGCTCCGCCTTGGACTGCATCCTCAGCAGCTTCCAGATGACCAATGAAACGCTGAACATTTGGACCCATTTCCTGCCTACCTGGTGAGGAAGCACCGCTGATTACAGCAATGGCATCTGCTATAGCAGAAATTGATCCTGAAAGTCCTTGTTTTCTGTTATCGTCCTAATCTTTTATAGTGATTCATTAACATTAGGTTTCAGCCTTAGAATAAAAAATATATATTTCTAAACACATCAAATCTCTTCGTGGTTATACACATTCTTTTAGGAGTCTATTTTGAGTGGGGCTGCTGTTTCATGATGGCAGGTACTTCTTGTGGAGGTTCTGCAGCCTCTGCACTACTCAGAACTTCCTGACGGACAGTTACACATGGCCTCTTCTGGTCTACATGCTGCTCATCTGCCTGTACCCCTTCACCTCCAGCTGTGCCCACACCTTTAGCACCATGTCAGCTGAGGCGCGCCACATCTGCTACTTCTTTGACTACGGAGCCCTCAGCCTCTACAGTCTGGGTATGAACATACAGTGTTCTAAATTAATGGGAGCATTCAATTAATGGTTCTGAAGAGGATCTCTAAAGCTGCACGTTTACTCACTCACCATTCACTACATCCAAAATATATAATGATAAAATATTTCCTAGACACAGAGGACAGATTTTGTTAGCGTGTTCATTTGTGCAATACAATAAAACACAATACATACATGAGAAAGGTGTCGGTGGTACACTCACAGATTGGCCTAGCAGGTAAGGAAACAGACCCGTAATCCCAAGCCACCAAGGTGACACTGAGGCCCCCCACACACTGCTCTTTCATAGCTGTCCACTGCTTACTAAGGTGATTGGTTAATTGCAGAGGACCCATTTGATTATGTCACTGTGTGCTGTGCTGCAGTGTATGACAACCACTTCACTTTCTTTTTCTTTTCTTTAGATTGTGACTTCACTATGAGTCTTCAACTTCACAGCTTTTTATGAACACTGATATTTACATGGATACAAATGCAAATGTGGTATTCTTGCAACACATCTGTTGCAAATGTAGTGCAAGGCTTTACATTTTAAGCACACAAAACATGTAAGCCTGTCTGTTTCAAGAAATGCTACATCCCTAACAAGAAGGCTTTGGCCTTATCCGACATTCTATTTGCTGTGGAGTAGGGCTTCTAGATTATGGGGGAGGAAGAATCATAATTGTGATTATTGTGGTCAATATTAAAATCATGATTATGTAAAATAATTACACACTGACCTTGGAAACACTGACTAAACATGACTGCTGATCCTCACCCCCTTCTACCATGTTTACTTGTGCTGACTTTTTAAAAATGCCACCACCACAATTTTAGGTGCAGAACCTAATGTGTTAAAATAATGTTAATTATAATCAATTCTAATTATAAACAATTACATTGTTTTGTGATTGGAGATTGAAAATCTATATTCAATTAAATAAAAAAAGGGTTAAACTCCAGCATAGAAAGATATGTAATGCTATGATTACTGGTACTGCACAAATTTGAAACAGGACTTGCCCTTATGTAATGTTACAGATACTGGAGATTGGTGTTAATATGTAGGCTGGTCTTCATTATGTGTTGCCAAGCCCTGTCTGAGACCCACCATGCTGCCTGAGTGTGTTGGAAGCCTCTAACATACCTGTAGTCCCTGAACAACATCAGAAGCCAGCAAATTCCATTCCTCTGTAACCATATGCTCATGAACAAATACACAGAATTAATCACATACATGATCATTCAAACCAAATACTATAGTCAGGTGATATACATTCAAAAGCTTCAATCTATATAACATATATGTTTAGTTAAAGATTTACAACATGCTGTAAAATGCAAGGTATTCCATTGGGAAGTGGGTATAAAATATGGAAATAAGCCTGACCAGCCCGGATGCATAAGTGTCAGGGAAAAACTGCTGGCAGTGCTGCTGAATTAGGAGATGCTGTAGGAACACTGAGGCCTTTGTACTGTAAGATCTTCAAAGGAGAGGAAGCAAGTGCTTCTGGGTAAATAGGAAGCCGGGAAAGTGTGCAAGTTAAAGAAGAAAGCACAAGGGTTTTCAGTACGGTTTAGAATTCATTCACAGCTTGGACAGAAGATGACAGTATGCTTCATTTGATGAGATATTTGGTTATGGAAACTGAAAATAAAAATTGATGCACAATGACAACCGTTGTGCCCATACCAAAGAAGTCAAAAGAAGTCCCATTGCACTTATAGCCATTATGATGCAGTGCTTTGAGAATGAGAATGAGAATGAAACATATGAAGAACCTCTCTTGGTGAGAACTGCTCCTCTCCGGCTCAAGTGTCAAGAAAGCCCAGCAGCATCTTTACAGGAAAACCCACCACTCACCACCACCACCACCCATCCTCACCACCTTCTATAGAGGGACCATTGAGAACATTCTGACCAGCTTCATCACTGTAGTTTGGGAACTGCACTGTATCGGACAACAACACCCTACAGTGGATAGTGAGGACAGTTGAGAAGATCATTGGGGTCTCTCATCCCTCCATAATGAACATTTACAACACACGATGCATCTGGAAAGCCACCAGCATTGTGAATGACTCTACACACCCCTCACATGCACTTTTCACCCTCCTACCATCCGGAAATATAGCCCATAATCTAATACAGTATGTCTCAATGGCTTTGACAGGCCCTACAGTTGACACCACCCCACACTTGACCCTTTTTGCAAACAAGATAAAACTCCACAAAAAAAACTAGGAGAGAGAAAAAAAAGAAAGGAAGATCCTTGGGAAGGTGTGATACAGAGAGGGACCCCCTTCCAAGGTAGAGAGAGCCTGCTATTGGTGTCAGTCCAAGGTTGGAAATAATTTGTCCATTTGAAGATTTGCAACTGGTCCATTTGAAGATCCCTGAAGCTTTAGCCTTTACGGTACCGAAGCAATCGAGAACTCAATGCCAAACTGAACAACAGCTTCTCTCCACAGGCCATCATACACCTGAACACTGAGGGAATGGACTGATATATATACACACACCACACACACACTACCTCTTCTATGTTTATGTTGCACATTTTGCACAGCAGGATCTTTGCACAATTTTTTTACATGGGACATAGACATAGCATTACATTATACCCCTTTCCTTACCTTACTTTTACTTATCTTACATTACACTCATTTTGTTTGTCTTAAATGTTAGTCTTGCGCTGTCTATGTCCCATGTCTGTACCCTTGGGGCAGTGGTGGCCTAGCGATTAAGGAAGCGGCCCTGTAATCAGAAGGTTGCTGGTTCGAATCCCTATCCGCCACGGTGCCACTGAGGTGCCACTGAGCAAAGCACCGTCCCCACACACTGTCATGGCTGCCCACTTCCCACTCAGGGTGATGGGTTAAATGCAGAGGACAAATTTCACTGTGCACCGTGTGCTGTGCTGCTGTGTATACATGTGAAAATCACTTCACTTCACACGTGCACTTTATGTAGCCTGCTTGGACTATGTTGCAAATGTACATGCCTGTAACTGTCTTAATGCTATATGTAGCACCGGGTTCCGGAGAAAAGTAGTTTCATTTCACTATGTGCTGTCTAACCGGTATGTAACTGAAATGACAATAAATCTCACTTGACTTGACTTGAATTGATTTAATTAGCAGCTAATTTATGCTAGTTGTAGTTTTGTTTCTATTTGACACTCAAATCATGCAGAGAATAACATGACAATTTAAGCTTTCATTAACACATATACATATACTTGTCCACTGTATGAGGTTACTTGCTGATTAACATAGTTGGCAATCTATATGACTGTACAGATTATGTTCAAGATTCAGAATTAAGAATGAATTTTTACATTCTCTTGAACTGTCACTTTACTTAAATATACATAAATGTTTGTTCTTTTTTTTTTTGCTTAGGTTGTGCCATAAGCTACGGATCCTATGTGATGCCTGACTGTTGGATTAATGGCTGGCTGCACCTGTATTTTGTCCCAATGGCAATTGGCAACACCTTGTTCTGCACTGGCATGTCCTGCTATTCCAGGTAAGGACCTCGTGAAAAAATAATGAGAGCCTCTTACTTGAATCCATGTTTGGAAAAATGAGTCATTGTTCAGTTCAATTAGTTCAAAGAACGGCATTAAATTCCTTTTCATTTGTTACAAGTTTAACAACGTCAACTGGTAAATTATAAGGAATGCATATAAAAAGAAGTCTAATATTGCTGCATTCTACAAAAATGTGGCTCTATTATTATCCATTAATTAATCATTTGGTGTCAGTTTCTGAACAATTCTGCCCTCTAAACATGATGTAAGGACGTTTTGTAATCACTAATCAGGCCTTAGTAATACTGGCCAACAATTACATAAAACAAATCCTACTAATCTAGATTTCCTCGCAATTTTATTGTATTCAGGATAAAGAATAATCTACAACTTAACCTGTCTGATCTACTTGCCTTCTTTTGTAGGTTTGTGGAGTTGCAGTTCCCAGGCAAAAGCAAAGTTTTACGTACAACAGCATTTGTTGTTCCATTTATCTTCGACACCCTGCCACTTTTCTACAGAGTAAGTGGAATAGTGTAAACATGAATTTATCTCTGTAATATGATCAGGCTCTCTCAGCCACATTGACTGGGGATGAGAGCTGATTTTCACATTATAGTTTATGGGGGGCTCCAATATATGGAGGGCTTTAACAGCACTTGGGGAGTGTTTTTCTAACATCATATAAGAATGATGTCTTCAGGATAGACAGAAACGAAACAGATAGAGACAAAAAAGGACTGACAGATGCTTTTTGTTTGAGTGTTATTGACACCCATTCTGACACAAACTTTAATAATGTGTTGCACAAGCTCAAGTATGTTGCCTTCCTCCTCTGTTTTCTTCCATTTTCTCCCTTCATTAGCTCCACTGTCAGCTTTTTAATTCAAGAAATGAGATTGTCAAACACTCCCCACTTGCTATATCCAACTTAGCACCCTTGAAAATATACTGTACTGATGATGCATGCTGCTGAATGAGCAGGATGGATGGATGGGGTTGGGATTTAAGGTTGGTTGACATGTACATCAGGAGAAGAGTTTTGTGGATTTTTGTATGCTTTATACTGTGTTTTTGCAGGTACTTGTGAGCTGTTGGGGCAGCTGTGGCCTAAGTGAGGCCTTGTCCAACCACTGCTACCACCTTATGTTCGCCTTCCTCACCTGCTTCTTATTTGCATCGCACCTTCCAGAAAGACTGGCTCCGGGGCGCTTTGACTATATTGGTATGTGTGCTGATCTTTTATCTCACCTCGATAATCTGAGTTATCCAAAAATAAATACAATATCGCTCACAAACAATTACAGAATTGTGTACTAATTTATCAATATTACGTGTTTCTTTTTGTGTTGTTTCATTTCATTCACTTCCTTTTCCAGGACACAGCCATCAACTGTTCCACATCTGTGCTGTGGTGGGCACCCACTTTCAGATGGAAGGGGTGCTTTCAGACATGTCGTCCCGTAGGCCGTGGTTAAACTCCAACACAGCCATACCTTCTTTTCTGGAAACGGTGGGAGCCCTTGTTTTCGGTGTCCTTCTCAACCTGGCCGTCATTGGCCTCTTCGCCGCCAGCCTGCCATGGAAGCCACAGTGCAGCACTTCGAGTTCCAGCTCCAGCCATTCTCAGCAGTCCACTGATGAAGGCAAGGAAGATTAAGGACTAGCTGACCCATCACACAGCCTTTTTCAACCACAGAGTGCCAACATCAAGAAGCAGCAGCCATATGCTTCCCAGAGCAATTATTCGCTTTTTAAAATCCTACAAGTCAACTTATAATCTAACAACATTTATATGAAGATATTAGAAAAATGTTATTAAAATAACAAACTAGTGTATAAAGCTGAAAACCCAGAGATAAAGCCTTTAACCTGGTGGTGTTTGTGTATCCAAAAAGGCTCTGGGCTGTATGAAGCACTTTCCTACACTGAAGTGCCTTTCAGAGATAGTGGGTTTTATTTCCTTAGAAAGGAAAATAGTGTATAGCTCATTGCAGTATGAAAAACTGGAACATGTAAATATCTGTAGTCTTGCATTTGGCCAAGCAACTGCTCTTTTGCCCGGCTCAATGAGGTACTTGGTGGAAAGAGTTGGTGAAGTAGCTTGATTTACCTCTTTATTAGGTTGCAAACATGTCAAATATTAACATACATTCTTATTATGTATGGAGCCAGATCAAACCACTAAATATTCTTGAATTTTATACTTCGAGATATTTCACTGAATGGTTTTTGTAATTCAAGAGCACAGGCAGGCAGTGAAAAGTTGCATCTTGCTAAAGGATGTTTTAGTTACAAGATATTGCATTTTATCATATTTAGATGTGTGTGTGAGAGAGAGAGATCTTGCATTTCAAATATCTCCAAATTGGGATGCCCAGTTATAAACTGGGGTTGTAGATTAAATCAAACAAAACTTTGATTCCTGTAGTATTCTGCTATGATAGAATGCTGCAATTTTACCCTTTTGTTTTGACCCTTGTTTGTGAAAAATGAGTCTTGACAAAACTAAATGTAGACTTCAGGTGTTTAATATTTCCTGTAAGCCTTGAATAAGCCTTGTAAGCCACCGTGCGGTTGGTCTGTGCAACTCTGTGAATCCTACCTACAGTACCGAAATCTCTCCAGGATCCTTGCAGGTTTATTGCACACAATACTAGTTACCAATTATCCATAAAAAAAAGAACTTTAACTGTAATAACATACGCATATGTTGTTGGTTGATTTAAAGGTGCAGGTTGTGTTTTCTAAAAATTTGTAATACTGCACCTCTTAATTATATTTTTAAGCATTTATGTAGGTTATAATTAATGACAAACTGACACAGAATTCTGAATTTCTTTTCTTTGTTTTATGAAGTGAATTGTGATTAACATGTTTTGTACTATTCTATCTGGTCCCTTCTACGAAACACTTTTACAGTATTCATTTTACTCTAGCAGAACAACAACACATATTCTACTTTAAATTAAATTTTTAGTGCAGATGGTTCAAAGGATTGTTTGTGGGACAGAAACGAAGCTGTTGTCCTGAAAAGGAGTTGAGGGATCAGTAAGTGATGATAGGGTCTGGAGATTAGTAGTTTTTATTTGTGTGTGTTTGTGCAAATTTGTCCTGTACGTGGCTTCTAGCTGTAGTCTGACAGAGATTCTCTCTTTCTGGCACTCTGCTCATTCGAAATAGCTGCACTTTTTCAGGGCTTTATTCAGTCACACTGTTGTTCTGCTGGTGAGCTCTAATGGCCATGAGCTGCACAACAACCTGGTTGAATTAGGCTCTCAGGCCAGGACGCTGTTAGATCTCGACGGAAGGCTGTGGAGTGGGATTTTGGATGGGATGTTCCTAGTTTGGGCCAAAAGAATGTTTTTTATGATTCTACTCAAAAAAGCCTACCTCAACCAAATGGTCCTCCAATTGAGGTCCTTAAATCCAAAAGCAATGAGCTTGTTTCAAAGTTTTCTTTGAAAATTCCATGTGACCGATATTTTTTTATGTGGCCTACAGAACATATGACCAACAAATTTTGGAAATGTTGATGGTCTAGTGTATTCTCAGGTCTCAGGCAAAGGTTGTGAGAACTTTTTGATGAATAAATGTATCATTTATTGATTTCTTTAAACTTCATACCTTTTTAAAAAAATGAATCTGAGAAAAGGCTTTGATGTTATAGAAAGGATATTTGGTCAGATAGCCTTTAAGGAATATTCCAAAGGATTTTATTTTTTGGTAGTAACAGCAACTGTAATCCAGATTCTGTGAAAACTGGTGTTGGTCAAATTAGCAAAATTATTCATGTTTACATCCTAAAACTGTGTACTGCCATTTTTACAATGTAATGATGTCATTTGAAATAAAAACAACTAACCCGTTTTGTTTATTTCATGCCAGTATGTGCATAATGAAGCACTTCTACTTACTGCCATTATTTTATCCGGTTTTGAGTGCTGAACACTTCCCAAGTTAAAGTGTTTAGTATTGAACTATTACCCTTATTACTATTAACTTTCATTAATCCAGTAAAAATTTAGCATTAGTGTAACAAATTTCATGTAATGAAACCTGTAGCTCACTGAAAATATAATGGATGTGCCATATTTTACACAAAACATCAGCCCATCAGTTGAGAGAAAAAAAACATTAGAGCTGTACATGCATGGAATACTTAATAATGCTGACGTCAAATATTTACTAAAAAATTAATACTAAAAGTGTGTATCAATAAATACACACACACACAAATACATACAGCAATATATATATATATATGTATGTGTGTGTGTGTATATATATATATATATATTGCTGTATGTATTTATTGATTTCATTTCTGTAATCAGCCTCTTACAGTAAGTAGCTTAGAGAAATATCAAACAGTCTCTGGGGAGCTGGTGTAGCATGTGATCAATAGAGGGCATGATTGCACAAATAATGCTTATTTGCTGCAGTGTTCAGGACCAAGCATCCATTTTAGAGCAAAGCTCTGTTCATTTTCTTTATTTGCATGTCAGAAATGCGTGGAAAAAAACTCACATTTGAATATCAAATAGCTATTAACACGTAACTGGTCTGTGACCAGTGCAACAATTATGTACATCCAATTTGCCTCCCAATTGTATGAATGCATTATTATTATTCACAATAAGTAACAAATACAAAAGGTAAGTTATAATTTCCTACATCTACATTCATTTCTGTATATTTTGGACCATAATGCAAGGTAATAACAGAAAAGCAAACTTTGAAAAGTTTGTGGTGATCTGTAACTGCCTCGAATGAAACTCAATAAAAGTCGTGGGCCAGACTGTGTGCCCCGAGAGACCTCAGCTCAAGTAGTGTGGGGAAAAGCTTTGTGCCAGTGATAGCATTACTCAGGATCCATTATATGAATCCCAGGGGCCTTCGCACAGAGAGTGGGGGCAAAATAATTGTGAGGAGGAGAGCATGTTGGGCTTGCGTATCTGATGTGTTTTTGTGTACAGATCTTTCCCCTGCTAGTCATACAGAATGAGATAATACTGGGTTGCATTATAACACAGTGGGGAGATGGTCCAGGAAGTTCTTCTCCCTTTTTAAGTTTCATGAATTTAAAGAAGCTGAATTCCATAAAAATGTGGAATCATGATTAACAGTTTTGCATATTACATTTAAGGTCAACTTGAACACTGCCTGTAAAATTCGCCAAAGTACCTGTGATTTATTTATTTTTTTGGCCAGGGGTTTCTTGTAAAAGTGTCAAATAGTTTGAATTGTTGTTTGGTCAAACATTAAAAAGACCAGATTTTACCCTTACCTCCATCTGTTACATTCTTCTGGGATCTCTTGTCATGTCTCCCCATCTGTTAGTCCTCAAAACTTTGCCTTATCACTCATGGCCATCTTGGGGGCGTGGTAGTAGCGTAGTGGGTAACACACTCGCCTATGAACCAGGAGACCCAGGTTCAAATCCAACTTACAACCATTGTGTCCCTGAGCAAGACACTTAACCCTTAGTTGCTCCAGGGGGGGACTGTCCCTGTAACCACTGATTGTAAGTCACTCTGGATAAGGGCGTCTGATAAATGCTGCAAATGTAAATGTCTTACTCCCTATTACCAGTTTTATGAAAGGTGCATTTGAAACACAGACTTGCACTTGCAGCAACTTCACTGATTTGATCAGGGACCCGAAAAAAAACACAAGTATGATGTCCTGTCACCCCCCATCTCTACTAGTGTTACATGTGTCATTTTTAGTTTCTGCTGAAGTGAGTGTGATCAGCACAGGGTAAAATCTATACAGAATATTTTTTAGATAATTGATTAGCTTCATTTCAAAGCTAACTCAAAACTACTTTTAACCAAATGTCCATTGACCTTGATGTGTTTATAATAACTGAACATCAAACTACCAATTTTGGTTCCATATTTTACATACAGTATTTTTACAGAAATGCCGCAAGCATCTGAAAGGGAGATGGCAAAAATAGATCTAATACCATTTACTAAGTTATGAAAATGGACATCTTTGGCATGACTGTACACACTAACACTGTAACAAGATGTTCCTAACATGCACAGAAGCTACAACAGAAACAGTTCAACATTTATTCAGATGTTGGCATCTATTTTACAGTAATTACAAACTGATTACTAGAGGTGGACATTTCAGGGACAAAATATATGACTTAACATCAAGATTCTACTTCAGAAGTGAGCCCAACGATAAATCCAAAATTCAGCTGCTAAGGTGAATATTGGGATCAAAATCTTGTTTTTGTGAATTAGAAATGCCCACCTCTTTTATAACAAGCTATTATATTTGAGAAGAGTATTAAAAACATGGATTCCAACATCCAGTAAATACTGTTTTCCAACAAAGCACTATGACAAGCAATATAAAAGTATATTTTGTGAAGTAATGTTTACAAACGTTCATGTTGACCGTTGGCTCGTGACATATTCAATTTCATCAGTTCATTTTTATAAAACGCTCCTAATACTGGTGCCTGACAAGGGCAGCATCAGTGCAAGACAAGTTCCCTTTCAGAGAGTGTCCTGCTGTAATGGAGAGAGATGGCTGTTCTCAAACAGTGCTTACAGTATGGGGCCAAGGACACTAAGAATGCAAGCTATAGTACCATTCAGGAACCTCACAATTCTAGAAAGTGGCTTGAAATTATTTCTTCACTGAATTATTTTTGAAGAAGGAAAAAAAGACTGTAACAATACTCGTTTTTTTAAAGAGTCAGAAAAAGAAACAAAATATGATTCTCCACAGATCATCCAGTACTACAATACTCTCTGGTTCATCAGAAAGGCCTGCAAATTGTTTGTCACCAATCCATGAGATATTCATTGTTCAGCACAAAACAAACGGTTCAGTCCGTGAAGAGGATGGAGGCCACAATGGAAGGACAATGAGCCTCTTCAATGGAAAACAGGAGACATCTCCAAGACATGCAATTATTTCACAGCCACGCGTAGATAACTATAATATATGGTCATTCAAATTCTCTTGACAAACACAGCAAATGAAAATGTCTGAACTGCAGTCAACTTGGCACAATATGTAAAATGCTCAACTCAATTGTTCTGCTTAACCCAACATAAAATGCAATTTTGAAAATAACAATAACTTTCTTTTAGTTGTAAGGACACATTCATAGTCAATAATAATACATCAATTGATTAAAATAATACTGTCACACATTAAATACATTGTTTAAAATAAATTATTAACTTATTGACTCTTTAATAAGTGAAACTCAGGATATTCCATTGCTCTGTTTCTGTTTGTGGTCATGCATGCTTTTCCTCTGCATACCCATCCCTACTTTTAACAGTGGAAAGCTTGCTGTGCTCTCAAGGGGATCTTGAACTTCTACCAGCAGATAATATGAGCCGAGACTAGCAAAGACAACTTCTTCCACCAAGCTTCCTTAGTGCTAGTTATGGCAAATAAATACAGTTCATATATCTATATTTCCTGGAAAGACCCATTCCCACAAGAATTCCCTTCTTCCAGTTTTCAGTGGGCTTTTACTCTAGAATGTCCAGGTAGACTGGAGGGTTCTTGACTAGGGCGACCAGACGGTTGTAGATGTCCTTGATGACGAGCCTCTGCTGTGGTTCCCTTTGCCAGCAGCCCTGCATGAGAAGATGTACCTCTTTGGGGCAGGTGCGGGGTCTCTCCAGCTCCCGGCCCTGTGTTATGCACTCTATAGCCTGCGGGGAACAACAGAGGAACCAGCCATTACTCTATTTACAACAATGGAATTACTCAAGGCCTACCGAAGACTCCTGCAACATATTTTAATATAGATCTAATTGGGCAGGCTATACACAATTAAACCATTGTCCATTTTAAATAAATCACATTATTCAACATTGTAAATAATGACTTCTTTGCCAATCAATCACTGTCAATCACTTTTTTTGGAAGCTACTTTCAAGTCAGCCTTTAAGGAGGCGGTGACCTTAAGGCACTGTTTAATTCAATTATATTAAGAGGTTCTTAGCAGATGAATTATTTAAAAATGGGCTTTCAATCACAGCAATAAATTAACAAAAGATTCATATTGACCCCTATCCAAATGTCTGGGACCCCGTTTCAAGCACAGATGGAGTGTCATAGACAATCTATGTGCACCCCCATAATTAGACCCCTCAATAATTGGGCATGTCCATCATAAACCAGCAAGGATTAGGTTAACAAGGTTTAACAACGTTGGCCCAGGGTGAAGAAGAGGCCAAATCAGATTAGGATTGAGTGAATGGGAAAAATGATCTACCCCCAACTTGAAAGAAGAGAGGCCTGTTTCCTATAATCGTGCAGTTGTGGTCACACTGAAGTCAACTTCTTAGGGCTTCATCTAAAAGCCCAAGTTCACTCATGCCTGTATTGATCCTACTGCACAGTGTTTGGAATCACTTGTAAATATTTTTATATTCTTTACTCAAAACTGCTATACAATGATGCAATATAGAGATAATCTCAACACTTCACAGATGTTCACAGCTGCCAGTACCTCGCTGTTGGAGAGTTGATACCATGGCTGTTTGCCGTATGTAAAGATTTCCCAGAGCACTACACCAAAGCTCCAGATGTCGCTCTCTGTAGTAAACTTCCTGTACATGATGCTTTCTGGAGGCATCCACCGGATCGGCAGCATAGTTCGGCCACCAACCTATCAGAGGGAGTGGAAGGGAGGTGTTGAAGCAATAACATGGGCAACGACTGCCATTGTTGGCCCACTTCTGTAATGTTTCAAATACCTCTGAAACATAAAATTGATTTCCCCTAACAACAGAATCATGAGGATTACCATCTCACCGAGTGTCATGCCTCAAGTCTTTTAAATATAAGTTCCCATTACCATGTACAAATGGGACTAGTGATACGGCTGGCTTTCACTGTATTCAACCTCTTTTGCTATTAACTCATGAAATGTTGACTTGCGTGCATCCAATTCAAATGATTTTTGTCTACCTTCATCAGCAATTTTTAAAACAATATAAATTATATAGCCAAAATGCAATTCCCGTTCTAGGAGCTTACCCTGTAGTAGTCTGTGCTGTAGATGTCGCGTGACATCCCAAAGTCTCCTATCTTCACCACTAGACCTTCTCCTACTAAACAGTTCCTTGTCGCCAAATCTCTGTGGACGAAATGTAATGAAGCCAGGTAGACCATGCCAGAGGCAATCTGGGCTGCGATATGGAGCATCTGGGGCAGAGTTAGTTGACCCATAGGGGGTATCTTGACCTCGTCAAGAATCCTTGCATCTGGACCATGAGCCCTGAGAGACAGAAAGAAGGCAAAAAAGGTCACACCACTGACCTCCACACACCCCACTTCACAGTCATCTACGAGGGCCACACACCAGCCTTTTTGCTGAGAAAGTCTATTGTTTGTTTTGCTGGCCATTTCCAGCAGTCTAATGATGGGTTAGCATGCAACTTCATAATTAGAATATTATTCAATAGCAGTAACTTAATTGTTAGCTATGAATGCTCTGCTCCAACCATCCACTGTACATTGTAAGGTTACCATTGTTACCTCAATCACGTTTCTGTGCATCTTGGTTGACATGTGTCCATTCATCATAATATTACGCCTCTACTTTGTCACTTGCCTGCCCCTCCATTATTTCCCAGGAAGTCCAATATGTTATCACTATTAGTTTAGAGGGCAGGTGGTAGGGCAGAGACAGCTGCTGCTGTGACTGGAGTCACAACCACACTGACTACTGGAAATGTGATTTTCACCTCCCCATCAACATGCACTGTCCCTACTTCCAATCTGGCCTCCTCAACACCTGGCACACAGACTCCATCTGAGATTGATATGCCTCAGACTTCAATATCGGCAGAGCATATGGCCAGTCTAAGAAACCCCTCAGAGCCCTGTCTTCTTTATTTGTGAACTTTATAAGCACTGTAGACTTCTGCATATTATCGCCTTTTCCAGTATTGCGTGGCAAGATGGTTTTCAAGTTGCTTGAATCCAGTGACTGCGGGCAGAATGAGTGAGTGCATTTGAAAATTGGAATCACTTTTTTTAACAGAAGTTACGCTTATTGCATTTCTGATGCATCTAAGGCATATGGACAAAACATAACACTCCTGAAAACCTTCTGCACTTTCTGTTTGAAAACTGATTTAATACTTCTGTCCATGACATCCACACATTTTAGGCCTTTATATGGTGGTTTCCTTTTCATGGTAAATGGTGAAGAAATATTATGTGTAAGAACTTTTTGTTTTGTGTCTGTCCAATAGATATTTGGTACATAAGTAAGTGGCCCCATAATCAGAAGTTTGACGGTTTGAATCCCGATCCCCACACACTTCTCCCTGGGGCGCCTCTCATGGCTGTCCACTGCTTACCAAGGGTAATGGTTAAAAGCAGAGGACACATTTTGTTGTGTGCACCGTGTGCTGTTTTTCACTTCATTTACTTCATTCACACATGGCTTTTAGAAGTTACCTGAGGAAGCGGTTCAGGTCCCCGTGTCGCATGTACTCAAAGACCATGGCTAGCGGTTCACCATCAGTGCAGACCCCATAGAACCGTACAATGTGCTCATGCTGCAGGACAGTCAGTAGCTCTGCTTCCCGCTGGAAGTCCTGCCTGGTGGACTCGTTTGCATCTTTCAGAGTCTGAGCAAATGAGCAATGAACAATGTTTGCAGTTAAGAGTTAGCATTACAGTACAGTAGAGGGACTGCAATCCCCAGACATGAGCAGCCCTTGCAATGTCATTGTACAGCTGCACAGACCTACAACATGATATTAATGAGTATTAACCAGATTCCTGAGGTGGATACATGCATCTTCAACATAAGAATTAATTATTTGAATTGCACACAAGAAAGAAAGGAGGTGCTTACCTTGATGGCTACCAGCATTTTGTCACTGTCAGGACTTAGGTTGGCACATTCAGCCAGATAGACTTTGCCAAAAGCTCCTTCTCCAAGTTCCCATTTCAGCACAATGTCCTGTCGTTTTATGTGCTGAACACCTGCAAATATGCATTTTAGGATGACATAATGACTTATAATAACAGAGCAGCAAACATACTGAGCAAGATGTGACAGACAGATGTGCACACAGTAATACACATTTTTAATAAAGTAAATATGGAAGACCTACACATGTCTTTGTCTTTGATGATGCCGAAGAAATATTGAGGGTTTTCTACAAAGCTTGACAGGCCAGAATCTAGTGGCCCCTCATCTGATGAAGGGGGACTAGCTCCAAAGTTCATGAAGCGGAGGGACACGGCAAGGTCATCCTCTGTCCCCAAAACTGATGAACCTGTAACAGAACATGTCGTTCTCAGCAAAACATGAACTTTCAGAGCAAATGAAAATATATAAATACACATGTGCTCATGTGCTCATTCGAACATTTTGTACAACTCTGATATAACTTTCCCAAACAGAACTTGACATTGTACCACTTGCAGTAATCATGACCATTGTCAATGGGCATTCAGGTCTTTACAAGAAATGACAGGGAGCGTATTTGAAGTCTATTACTTGGGTTGTTTCTGACAGTAATAAAGGCAATTAGAAAAAAAAATATTCCAGCCCAAATCATAAAGACCTTCTAGGCAATAACCACAGAGTCCCTGGGCCTAGCAGAATGGATCAACAGTGGGAATAGCAAGCGGGAGGCAAGAGAGGCAATCAGGCCCACTTAGGCACTTTTAGAGGAGCCCAAGTGGACCTGAAAAGCCAGGATCCATCAGTCTTCTTTAATAGCCCTTTCGCCGGCTGTGGCTCCTGATGCTATTTACTTTGCATGCTGTAATTAAGACCTGGCAGCACTCTGCCTAGCTGACAGTCTGCAAAGTTACAGCTTAGTGGAAATCATATGTTGCAAGCTTCTGTACATTACTTAAAAAAAAGAGAACACAATGTCCGCTGTTGAGCCACTTTAGACACTAAAGCATGATAAGGAGGAAGCATTTTTTTTATCACTCAGTGTTGCCATCTCCTTTGAGGACTGATACAACTTTGGATTAGCATTTTGAATGTTCTTCCACTTGAACTATAGCTATTATCTTTTATCCATTGCTAGATTGATATGGGGCGTATGGCTTAGTGATAGAGCATTTGACCGCAGACCTTTACTTAGGTCTCAAGTTCAAATCCTGGTGCCCCCTTAAAGAGTACCTCTTAATTTAAAAAGAAAATTCTTGACTAGTTTGAGAGTAGTTGTGGCCTAGCAGATAAGGAAACAAACCCATAATCAGAAGGTTGCTGATTCAAATCCATTGGGGTGCCACTGAGCAAAGTAATGTCCCCACACACATTCACCAACATTTCATTGTTGTGCAGTGTTTCACTTTCTCTTCAAATGCCCCTCTCAGAACAATCTACTTAATGCAAAATGTCACAGTCACCCATGTTTTATGATTTTATTACCATTTTCATCTGAACAATTCTTGACCAAATGGCTTCAGTTGCCTGTCATCAGTGCTCTCATTTATTAGGGGGAGACCCCACCTCCAGCATTCCTCACAATATGCAGGACATAGTTTCCTTTACATTACAACAGACACCATGCAAACTGCCTGGCCCCATAGCTGACAGCGATGAAAGGAGATATTAGAACATTACACATGAAGAATGTGAACAGGGTTCTGTCACACTTACGGTGTATGCCAAACTTGGAGTGCTGACCACACTTGTTAATGACCAAAACCATGATGAGGAGGAATGTACATGCAAACACTGCCAGACCCACGGCCACAGACACCTGAGCACAGAGACATGTGAAAATCGTGAAAGAAGGTTAAGCAGGTCATCTATAAGGACACGTCTGAACTGATGTCAAGAAGTCTCTTACCCCAAAAACCCGACTCTCTAAGTTCTCGGGGACATTCTCTTGGGATTGGTTGGTAGGTGCTGATGAGAACACATTTAATCAGTGCAACTCACAAACTTATCAAAGCACAAAAAGCTTATGGCACAAAAATATTCACCATACACTCATATAAAAGAAAGGTGGGGCAAAATGTACTTGGCAGCCACCAATTGTGCAAGTTGAGAGGTGTGTAATTTTCATCATAGGTACACTTCAACTGTGAGAGACAGAATGTAAAAAAAAATATTTTTAAAGAATTCATTTGAATAATGGAGCAGAAAATAAGTATTTGGAAAATAGTGGAAAAGTTCAGCTCAATACTTGGTATTGTAACCTTTACTTTGCAGATGTTTTGGGGCTGAGCACAGATTCTTTATTGGATTGGAGACTAGTTAGACCACTCCAGAACCTTTAATGCTTTTTATATAGCCACTCCTTTGTTGCCCGGGCAGTGTGTTTGGGATCATTCTCCTGCTGGAAGACCCAGCCATGTTTCATCTTCAATGCTCTCACTGATGGAAGGATGTTTTGGCCCAATATTCCATGATACATGGCCCCGTTCATCCTTTCCTTAATACGTATCAGTTGTCCTTTCCCCTTTGCAGAAAAGCAGCCCCAAAGCATAATGTTTAAACCCCCATGCTTCACAGGTGTCCTTGGGAGGCAGATATGGTCAGTGATCTTGTATTTATTCCCTTTTGTAATAATTGCACCAACAGTTGCTCTCTTCTCACCAAGCTGATTGCCTATTGTAGACTGGCTTGTCCCAGTCTTGTGCAGGTCTACAATCTTGTCCCTGGTGTCATTAGACAGCTCTCTGGTCTTGGCCATGGTGGAGGTTGGAGTCTGACTGTTTGAAGGTGTGGACAGGTGTTTTTTTTATACATATAACAGGTGCCATTAATACAGGTAACCAGTGAAGGATAGAAGCGCTTCTTGCAAAAAAATGAACAGGTCTGTGAAGGCCAGAATTCTTGCTTGTTTCTAGGTGCTAAATACAAAAATTTTTTTTCCTGTTTTTTTTACATTCTGTCTCCTAAAATTGCAAATCTATCTCATCTTTTTAAATAGGACAACTTGCACAATTTGCCCCACTGTACTTCAACAAAAGGAAAATAATATAATTCAGTGTGCTTTTAATTCTTCTACTTTGTTCAATTTCAGCCATTTCTTGGTGGATTTGCTAGTGTGTATAAGATAATTATCCTTTTGTAAGGTTCATCTTTACTTCAGATGTGATTTTCAAATACACTTTAATATAATACAGTTTTCATAGTTGACCCAATCATCATTTGTTGTTCCCTGGCTGTATAAATGAACACATAATTTGGTCATCTCTATATTGTGAAAACTTGACTGATTGAAGGTATTCTAATAAATAAAGATACTGGATTTGTGATCAGCTAACAGATTTAATCATTAACATAACAAAATATTTCACTTTGTGTGTAATGAATTTAGCACATAAAAATGGTTAACTTTTAGAATTAAATTAGAAAATACTATATACTATACACTATATTTGAATTTCTGAAAGGCTTGTTCTTATATATTGAATATTCAATCGAGTTCCATGGGATGTTGGATTGTTTTATATATTTGCATGGTCAAAAAAAATGTCTACATAGAATTTTCATGAAAATTCCAAAACACTTACTTGACTCATCAGTTAGGACTGGCATGAGGAAAGAACACGTCTGTTAGTAATATGACACAAGATAATGCCTTCATATCCTGATATGCTCCACATTTTTATTATGCCATGGATTATATAATGTAAAATATATTGTCCATTCTGTAATATGCTCACCAGGTATAATACCCTCTGGGTCAAATGAGTCGAAAGGATTGTCCATGAATATCCCCATTGCTGTTGCCTTGTCGGTACCCAACTTGTTTTCTGCTATCAAAGTGTAGATCCCATTGTTGAGATGGGTGGGCTTGTTGAGGAATAAGCAGCCATGTTGCACAGAGCCATCTTCTGAGTCTGGTATGAATTGGGTGTAAGTATACCGGTTCTCTTTCAATTGTGTGCCATTGTATAGCCAGTGAATTTTGGGAGAAGGGTTCCCATCCACCGCAAAAGGGAAGCACCAATGATGCTGTGGCTCAGCGTCCCTCAGAAACAAAATTTTTACTTCGACTGAAAGTAAAGAGAGGGAACATCGCAATCAGAATCTCTGTTTAACATAAATACATCCATGTTAAATGCATGCATTGACTGTCTTGATGAAGCAGTTGCCATAACATGACACCAGAGCTAGTAATCTACACAGAAGCATGCATTCTGATTGCCCAATTAAACTACATCTTATTGTAGCCGTGTAACATCGAATATGTGCATGTAAGCATCATCCAAGTTGCCATGGAGGGATTAACTTTATTAAGACTTGATATTTAATATAATTTGAAAAATATCAAATTATTTTGTAGATCAGAAAGAAATCTGAATTCTCTAGATTACATCAGGGGGAATTTATACCCTAAACATCTCCTGCTGCTTCATGTTTCTTGATGCAGATGGCTGAGAGAAGCACAGTTCTGTTTTGTAAAATTCATGTCAGCAGTATTATAACATACCATCTTCCATAATTAACCATTTGGGAACCCAGAGTAGCCAGTGTGATCCCAATCAATGTGTTCCATCTGTACCATAAACCTGTTGACCTGGCATAAATAATGAATCCTCAGCTTGTTATGAGACCTGACCACAAGAGGTACCTGGAAGCACACTGAACATGAGGTGCAGGAAATGGTTCGTTTAAATCGAAGAACATGCTGATGTAAGAAGCACATTCGCTCCTCTATGGCCATTTCGCTGCTATTAACCTATGACCCTCCACAAGAAAGTGCTTGGCAAGGAGGATACATAGAATTTATGTCACACTCCAAAAACACTCTTGACAATGTTAGGCAACTGTGACTCTGGTAGGAAGACTAGGTCAAATTTTGCAAGTTGCCAAGAACTTCAGTAAAGTGAAGTAAAATGAATAAAAACTTCTGGCACGTAAGTAGCACCTTGAGGAGTGTGTGGATGAGATCATTGGCAGGAACCAAATCCACTAGTTGTTGTGGAACGCCCAGCTGATTTGAGTGGTAATTATGAAGTGGCAGTTAATGAGACTCTGTCCACCAGAGGACTCGATGCTGATCAGTACGACTACACTGCCACTTACTGCCTGCCAATCCATCCTGACAATTATGTGTTCCGGAGTATGAGGGAGAGGTCCATTAGCAGAGCTCAAATAAGATCTTGACGACTGTTATCCCATTTTCCTGACATTAATTATCTGTCCCTCGATGGTCATAGATTTGTCTCAAGTCAAGCTGTCTCTTTATTTGCAGATTATAGAGGGATAAAGGAGTTGAAATGTTATATTGTATTATCATAGATGCACAGTCAACAGTATGAAGCTGTGCAATATTTACATAGAAGGGGAACCACAGTTGAGGAATGGCCTGTCAGTCAGTGTACGGGATTCAGACACAGTCTCAGGGTTTAAATCTAAAATGAAAACTCATCTGTTTACTCTGTTACACTCAGTCTGTTACAATCCCGACACTCATGATTACGACCACTTTAATACACAGACACCTAGTCAAGCATAGACAGTGTTCACTCTACCCTGAAAGGGGGTTCCTCCCTGTTTCACTCCTTCCCAAGGTTTCTGCCTTGCTTTTTTCTTTCTCATAGATTTTTTTTAGTGTAGTTTTTCCATGTGCGCAAAAGGGTCAAGTGTGGGGGGTGTCAACTGTAGGGCCTGTCAAAGCCCTTTGAGACACACTGTATGTGATTATGGGCTATATAAAAAATAAATTTGTTGTAGAACGCATGTATGTGTATTATATATGTTTTATTGAACAAATATTTAGCTGAACCAACTCCAGAAATATAGACATAAACAATTGAACTTACACTCAATGTCCAGGGGCACCATGGCTGTCGCAGGCCCAGCACGGTTCTCTGCTTCACAGGTCAGGTTATGGAGATTGTCGGCTGAGGAGACGTTTACCAGATGAAGAATGAGCCCTTGGTTGGTGCCCCCGATCCTTAACTGAAACCAAGTAGTTCAGAAAAAATTGTATGTATTCACAGCATGTGTGACTTTTCAGTGTGAAAACTATAGCACAGATAAAGCAGAGATAATTCAGTACCTCGTGGGAGTTGTAGGACTTGAGCTGTTTTGTATGCCATTTAACTGTGGGTGTAGGCACACCTGTCACCTCACAAATGAAAGTCAGATTACCTCCCTCCTGAATTGTCACTTCAGAAGAATGGATTGTGACTTCAGGGACACCTGTCAAAAAAGTCCAAATACTTGAGAATTTTCCTGCTACTATATTTATAAAAAAAACAACAACAAAAAAAAAAACAGGCATCTCCAGGAAAGAGACATGAAGGGTCCACCTACTACAATTCTCTATCACCAAGGTGTCCAGCTGCTGGAAGGAATCATTTGAGACACACGTCAAAGGCTGGTTATCCAGGTCACCCCGTCCACCCAGTTGCCACTGCTGGAGCCAGTGATGGTCACATGAGCAGTCCAGAGGGTTATCCTTCAAAATTCTGTGGGTCAGAGTGAGAAAGCGCTTCTATATCCCATGTGATGTTTTGTTTTCATTTGCTTAAAATAGAATGTGTGCATATAACGCAATATGAAAATGAACATGACTTACAGGTTGATCAGGGGAAGATGATGGAAGGCCCTCCAGCTGATGAGCTTTATTGAGTTGTAGGCCAAGTTCCTGTTATAAGTCAAACATTTAACATGGTTTGACACGTTCTACAGAGCAGTTTCACAAAACTGTCTATGAGTTCTCTGATATTGTCACTTAATTTATAATCCAGAAGGTTTACATCTTACATACAATCAGCGTCTTGCTGGCATAACTTGTACAAGTTTAGCAAGATTCAATTAAATTTACTAAACTATATATTTTAAGATTTTGCTGTTAAACTGTTGCAGTTGTATCACAAATCTGAAGTGGTAAAAAAGACCTAATCCAAGATATTATAAATCTAAAATGTAAATGTTTATACATTATACTGGACCATGTGTTGTAGGCTTAAAGATCTTTCAGAAAGCATTTTAAGGCACACACTTTTTGAATTGTTGTGATTGCCATTGGCCACTGGACTCACACAGCCAGTGCCTGTGCACCTGATTAGTGGGTCCTGATCACTCCCAGCCACCGCTCATTAGGCATGAGTGATCAGGTCCCAGAAAGAGTGGACTTTTTGGCCATCGTGCCTTGTTTTTTTGTGCGTGTTTAGTAAAACACCTCTTTTTGTTGAGCTTCTGTGACTCATTCACCTTTGCACTGGGAGACATGACAATTGTCATATTTGTGATTCTAGCATGCTGTAATACTATTGGAGCAAAACAAAACCTTTAAACACAGAAAAATGACAGTCGACAACATTGGGTAAGACTGGTAAATTACTGCTTTTTAAGGGGAGGGCGCACATTTTTTTCCTGATCGCTGAAGTTTGATTGGTTGTCCTCCCAGACCTATCTATTACTAACATGATGCTACTCTGGCTGGGAATAGCAGCTGGTGCTGTTTTGCAGGTGGGGTTACTGCAGGACTCAAAATGGCAAAAAGTAAAAAGAAACTCGGAAGGATTTTGGAAAGAGGTGCGTCTGAAGAGCGACACCCCCCCCCCCACATTTTGGATTGCATTGCTTACAGTAGCACTCACTGTGACCACACTAACCCCCCCCCTTCCAGCTAGCCCCCATCCCCTCAGAGAAAAAGCTCCCGGACTTTGAGGCACATCTGTTCCACTGCTGAAGCCTCGGTGAAATATTGATTAAGCGATAATGGACCCTTAGTGGAGTGTATTTATTATGCATCAGTTGTCAATAATACGCCAAAGAAAGCGAGTAAAAGGTGACTGGTGGATGTCTTCTCCAATTTCTACAGACCCCCCCCCCACCAGTGTTCCCCACACTGCCCCTTATCTCTCGGTATCTCTCAACCGCTTTTTCCTCAGAGCAGCAACACAGGCCATGTTGCCCTGACACTGGAGTAATGATTACAAGATGGTGGTGATAAGGGTCAACAACACAAACAGATCTGACTCGCTTACTCACCAATGCTCTCAAGTCAATGATGTAATCCTGACAAAATACTGTGATTGGAAAATATTTCATTATCAACTTAAAAGCTTCTGATTAGATTTTGTACATATATATGTGTGTGTATACATATACACACACACACACACACAAGTATATATATATATATATGTTATTTCAAAATAAACTTTTATGCATTTTAAGGTCACCTTAACGTTAAACCTTAAACTAAAAAGCAGCCAATACACTTTAAAACTTGTTGAGCCATTGGTGAAATGTGAGTGTGAGTGACTGACAACTACAAATTGCGCAGACAAAGCATGACAAGGACAAGAGACAGAAAGACAATCCTTTGTAAAGACAAGACACTTACACAAACTGGAGCTTGAGGTTGAACTGGAAAGCATTATCAGCGATGTGCATCAACCCACAAGATGTCACTGTGCTGTTGAGTTGAGGACAGGGTGGGGGTTGGGAGTTGGGGATGATGGTTTGGGAACACAAAAAATGAAATCTTGAGCCAGCATTGGGAAACACAGTGGAAGTGCTTTATATGATCTGAGATCATATCAGAGCTGTATGGATAATGCACACAACAGAAAGCAATTAGCGCAGCATGGATTTCAGGAAGACATCATAATGTGGACAAATCTTTATAGATATTTAATAAACAAATATTGGAATGAATTAGAATGGATGATTATTTGCTCTCTTTAAATCCTGAATCGAGGAATTTCTCTCTTTTCAAATGATTGTGTTGAGAGAAGTCTGTGTTGATAATCTCAGCATACAGAGCACTCACACTCACACTATAAATGCAAATCGGTGTGGGGTACAGGCACAAGGGCATGAAATAAAATTATTTTAATAACGCTAACAGAAATAGGACACAACAGCCTGAAAATATAAACATAACAGAAAACAGAAAAAAAATCTATTTTTGTTTAGTTTTTTTAATCCATTCCATGAACATCCTTGGATCCTTGCTTGTAGATTGTAAATAACACAAGGATTAAATGTCGATTACAGTGTCAATACATCAGTAATGTACTGTTTATAAATTCGTCTAATAAATTAATAGCCACTAAGGTACTTACAGGTTTTTCAGCTCTCTGTAATTGGCGAGGTCTACATCTGTGATGTTTTCCAGGTCGCTCTGGTTTTCAATATAGCTGAAGAATAAACCAATGAGAGATGCGTTTTATATGAATCTGGGGAATCTGGGGATGAAACTCACATCTTTTCTAAACAATAGTCTGTTTTACATATTTTGTCGGAAGCAACTGCCTTTACTTCACTTTACTTTACTTAGCAGACGCTTTTATCCAAAGCGACTTACAGGAGGAAGACACCAGCAATTCTCATTCTTTTCTAAGAGCCCTGATAACTGTCTGCTACTATGAAGCATTTCTGTAATGAAAAACAACTCAGTGCTTTATTTTCTTTATTTTAGCTTCAGTTAGCCAGTGTCATGAGTATATCTGTGTCATTCTGTACATTTACAGTTGTGAATTCTTGTCCGTATTGACAGGGAAAATCACCACTGCAGCCTTTTTTTGTGTTAAACAGCGCATTATTTTCACACTTGTTTGACTCTCATGCAGCAGACACCTGACCTGATGAGGAATGTGGCTGATTATCTTATTACAGAGGTGCAGCAGCAGCAGCAGCAGTAGACCAATTCACTGTTCCCAAGAAATGGCGAGAACAAATCCAGACTGCCATGTATGTTTCTCTATATAATTACACAAATGATATGATATTTTGTGCAATTTATGTAATAACACCATACGAGTGAATCTGAATGGAGATGCAGAATTGAGTGCTGCAAAGACAGCCATGAGATGCTATTGTTTAAACCTATGCCAACCCCAATATTGTGTCAAAAACTCCCTAATCAAATACAACATGACAGCCAAGAGCCGAAAATATATATTAAATAGGACAGAACTGACATTTGCAGGGCTCGATGGACCAGGGAGACACCCATAATAGTAGATGCTGCATGTTTCATTCATTTCTGGAGCAATTGTTGGAAATTGCTGTGTTTAGATGATCTCTACCCTCAGCAGCCCCTATGCTGCAGAGAGAAAGTATAGCATGCAGTCCTCTCCTCACAATTACTTTATTTCAGAGAAGTATGAGCCAATCATAACTTTAAAAGCGATGCTCTGCACGACCTTGATCTTCACATCTCCTATACTTTGCTCACTGCCTTTTCCATATCTATGCTCAAAAATTTGCTTATGTTATTCCCACCTATGAATTTGCTCCCACCACATAATAAATAAGTAAATTCAAGGTCTTTTTAGACAGAAATAGAATAAATATGTATACAAGTAAGTCTGCTT
The DNA here is from genome assembly GCF_900700375.1 of Denticeps clupeoides. Classification (NCBI taxonomy): domain Eukaryota; kingdom Metazoa; phylum Chordata; class Actinopteri; order Clupeiformes; family Denticipitidae; genus Denticeps; species Denticeps clupeoides. The sequence goes on along the minus strand of NC_041711.1, from coordinate 27,628,484 downwards.
TTAGTTCAGGAAATGTGGTCAATTCACAAGGCAGCAGATTGCAGGCACTTATTTAATTAAGAGAATCTCACAGAAAATTCTTCAGAAGGATTAAAATTAGTTTAAATCAAATCACCAAGGGTGTTGCTAGACCTTTGTTTTTTACGAGGACAAGTCATGTGCCCCAATATTGATCTGTTGTGTCCAGCTAATATCTCAAGTTCGAGTTTTATCTGGTGCACGTCTTTGGCATTGAATTCATTTCTACCAACAATATGGGGGGGGTAATTCATTTTTTTACATGAAAAAAACAGCTGAGGCGCGCGCCCTGCTGAACTGAATCTTCGGCAACATGAGCTTGTCAGCACACAACTCGACAAGTAACAGAATCAAAGGATGGATGGTAACACGATCGAACAAATGTTAGAGACTAAAGAAATAAAGTAGATGAATATGTTTCAGCAGCAGCAGTGTGGAGCGAAATGTTGCGTAGACTTCAGAAACATTAATTAGCAAAGTTTATGTCAAGCCACGCCCCTGCAAATCACATTGTAGCAGCACCCACCCATACTCGGTGTCAAAGAGGCAACCTTCTGGAGATTCTGTGACTGGACTGACGCCACAGCAGTATATATGGTGGTGTATATGGGTGCATATGGAAAGTCTGTAAATGGCCTTCCAGCTATAAAGCAACTATGAATGGCAAGGGAGCCAATAGACCATGAATTGTTTCCACGTACTGTGATATACACACACAAATAATTTCTTGTGTGACTTAATTTGCAGGTAAACTAAACTACAGCCTCAACAGGCAGAAATGTTTTCTCTAAAACAGTTGTTGTGAGAGAGAAGTGTGCACATCAGTTAATGCAGTTTATTGGTGCTCTTAGTAAATCGAGCCATGTGCATAATACAGTATGGCGCACAAACAGATATTTATTTGTGTTTGATTGACCTGCAGAGCTGTAATGTAATTACAGGGCAGGTGGGTTGGGACTCATGCTTATTGGATTGAGCCAAGTGGGCAATATTTCATCTATTGTTCTCTCAGCATTGGTTGGCAATTCACAAAATTGAATTTCTAACTTGATGCATGATGAATTCTGCTCCTGGTTTTGGAATTAATGACTCCTTGTTTGTTCCCGGTACTGCTCATGTTCCTGTGCACTGCCCCCGCTTCACAAACATTGCGAGATGTCATTTACAAGCACAGAGTGTTCCACACAAACACGTGTTGATGGAGCAGTGGTGCTTATCGATCGGATGGGTTAGAGTAAATGTGGCCGCTGTGCGAGGCTTCAGTGTGCTGCATCTAACCAACTACTCTAATGTAGGAGATTTCTGAAAACTGCTCACAAGGTAGTAGCATGAAGCTGGTAAACACTCCAGATTGTACTAAATGTAAATATATTATAAACAATTAAAATATTATTTTCATTACATTCTTTAAGCAGCTTCACTGCACACATAGTAAGGTCTGGAAGTGCTCAAAAATCAATACAACTGCATTATCATAAATATGAATTATCATAAACATGCTCATTTAGAACAAAATGCAATGAATCCATAAACCCATAGGTGTCTCCACTGGTAAAGTAAAAGACTCCAGTCATCATGACGCAACTTTGGCTACTTTGGCTTTGACTTGTTGTGTCAGGGCACGATTCAACCAACGTCTTGCTTCAAATCCCGCTGAGAAGTCCCTCAGAACATCCCAAACATCTCAACTTCTTCAACCATATCAGAGCAAAATTAAGGGAACAAGTCAGACCGGACATCACTGGCGTCTCGTAGCTAAACAGATGTAGCTGGACTCACATTTCGGTGATGTTCTCACTCTCTTGGGCTGCGAGTTCCGGGATGGCGGAGATGCCGGCCTCCCGGTCCAGGCACTGCAGCATGGCATAGAAGCAGCGGCAGCCCCTTGGGCACCCGCTCCATGCTGGCATGGCCATGCAGAGGAAGGCGAAAGCCAGGGCCAGGGGCAGTCCCATTGAAGCCCCTACGGCCATGCTGGACCAAATGGTTCCTCAGATCCAACCAGGTCCACAGGGGGGCTTCCAGCAGGAGCAGTTGAAGTGTCTCCTCACTAGGCAGGCGCTCAGGGGTCTGATCCCAGCCAGGCGCTGTGGTATTGAGCTGCAGCAGGAGCAACAGTAAGGCAGGTCCCCTGGGGAATGGTGGGCTGTTGCCTCCTCTCCTCCTCACTCTCAGTCTCTCGCTCCTTCTGCCTCCCAGTCAGGGATGGAGGGAGGGGCAAGGCAGTCCATTAGTTGACTCTCGGTGAAAAGGCAGAGGCGGTGGTCACCAGACACCTCTGTGAGACAGTGAGAGTGAGGGCGAGACAGACGGTAGAGAGACATGGGACAGATATGGGGAAAGTCCATGTCTGAGTAAACTTCTGATTCAGGCAGGGAGCAGCTATGCAAGCAGAAGTGAGAGAGCAGCTGACCAGTGTTGTTACGTTTTCTGGACATTTTTGGGTCTGGACATCTGATGGGAATGGTTTTAATCACTTATTTGTCATTATCAAACTTATTTACCCCCATGGCTGCTCATGATCAGCAGGCCTGACAATGAAGCCACACTTAACAAAGTACATGGCCTCCAGGGCTGGAAGTGGACAACAGTGTCTGCTGTGGGCTTCATTCTTCCTCCAGCGGTAACCCCCAGTCAGTCGCTACACATATGAGTAAGGTCGTAGTGCCCTGACCACAATTAATGGCAAGAGCTGACAAGAGACTTTTTTTTTCAAGTAAGCAGGACAGGAACACATCCTAAACTCCCATCTAGGGGAGTAAGGCAGGCTTCTGGTATGAACCGTCCTTTTTAGTCAGGAAATGAACTCCTTGTGCGACAAGAGCCGGACTGCGGCATTCAGAACCTTCTCACTCGTTTTAGGTTTCTTTATTACGGTGGCCATGGCTGCTTATTCGCATCATACACGGAACCAGTAATTATTTTACATCAAGGCCACTCTCTGCATTTCCTATATGTATATTGCCACTCACAGTTTTGGTAAAGGAGGCAATATTGAAAAAAGAAAACATAAAAGCAAAGGGAATGAGGTGCTGAGGCTTTTTGCAAGAAAAGAACATGGCAAACGCCTAACAAAGCTCTCTTTTATGCCTCCAGCCTTTGGATAATTTTTTCTTAATCAGGGAGAGTTACATTTGGGAAGCCTCCTCACTAATAAAAGGCTGAACAGGATATGAAGAGTCAAACAGCCAATCAGAGCAGTGTCTAATTCAATTATGCATTCTACGCCTACACAGCAACAACAGTTATTACTCTCTTTTCTTCATGTTTCAGTAGAGCTACAAAATAGACAGGAAAAAGAGTTTTTATTCTGTGGTTATGAAGAATTAAGGATATTTTTCAACTTCTAATATGAATGGGAGATGGGTCTGAAGATTCCAACAACATGATGTGTCCTGTTGCAAGCATTGTAAGAGCTATTTTCTTCTGCGCAGCCTGTCTAAAATGAATGATAAGTCGTGAAAAGCCTGTTCAGCAAATTCATCGAGGGTCAATGTGTAATTGCTGTCTCAATGGTCTATGCACTATGATTTGCAATGACCTTGGCTACCATGACTTTTTGCTCATAATTGTGTCATCAGTCAGCGGGTCAACTCGAATGTTTCTGATCAGAGTGCAGTCACCTCACTGGTTTGAGTGCAGCAAATCTTACAAAGGTCAAGAGATCTATTTTGAGATAAATACATGAATAGGAAATGGGAAAAAAGCAAGGTGACAGTACATTAGCTGCATTAGCACTACGTGCTGACTGAGTCTCTTCTTGTCCATGACTCCATGCATAAAACTCACCAATGCATTAAGCTTATTTAAAATGTTCCGATTAATAAAAGCTTATGAAAATGGGAGGATGGGAAGGATCAGGTGAAGGGATGTATGCCTGTGAGACACTGAAACAATGCTCAATACACTTCAATTTAATGCCTTCTGATAGAGCACTATGAGAGGGAAACTCAGTAAAAGCCCTTTTGGACCTGCTACAAGGAAATGCTTTTACACAGACAGTGGTTAATGTATGGAACCACTGCCCACGTTCCCTCACTGTCCACTGCCCTTGCAAATTAGAAAGTGTAAGTTCAGTCCAGGTACACAGCTCCTGAAGATTTTGTATTTATTGATATGTCCATTTTGTTAGGATTTATAGTTGTCATTTTGAATTTGCACGTTTGAAGTGTATGCTGCCACCATCAACGCTGTTTGAAATGGGTTCCGTTTCACTTGGCTAAATTGGATTCAGTTAATGAGAAATGTTCTGCTTGCCAAAGAATGACGTGAATGCAGGGCTGAGGAAAGCATGAAAAAAAATAATAACCCTGTGATATAAACAAACATGTCACCATTTAGAATATTGTGATTTAAGTACTAATTTTCATGCATAAATTTTCAGTTATTTGCAATATCATTAAACCTGTGATGAATCAACTTGACATATTTGTTTTCTACAGATTAATTTCAAAATACAGTGTATAGGGGGCTCTATAAGAATACTTTGGTACTATCTTAGGGTTTATGGTACATATTTCTTACGAAGGAATGCAAAATGGCACCACTGTTTTTGGAACAGCAAACATCCAGCTGTTATTTACAGAAGTGTGTCATATGTAGACATGAAAAACTGCATGAGCAGCCTGGACATTTGGGCATCTTCCTCCTTCAGTCATTAGATGACAAAGGAAAACAGGGGTGTCGGGTGTTACCTCCTCTGATTGATCAACCCCCATCTGCCTTCCCCATGCGGTCTTATTTTCCATTCGCATCTCCTCTGTACCAGGAAAATAAGCTCATCAACACCCAAATAGTAATATGCAGACCAGCTAGCCGTCTGTGTTAGTGAAACTCACTGGGGTAAACCTGCTATTGATTGGCGCTTGCTTTCTCTGGGTTTGGGTAATGTAATAAAATCCTGGCCCTCTCATTAGGAGCGTTCTCTTGGTCGGCTGGGGATACCAGAATCCTGTACTCATGTAGATGAGCCGAAACCCAAGGAGCTTGCGAGAAGAGCTGTTAGCCCAAGACTAATGAAGCTCACAACCTCCCCCAGCTCAGCCCACTTTTTGGGAGGAGATCAAATGATATTTGATTAGGGAAATCATGAGTAACTGAGCTTTTATATCATTTATTAGTACTAGTAGCTTAGTATATTAGTAGCTCTAATTTAGAATAGTATAGTATTAGTAGCACTAAAATAGTATAGTATAGCATAAATTTCCCACTTTTGAGACTAAGAAAGGATCATCTAATCTTATCTTATTATCAGTTCTCATTTTTTGAACATTTCTGTCATGGTACCTAGAATGTGATGTTATGAGATAATGACAGACCTTATGTTCCTGATGATGCTTTTAATGCTAGTAATACAACTAGTAATACAAGCAGCACTGCTGCTGCTATTACTATTACTATTACTAACTTTTAAATACAACACTTTCCACAGCACTCTCTTATTAACCCTCTCCACAGTACTATAATAGTAGCACTCACAAAATCAGAGGTCAGGGTCAAATTCATTTCACATATGATGACCCCTGATAGACCTGAACAATCATCTATTCACCCATTCATTCATTTTCATCCTATTGTCAGGTTTTATTTAGTTCCTGAACTAAACCAGTTGCCACCAATTAAATTTGCATAGTGACTGAATTAACAAAACATTATGAATTAAACATAATTTTATTCACAAGCATACGACTAGTATTTTCTCCAGATGTGACCCACGACAAACAGCATGTTCAGAATTCTAAATGCACCATCACAGTAGCTCCGCCGAGATTTGCTTCTCCACCTCAGGTCCATGCCAAGCTGTGTTGTTGAATGGGGATGGGCTTAAAAATGGATGCTTGCTCTGCTTCTAAAACCTCAGGTTTGTATTTCTCAAGCAAAACCTATTTACTCTATTTACTTGTTACACATTTGTTTAGCTTTTATAATAAATTAATTTACAAGATGTGATCAGAATATTCATTTTAACATATTACATTTAACACATTCATATTACATTGAATATCATGGTTGTAGTAATTTGCTTTTACAATTAATAAGTGTTTTGCTGCCAGCTCATTTTATTAACAACAGATGAGGCACATCATACAACGATGGCAACAACTGCTGTCCGGCTGCCTGTCATATCTGGCCACTTCGGCTGGAGAGGGTTGGACCTCGCCTCTTAAAGCTGCCAGTTTAGTAGGATGGATAGGCTTGGTGCATCTGGGAGAGCGAGAGCTGAAGACCGGAAGCGTGGTGGTAATTAGGCCAAGATTGATGCTTGTTTTGTGAACCCAGTGGTTCACTCACACTTCAGATGGCAGTATGACAGAATGACAACCTGGCAGTAGTACAAAGAGGTGGTCTATGCCAATAGTGCCCGCCCAAACTATTTCAGTCTGGTTGTGGCCTGAGGGACCATGCTGCCTAGCAAGTCACCTCTAATGATGGTTAAGATGATGAGAGGTAAGAATGACATTTACTGATGACAACAATATGTTACCGATAATTAAACATTTGCCACGACTATAATATGAGCCATATTGCACTCACAGTGAGAGCATATCGAACCATTGTTTAGAAGCATGGCATGATTTATGCTGCACTCTGCATTATGCACATGGAAATATTTATCCATGCTCAGATAGGATGATCAAACAGACTTGTTCTCCATGCCTTTGGTTTAGCACCCAAGTTTTAAAGTCTCACCCTTCTGTTTGCCGACAGTTTTTGACCCCTTAAATATCCTGTCCAAACATTGCTCTCTCCCACGTGACTGACTGAAATGACTGGGTCAGAACCCAGGCTACTCTACCACCGACAGATCAATAACTCCCGAGTCCAACATTGATCATGTCCACAGATAGCAGCGGCGGGTCAAGTGTAGTTTCCACATGTTCGTGTAGTTGCACACAGGAAGACACAAGACGTGACTGCTGTGGAAGAGTCCGGATGGAGCTCCTATCTCAGCGCACCACCCTTCACATCTCTCCCCCTATGCATCTCATTTCTTATTCAGAGGCATATAAACAACTGTGAAGTCACACGTGAGAAAGGAGGGTTGGACAGAATTGGCAAGCGGGAGAAAGAGATAGAGAGTGGAAAAAGGAGCGAGAGAGAGAGAGAGAGAACAAGAGATGATTTGTGGGCCTCTCTTGTGTGCTAGCGTTACAAGAATGGCCCTCCAGGGTAGCATGAAAAGCCTCTTGATTGTTAGGAGTGGTAACATAATATTGGAGCTCCTTGCCCTGATAGATTTATTTACATTTCAGCGCCTGGCCCTGGACTGAGAGAAAAGAAAAATTAGCAGGAGGGCATCAATATTTTGCAGATATGATCATGCCTGCGGTAGCGTTTGAATGCACTAATCCTCACCATGCTGCAGCTTCACCTCAGTATTAAGGAAAACATCTGGGTGTTTAAAAAAAGACAATATATATTCAGTGGATGCTGAATGGTGTCCAAAATGCCGTCTTCTCCAAAAAGAACTGTGAACTGCTATTGCTAAGGATCATCTGCTGGTGCTACTTCCTGCCGCGTCCGCGAGAGAAGAGACTGAAAAGCAGACAAGGTGAAGCTATTAAGGCAGACAAGCATCAGTCCTAAGTGGGACAGAGAGCCGGGGAGAGGGAGCAGAGTAGCAGGTCTCATTTAGGATAGTGGGTCTATTTGGCCTGGCGACCATTAAATATGAATTAAAAACCACACAGGCCTTTTTGCCTCTGAAATGTCATTACAAATCTTTATGGCAAGCGATTGTTGAATAAGCAGTTTGCAGGGCTCCCCAGGGTGGGAGCTGGAGGAGGCTGGGGGTGGTGCAGGGCAGCTGTATGTATTACCAACAGATAAGTCTGGAAAATAGGGAGGGATAATAGCTGGTGAGATGGAATTTACATTAAGACCCCTAACTGAGTGAAACACTTCAGGGCCCATCCTTGCACTGAGAGAAATAAATAAATAACATTGTTTTGGAGCAGGTTCGCATGGTCACCACTATATCTGCTGACAAGGCTTGGGTGGGTGCAGATTAACCTCTACAAATGTTTGCAAATCTGGCATAGGTCTCTGTATTTGGGTGCCAATTGATTAGGCAGTTCAGTTATTTCCATATTTAAATGTAAATTATATTTTAATATATATATAAATATACATTTATTATAGAATCAGAGAAGCAGTCTTTAAAGCAGATTACAAAGGCAAAATAAAATTTGTGAACATATTTTAATTCCATCAATTTATGGCAATGCATCATCTGATATCTGAAGAAACAAGGAAATTTGCAGCGCAAGTTCATGCAGAGATACAACAACAACAACAACATTTATTTCTTTTATAGCCCAAAATCACATACAGTATGTCTCAATATTGTATAGTGTATAAAACCCAAGGTAAAACATTATTCAAGTAAAAATAAACCTCCACTCGCAAAAGTATTTGTATTCTAAAGGACTTAAGTATTAAAAGTAAGAGAACTGTGATTTTTTTCATAAAAAAATAGACTGTCATTATTCTGACACCGATACCTATTAAAATGATCATAATCATAAACAAGATTAAAGAGCAGGCAGCATTTAAGAGTAATATACAGCAAGATCGAATTTAATATATATTTTCTAATATAGATTGTACATATTTATTTCCTCACAAATTCAGAAAGTTTTTGTTCACATTGTTCTCCTAGTTGTGTAACGTTCTGCTTCACTTGTACAAATGTGGATGACAGCCAATAAAATGTAATATTCATGGAAAATGTATGTATTCTTGAATAATTTGGAATACAGTTCATTTTCTGAACTGTTATGGACTACGTTAATTAAAACATTTAGTATTTTCGTGCAACGGTGAATATTTTGAGACAGGGTGGAGTGCAGCTTACCCTTGTAAGTTTTTCTGCTTTACAAAAATGTTTCATGTGTTTATTAATTTTTATGCTTTATACTCAAATGTATACAAAATGCACTTTTCAGGCTAAGTAGAAAGAATATACATCCTTGATTGATATTAGTCACCTTATCTATGATCGGATCACTTATGTTGTTATGTGTGTTCATTGAGGTCATAAATAAAAAAATTTATTGTGACGATTATGGCACAGAACAGAACCAGTTATATTTTTGTAATAACAGAAAATGCAACAGCAGCTCAAATCTTTTCAAACATGTTCACTCTTTGTGTGAGGAAAATGTACGAAAAATACATCCTTTCCACAAATTAAATGTAGTCCATTGTGTCACCATTTTGTTATGCCCCATTCATACCATACAAATGGCTATTGCATTCTTCCCTTTTTTACATGAAAAATAATGCTTCTAGTTAATATCCTTTATAATCTTAAAATATTGTTTCCTGCTGAGGCAAACCTTCATTCTCTCAAAGGCTTGCAAAGTGCACCTGCCTCCTTAGACTGCACAAAAGAGCAATCTTTCACAGTCAAGCCTGTCTGTTCAGTCCACAGCCCTCTGCTATTTTCAAGAATGCTCTCTAATTCACCTCCACTTTATAGCTGAACCCATCACTCATATGCATAAAAGAGCCACAGTCGCACTCAGGCCTGGTGCGTATGTATTAGAGCAATTTAGTGTAATTTGAATTCTGCTTCTGGTGCCATTGTCAAGATCTGTCTAAAACTCTCCAGGTTCCATGTCAAACTTGGCTTTATTAAAGTCTTTTTGAAAGACAATGTTAATGGACTGACCTTTAATTAATGAAAGGATGACCTCATAATTGCCATTCATTTGCCAGGGAAAATTAAATTTCTTCATCACACATGGAGTAAAAAGAAACTTTAATAATAACAATAACACTTGGTAATGGCACATGTGATGGACTTTGACTCTTCAGGTATGACCTATACAAAAATGCCCACTTTACAGTTTACAGGGCTTAAAAATTACCAAATTATTATTATTAGCACAAAGTGCAGATTTGAACAAACTTGATTTTGTTTTCAGTCATTTCTGCTTTAACATTTCCAAACGAATACTGTACTTTTGATAATTATAACATTACATTTGACAGTTTAATGTACATTTTATTTTAAATGAAGTATGCATATATATCATGTGGAATAACCTGTGTCCTTTAGATACATCTCATTTTTTTCACTGTGTAGCCCACTTAAGGGCCTTTGGTTTCTAAGGAGGCCATTGTATTTCCTTCATTGCCTAGCAACTACCGCCAAGGCCAGCACTCTATTGTTCCCAAAGCAAAGCACCTGCATTGATGTTTTCTACCTCAAATGTATGTTATATTTCTAACTATATTTCGTAATTCAGTGACCAATAGTCAGGAAAATATGAGCATATACTAAAAATTTGACTATATGTAATCTCATTCAGAAAATCTGTTTTTAAAAGGGAGCTTAAATAGCATATTTGGACATGCAGTTGCAACTGAATGCAATTTTCCACTGTTTTCTTAATATATATATGAAAATTAAGCAAAAATAAAGAGGAATAAGGAAATATAATGCTCCTGCAAATGGATGGCGGGACTTTTATGTTGAAGGGTTTTCCTAGTAAATTGTCAATGACGTCATTTTTACACAATATCCTTGAATAGCACCTGTGTGTATGGGGGGTTGTCTGTCAGCTTTGAGTAAAAAGCATAACCCATGCCTACAAAACACATCCATCAGACTCCAACCCTGCACACACAGACAGTCACGGTCCTTTTGCCTTACAGGCCAAGGAGACCCTGTAGTTTTTCATTAGAAAAGAGTCTGTGCAGCAGCATTTATTATTTGCTACATCGGGCACTGGACCACATGTTCATTCTAGCCAGGTTTTATAGCCTAAAATCCTCTTTTCTGTTCTTGGCTGGCAGTGGGGGCTTCAGTGCAGCAGTCTACATTTTCTTGTTTTCGTTCTAAAGGGCTATTCAGGTTTTTATTATATGCAAGTGCTATTCTGGAAGAAGAAAAACCTCTTCTTCGTGTGAAGTGATTCTTCTGGTTGATCACGGTGAGTACCATGTTTCTTCTAGGCTACATGAGTGTTTGCATGACCATTAAACATAAAAAGGCCAGTCGGCTGTGAAATGTCTGCAAGTGTATGTGAGTGCCACTTTCTTGTTGTAACACAGCAATGTATCAGCTGCTCACCTCATCCATTTTTGGTCAAACACTAGCTAAAAAATTTTAGTATCTATATTTTTATGCACCTCTGTTTAATGTTTTGTGAGACTTTTCATGATTGCACACATTTACATATAAAAATTCATGCAGTCTGTCATGCACAGTGTAAGATCTTACTGTCATTTACTGTGCCTGATCATGTAATTATGTCTTCTGCTGCTGAGTCCTCCTGTGACACGATGCATGTTTCCTTTCCTGGTGTTTTTTTTTTTATTGTGATGCACTGTCATTTATAACTAAATAACCAAAATAAGGGACATGTCTTCATTAGGACCTACCTTTGGTGTTACACTGGGAGCTGAGACAGAAATGGAATGTCTTCATTTAGTCTTTTAATACAAGGTCAGTTCAGAACAGGCAGTGCTTGCCTCAAAGCCGAGTAACCTTCAGATAAAAGGATGAAGAGTTGTTTTGCTGCGAGGAGATAAGTTCCATTTGATGGAAGCGCTGAAGTTCAGTGACAGTTGCGTCAAATAGAAAGGAACACAACAAACACGACACAGAGGCCTTAGTACAGTCTGTATCCTGGCAACGGTGGACCAAGGCTAAAACCGAGAGAAGCTGCTCTGTCCTTCTTGTCAAATAATGCAGTCAGTATACTGTTATCAATTAACAATTATTGTCATTACAAATTACTGGATTATATTATTATTATTATGGATTGTGTTGTTATATTTGACATTTTCTATTGATTAGTGGAATCATAACCTTACAGGGAAATAATTGCATGATGCTGTTTTATTTTATTTCACACTGATAAAGAGAGGAAGAAGGAGTGTTCATGTTTTAAAGTACTTAACCAACATTCTTACAAGTAAACACTGCATTTGGATTCATTTGATTCCTGTCAGCTCCTGAGTCTCTTCATCATTTCACCCGAGGTCCTTAGCAGGGTGGAAGACTAGTGATTTTGTTGTTCCTCTTACATGAGTAAACAACAAGTCATAGTCTGCCTCACTGCTGTGAGACAAAACCGTCTCTCCACGTTTTCACTCCATAGGTACGTATTCTGCCCTCTGTTGGAGGGACACATGCATGTAAAGTTGTGAAATGAATTTTGGATTTTTGTTTAGGTCTGCAGTATGACAAAATGGTAATATCACAATAGGTAATATCACATTGAACCCCACAAATAGGTCAAATGCAAATAATGTTATACCAATTTAAATCTGCAAATTATACATGTGAATAATATTGGTTTGATTTACAAATGAGTTTTAAAATTAAACATACATTTTTCTGTCAGAACTGGCAGCTGTCTTATTAATCACCCACGGCTGATATGCGCTGTTTAATTATTTATTAATTGTTCATCCATTATACCTTCCTCATGCCAAACAAAGGACGTGCTTAATTGGATAAAAAAAAATTTTATTCATTAAATGCCTATGAGAGCCTGTAACCATCAAACAAAATGCATTTGCAAAAAAATAAGATGTTCTTATGGGTGAGTACACACCCTATGCCCCGTGACCCCTATCTCAGGATGGGCTCCGGCAGCTGCAGGGAATTTGAAATAAACTGATTGAGTGAGTGAGTGAGTGAGTGAGTGAGTGAGTGAGTGAGTAGTAATGGACATGTTTCACCTCAGCATACTGACATGCATGTTAACACACATCGACTTTAAAGTCTAGGTGACCTTACACACATCTTATCTGCACCCAAAAAGACCATCCATTTGGAGGTAGTGAATAACTCCTAGTCTGGATTACATAATCCAAAAACCTTCTGCAGCTCTTTATCAGTGAGTCTGGATGGATGTAGGATACTGATAAAACTGAGTAAACATGTTGCGCCAGCTTTCAGTCCTCAACAACTTGCCAGCAGGCACGGCAAAAGGTGGTTGCCGCATTTTTCGCTCTACCCTCTCGTCTGCTATTCAGTTTACTGTCTGAATATTTTTATCTGGCCAGTCCAACCTGCTGGTTGAACCAAAATAGTTGTCTGGATTTTTTCCTGCAGTTTGGATAGAGCAAATAAAACATTTGTCTCTATGTAATATCCTTTGTCTCTATATAATTTAAGTTTGTTCTTCACATTATGTTTTATGTTTATGATATTCTATGTCTCATTTAGAAATAGTTTTAAATTTATGTGATTTATATTATACATTTATATGATTTCTGCTATTCTTTTTAATCACTTTTGCATTGTAGCATGTAGCCAGGCTTCGCTACTAGTCCAAAAAATAAAGCTTGTAGTCTCACACCTAAATAGGAACATTTTTGTCATGATTGGGTGCACCTGGCACCCAGCGGTGTAAAGGTCTTGTTGAGCAGCCCATCCAGGCTGCGGCATCGTCACATCCGCGAGCTGATGGGCGAAGGAAGCGCAGAGACATGCTGTGAACAATGATTTATTAAACACAAACAAAATGGCACGAGGGCCAAAAACAGGGGGAAAAAAAGAGGAAAAACACAAAAGAACCCGCAGGCGTGTGGCGAATGCCAGAACTGAAAACAACTAAACTCATAAATTGCATGGTTATAGTCTATCAGAGTGATATCAGTTTCATCAAATCAAAAAAATAATAAAATCATTTGTTTTTCTGGGCTGAAGCAGGAACCTTTAACATCAATAAATCCTTAATGGAGTCTGTCAGGGGTTTGATCTGGGACTGAACAGAATCTGCTAGGGGCTTGACCTGCTCCTCAACTTTGGTGGTCAGGAGCTGAACCTGTTCCTTAATTTTCTCTGCCAGTGGCTGCACCTTTGCCTTTCCACTCTCAAGGTAACCCCTAATGAAACACAGAGACACATATCATATACATGTGGAGCTACATGTAGAGCATTTTTTAATGGTTTGTTATGATAAATAATGTAGAAAATTTCCCCCTTTTTTGTAAAATATATGTATCTTATATTAAAAAATGGAAAAAAATAGATTGAAAGGAAACTCACCTGCTGGTCTCTTCAAGAGACTTCAGCATGTTGACAAGATCAGTGGTGCTTTTGGGGATGTAGGAGTTGACAATCTCAAGATAGTCTGACATCTTGACAGGACCATTGTCCGATGACTCTGTGCCTGATGAAGCCACACATATGCTTGGTCTTGGTCATTAGGTCACTTGTCATAGTGTGAATATATGTATATTTGAATAATTTGAGTCAAATTTTACTGGATAAATACCATGAGTGATAGCCAGCACAACAAGTGTGACAAGTAAAAACTTCATTGTGCCAGATATACCTATATTAAAGAAAGAGTGTAGAATGTGTGTATTAAAGAGAAAAGACTAATGAATGACAATGAATAAAGAGCAAATAATAATGAATGACAATAAACAATACATTTGGATTCAGTTGTGACTGTTTTTTTTTAAATGAACAATTATGCAAACATATATTTACTTTTTATATATTCTCTTTGTTATCATTTACTGCTTTAAACTGCCTTTAAATGTAGAAACACTCACCTTCAACACTGGGGATCTTGGATGTGATGGCACTTTGGCTCCAGAAGTCCAGTTTTTATACTATTTTAGAGAGGCTGGGTCAAGCCAGAGCTGACGGTGAATAGATTAAACCACATGATGAAGCTGACCACATAAAGACATTGGTGAAAGTTCAAGCTGACCGAACCTGCTTTATTTCTATCACTGGGACTATCAAAGTCAATAATCAGTTACACTGCTATATTACTATCCACAACATGCAACAATTTTGATTTATTATTACTGCATTGGTTCTGACAAATGCTGCCAGGGAATGTGAGGACAAGGACACAGAAATGAATCAAATGGGTGAATGATAAGCTTTCTATCACTCAGCACTTAATATATTTTATAGGGTAAAGAACAAGTAACCACTGCAAGCCTGATCAAGTGTTTTTAAAGATGTTTAGATTACTTAGCCAAACAGTTGTTATTTTTTTGATTACCCAACTTTTTTTTTCTTCTATTTTTATATCTGATGTTGATTCATATGCAGGTTTCTTATTTTACTTAAAACAGGACCAGTGCACCCTGCTCTCAGTTGGTGTGTATATAATTATTTGGTCAAAGTCTATAACTGCATGGTTGCCAACTTTAGTCATTTGGCTGAGGACACTGGTTTCCAAGACGGGAGCAGGCGCGTGCACGAGGCGTTCGTGCACGCGCATCGGGTGTTACGTTAGATTCGAAAATAATAAAAAAGATGCACTTTTTTCAATTAAATGGAACTGGATTTGGTCTGATATGTGTTATGTATAACCGTGTTATAAGCCATGACAGTTATTACTGGGCAAGTATTTGCTGTTTTGAATTATTGCCTAACTGTTCTTAAATCTATTATTTCGCTTTGTGATATTTGTGTAAAAATGTTACGTTATTAATTATGGATACGTATATTTGTGGGGTAATAATGTAGATGCGTCATTTTGAAAAACCTCTGACACTGAATCGTCGATGTTGCGTCTTTATTGCGACTTTATAATTTGCACAAAAGGCGCGCGAAGATTACCCATGATTCAGCGCGGCGTTCTCCCTCGCTTCGGCCATTGCTGCTTCTCCTCTGACGACGGAACCGAAGCACAGGCGACATGGCGGACGTACTCGATCTTCACGAAGCTGGGGGCGAGGATTTTCCAATGGATGAAGATGGCGATGGTATTTTCTAGGTTCTAAGAAGGAACGAGCGCTTATAACACGTAAAACTCCAAATTCGAACTGTGCCGTAACCTGGGCTTCCTTTGATGAGTGGCGGCCATGCTAAAAGCTAACTGCGCGAACTGTAAACTTTTACCACGTTATAGGCCATTGTAATTACAGCGTTAATTTTTTTTCATTAAAAAAAAAAAATAACTGCGGCGTTAACGTGACCAGATAAGATTCACAATAATAATACGTTTAGCGCTCTAGCTACTCAAGTATATAGCATATAGGCTAACGCTAATTGTGTAGCCCTCCCAACCGGCAGCGTCCCATGTGCTTGTGGCGTCTTACTTTGTTCCAACGTTGCAGTGAAGACTGCATTGGTTGATTTCTCATGAGATGATCGCATGTTGATTTTTTTTGTTTGTCTGTTCGTAGAGAGTATCCACAAGTTAAAGGAAAAGGCGAAGAAGAGGAAAGGACGCGGTTTTGGGTCTGGTAAGTTAAGATGTTTAAATGAACTAATGTGTATCGCTATCACAGCTTGACGTAGAGCCTGGAAAACGTGAGATGGTATTAACGTTTCATTTTTATTAGATGAAGGTGCCAGGTCCAGAGTCAGAGAGGACTATGACACCGTGGAACAGGATGGAGATGAACCTGGCCCCCAGAGATGTAAGTGATTGTGTGTGTCTTGTGCCAAGGTATTCAAAACTTAATCTCAGCCATGTTTCCAGGCTCCTATTATGGGCTAATGTGATCAGTGTGTGTCAGTGCATCACATTTATTTTTATACTTTGCATGCCGCCTTATTTATGCTTTTGAGTTAAGAAATGGAAGACAATGTTGTTAAATGTAGTTGTTGTGCCTGTATTTATGTATTTCTATCCTCTCGCTTAATTCTGTGGTTTCAGCTGTTGAAGGATGGATACTTTTTGTGACTGGTGTGCATGAGGAAGCCACAGAAGAAGACATTCATGACAAATTTGCAGAATATGGTGAAATTAAGAACTTGCATCTCAATTTGGATCGAAGAACAGGATATCTTAAGGTGAGTTTTTTTTTTTTTATTATTTATTTTTTTTTAAAAAATCCTTTTTGTATGCATTGGAATTGTAGATTTGGGGTCCTTGCTTAGCCTTAATTGTTCCTTGTCCTTTAATTATATAAGCTAGGGGGGAGGGTAATTTATCTGTGTTTATTAAATAATATAAAAACTATTTTGACTATAACAGCATGTACATAATTATGTGGGAATCAGTTTTAGTATTTATCAGTAATTTCTGTTTTTACAGAAATCATAAATGATATTCCACCTTTCACATTCTCTCAGTAATTTTTTTTTTTTTTTTTTTTAAGAATTGAGGAATTTCCCAAATGATTTATAGGCAGCATATAATATGAATGAGAAAAATGCTGCTGTGTAATTTAGATAAACTATCTAGTCATTTTGAATTTTTTTTTTTTTTTTTTTTTTCCCAGTTTTTGTGAAAAGCTGTCAACTTTTAACCTTTTCCCCAGGCTGATGGAAAAAAAGATGTCCCCTATATGATGTACAGGGTTTATTTATTATCTGAACAGTGACTCAACATGAACGTCACTGTAATATATGCTTCTATTGTTCATGTAATTAAGATATAATTACAATTTTCTGATTAAATGAAGATTATAGGAATATAATGTTCCCATTCTAATGTGAAAATGTGCAATTAAACACAAAGCCACAAGGTGGGAGTATCTTACCATTAATTACCAGATACTGCAGTTTCCCAGTAATACACAAGTAAACCATGACAGTTTTGTTTTTTTGCTTGCTTGTTAATTAACGCATTTCCGAATATTTACAGGGCTATGCACTGGTGGAGTATGAGACGTATAAAGAGGCCCAAGCAGCTATGGAAGGGTTAAATGGTCAGGACCTTATGGGCCAGCCAGTCAGTGTTGATTGGGGATTTGTAAGAGGACCTCCTAAGAGCAAGAGAAGGTGAGATTGATGCAAATATGTATATATGCACTTATGACCAAAATGTTACGATTCCACGTGTAATTTATAGTTACTGCCACCTTTTCAATTAATACCTTGTCCTTCTGCAGGGGTGGCCGAAGACGCAGTCGAAGTCCTGACAGAAGACGTCGCTAATTTTCAGATTTTTTTTTCCCATTGATTCATCTGTCTGATTTGGTTACATTTGCCTTTCAAAGCTGTTAATAGGCCTCAAACAGATTAAGACAAAATTAATCTCTCCAAGGATCTATATTTTAGAGTTGTTTGTTGTTTTTTTCATTTCGTAAGCCATTGGTTGATTTTGTGTAGGTTGAGTGCTTGCTTATGTTTCTTTGAGATTCAGACTATACTTTTGTAAATTGCTGAAAGCTGTAACAGTACCAACATTTCCTGTGTATTGATACTCTAATGTATGTCTTGTTTCAATTAATCATTTTGCTTCTCAATAAAATAAAATGGTTAAATGTAGTTTTGACCTTAAGCTTTATCTGTTAATACATTGGGAAATCATTCAAAGGTATTCGTTCTTGCCATGCATGATACTACACCAAAAAATTTTTTTAAATAATTTATTTCACAAAGGTCTTTTTTTTCACACATTAGTACGTAGTGCCTTGCGTTTGGGGTTTAAAGATAAGGTGTAAAAATGCACGTTTATGGTGTAGCTGATGGTTTTGACTACTCTGTTTCACAATGACGACATCTGAGCTGCTCGGATTGTGCTCAGTACCCTCTGCTGCGCTCTCATAGGTCCTGAAAAATCGATAGTCACTTCTGTGCTTTCCTGCAGCCAGTCACCGTATCGGGCTCCATTCACCGTGCCCTTTCCATTCGGCGTCGACGCAGTCGGGCTGCTCGGAAGGGTTTCTCGCCCTGTGATTGGCCAGGAGCGTGGCTGTCAAGCCGATCTGGCCCATGATTGGCACGTCGGAGCGCTAAGTTCGCAGATGTGGGCGGACTCAGTGGCGCCTTGGTTGACATTGTTGTTGTGGGAGTGAGAATTTACTTTGTCGTCGGGGTGTTTTCACACAGACTTGTGTCCGTTTGCGTGTCCATATCTGGACACAAACGGAGCAAATGTCAGAAATGTAGAAGGCGTACATTTGAGCATTCTTCAAGGGAGAAAACTTGTACGGGACGATGGAAAACATTTGTACAAGGCCGTTCAAGGTAAGCAGACAAGGGGGCTTACACTTAGCATGCTAGCTAGCAAGCTAGCCGTGTGTGCTGTAGCCAGGTTAGTTGAACTTTTTTTACCACCGTGCACCTAAAGTGACCGCCTGCACCGGAGCCGTCTGTTACTTCGAAGGAAGAGCCACCGCTCGTATGCGTGCGAAGTCCGGGCGTGAAAATACCCAACTCTTTGCCACTAGTTGGCTAGTGTGGCTAACGTGGTTGTAACTTGCAGCATTCAACAGATCCAGTTGGTCGGATGCTGATGTTAGCCACGCGGCTAGCGAGGCTAAGGCAGTGAGGCGGTGCTCTAATCAACTTTGGGGAAAACTTGCTGGAAATCCGAAACGTTTCCCAGAAGAAGCACAGCAGGCTGGCGGCGTCTGCGTCCCTGGCCGGTACCTGCATGTCCCCCTCGGGTTGTAGGCAGCTAGCCAGCACGTTAACCAGTTTGCGCCTCGGCGCAGCGCAAGCTAAGTGCTGGCTGCGTTTGTCTAGGTGGTCGGATAACTGAAGCCCGGCATTTATGTGCTCTGAAACTCGAGCAATGGTGTACACTAGAGAAAAAAAAAAAAAAAAAAAACTGCAAGCCTGGCGAATGTACAGAGATGCATACTAGCTGTAGTTTACTCGGTAGTTCAGTGTATTTTGTTAGTGGACGCCCGAATGGATGCCCTCACTGCATCACTGCGGGTTTTTTTTTTATTTACTGCTGTTGGTCACCACGTTAAGACTATATGAAGTCCCAGTCGTTTCATCTTTAATTCAGTAATATTGTATATGCTACATTCGCTGGATACACACGCCCTCAGTCTCTTACACAGACTTTACAGTTAACCTTATACGTAATTTAATAATCTTAACCTATAGTCACTTAGGAAAGTGCCTTTAACATGCATTATTTGTGCAGGAGTATAATTACTCCGCTTCTTGCAAATTGGGGCTAAGGCCATCAGCTGCTGTTGCCAGCATCCCTGCATTGTGAGGGTAGCATTTCACGGGCCCTGAATTATTCAGTCCTTTATTTACAAGACCTTTGTTCAGCTTGTTGTTCGCTGTGTGCCACTAAACACAAAAATATATGACAAAAATACGTTTTAGTGCAGATTTGTTCTGATTGGTTCTTCTGACATTATTTAGAAAACCTATTTTCCTTTCTTGGAAAGTATGCTATCCTTTAAGTGGTAAAATAAGGCTTGCACTGTTTCCCCACACTGCAATACGGGCGTTTTGCTTGTTCTTAAATATGCCTCTATGCCTTGTCTTTGGTCCTAGCATTTGTAGACGCGCTTTAGGCTTGGTTAAGTTCATATTAGGTTTTGTCGTCTGCTTAAGGGCTGTACATTAGGCACTGTTACAGCATATTGATAGGTGATTATCCCACCTATCTATTAACTTAAGTCAGTTTTGGCTGTCTAATAAGAACCCTGGTTAATCATGACTTGATCCAGCTAACTGAGAAATCCTGTTTTGAGGAACACTCCCACTTTATTCACTTTAAAGCTAGGGTAATTGTCTCTGGAACAAAACAAGCTGATATTTTGCTGCAGTCGTTGAGTAGCTGATCTGAAATGGGGGCCATTTAAAACACAAATGTATGCATAGAGATTTGGTTATGCACTGTATATAAAACTGTATATAAAAAACATTAATGTTAGCACAAGATTTTTCAAAGTATGGCCAGTTTTCCTTCATGGATCTAGACATGTATGGTTCATGAGCACAGAACTTTACTTTCTGTCATCGTTATTCCTTCGTTCTGATGTGTAGATTAAGACTTTTGTCCACAATCCTAAAAAATGGATAACAACCTAAAACATGAATGCAAATTTACAAAAAAGCTTTCAACAAATTAGAACAGGCTAAAGTCATAAATTATGGCCTGGCTTAATGTGTTATAAATTATGTTTGTTACTTATAGTACACTAATGCAGCTTATTGACCACCTGTGTTTGTGTGTGGAGAGAATGTGAAAGTTGGAATATCACAGTGTAGCTGCATGCACTCTACAATGCATTTATGGTTTCTTTAAGTTATAACTTGGTTGGGATGCTTTTTCACTTTTTGAATCGAGTTCTGTGAATTGTGCATAGTGGTCTGATATGTTTACTTCCTTAATAATAATAATAATAATAAAACAGTTTTGAGCAAAATTGTAACTAGTTGTAATTAAAATAAATGTCATTGATTGTTAATGCAGGCAAGCATTTGTGTGTGTAATTGTAGTCTGGAGTGAAAGGTAAAATGTGGTCTTTGTATTCAATCGGTTTCTTGAAATGTAAATGTTTCTAGTAATCCAACTATATCATCATTAGCTGCTGTTACTGAGTGTGTGTGCAACAGAATGTAGTTTATTCCATTGGAGTCTCTTATGTAAGACCCTTGTTTAAGTAATGCAGTGAAGCATATAGTACACATAAGACCGGGAGTCATTGCTTCACAAAATGTAATATTTTTCAGTGGGTGCACATTAGAGCATAATTTTTTTTTCCCCTTTCCAGATGAAAATATATATATATATATATATAACAAAAAAAAAACCACATACATACATAGATATGAGATGTACAAAGGACAGCTGGAGATGGTGATGTAATATATAAAAGTTAACAGCTGGGATTCCGCATGCAAGTTACAATTTGTCATGTTGACAAAATATGAACAAGCATAATGTTATTTAAGTATTTTTTAAATGTAAACTCTACAGCTGAATACAGAAAATACCTAAAGTTTTATACGATCGCTCACATTATACAAATACCTGGTATTTCACTGGTCTTATGGATGTGACTAAAGTCTACTTTCAGTAGAAATGCCCAGATATTCTTTTATCTGGTATACAATTATGCTATATGTTGATGTATCTGTAAAAAGTTTATTATACAACTTCCTGCTGCAGTGCCTTTGCTACAGACACGTTACAGTTACATTTAAACTTACTTATCAAATTATGTATCGCAATATACCATCTGGGGTTCAATCTATATCGCAATATGAATTTTAAGCCATATCGCACAGCCCTAGTTGATTGTGTTATTTCACACATACACCGAGAACTGAAACCTCACGACCGGGAAAATCCAAAACATGGAAGACATTACAATACTATAACAAAAAACGGCATTATCTCTAGTTCTCTTTTCCTTTTATTCAGTCCGATTTGGCGCAGTATGGCAAAGTTTTATATTTTCCTCCTCCCTGCGCACGTCACCATGATGAATAATAATCATCCTGCTGGCCCAGTTCGACAGAGGGTGGCGTGCGACATGTTCGGTTCCGTGTGAGGCAGGGTTTAGCTGCTCATACAGCTGGGAGGGATCACTCGCACTGCTAGATCTTTAGGTGTTCGCTAAGATCGCCTTCTGTCATATCATTTGTGCAAAAAAATTTTTTAATGGGCAAACCATAAATCACATAATTTATTAGTATTTTGGGATCCCTTGTAGATGTTTAGAAAGTAGAAGAATGTTATTATTTAGAATGAAAATTATATCATAAATTATAAAATTATATATATTAGTTAAGGGTATTCATGCTGTGGCGGTTCATTGGATTGAAGTAGTAAAAAAATATTTATTATATTTTAAAACAAGACCCCTTTACCTGAATAGATTCCGGTCACTTGCATTATAGGTTTGGGTATTTGAATAATAGCATTAATTTTTTTTCTCAGTGGTATTATTTCACTTTCACCAGGGACCCAACCAGCTGGAGAAAAGAACTTAACTGTTACAAGTTGTCTTGGTGTAATGCATCTGAAATTTTAATCCTGTCCTGCATGACTCAACAACCCTTGTTTTGCTGGAAGCAGGACACATGCTTTTCCGCAAGACTCTGCGTACTGTCTGGAAGCTTCCAGGACACACTTATCAGGTTTATCCATGCCCCTTTGTGTGTTTGGCTCACCCTCTGAGCTCACCCTGTGAGTGTCCTGAGCTTCATTAAGTACATTTAACATACCTGACTCACTTAGTTTGAAGAAACACTTTGTGAAATATATCTTTAGTTCAAGGCTCATTTTAAGTTGTTTTTCTTGCCAGGTGCACTAAACTAGTTGGTTCCCCATCGGCTGTCTGCTTCTGTCTCATCCATCGTAAACATTTGAAGATGGATTCTTTGGTGAGTGTAGTTGAACATTTTAAATGGTTTTTTTCGCAAGGGGTCTGGGAAACAGCTGTTGAGTATGAGGTGAAATGAGGGAAGGCAGGGTGCGATTCCGGTTTTGGTTACAGTCCACGGCCCAGTTGGAGCCAAGATGCTCCCAGAGGAATCCTCTGGCCTTTCAAACAGTGTCAAATTAATAAGTAAATAGATTGTATCTCCAGGTTAGTGGGACACTTTCAGGACAACTTTTCTGTTGAATATTCTTTACTTTCTTTGTCATGTCCCCACTTTCCTGTTCATTTATTAAAAATCCTTTAGGTATGGATGGGGATATATGTCCAAGAGCAGATATGTCTTTGCTGACACATTATGCTCTTGGACACTGTGTTCAAAACGTGGGAGGCTTTTTGCCCTGGAAAAATGTGCCAACCATGTGATGCCAGTGGTTTTGTTACAGAGAAGCATCCCAGAAATGGGCAGATCCAGAGACACCTCTTTATGAGTTTATGGACAGCAGTCTGAGTGGGATTGCCTTTTTATTAGATACGTAAAACACCAAATTCTGTTTCTATGTGAGCATTCAGTGGTGGTCCTAGAGGACCGTGTGGAAAGCATGTTTGTCACAAGGGGCGAATCTTATCCTTTTCGCTGCAGTGCAGATACAGTCCATTGGTAATCCACTCCTCAGGAGACTTTTGCGTGGGATGACATCATAGAGATTGACGTAAAGCTGTCCGCTGCGCTATCTGCCAGACTAGCGGCACGTGGGAATTCACATGAGTGTGAGACAGCGTTGTGGCTAATGCTTGCTTGGCAGCTGTGTTCGCTGCATAGATGCTGTGTCAAGCTCATGTGGCCTTTTTCCCTATATTATTAACTGATTGTCTGTTTGACACATGCTGCCATTTACTATGCTTTTTTTGAAAAGAGCCCTAAATAAGTTATTTCTATCTAGCTTCTGCAGTCTCATCCAAATTAGTCACCCTGAACATTTTCTTTCTGAATCCTGGAAGACCATAAAATATTGTACTGCTATAAAAACATGTTTCAGTTGTGACTGGAGCATTGAAGTCGTTATGCATGCTGGTTTTTTCTCCCAAGGGAAGAACACACAGAGAAGTGGTTATTGTAAAATGTCATACTGTTCCTCAGGGATGATGCATAAATGAAATAAGGATGCTAATTTCCTCTTTTTACTGAAATGTGAGTTATAAAATAAAGAGACTGTTTCTTTACAAACCAGTCTTGACTGATATATTGTTTGCTGAGACACACTGACAACTTAATAGCAGCAGAAATACCGTTGCTGTTGACATTTGTTAAGCTAAAAAAAAAGCCCTTTAAATCTTAAGTGGGGTTGAGGCAATAACAATAAGTGCTGGTTCAGAATACCTTCTGTTAAGCAGTTTTACCCGTAACATCTCATGCCATGTTTAGCAGAGTTTGATTTGGCCATCATTTTCAGGAACTATGGCACATTGTTTATGGCAGCCAGTAAAAACAGACCTGGTGCTATCGCTAGACTCCAGACCCTCTCTCAGAGCGAGCTGCTGCTCCACAGCAGTCACATGCTCCCAACCTGACAAGCTGCCAGCCTGTGGGAGTGAGCCGCGAACGTGTCAGTCGACAGAGAAAATGAAGCTTTCGGCCTGTTTGGAAATCCCCCCATTGTGTTCAGATGGTTTTTATAACAAAAGGTCTGATTTAACCTTGAATGAGAAGTATTTATAAAACCAAATGGTTTGGCATTTTTTGGTTTAATATTTTATTGATGTCTAGTCTATGCTTATGTATTTTTTTTTATGAATAGCACCATCAGTAATCCATTAAAATGGTAGTAACATCATTTGTTTTACAGAACTCCATTCCTTTTCTTTGGTCTGTAACAGGGCAGATTAATTCGTTTAGCTACTCTGTCCAAAAAAGTTGCATTTTGGAATTAACATCGCAAATAGTCAAGGGGTCAATTGAACCTCTAGAGCACTTTAACAGCAGTTCTACTGCACCAAAGTGTGTACAGGCATGAAAGGACATACAAATATACAGAAGAAGTACAAAGTAGTATACATGGATAGTAAAAGTAAAAAAAAAAATGAAAATATGGGAAGGCTGAAGAAAACAACATAAAAATACATAATAGCTTTAAACCTTAACATTATGGAGGTCTGAAGAAAACTAACTTCAAAATACATGGGGAGTAAAAACATTCTGGTAAAACTGAAGAGAATAGATGACTAACCCTCTATTTAAAAGCAGAGGTTGTAGGGGTGGGCAATATATTGAATGTACTCGATGTATCATGGCTTGTTCCATGTGCAATGTAGTAAATCAAGTACAAATCCTGACATTTATTGTTAAACAGAGATAATTTTTTGAAGTTCAAAGCTTCTTTTTTTCTTAACCCTGTTGGAAGATGCACATGATGTACATGGTCATGTAAAAGGAGTCAAGAAACTAAAACCACTCCAAATGGAGATCAATGAAATGTCTCTAATGGGGTTAAGGGGTGTCCAGTTCTTTAGTAAAACCTGGAATGTCTAGAAAACCCATCTCAGCGGAAAATTATGATCTGGGATTCAGTGGGTCTCATCTGGGTTCAGCAACATTATGTGCCATTTTTTTTTTTTTGCCATTTTAAGATGACCATGCAGGGATAGGGCTCTAATTAAATATGAATGGTTCAGGGAGCACGAGACGTCACTTTCACCCATGGCAACTGCACAGTCCTGTTATTAATATTTTGTAGTGAAAGGGAAGTGATTTTTATTGTGATGCATAGCTATGCATACAGTGCACACAACGAAACGTGTCCTCTGATGTGAACCTTCACTGGTCTCACGTTTCGATTAGATTGTCCATGCCTCGATTATGGGTGCATTGCAATACATCCCTTTTTCTTTCTACATCGCATGTTTTTTTTTTGTTTTTTTTTAAGGTCTCGTTCAACTGTGTGGATGCTATGATTTGAATGTGCAGAAAAAAGGTGCCGCATTCAGACTGAATGCGGCATGCGCTGCTCTCACCATGAGGTTCATGGCTCAGTGCAAAAAGTAGGCGTGGTTTTCTAAATGCTTAATAAGACTGTAGTATCGTGTTGTAGATCTAGGGTGGTAGTGGCCTAGTGGGTAACACACTCGCCTATGAACCAGAAGACCCAGGTTCAAATCCCACTTACTACCATTGTGTCCCTGAGCAAGACACTTAACCCTGAGTTGCTCCAGGGGGACTGTCCCCTGTAACTACTGATTGTAAGTCGCTCTGGATAAGGGTGTCTGATAAATGCTGTATATGTAAATCATCTCACATGTCTCCATTCCTGCTTTGTGTGTGTGTGTTTGAAAGAGACAGACAGAACGCTGCTTTTAAGCCATGGGTGCAATGAAAGGTGCCCGGGGATCAGTGTGTGGGGACAGTACCTTGCTCAGTGGCACCTTGGCGGTATTGAACACGCCACCTTTGATTGCTGGATCTTATACACACATGTCTGTGCTTCATGATTCATAATTTTGTCTGGGCTGATGGATATTGTCTATTCATATTCATATTCTCTCATTTTCTTCTCATGAACCGTTGTTGTGGTTCACATCCTTGTTTTGGTTCGTTTCCTTTCTTACTCTCTTTTACAAAAAATCTGCACGTGGACAGTGGTTTTCTTTAAACTATGCAGAGGACCTCTGGTCAAAAGAGGAGGTGGAGGCTGATGCTGTGGCCGGGCTGTGTATTTGACCTGCGGTGTCTCTGTGTGGTGCACCATGCTAAATGTCAACAAGAGGAACTGAAGAACTCTCTGTTTTCCCAGCACGGGTCATAGAAACACAGTGCCTTCACCCTTGCTCCGACCTCTGGAGCTCCATCGCTGGGAAACAGCTGCTCGTTCTTCCTGAATCCTCGCACACTCATCCCTTATCTGTGTCACGGCGGGGCAGTGACATGTCGTGGGACTTTTGTAAGGTGTGGCCTGAGATCCCGTTATTTAGAACTTGCCCGTCCATCCTTGCTTTTTATTGTGCTTCACGGTTCCGTGTTTTCTGGCATGCCGTTTTTTCCCTCATGGCTATGTTTAGAACTTGATTGTGTATGGCTATTTCAGGAGAAATAGGCGGTTCTAATTCTGGCCCTTTGCAGATAAGGGGTGTGTGTTGGTGTCTGTGCTGCTGTGGTAGCCAGCATTCCAAGACGTTTCTCTCATCCTCCTGTTATAAGAGATGTGATGCAAGGCCTGTGATGTTTCACTTGGTCAGACTTTAACCTTCTGGAGAAGTCAGATTAATTTGCACTCATTCATGTCAAGATGCTATCAACATGCAAGTTCAATCTCTACAAGCAAACTCTCTCTAGGATTCAGGCCTTTCTCTACTTTTTATTTCCCCCATCTTGGTTTGGTCTAAGAAGGTGCATTGTGCATCCCTTCAGGGAGGAAAAGAGGACCTCTGCAGATGGCCAGAGCCAGCCCTGAGAGGAGGGAGGGAGGAGAGGTTATTTGATGACTGTGGCTTTGTGCTGCCACTCCTTGGGGCAGATGGCATGCTGCAGTCTTGGCCAGAGAGGAACGCTCTTAGGTCAGCGCCGAATTTCCAGATCCCCTACCTGGCCAGCCTTGTATCCAGGGCGAAATTGCCTCCCACCCTCCATTCTCTCCACCTCTGTCTCTTTGCCTTATTTGGTTCGCTCAGGAGCTGCACGTTTTTTCTTGTGTTTATTCCTCCTGAGCTGCTTCATAAATATTTTTCTTAATTAGAAACTAGAGTGTCATTTATTTCTCTCTCTCTCTCTCTCTCTCTCTCTGGACACTCTGCTACACATCGGTCCTCCTTTGTTCCTTTTTCTTTTCCTTCGGTTACAGACTGCCTACGGCCGGGGGAAACTGCAGAAATATTGATTGATGAGAGTGGGTGAGCGCAGACTTTGTAAGGAAGGCAAATGGTGAGACGTCGGGGCCTGTTTGGCATATTCAGCTTATTTAAACTGCAAATGGACAATGTTTCCCCAAACTGATTAAGAGGAAAACAGCAAAGTAGTGGGGGGTCCAAAAAGATCCTGATGAAACCGTGGTTGTCGCATCATTCTGTCCCAGCCCTGTTCTGTAGTTACATAATTTTCTCTGCCTGTAGGCTGCCGCAAATGCTGATGCGATGCTTATGGCATACTAGCGTACTACAGAATACTCAGCAGCAGCCTCCTTATATTTATCTGGCTCGACAGAAGACCTTAAAGCCATCAGGGACTCTCTGAGAGGCCTGGGGAATGGCCTGGGAATCTGAGCCATTGCTTGCTAAGAGACGAAGTACTGCGGCAGTCTGACACCCAAAGTGGGTTATGGGCCGAATCTCAGCTTCTCTCCTCTGAAGGGCCCAGCCAAGGTTCCTCAGCAGTGGCAGGAGGGGTTATGTAATAATCCCATGGAACTTTGATTAAAATGATTACCACAGTCCTGACAGCTCGAACAGTTAAAGGGCTAGAGATTCATTATACACCATTGTTTGACTTTCTGTGCAGCTTCAGTTGATAGGATTTTGTTTTGTTAACATGAATCATGAATGTGAAAGGTGGATATTCACCCTGTGGATTGATAACTTATGTAGAGTAAAGGTTTGTGTTGTGTTTTTTTCTTCCATTTATAACAAATAATGACAATGTGAAAAAAAAGTTCACTTTGTGTTTTGGCAAATTTATATATATATATTAAAAAAAAGAGAAAGCATGTGTAAACAAGTATTGAAAGCCTTTGTCATGAAAGCTCAAAATTGAGCTGATTTGCATCCTATTTCTACTGATTTGTCTTTGAGATGTTTCTGCAACTTAATTTGAGTCCACGTGTGGGGAAAAATGTTGATTGGACCTGATTTGGAAAGTCACATACCTGTCTATATATGGTCCCATAGTAGACAGTCAGTAGTAGAAAGTCAAAGGAATTGTCTGTAGACCTCAGACCGAATTGTCTCTCAGCACACATCTGGAGAAAGTTACAGAAATTTTTCTGAGTGTAGGGACCATCATTTGTAAGTGGAAGAAGTTCAAAACCGTAAACTGAGCAATCAGGGGATAACGGGCTTAGTCAAGAAGGTGACCAAGAAGCCGATGGTCACTGTCAGAGCTCCAGAGCACCTTCTAGAAGGACAACCATCTAGGGCCCTATGAAATCAGTCTTATTTTTTCCTAAATTCCATTTTTTTTCTCCATGTTAATTCCTTGTTTTCCGTTATAAACATTTATTCAGCTAAAAACTATGTGTTTATGAAGTGGATGGAGAAAACATAATCTGCAATATG
Organism: Denticeps clupeoides; assembly: GCF_900700375.1. Lineage (NCBI taxonomy): Eukaryota > Metazoa > Chordata > Actinopteri > Clupeiformes > Denticipitidae > Denticeps > Denticeps clupeoides. The sequence continues at coordinate 27,599,225 of NC_041711.1, read as the reverse complement.
ACATCACTTTTGATCACTGTTTAACAAACTACATTTACTCTTTGCTTTTGTGAACCATTTACATGTAAATAATACATGAGTGATTTGGCTCATGCAGGTTTGCTTCTTTTCTCTGTTTCTGAAATGACTTATTGACTGTAAGTGGTCATCACATATGTTCTTACAATAGAGCTGCTCTTCCGATTTAATAAAAATATTTTGGGTATTGTTCCGCTCTTAAACCTAGCATTTAGAGTTGAATTCTGTCATTTTTGCATATGTTGTATATGTGCACACATGCATGGAACCGATTGGGCAAGTGGTCCGGAGTCGACACTGACCCCCTTTTCACTATCGCGGAAATCTATCAATCAGGACTGTATGTTAGAGTGGCCAGATGGAAGCAACTCCTTATTAAAAGGCACCTGAAGGACTCTCAGACCATAAGAAACTAAATTCTCTGGTCTGATGAGACAAACATTGAACTCTTTGTGAATACCAGGCGTCACGTTTGGAGGAAACCAGGCACTGATCATCACCAGGCCAATACCATCAATACAGTGACGCACGTGGTGGCAGCATCATGCTGTGGAGATGTTTTTCAGCTGCAGGAACTGGGAGACTAGTCAGGATAGAGGGAAAGATGACTGCAACAATGTACATAGAAATCCTGGATGTAAACTCGCTCCAGAGCGCTCTTGAATTCAGACTGGCGTGACCGTTCATCTTTCAGCAGGACAACGACCCTAAGCACACAGCCAAGATGTCAAAGGAGTGGCTTCAGGACAACTCTGTGAATGTCCTTGAGCGGCCCAGCCAGAGCCCTGACTTGAATCCGATTGTAAATCTCCATTGGAGAGAGGTGCTGCAAAGAGGAATGGCTGAAACTGGCCAAGGATGGGTGCATTGAAAAAGTATTGAGCAAAGGCTGAGAATACTTGTGCATTCTCAGTTTTTTTTTTTATTCTTAATAAATTTTCCCGAAACCTCAAGTAAACCTTTTTTCATGTTGTCATTATAGGGGGGTGGTTGTAGAATTTGGAGAGAAAAAATACATTTTGGAATAAGGCTGTAACATAATGTGGAAAAAGGGATGCGCTGTGAATAGTTTCCAGATGTATTGTAGAATTCGGTAGAAAAGGAACAAGTAATTTCTTTCATTAATTTGTTTGCCATTTTGACCTCAGCACCCATGTATTTCTGGATCCCTTTGTTTCTGTTTTTTGATCCCCAGGGCAGTGATGTCCCGCCATGTTCCTATGTGACACCTTGTTCAGAGACTCCGAAGGCTGACGCGGCTCCTGTTGAATACTAAGCGGGCAGAGAATGAGTCGACAAGTTCCTAGAACCATGTGAGTGGCAGAGGACCTCGATCAACTGCTGCCATCTGCTCCCATTCTGTGCTCTGGCACTGCTTCATTTGAGCTTACTGCCTGAACTGCTGTCCTGCATGTCAGTTTCAGTATAGCCACCATTGCGGTTCCTAGGCTTTCTCTCAGGCTTTCAAATTGTGTGTGGTGTTTATGTCCCCTGTCTGTGTCTGCCATGTGGATGTTTGGCAGAAGTCTCGTGTCAGGAATGCTGCAGGTTGGCAGCTGGTGCGGTGCTGTGGTTGGCTCTGCCACCGAGAGTGAATTAGATTTGCATGGTCTGGCACCACCTGGTGAATGAGGCACCTCATCAAGCGGCCAGAGCACGGAGGTCAGGTTTCACTTTTGTTATTGCCAGGCATCTCCGTTCCACATTTCATCTTATCTTTACAAGGAGATCCTCCGCCCTAAATGGCCTTGGCTTGTTGTAAACAACACGCTGTTCCCACCTCCCCAAACAGGCTCTTACTAGCTGTTTCATGGTAACTTGGGCGCTTGTGTTCCATTCCCTGTAACTTATATGACTGAGCACAACAAGCCCCGCACTTGATGGACACAACCGCACTGACCTCGGATGTCTGTCTCTATGATCCCAGGCATCTCAGTGCACCCACGTGTTGGCTGCAGTGCACATTATGTAACCAGACAAAAGCCTGGCTGGGCTGTGCACAAATCTCTGCTCCGTGTTGGCCACCACCCTTTTGTGCTCTCTGGGTGATCAGCTAGGAGACTCTGGCAACAACCATTTTAAAAAGCAGCCGTCCTTCTTTACCTGAAACGAGGCCTGTAGTCACACGAAGCCCTGAGAAAATGTTGGTGTTGGCTAGATGATCTGCAATATTTATGAGGTGACATCACACTTAGCAGGGTATTAACCCTATCTGTTCTCATTGATGCGAACAATTTCCTTTTCTACAGGGCACCATTACGGTGTGGCAGGTGGCAGCTTTGTTGCAGATTGTTTTCGTGTAGCTGTTTTCGTGTAGGATGGTGGAAGGCTTCATAAGAAACAGCATACCAAGATCCTTCTATCCACCAGTCTGTTTTTACTGAAGGTCAACCTGCAATCCTAGCAGTTGTTAAAAAGGGTGATGTTGTTTTTATTTTTTGCAACCTAACATGAAATACAGGACTGGAAAAGTGAAGGGTCCAGTGTACCATGAACAAAGTTCATCTACAGATTGTCAATTTTGACAAAAGGTGTCCGCTCCAGTAAACAATCAATCTAATGAATTAATTTGGGGGAATAGTTAGTCAGTGGTGACTTTCAGGAAACGTCTGTCCTTGCCTGTCCATTCCTGTCGCCTCCCACCTTTTCATGGATTTTCGTTTTACAGTCAGCTATGATTTGATGTTGGTAATATCCATATGTACATGGATACACCAAAGCCATTAAAAGGACAATAAAAATATTTAATCTTACTAGCTAGTTTAATTGTGGAACTGGATGATTGCATGTTTTCTGGAGTTGATGGGCTAAGATCCTCCTGAGGCAAGTGTGCTGTTGTTGCCAGGGTGGTGCACAGGGCCTGAAAGGCCTTTTCATGTGGTGACTTTCCTTCCCGTGTAAGACGCGAACAGATTGTCTTTGTGTGGTGGGGGAGCTGGAAAGGGAGAGAACTCATGACTAATCAGCCGTTCTGGTGAAAAGTTCACTGAGTCAGAGCTGTAGGAGGAGCAGAGGGTGAGGGAGATGTAATTGTGTGTTCAGCAACATCACCTAAAAAAGAGCTGAGGACTGTAAGAACAGGTCAGGCCTGTATATTCCTGCTAGCAGCTTTTAGGCTGGTCTGGTCTTAGCAAATTCGCAATGTCAGTTTGTCACGCCTCCTCTTCCGTTATGAACGTGTCACTGCTTGCGTCAGTTTAGGTGATATTAACTATTGTGTTTACACGTAGCTAGGGGTGTGATGCTATCTGGTGATGTAAAGTTGTTTCATAAAGCAGCACCCGTGATTTCTGATATAAACTTACGGGATGCCCCCACCTCTTTTAAGACATCTGCATGGAAATATTTGTCTGTTCAATAGAATTCTATCATCAGCTTGGGAGGTGAACTCATGTCCAGCATCCCCTTCACTGCCCTCTGCTTTGTCATTCTTCTATTCTTCTCCGCCCTTTCCACAGCTGCGCTCATACGTACACAGTAAAGGTGTCAAAGGTGATGTCATGTGCTGCTGAACTGAATTGTGGGTCTGTCGTTGCATGTTGTGTGTTGCAGACTGTAAAAACGTCTGATGTGCGGTGCGAATGCTAGCTAAACAGTTGCGTTAGGCCCGTCGTGTTTTCGTGAGTGAGAAGGACTGGTTGCTGCTGCTGTGCTCCTGGCATGGCCGACGTTCCTCACCATCAAGTGTTGATCTAAATCCTATCTGTGTGGGGTTTACATTTACATTTACTGCATTTGGCAGACGCCCTTATCCAGAGCGACTTACAATGTGCTTTCAAGTTACCATCGATGAAGAGATCAATTCTGGTTCATTAGGACCCCCAACTATGAATACAATCTGTTGTAGATTCTGTACACAAGTTTGACAATAAGAAAGTTACTAATTAATCTAAATATTCTTTAAAGAGGAAGGTCTTGAGCTGTCGTTTGAAAATACTCAGTGACTGAGCTGTTCTGACCTCGGGGGGAAGATCATTCCACCACCGAGGGGCCAAGATGGAGAAGAGTCTAGCTGAATGTTTTCCTTTTACCTTTAGCAATGGAGGGACCAGGCGAGCAGTACTGGAGGCTCGGAGAATACGCGGTGCAGTGGGAGGTGTAATAAGGGCACACTGGAACTGGAACTGGAATTATGGTCCCAATGGAACTGGAACTGGACACTGTTTGGCATCACTTGTGCAAAATTGTGTACTGTATGATCGAGTAAATATTGCTAATCATTGTAATCAACCTCAATTTTTACCGCAGTCTCATAATGGCCTACACCTGCATGATACGTATTATGCGCAAATGATTGTTGCAAACCTTTACCAAGAGACCAAGGCAAAGGTTGTACAGAAAAAAATCGCCATAAAATGCTTGGACTATGATCAGTATGGCAAGCTATATTAGAATTACAGCCTACACAATCAATAGTGACTGTGAAATGGAAAATGTTGTGCTGCAGACTTGCCTACTATTCAAGTCTCCCACATAACAAACATAGGCAGCTTTTTTTAAAACTTGTTCTCATGAACCCAATATCATGACCTGAGCTACATGTATGGTCACACCTTTACCCAAAATACATTGTTCCATACCATTGGATTCATCCCATTAATCTGTATTATGTATAAGACTGGGGTGAAATTCATTTACATGTGCTGATACTTAGATTAGTTCAAGACCTTTATTGTCACTATACAAGTACAGCGAGATAACGTTTGGATCAAACCAGCAGATGCATATTTAAACTAGGCTTACATTTACATTACATTTACATTTACAGCATTTATCAGACGCCCTTATCCAGAGCGACTTACAATCAGTAGTTACAGGGACAGTCTCCCTGGAGCAAGTTAGGGTTAAGTGTCTTGCTCAGGGACACAATGGTAGTAAGCGGGATTTGAACCTGGGTCTTCTGGTTCATAGGCGAGTGTGTTACCCACTAGGCTACTACCACCCTTATTCATCAGCTTATTCATCAGAGATAAGCAAATAAACAGTTTGCTTGGTGCTGTTGGGCGGTGCCTAGTCCAGTCTATTGCATCAGGCTTTTGTAGATCTTAATATTAATTATGGCAAGAAATCTCATAACGATTTACCTGTGGGTGTGGCCATTGTAAATGTCACATTGTAAATGTCATAGCAACTGGATCATAGCAAAATCTCTAGATTTTCATTCATCCGGTTTTAATGGTTATATATATATACACATTTCAAATTGATTTAAATATGCTTATTTCAGTTTTGTATTTTGTAATTTTAAGCAAAAACATTTATTGAAATGTTTAAAAAAATGCTTCATACACAGAACAAAAAGTCCTGTATAATCTACTTTCTTTTAACAAAAAATGCTCTTTTAAGTTTATTTTAAGTGAATACTCACTTCTTTCATCAATTTCTGTATTGTATTAATTTTGCTTTGTTGCACATTCTCGAACACCATTAAATGAAACTGCTACAGTTTAGGCCATAGGCCCTGGGAAATACATCAATGTAAATGCTGCGTGATCTGATCTGCAGGGAAATATACTTGCAAGTGACTTGCCATAAATGAGAGATCAAATACATGTGCGAAGCGACATCGTGGTTTTTCAATCAATTGTGCAGCCCTAATAAATACATCCTTTTTTCTTTTTTTTTTTTTGGAAAAAGGCAGAGCTCATCTTCTGCTTCTCGGTGGGGGAGGATCATGTACGGTGTGAAGAGTCAGGTTTTAAATAGCACCGTGAGGCTGCTTTTCTGTGAAAGTTTTTCCTCCTCAGCATTATTGGCCAGTGAACTGAGCAGAATGAATCCTGCTGTGCTAGTCATGGGAGGGACATGTGACCAGAGGGGGCAAATGCATCTCTGATGATTCACTGTTGCAGGTTCATAATAAGGGAAAGTAAATAAGCAAGATATGTAGGAAAATCAAGATGTGCTGAGGATTTTCTGGGGGTACATCGGGACCCTATGAACATAATCAAATAAATCAAGGCTGCAACTGTAGTCTTATCTAGTTTTGCTCATATCTTTTTTTTCTCTTGTCCTCTGTAGGTGTGACCTGTGAGTGAAGTAATCATTGAAGTGTGTCCTAGTTGGAGGGGAGTCTGGTGCCCTTTGTTTTCTCTCCTAATGTCCCCCGCCGCATTGTAAATTCATGATCACATGACCTTGGATATGGACGCAGTCCTGTCCGACTTTGTCCGTTCTACTGGAGCTGAACCAGGACTGGCCCGAGACCTGCTAGAAGGTAGACTATCCCCTCCATAAGTCTCTGTTTTTATGTTTCATGTCCATAACAGATGTCAGTGCAACTTAAAGCAGTCTGAGAGATCCAGTTAAGGGAAAAAAAAAAACATTTTAAAAACTTGATCCATATGCTGTGAAATGAAGCCAGGACTAGTCCAGCCCACGTTGCCTAGCAACGCATTTTGCAGATAAGAAAACGGTTATAAATGCATTGTCTGGCAGAATGCTGTGCTGACTTGTGTTTGCATAGGTAACGGACTGTATGGCCTTACCTATGATAAACTGTCAAGGTCTTGATTGCCTTATAACAGCATTCCCAAAGAATGCACTATTATTTATAATATGGCCCAATGGATTTTCACAGGTAAAAACTGGGATCTGACCGCTGCCTTGAGTGACTTTGAACAGCTGCGTCAGGTGCATTCTGGAAGCCTGACATATTCTTTTGAGGAAGAACGAGAATTTGCTTCCTCAGAAAAGGAGATGGCAAAAGTTGCAAGGCCCCTTCTTCATCGTCAGGATGAAGTGGTGCAAGGTAAGACTATTTAACTGTGTGTAATTGCCTGAAGTAAGAAATTCAGATTCAAGATTCATTGAGTAGTCAGTACAATCTAATTCCATAAATTTTCACAATAACGATCACTTCACTTTTGAAGAGAAAAAAACAACAACATTTTCTTACCCTTTACAGCCAGTGAAAAGCGCCTTTCCAGGGGAATCTCTCATGCCAGTTCTACTATTGTGTCCTTGGCCCGCTCCCATGTGTCAAACACCGGGGGCAGTAGCAGCGAGGCACTTTTAGACACCCCTCTCTGCACCTTCCAGCTGCCTGACCTCACTGTTTACCGGGATGATTTCCGCAACTTTATTGAGCGAGACCTCATTGAGCAGTCGATGATGGTGGCATTAGAGCATGCAGGTGAGTCATCACTGCTGTTCGAGTCCTCTGATTTCTTGGTGGTTTTAAATGAATTACATGGGGGGGGGGGAAAATAACCAATATTGTGTTTTTATTTTTTATTGAAAAAATGTAATCTGTGGGAAATTTATCCAAATGTGTACAGCATGTAGGAACCAATATCCATGATCGGAATAATTCTCCAGTATACTCAAGAGAATATCCTGACTCAGACTCATTAAGACCAGAGTTAATCTTAAACAAAATTATATCCAGTTGTGATAAGATAATACAACCATTAAGTAATGGTGGGGCAGGTGACTTTACATTCAGTGCAGTTGAACTTTGGCCATTATTCAGTTTATATGTTACTTTAAATCACATTAGAAGAAGAAAAGTATACTCCAGCATTCCCGATTAGCTCACTCTTAGCATGAAACATAAAGTACACACTTATTCCCACCTATTACTGGCATGCTTTGGTTTTCTTTTGACCTTTTTTCATCTGCATAAACAAAAGGCTCAGACATTTGAGTGATCAAACCAAAGAGTTTTACTGCAACCCCCCCTTTAAACCAGAAGTGTGTGCTGAAGCTTAAATCCTGTTTTGTGCAGGGAGATTGAACTGGTGGACACGGGTAGGACCTGGCTGCCAGAGTTTACTGCCTCTGGCGACAAGTGGAGATGGAAACTGTCTTCTGCATGCAGCATCACTTGGTAAGTGTGAGCACAGTCAGCAATTCAGACATAATGAGTTTCACACAGAGAAGTGTGTAATGCATGCTATTTATGGTCAGCAGCACCAATCTGTTTAGCATAGCTAGAGGATGTACTGTTGGACATTAGTTACAGTTGGTTTACTGTAAAAGTTACAGTACAGTTTAAAAACCACACCTCAAAAATGTCCCATGTCATCTTTTTGTTTTGTGAATTCATGTCTGGCCTGATTCAACCAACACAAAATGTTTTGTCATAGCTGGCATCCCTTTGTGGATTTGTCATATTTTGAATTCTAATAAAAAATGTGTATGCACAGGGATGTGGGGTTTTCACGATCGTGACCTGATGCTTCGGAAAGCACTGTATGCGCTGATGGACCACGGACAGGAGAGAGAAGCCCTCAAGCGTCGGTGGAGGTGGCAGCAGACCATGCAAAACAAAGAGGTAGAACGTTGTTGACATCCACTATACTTTTCTTTTGTTTTGCGTGTCACAGGGTTTCTTGTCGGTGTAAAACTCTAACACTGTGTGTGTAAACAGTCAGGATTGGTGTACACTGAGGAGGAGTGGCAGAAAGAATGGAACGAGTTGCTCAAGTTGGCATCCAGTGAGCCCAGAATACACTACAGCACTAATGGCAGCACTGGGTATGCACTGCTTTGTACAGATATTTTTTCTTTTGTGTAATGTAGGTGAGATGCTAATTAGTCTTGGTGTTTGCCAATTAGACATTTCAGCTTAATAAGAATAGAAAAGGTGGTAACTGGTATTTTTCTGACTGATATTTTGGGCAGGGCGGAGACATCAGAAGAGCCAGTGTATGAGAGTCTGGAAGAGTTCCATGTGTTTGTGCTGGCCCATGTGCTGCGCAGGCCAATTGTAGTGGTGGCCGACACAATGCTGCGAGACTCCGGGGGAGAGGGTAAGACCTTCTTGAAAAGCTGTTTCCAGAACACAGCTTCCATTGTTGTTGAATAGCTCAATTCAGATGTGTGTGAAGCAGAGCATACACAGATTATAGCTTTAATGGGTTTTTGCTGCATGGTGAAAAATTGCCGCAGGTGTTCCTTTGATGACTGGCATCGTTTTTGTCTGATGATAAATGGGACAGAATGTACTGAACTTGTTAAAGGACTATACACCTTTACATTTTTCCACTAGCTTTTGCACCAATTCCATTTGGAGGCATTTATCTACCCCTAGAAGTACCAGCCATCAAGTGTCACCGTTCACCCTTGGTGCTAGCCTATGATCAGGCCCATTTCTCTGCTCTTGTTTCAATGGAGCAAAAGGAGGGCTCCAAAGAGCAAGGTAACACCCCTCTTTTTCTCAGAACCCCCATATGACATATAATGTGAAATATTCTAGAATGTCTTATTTAATCCCGACCCTCTGTTCCACAGTGGTGATCCCTCTAACTGACTCGGATCATAAGATCCTACCTTTGCATTTTGCTGTGGATCCTGGCAAAGACTGGGAATGGGGCAAGGATGACAGTGACAATGTGATGCTCGCAAGGTACAAGCACAAAATGGCCAGAATTTTGCCACAGTATATTAGATGTGATGCCTGAGAAGTGTCTGCTAATATAATGTCAAGCATGACCTAAATGAGGAAAGACTGCCTGATAGCACGTTTTGTGTAATTATTTCTAACAACCAGAAGAAAGAATTGCTTGTACAACAACAACAAAGTGAAGTGATTGTCACATGTGACAGCACAGCACACGATGCACACAGTGAAATTTGCCCTCTGCATTTAACCCATCACCCTGAGTGAGCAGTGGGCAGCCATGACAGGCGCCCGGGGAGCAGTGTGTGGGGACGGTGCTTTGCTCAGTGGCACCTCAGTGGCACCTTCGGGATTCGAACCGGCAACCTTCTGATTACAGGGACGCTTCCTTAACCGCTAGGCCACCAGTAGACATCCTAAACAGTCACTTTTAAAAAAGATATTTGGGACCACATCTGCTACCAAATGAAGAATGCAGATAGACAAGCAATGCTATAATTCTGATTGGCAAATTATTGTAATTCGTGAGCCCTTCTCCACATGCCATCACCCACAGGCTGCTGTGGTCTTTCATTCATGTTCCTTTTTGTTTTTAATTTGCCAAAAGCCATTAATTCCCCTGTCATGCTTAGAGGGGTCCGAGTAGGGACGACCCACAGGACTTGGTGTCGCTGACAGGGGATTGGCCTCTGCTCCAGATTAGTGACACTTGACAGTTAGTGGGGGGATTATCAGGCAAAGCCTGCTCAGAATAGGGCAGTGGGAAATGCAAAAATAGCACAGAGCAGGACAAGGGATATTTTTAAATAGATATATATGAACGTCAGAGGCTTAGTCATTCAGTAGTTGCACCCATGCATTTTACATAATTTTATATTATATAGATATAAAATTGTATAGATAGTGTGTTTTTGTGCTTGATCGAATTAATCATGTCTATATCTCATTCTTTTGTTTCTCTTCTAGTGTAACCCTTTCTCTTGAGGCAAAGCTGCAACTTCTGCACACCTATATGACAGTAACATGGCTACCACTTCCTTGTGAGGTACAGGTGAGCTTCCTGGGATAGGTACAGAGATAGGTTCATAATTCCATTTAAATATATGAACACCTGGATGATTAGTCTGTGTTTTCTGCGTGTACAGCAAGCACCCTTGGCCCAGCCAGAATCACCGACAGCCTCAGCTGGGGAAGAGGCCCGAACACCGCCTGACTCTGGGGAGTCTGACAAGGAGTCGGTCAGCAGCAGTTCCAATGGCAATGGAGACAGTAGTGGAGCTGGAGCGGGCGGGGGCTCCGCTAAGACTAACGGTGGCTCGTCTAGCACGTCCAGCTCCTCCAGCTCGAGTGGAACAGGTACCGTGAGCAAGGAGAAGAGCAAGAAGGACAAGGAGAAGGACAAAGACAAGAAACGTGCTGACTCAGTGGCCAACAAGTTGGGCAGCTTTGGTAAAAGCCTTGGCAGCAAGCTGAAGAAGAATGTGGGTGGTCTGATGACTGGCAAGAACGCAGGAGCTGGCAGTGGTGCCAGTGGTAAGGGAGACACTCTGGAGAAAAAGAAAGGGTCCCTGAGGGGCCGTAAAGGCAGCAAGGATGGTTCCTCTACACAGACGGGCTCAGAGGACTCTAGCAAAGGCTCGCCCTCCTCCAGCAGTGACAGGCAGAACTGCAGCGGCAGCTCAGGTGACGGCGACCCATATAAGTACAGCACAGATGTGAAAGTGAGCCTGGGCATCTTACGAGCGGCCATGCAAGGCGAGAGAAAGTTCATCTTTGCTGCACAGCTCACCACCAGCAACCGCCAGCCCTTCCAGGAGGAGATGATCCAGCGCTACCTTTCTGATGCAGAGGAACGTTTTCGAGCCGAACAGGAGCAGAGGAGGGAGGCGCAGCGCAAAGGCAGTGCACCTCTGGCCACCACAAATGGCACCCAGCTAAAGAAGGATGTCGGAGCTGGAGTGGAGTTAAGTTACCGCAGCGGAAGCTATGATCCCAAGGAGGATCTTGTGGACTGCTCGGCCGTGTCATTCAGCAGCCTTCAGCCCTCCGCCTTCAGCCCTTCCATGTACTCAGGTGTGGTGCCCATCCCACGGCCCACCTTCATTGACCAGACCCCCGCCCCTCTCCCGCAGCACCTGCACATGCACGGCTACATGGACACGCGCCGGCAACTGGCAGGTGGCTCGCCGTCTTGTGTCGCATCCTCCTCCTACCCTGGCCTGCCTCCCTATGCCACCCTACCCCGACACTGCCCGGTGGCACAGGCCACCCCCCACTCCCAGTATCATCCCCCGTCCTCTGTGGCCAGCCCGTCACGCATCAACTCCTGCTTCTCAAGCTACCATCCAGAGCAGGACCTGCCGGACTATCCTCTGGAAGCAGTTGAAGCTGGGTACACCAATGGCTTCCGGGACATTCACGCGAACTTGGACGGTCGGAATGGGCCACCTCCGGTGAGGCACTACTCTCTGGGCAGTGCTGGGGGGCTGGCCAGCTTGCAGTCCAGCCGCTGCAGAACACCGAGCTGTAATTACTACGGACACCCTGAGACGGGTAACTATTGCTCGTACTGCTACCGCGAGGAGCTGAAGAGAAGGGAAACGGAGTCATCCATTCACAGGTTCTGAGGAAGGTAGTCCGGGTGTCTCTTTTATGCTCTGTCCATACGTGGAATTCGCAAGTGTCCCGGCGGGGTCAGTTCCGCTTCAGCAGCAAAATGCCATGGACATTTTGAACCGTGAAGAGGAATTCCCAGTGTTGAGGTTTGGGATTGTATGCATTAGTGACATGGAGGATGTTGAACTGTAGGGTACATTTTTGCTGTGTCTGGAGCAGGCGCTGGGGTGTAAACTGCCCTTCTCTCTCTTTCACCCTGTCCATCTTCCTCTCCAGCCCTGTCTCACCTCTGCTTTCATACTTATACGTTATCACAGATGCCCCCTAGTGGAGAGAATGTAAAACAAGTATTTTGTTTTTATTCAAAGCACACTTTGCTTCATATTCATCTTCACAAACCCAGGTATGCACTAAGCACAACTAGGAAGATCATTTAATCTTCATTAATGCAGACAGTTGTCCAAAAAAAAGCAGGTTGGTGTGGGTTTGAAATGGTCCTTGTTTGAATTTGTGCAGAATTGTAAACAAAATTATATTCTGTGGTTCTCACTGGAAAATATCTCAAACCTTAACCTCATGAAATTTGATGGTCAGCTTTCATTGAAAGTCATGGTTAGCCATTCAGATCAAACAGCAAACTGGCCTGTCGAGGGTTGTTCAAAATGCAATGATCTGTTTGTCTTGACAAGTTTACTGACACTTTGTGTATGTAACTTAAAATGAGTTTGAAGTGGTGCTTCAGTTTCATCTCAGTTTCACAGTGATTGTCCACGTGTATGGACTCTGTTCATTCAAACTGCTGCCATTACATGTCATTTACTCATGAAAGGCACTTGGAGGCAAAAGAGCCAGATAAAATCAACTCTTGTACACCTGATTGTAATCCTTACTCAATAGCTATACTGTACACACATTGTCTGTCATGTGTGTGTCAATTGCTTGGATTGGTGTTTTTCTTAGCTGGTACAGGATGTTCATTCCCTCTTCATTTGAAAGTCACTAAAGAATTTTATTCTTGTGCTCCATAGAATAATATGTAGATTTGCGTCAGCTAAATTTTTTCACCTGACCAGTGAAACATAATAATAATTTTTTTTTTTGCTGTTTGGCATATATAACGGCAGGTAATTGTTGACTACAATCCACCTAATGTTAGTCTAATCTTAAAGGGTAGGGCTGGGTGATATTTCTCTCCTTTTTCACTGAAACTCAGATTTGGAACACTGTAAATGTAGTCAGTGTATATATATTATGTGACCGACAGTCTTAATAATAGTTATAGAATGTTTTATGATATACCAGTATTGTACTTCAACTTGACTATATGAATACTCAAATAATGCTTAAGATATCTTGCGCCCAGCCCTACTTCACAGTCTAAGGCTTGTATTTTAAGAGGTCATGTTAAACCTACTCACATTTAATATTTAAAGAGTTTTCAAAAAGTTTCATCTGTTCTTTAAACATGATGTTATTTTTGTTTCATACATGGTAATCATCACACCAAAACAATCATGGGGCTAAGTAATTATCAGAAAAGAAAATATACTAAACTGAGGAGCTGCAAAATTGAACAATAATTTTAGTGCTTTATGTTTTGGGATGTTGGACCCAACATTCAAATGACCACACCCATACTCAACAGGTTTCCTGCAAAATCTACAACTATACAGTATTTAACTTTGTGCTAGTCTAATCCAGGACACATTCTGACCTCTGTATATAGAATAGGTCACTAGGCCTCTCTCTGCACAAAGTGAAGCACTTTTCTTAAGTCCTGAGGTCGTGTGTGTGTGTGTGTGTGTGTGTGTGTTGATGTTAGACTGTTATGTCCTCTGCGTACTGTCTGGACTTCAGACAGCGGCTTCCACAGTGCCAGATGCATCGCCCCCACCTCCTGAGGAGAATTGGGCTTTTGTTAAGATGGCATCATTTTTGCTGTTTCCTAGTTGCCTTTTCAGTCTCGTCCCTACTTGCAGCGTGTCATTCTGAGGCTTTGTTTGCATTTGAGAAACATCTCCTTTTAAAGCCATTAACGAGTTGAACTGAACAATCTCTCCTTTTTTTATACGAACTGCTTCTGATGCCCCTGCATTCTGATTGCCTCAGGGCAGGCCACAGTTGTTTTTGATGCTGCTGCCATACAGAGAAAAAAGCCAGACAACACTTAACCAATAGGAACTCTTTTTCTCTCAGATATGTGCTAATAAAACACATGAAACCATAAACCTGAAAGTATAATATGTCTTAAAGAAGGTCAAACATGAATTGCCATTCTGTACACTGGAGAGCAGGTTGTTAATTTAGCAGTGAAATGGCATTTGGCTGTAAATATGACAGTATATTTACTGTATTTATCTCATTAAAACATTCTAGAGTGGATCTGAACCCATTGTTGTATCCTTAACAGTCAGTACTCTGAAATGGTAAGTCAGCAATGACTTATTTCTGGCAATACTAACATGCACAAGTAAGGTGAGGGGCTGATTGTTGCATAAAATATAATTTTTTATGTACTGTGTAAGGCAATAACATGCTAAAGACAGCATTTCTGAGCACACCTTGGTTTTTAAAAGGTTCTTCTTATTTATTTGACATTCTGTGCCGTGCCCAGAGGGTGGCAGGATTGCCTTGCCGCTTTCCCGAATGTTGGGCAACAAGTGAACATGGTGGAATTGAATCTTACTGTTTTATAGGTTGTTGAGCAATGTAAATAAATGATGCTGGCCTACTGTAAAAAAAAAAAAAAAGTCTTTATTTTTTACCCATCAGCCAGCTATCTAGTGATTTCAGACGGTGGCCATTTCTCATGGCATGCTCAACCTAACACCTACGTTCCACCTTGCCCTCTACCAACCAAAGTGTCTGTGTGCTTCTGTGTGCGCTCAAGGCATTTTGTTCTACTTGTTCAAGTATTTCAGCTCGATGGAACAACCAAGAGGGCATGTTCTAAAGTAATTTGTGGCTGACGCGTACGAGTGTTTTTCCTCCTTCCAGTGTTATCGTTGCTTACATTAACAAATCCATTTATTCAGAGAATGGAAAAGCAAAGGGGGAAAAAACACACAAGCATTGGACTTCAAGACTGCAGACTTTTTTTTCTTTTTTTTTTTTATCTGAAAATAAAACGAAAGGTTGTACAGATGTTTTGAGTTATTTTTGTAAACCAAAAGTTTTACAGTGTTTTTAAAGATTAGAATGTATATTGTTAGATGCTAAATAGAAAGGAAACCAAACAGTTGTACACCTGGATTTGCGATGGGGGTCAGTATTCATTGGAATGGATTTTATTTTTCCCCTTTTCTCTCCTGTTTATCAGGACAGACTGCAAAGGAGCTCTCCATCCAGTTGGTTTCTTGTGAACAAAATGAATTTCTAATTTCATTAATGAACTGGTAACAAAATGGTATGATTTTGAAATTATATTTAATTTTTTTTTCCATTTTTATTATTTTTGGTTTTTGAATGTTTAATTTTGCTGAACTAGGATGTTCTTTCTTGCACGGCTTATTGTCAAACACAGAAGCCTCACTAGATCTCTTTGTTTAATCAGCAGTTCATGACACATTAACACATTACGATTTCATGTTGACATTAATATTTGTATGTCTGTTTAGTGGACATTAATGTTTTTTTTCAGTTAATTTATTTTTGTAATAGTCAAGCTGATCCAGTGCATTTTTATATCTCCTGTTTTTACAGATTTGACCGTCATATGTTCCTGCTTCTGTGGAATGCTGTAATTTGCATGGAACTGAAACTGTTGCATGTAACAGGTTCTGACCAATTTAACAAGACTTGTGCATTATTTTGGCTGACTGGGCAAATCTTTGATTATTTGGCCCTTTTTGGTTAAAGGTGAGCTCAGGCTGTGTGGCAGTGCAATCTAAATAGAAAGAACATCTGATTTTGTTAGGTTTTTCTTTTTTTTTTTTTTATTTGCACAGTTTGAAATAAAATTCTCATTGCATTTAAACACTAAACACTTGCAGTTATATTATTTTTTGTTGTATTTTATATATATATATATGTGTGTGTGTGTGTGTGTGTGTGTGTGTGTGTGTGTATATATACATATATATTGTTGCTCCATATCAGATCACCTACAAGAAAATGATGATTTAATGTTGTTTAATATAGAAATTATTTTGGGTGTAGCACATTTGTTTTTAACCAAAAAATTGCCAATAGCTTTGTTCTAAACCAGATAAGTCAGTCAACTAGCAAGTTTTGTGGGTTCTAGGCATGTATATCAAAGACAAGTAAAGATACATTTCTTATAATGCAATGCAGACATTTATTTTTTTGGATTGTATAACCAGTTTAAACCATCTGAGATGTGACTCTGTGGCTCTAGTTACCTAGTGTTGCCCATTTGTAGTGTTGTAGTTTACATATTGCTCTTCACACACTTCGCATCTCATTTTATAGTTCGGATTTGTTTTAATTTTTGGTTCAGTTTATGAACCATGCCATTCTGTGCCACTGTGCAGGAAGGACCGCTTTGCAAACAATTTCTTCTGAACGTAAACGTGTGGAACGCCAAAACTGGAAAAAGCGCTGCATGGTCTAAGGAACATGCTTGTGCCACTATTTGCAAAGGTTCAGAATTTGACACGGGAGTGTAATGGCTTTTTTACTTCACATTAGCTCACTAATCTAACTAAACATTGTTTGAATTCCACAATGTTCCACAGAACTGCTATCAGGGTCACACATGGTTTCCACATCTGGTTAACCAGCTATCTTTTTTTCTTCACATTGGGTGCAGTACCACACAAACACTTTTTATAAAATCATTTATTTAGGATGATTTCTTGAAAATCCTTAATGTAATAACATCACATGATTTAAATATCATGGTCCATAATGGCTAAAGTATTCCGAGCATTTACACACACTAGTGTACTTAGCCATGGTAGTATGTAAGTGAAATCATGCTTGCCTTCCTAAAATCAATTTACCCCATGAACTTTTCTCCAATTCCACTTTGCTTCACTACATTCAAACTGAGGCTGTTATAAATTAGTAAGTGGAGCACTGATATCTTTCGGATCACTTTTCATTTCTCCTTTTTGCTATGTGGGTATCCGTTTCCAGATGAAACCTCAGTGATATCGTATACACATGGCATGGCAACATGCTGAAGCAGGGAGCCCATTCGCCACGCTCCGTGTGATGCTGAGCACATCAGCTGTGAAATGCGATAAAGTGAAGACCAGGCAATTACAAGCAGTCATAAGAGTTCGATCACCGAGGGCCTGAGACCGAACTTGTACTGTAGTGCCGGGACTGGATGGACCTCACTGCAGGTAAAATGTGGCTGCTGTTGCACTATTGTTTTTTTTTTTTTTTTTTTTTTTTTTTTTTTATCGTTACTGTATATATAATTTAATAATTCATTTACTTACCAGGGAATCTAAAAGAAAACACCTACAGTTAAATGTAGTTTAACATTGTACCATTTAATGTAACCATTTAATGTAAAATGTTAATATGCAAACTGAATGAAATGGGAAAAATTACATTAATTTCAGATTTTCTAAGTACGTCCACCTTTTGATTGAATGATTTGCAAGTAAGATGTACAATACAGGCCAAACGTTTGGACACACCTTCTCATTCAATGTGTTTTTCTTTATTTTCATGACCATTTACATTGGTAGATTCTCACCGAAGGCATCAAAACTATGAATGAACACATGTGGAGTTATGTACTTAACAAAAAAAGGTGAAATAACTGAGTTTCTTCAAAATAGCCACCCTTTGCTCTGATTACTGCTTTGCACACTCTTGGCATTCTCTCGATGAGCTTCAAGAGGTCGTCACCTGAAATGGTTTTCCAGCAGTCTTGAAGGAGTTCCCAGAGATGTTTAGCACTTGTTGGTCCCTTTACCTTCACTCTGCGGTCCAGATTGCCCCAAACCATCTCGATTGGGTTCAGGTCCGGTGACTGTGGAGGTCAGGTCTCCACTTTTTGTTGAGTACATAACTCCACATGTGTTCATTCATAGTTTTGATGCCTTCAGTGAGAATCTACCAACGTAAATGGTCATGAAAATAAAGAAAACACATTGAATGAGAAGGTGTGTCCAAATTTCTGGCCTGTACTGTATAAGACCCCCAGGCAACAGCATCCAAGTTATCGCCGCATGATGCGAATCCCTGGAAATCCTAACCTTACGAATATATACTTAAAGGGAATCAGTACCCGATCGTTCTGTGGATTTATTCAGCGCTCACCTTCCAGCAGCCTCGGTCTTTTGGCGGAAGGACAGGTGCCGCGACACCGTCTCTGTCCGCAAGAACGTAATCTAGCCCATGTGTTCGCTCGTAAAACGACAGGGTCCCAAATTGTCCCATTTCGCCTGGCGTCGCTCCAGCGGCCCCCACGGCGCGGAGGCTGCGCCTCATATTTTACAGTATAGTAGAAACGCGGCCCTCCTCCGGATCTAAATTGGGTTTTTTTTTTTTTAATGGGATATGAATGTATTTTTTTTTTTGTGTCCCTTCCTGAAAAGGAAAAATGGGTCCTGGCCCTTTAAGACGCGCAGACAGACTCGCGTTCAGTGGGTTTCTTTTCTTTTTTTTTTTTGGTCACACTCACTATGGCGAAGCTGTAAACAAATGGAGCCGCGCTGCTTCTGCCTGCAGCCGCCCGGACCAGTCGAGCCCCGGACAGCAGCTCCGCGTCCCGCCGCGATGCCGCTCGCAGGCGCGGGGGGAAGTGCCGCGAAGCGCGGGATGTGCTCGAACTCGACCTCCGAGCTTTTGTGCCCGTAGCACATTGGGTTTTTTTTTTTTTTTTTTGTACATTTCTGCGTGGACCTCGTGTAACCGGACGCGAAAATGTTGACGGGATCCAAGACCACGTTCAAAGTCAGGCAGCTGGTCCCCGACGTGAAGGTAGGTCGCTCGGGAGCGCCGTGAACCGTTAGTGTCGCGTCCACCGTCACAGGGACCTTTTATTTACGGTGTGACCTCTACAAGTCTGGACTTGAACCTGTTTGCAGAAATAAAACTTTTTTCTTCTTCTGTATGTTGGTTGGCCTCCACTAACCCACCGTCACGTTGGACACGAGTGTCGTGGCATCCAAGCTGGGCTTCAGTAGCTGTTTATGTTACCGTGGGTGTTGTAGGTGCTTTGAAACACTGCAGAATGTGGAAATATTCAACCTGTAATGCAGCTTAGGAACATTTTATGGTGTGTTTTGTGCTTTATTGGCTTCCGAGAATCAGCAACTACGGCCCACTTCTCAAACAGAAGGCTTGGACAAGTCCTTTATAAGTTTGGGCAAGTCCTTTATAAGTTTCTTCAGAGTTGGACACACTCAATTCACCCCCCTCAGAAGCAAAGGCAATTTTGACTTTGATACGTAAATGAATTTAACCGTCTGTGTTAGTATTTCCCCCCGTTCTGCCTTTCTTTTGTCCTTCTTTTTGCTCATGAGTATGTGAAGCAGCCGCAGGGGAAAATGCTAGCAGATGCCTGTTAACTGTGCCAATCAGGCTTCACTCGCATGTGGAGTTGGCCTGATGTCCCCAACATCTGGGGGTTGTCATGGAAACTGTGAGTGGGGGAGCAAATTTCTTTAGGGCTTTGGGGCTTTTTTTCTATACCCTCCAGCCAGAGAACAAAGTACTCCATGATGTATAAATTTAGCAAGAGTTTTACCATTTAAAAATGTTATATCCATGGATGCTGATCGTTTCCATAGAACGTAGAACACAGATTCACTACAGAAGCTTCGCTGCTGCAGGTGTTTTCCGGCCCAAGAAATTAACCAAATGTCTTCCTAGACCTGCTCGTCCAGGCAGAGTGAAGAGGTCACAGGTCAGAGTCCACCCTGTGATTCCAGCAGTTTAATGCAGACTTGATCCTCGGCACAATGCGCCGGACCCACAGCAAACGGTGGAGTTTTTGACACATATAAGGATCTAAAGCCCCAAACCACTCCCAAACAGCACACAGACCGCTGAGTTTTCCTTCCTAAAGTAATGTGAGCGATGTCATGGTTTCAAAATGAAACATTGCTAGTGATCGGCTGCTGAGTTTCATAGATGTTTATACCTTTACTTCATTTCATTCTGATGTATGTGGTCGCAGCAAAGATGTTGTGATAAGTTGCTGCTCCACGACACGTCACCACAAAAAAAAAAAAAGGAATTTTATTAAATGGAACTATACATTTTCATATTAAACACTGAACCTCTTTCCACCTCAAGTCTTTAAAAACTGTGGCACATTTAGCTCCATGTGGCCTTAAATCTTATTCCCTCCTTGCCTGCTGACGTTGCCTGAATGGAAAGCCTGACTTTAAAGTTTCCTATTTAGCAAAACACAAAAGTGACCTAGCATACACATTACACACAGGCTGAATTGCATTTTAGAGTCTTGTTTCATGTAAATTCTTTTCATTTTGACTTTGGAAAAATGTGTAATGTCCTGATGCAAGAGCAGCCCTTCGAAACGGGGCGTTGTCATCAGTCATGGCTGGACAAGAATGTTTTTTTTTTTTTGCTTTTTTCCAAGCCTTGGCCCGGAGAAAAACGTGAAATGAATGAGAAGACCTAATATGCTCCACGCGAAGGTGGTAATATTTTCCAGTTTAGAAGGGGGAGAGCAGTTTAACTGGGAATTATGATTGGATTGTGATCCTTAGCAAGCTTTTACAGAGGAAGAAGACTGGCGTGGTGAAGACATGTAGTGAGAGTGAGAGTGCCCACTCAGCAAAATCCAGTCGGAAACACAAAACCTTTTTTTTGTAGTATTAGTTGTTAACTGTGCATTCATGGTCTCCGTTTAATTCCTGTGCTGCTGCCATTTTGTTTATTGGGTTTGTGGCGTCATCTCCCCTCGCTGCACTCTTTTCATGTGGAGCGGGGGGGGGGACTGTGGTGGAATGCTCTTTCATCCAAATGTTTACCAAGTTCTAGAATACAACAAAGCCCAGAAGCAGCTCTGTTCCCAGCGGGGTTGTCCAGGGTGGAGCTCAGCTTATCGGCCATGCAAAATGGAGCATGTCTGAAGTGCTAAGAGGGAGTTGTGGTGTAATCTTGGAGGTCGTCAGAGACCTATTACAGAATCGGAATCCAAATCATGTTTTTTTGGCCCAAGAATGTACCGCACACAAAAAATGTGGTTTTGACCATTGATTTCCCGAATTACAAAATACAATTTATAAATCCAGTTCAGTATCACTAACTACACAGAATTCCATTAAGATCTTTTTTTACGCAATCAGAGGAACACTAAACCATTTATTACACAGTGACATAACTGTAGCATAACTATCTCTTATCACCCTCTGTTTTTTTCCGGAAATTTGTGCGGCTCTGTCCCAAATCTCTCCCTGAATTTTTTCTTTGCTGCATGATGGTGGGAATCTGCAACTTTTTAACCGGGATTTATTTTCCAGGGCGACCAAGATTGAATTTTCAATACGACCCTGCACACAGGGCGACAAAGAGGGTGGTAGTAGCCTAGTGGGTAACACACTCGCCTATGAACCAGAAGACCCGGGTTCAAATCCCGCTTACTACCATTGTGTCCCTGAGCAGGACACTTAACCCTAAATTGCTCCTGGGAGACTGTCCCTGCAACTACTGATTGTAAGTCGCTCTGGATAAGTGCGTCTGATAAATACTATAAATGTAAATGACAAACGTGTTCATTGCAGACAATCAAAATAACACTGATATTACTATTATACTAAATATGACTTGGCCAGGTTTAAAACATCGTTCTCAAACCCTTTACTCAATAGTCACTGTGTTTCACCGAATGTTTTGTGCTGATGATCATTTTAATGATAATGTTAAAAGATTGCGACTCAACAAAATGTGTCCTCTGCTTTTAACCATCACCCTTGGTGAGCATTTGGCAGCCATGACAGGCGCCTGGGGAGCAGTGTGTGGGGACGGTGCTTTGCTCAGTGGCACCTTGGCGGATTGGGATTTGAACCAGCAACCTTCTGATTACGGGGCTGCTTCCTTAACCTCTAGGCCACCACTGCCCCTTTATGCTAAAAGTGACCTACAGTTAGTTGATTAAGCAAGAACGCTCTTACAAAACGAATCATAGAACATTAGAACCATAATAAATAACTATAATTTTACTTTTGGTACTCCTCAAGGCCAAAGGGACTGTCCCTGTAACTACCGATTGTAAGTTTAGATAAGGACGTCTGATAAATGCCGTGAATGTACTTTTGTGGTTGATTATTGTATTTTAATGGTAGTTCAATTTTACCTTGTGTATCTCTACTTTAACTCAAGTATGTGGCTTGTGTACTTCATCCACCACTGTTCATTATATACAGATTACATATAAAGCAACAACATGGTGATTAGGGGTCAGTTTCCCATTCATACATTAAGCCTAATCCTAGACTAAAAGAGAACTTCAATGAGGGATGGGATCACACAACAGGTTGTCCCTTTAATTCAAATTTGTGTTTGAATTTAAGCATCCAGCTAGGAATGAACGTTTTCAGCAACGTTGCAAATGTTTCCTCACACGTGTAATGACCAGCAGAGCACATGCTGCTGTTTCTGAGACGGGATTATGTTATTTCTCTCTCGAGCCATTAAAACCTTTTCGAGAAAAACTGGGGCAGCATTTCCACTAAAAAACTTCGCCATGGCTTATTTGGGGGGTAAAAGGAGTGAACAGCTGAACGCAGTCAGCACCGTGCTTTGTTTTTTCTGTTCCAGTTTCTATTCAGATGGCTGGTGGATTAGTGGATCTGGTTAGCTGAACCAGCACTCTGAGTCCAGTTCATAATGCACAAAAGAGTCTCATTGTTCTACAGCCGGAGAGGGTGCGAGTTAGTTAAACATCTGAGGGTCTGGAGGAAATGAGCCAGACAAAAAAAATTTATGGTTGGGACTCCGGTTTCCGGCTTATTATTTTCTATCTGTGTTTTTGGTTAATAATATGTGTTGCGAACATTGAATGATTGGCTTGTTAATAACATTAATCCACATAAAACTGTCTTTTTTGGATTTGCAAGCTTGAACATACAAATGATGACTGGATTAGGGTCTATGGGAAGTCATGGGCCACTTATACAGTAGGTAGAATAAACAGTTAGTTGTTGGCATCTCCTCCTGCTGCTGTGAATTTTTTGCCATTTAGTCTGTAATACTAGAATATGCTAATTAAGCATTATTCGTGTGTGTTCTACTGTGAAACGAACTGGAGGGAGTTTGGGATGGTGGTTAAGGTGGAGGATGTAGGCTGTGCTAAGTGAGCCCACATGTGTGAGAATCGGCAGCTGCTGGGCCGCCGCCACCATGCAGCTCTGTTCCACTGTCAACTGTGAAGTGGCTGGCCTGCAGAGCTGTGGAAACACAGAATCATGGACAGAGCTCCAGGTTTTGGTGTCATAACTGATTGGTACAGAACGATGACCGGAATGGGATGGATGTGAGCCCTACAAATTTTGCCCATGCCTCTGTACAACACTGAAACCCAATTTTCTGGTCATCAGTGAGTGTCAGTAGTTCTGTCTCATTTGAACCAGTACATATACAAATAACCTGCAAGATGCAAATATCCTGCTCCACTTTGGTTCATTTCATCTTTTTTATTCACATGCAGGAGAGAATGCTGAGCCATAGTGGTCCCCATGCTCGAGGAAGGGACATGTTTGGTCTCTGCTGTTTACCAGGTGAGCTGAATGAACTAATATGACAAATCCACACAGAAACAGAGCTGAATATTCTCGGTGGCACCACCACTGGTTAGTTATGTTTTGCTTGCTCTAAAGCATAAAGTATGTGCAGCAAAGCACTATGGGAACTGACAGGAATTGCTTTTAAATATTTTTAAAATGGTAGACTAATGGGCATTTTTGTGACCTTTTATTTAATACATTTTAGCCTCTGAACATCCTCCCTTGTCATCAACTAGTAAACATTCATATGTCACATCATCACCGGCTTCTACATACAGTTGGCACAGGCCTCAGATGTCAAGAGTTTAGGCCATAGATATGACCAAAATGTAGGAGACCAGAGTTGTGGGTCCTGTTGAGAACAATCCCTCAGTGTGTGGAGGCCAGGACCCCGTCCTCCCCCTTTCACCGCATTCTGGGTGTCAGCAGTGTGGCCTTCCAGGAGCAGCTTTATTCAGGAATGCTGGCAGGCCCATGTCCCACTGAAGGCCGGCTAATCTTTAACATTTCATATCAGGACCCAGCACTTCGGCTGGAGCCAGCATGTGTTTCCCAGCCCCCCTTTGTTGCCATTCCCACCCTGTGCCTATCTTTATATTTGTGTTACCAACAGGCTCCGCCCTCTTTTGTGTGGTTCTTCATCTCTGTGTTGGAAATGAATTGTGTTTGGAATGCTGCTCAGTTTACATTTAGTTCCTGAGTTATTTTGCCTCAAACTTGAATCTCAGGCTTACAGGTTAATGATGTGTTAAATGATGTCTTATTGTAAATAGCACAGACTGGCTTTGTAAATCAGAACAACGGATTTCTAATGTTTTAAACAACATATTGTGTAGAACAGGCTTATGTGTGTTTAGCAAAAGCTCATATTTATTGGAGTTGACTGTCATTATTGTTGATATTGCAGCTCAATTAGAATTCTGGTGGCCATCACACTGCTCCCATCGTAGCTCAGTTATTTATTTATTTAATCTCCGAACCTGCATGGACAATTGCAGATCAGCATTTATTTAAGTAAATAGGATTTTTACAAGGCTGGCTATTATTCGATGCCTACATTATCTAGTTGTGTAATATAATATTAAATGGTAAGCATCATATTTCCTTTTCCATTCACAGTTTCAGGAGCACACATTCATGGAGCACACATACACACGCAGACACAGAAAATCATTGGTCAGGGTAAAGTAGTGTGTGCTGGTTTAAATGGGTCAAGTTGCACAGCACCACAGTCAGAGGTAGCGTGTGTAAGGCTCAACTGGCGTTCATCACTTTCTCATGTAGCCTACCCGCTCAGGGACACTGGTAACTGAATCAGCCATGGGGGTGAATGGGTCATGGATGCGCTGGAATGGATGAATGAGTTTAATGTACATCCTGGGTAGTTGGGGCTGTCGCCCTCCTCACACAATCTCACAATCCCATGAGCCCAACAGTAGTGCTTTGTGTTGGACAAAAGAGGCTGAGCAGTGTGCTGGACTCAATACACTCAGTACACTGGGATCTCTCTCTCTCTCTCTCTCTCTCTCTCTCTTCTGGTCATGCCTGGTCTGCTTCTTTTGAAAATTATGTAAATACACACGATAAAAATTAATCTACCCTAAAACTCATCTTGTAGGGATTGTCTCTGACTAGGATGCATTTTGCAGTGCTGTCAAAGGTCAGACCCACACAGGAATTAAACAAAACACAACTGTTTAAATAAAATTTATTTTAAAGCATTAAATATTAATAAATTAGTCACAGTGATTAACATGTATAGTATATACTGTATACTTCTAAGTAGAATATATAATATATTGGCATACTAAAAGAGACTTACTGAATAATGTCCCATTTGTAATGCATTTTTCATTATTTTGTTATTTCACCTCTTTTTTTTTTTTTTTTTTTTTTTTAAATAGGATTGTAAAGTCAGTGAGTGAGTGATTTCCACCTACCAGTTTGTTTATGTCTCTGTTTTTGAGAGCAGATTTAACAATATCTACACTTCGTGTTATGTTTACCAGATGTGGAATGGTTTTATTCTATGAAGGAATCAGTGCCCTCTGTGAACGGGCCAGGAAAGCATTGTTATGCCCCGAAAGGCTTGAAAATAAAAGGAAATGGGCATCAGCTCTGTGTGATTTGTGTGGTTAATCTTTTGTCAACACTTTTGTTTCTTGAAGCTCCACAACACCGAACTCATTTGAGGATGACTCTAACGTGGCTGCGTCCTTTATTGAAAAAGAGGTTTCCAGTTCGAGTCATCAGCCCCAATTACAAGAAGTCTCAGTAGTGCGCTGAGTGTATTTTTAGTGCTCCAGCAGCTCGGTTTCCTTGTTCCTTCTGCACATCCTGTGCCTCTGCAACATCTGTGTCCCATGATGCCTGAAGAATTTCAGAGCTCCACTACACCCATGGGAAGCATTAAAATCAAGTAAAACCTCACTTGGAAACTGAGAGGAGGCTCGTCCTGTGTTTTCCATGTCTGCTTATGAGGTTAAATGTGCAGAGTTTGACTTCAGTGGCTTTTTTCGCCCCCTCCAGACATTTTTCATCCAGGGTTTTAGAGCCTGCTTACATCTGGATAATCATGGCTGTGTAGTTACTGCCTATAATTGTCTCAGTCCCAAATGATGAAGCAGAGCCTGCCATGTTTGTGCTGTCCTTAATTACTCTCTTATTTTCTCCTATTTAATACTGTGTTTGAGGCACGTTTTGTTGTCTCAGACAGTAAAACTGGGTTATTTCATTTCGTTTTCCTGTGAGTGTCTGCAGGAGCACTAAAAGTGACAACAAGGCCTATTATTGTCCGCTGGACCTTGTTGCCATGGAAACAGCAGTGTGCGCAGAAGCTTTTTTTTTTTTTTTTGCTGCGGGACACCATTATAAATTTTGCTGCTTCAGAGCTTTGTTGTACGCCTCTGCACCATTTTGGTAGACGTTAATAAAAATCCTTAATTTCACATAAATAAACCCGCAAATACGGGTTAAATAAAATTGCTCACAGCATTGATACACAGCTTTGAGCATGGGCACTGATCAGTGAGACGGTGGGCTGAAAAATGTTGCCTTTGTTATATTTGCACTCAGCTGGAATGGGCAGGTTGGCATTCTGGAGAGAGCAGAAATGAGAACTGCAGGTCCTCATGACTCAGGAGTAAAGCATGCAGCTCTCGACTCCGCCAAAATCTGAGGCCTGCAGTTTTATTAGCTCTGCAGACCAGGAGATGTACAGTAGTCCATGTCACCGAGCACAAGCATGCAATACAATTTTAAAAGCGTCTTCATCATTTTAACAGTAACAGAAGATAAACAGTTTGGGGCTTTAGTTCACGGCTGGATCCTTTGTGTTTTTTTTTCCTTTTCTTTATTCCCCAGGAGAATGTGTTTTACAGAGAGCTACTCTGGTGAGGAAGAAGCTGTCTGCCAAAGAGGGGGGTGGCTGGCTGGCTGGTACTCTCTTCTGCACCGATTTCAGGGTGGCCTTCGTACCCCAGGACAGTCCGAAGCCCAATGTTAGTGCTGAGCCCAGACACAGGGCTGCCTCAGAGCTGCCAAACCAACATATTATTTCATATGCATTTTAGTTGAGTTGAAGATGAGCTTTATTGTAATTTCAGCTACGTAGATGTTAGACAGTACATAGTGAAACGAAACAGCATTTAAATAACTAAACAAAGTTACATACTGGCATGAAGTGCAGCACAGACAAACTGGGCTGCATATTTACCATCCTAAGCAGCATTTACTATGCCATGTTTTTCTAGGACAATGCAGACCCCGTGCTTCTGGGGGACCACGATGTCGCTCTTGCCTCCATAGAGAAGGTGGTAGCAGGTGAGATGTTTGTTCATCTGGGCTGTCTGCATATTCACTGCTGTTAGGATGATGACTAAAATCCTCTCTTGTTGTGTTGTGTGATGCTGCAGTGGGACCCACCCGCACCAAACTTGTGACACCCAGCTCCTCTCTAAAGTTCACTCCTGAAGAGCTGGTGCTGTACTGCAGAGACCTGAGAGTCCTCTGCTTCCTGTTTGATCGGCTAACTCCTGAGAAGCAAGCTGTGGAGGTGTGTGGCTTTAACCAAAGAGATAAACAAAAAATGTAAACCACCAATCAAATTAAGCATCAAACATGTTTATTCACACACACCACTCACTCACAGACTCATACCTATGGAGAATTTAGTCACAAATCCACCTAGCATGCATACCTTTGGGCAGCGGGAGGAAACCGAACAACTCAGAGGAAACCCACAGCAACACAGGGAGAGCATGCAAACTCCGCACACTCAATGCCAGATTCAAGTTCACAATGTTAATGGCTAGAAACTTTCATTATTGTTTTTATTTTTTCAGCTTCAGCTCCACAGCTCTGTAAAGTGAATGTGAAGTGATTGTCATTGTGAAGCACAGCAAGCACATAACACGGTGCACTCAATTAAATGTGTCCTCTGCATTTAACCATCACCATTAGTGCCTCTGTGGTGTTTCAGGACATGATGTCTTTATTTCAAGAGTGAGTGGCTATGCCACAAGTGAGCACAGCTGCAGACGCTGTATTGCATCCAGCATGAAATTGTATCACACTGTAGTATACAAAGTGTGAGAGGTGTCACATGGCCCCGTCACTGTGTCCTGCATAGCCCAAAATATGATGCTGCCTGGTATAAATGGTATTCTATATAAATTTGGCCAACAGGAGAGATTTTGATTATGCCGACCTGCCACAGAAATATCCACTCCTCGCAAAAATGACAGTGCAGCACGCGTGTCAGTGCCCTCTCGCCAATCCGTACCACTTGTATTTTTATTTAAAATCCTGGTTTCTCTCTCTAAATGTCAATTGGCCTTACCACTAATTACTATGAAAATCAAAGATGTTATTAAATGAGCGATAATTAGTTTGAACCGGAACCTGGGGGGGGGGGGGGGGGGGGGAGCTCTGAAGCTCTGAACCGCTGTTGATGTGGTTCCTGGTTCTCCAGAATGGAAGCTATTATTCTGCCATTTTCGCTCAGATCAATATATCATTTTTGAGGCCTGACCATTAACATGTGTTTTATGGGCATTTTATTGATTATCTGTTCTTTCTAGATAACCCATGAAATTGCCAAGATTTATCAGCCTCTGAAGCCTGGAAGTGTTCTCTCTTTCCAGAATGCAGCGCTCGGTAGTATTGGTAAGTTTTGCTTGTTCTGCTTCCTGATGGTTGCTCTGGAATTTTTTTTTTTTTTTTATAAATTCTGTTAACTCTACGTTCTGAACAGACCTTTGTTTAAGGCATCAAGCTTTTGCAATTACATAGGTGTTGAGATGTTCCTGCTAAATTTGCTTGGGAGGTGTTATCTTTGAAAGTGGATGAACTTGTTATGTTGACGTTGGAGGGTAATTACCTGCACTCGTGTGGCAGCGGACGTTCCGACGCCACATAGGCAGAAATGTGAGCTACGCTCAGCTCTCAGTAGAAGGAGGCCCGTTGGAAACATAAATAATATAGCAGTAATCTGAAGCTTGCAGCCATCTGGCCTTTGGTTAGACCCTTTCAGTTTTACACATGCTCAATTAATGAGGAGTTCCTAACATTGCAAAATTTCTCAAATTCTGCTCATTTACTGTATTTCAGTGTGACTCATGTTGTACTTACCTGTTTCCTAAATGCAGAGATGAAGCAGTTCCTTAGCAACCGGAAGCGTGACCTCAGCATGAACTGGTTTGAGAGTTCAGCTGATTGGGAGCAGGAGCTGGAGAGGACAGGAGCAACAGGCTGGAGGGTCAGCTCAGTCAATGACCGCTTTGAGATGGCCACCAGGTGGACTTTTATTTATTTATTTTTATTTAAAATGTTCTACCTAATATCCTGTTGGTCCACTTAAAAGATTTCTCATTGGCTCATTTAACAGTAAAAGTGGTGTTAAGTTCTTTTGTGAGATACCCCTCTTAGATGTAGGGTCTCTGGAAATAGTGACATGGCTTTTAGTGTATGAGATGTATTTCTGGTTCTTTTTTTCTCGTTATTGGCAGTTTGTCAAGGTTTAATGTGGTGCCTCAGAAAGTCCTGGACACTGAGCTGAAGAAGACTTTTGCCCATTTCCATGAGGGGCGCATACCAGTAAGTTGATACATTGGAAGTTCTTAACCCAGACAGCTGAGCACTCATAAATGCCTAATTATCTATGATCAATCATAATGGGACAAAGCATGAAGGAGGAGAAGAAAATCAAATTAACATAAAGAAGCTGATCATAAAGCATGCGCTTAAGCAAATGACATACAACATGCAAAAGTGGACAAATGTAGACTGAATTAAGGCTGGTACAGATACCTGGGAGATGAGAAATATTGCATAACTACAATGCAAACCAGGACATGAGAGAGACGATGTGGCAATTACTACAACCATTTGAATCCACTTGGGCCAGCATGTGATCCATAGTACCCACTCTGACCTTTGACTGACTCTCTTATTCCTCAGCGATGGTGTTGGCGGCACCCTAGAGGTAGCAACTTGTTACGGATGGCCAGCTTTCAGAACAACATCTATCACGAGAAAGATGACATCAGGTATATGGTATTGCAGTGATCACTACCTTTGAAGAAATATGCCTCAACTTGATAATTTAAGGTCTGAGCCTGTCTGAGGCACTGGGGTAACAGTCTTGTTTTTCTGGATGAAGGAACCTGGAGCTGGTTCTCTTTGGTGGGCAGCAGCTGTGTGTAGTTGTGGACCTGGCAGAAGAGATGCCCTCTCCTCCTGATATCCAGCTGGCGTACAGCCGTCTTAGAGCGCTGTGCCTAGGGGGTTGGTGCTGACCTCATTTATCTACATCTATGTTTTGTGTGCTGATTTTTTGCTGCATATTGAATTATTTGGTGCATTAATCATTTATTTCCTTCCAAATGTGTTTTTTTTAAACCTCGTCACAAGCATTGTTCAGTGCAGAGGATGTGGTCATTTCTGTTTTGACTGTGACGCTCATACCTGAAATAAGCCTAGAATAAATGTGCCATATCAAATCATCCCAAAGCCACTACAGCAAGAAATTCAATGAATGTTTGTGTTGATGAAATATGGAGCATATGGACGGGTTTCCATTAGTCTTGCCCAGAAAAGTATTTATAAGAAGAAGAAAAAAAGAGACTGCGACTGTGAGTCTTAGCCTTGTTGTTAGTGGTGGAGTATAATAGCACATTCTGTGGTAAAGCCTTCAGTGACCCACTGAATTCCACACAGTGGTGAGGCCTGTCCTGGAACGTATGTCTGTAGTGTCCCTGCACAGTTCCATGCATTGTTCATATGATCTGAAGTCCTTAAATAATTAACAAAATGCTTTTGAGCTTATTTCCTGTTGCTTGTGTCATGTGGGCCTGTAGCTGGAATGATAAATTAGGATCATTAGCATTTTGTCACCAACTGTTTGGCACATAAATGAAAAATAATTCAGAACCATTAAAAATCAGTTGAGATAGACTTGACTTTATAGATCCCATGTACAATAGAATACTAAAATAAGTTAATTAATTAGTAACTGATAAATTAAATATAAACTAAGTGAAAGTGAAGTCATTGTGCAACACTGCAGCTCAGCACACGGTGACACAATGAAACATGTCCTCTGCATTTATCCATCATCCTTGGTGAGCAGTGGGCAGCAATGAAAGTATGTGGGCACTGTACCTTACTCAGTGGAACCTTGGCAGCAGGATTTGAATTGGCAACCTAATGATTATGGGTCCACTTCTTACCCGCTAGGCCACCACTACCTAGAAATATAAATATACACACACACACACGCACGCATTATATATATATATATACACACACACACACACACACACACACACACACACACACACACGCAATTCACTGGAAAATAGTGAAATATGTCTATCTAAATATGTGGCACCTTGTAGTGAATATTCAGACCAGATGAAAATGTGCAAAATAATTGAATGAATGATGAAGGTGCTTACCAGCATTCCTTCTTACATACATACAACAGTGTTCTGGGTGTGTAAACTGTTCTTTTATTCTGTATTTGTGATTTTGTCTAAAATCTCGTTCCCACCAGACATCTCAGCATCTGTGTCTGTCCCGGATGATAAATGGCTTTCTTCGCTAGAGGGCACTCGCTGGCTGGACTACACAAGGTAGCACCTCCTATGCATGCTGCACATGAGTTTTAGAGCGAAACCAACATTAACACTGCTGCTTCTGTAGCATTGCCATGTAGTGTACTGCCACTTTTAGCTTGCAGACTCAAAACATTCCCGGTCTCACAAATAGGGTAGCTGGTAGCCAGGGGAGACTGCTCATAAACCATATTCTTTTCTTTTTGTAGGTGTTGCTTGAGAAAATCTGCTGAGGTGGCTTGCTTGCTCAGAGGCGGCCACCTTACCATTGTTCTCCAAGGTGAGTCTGTTATCAGCCTCAGCTTACTTTTACTTTCTCTACTTTGCGGTGTGGTCTTCTTTCTGTCTCAGGTTTGTTATTTCATCTCACACTCTCACGCTCTTATTACACAATAAGTGACAGTCTCTGGCATCCAAGTGAGAAATAGCATTTTGATATTTTTCTAGGATTTCTCTACATTGGGCCTTTCTCCAGCCAGGATGTGTTTTTATTTTGATGCCAGTGGGTTCTACTGGTCTGTCTTTTCAAACTGTAAAGCTGTCTTTGTCCTGACCAACAAGCTGCAGAAATGATGCAATGGTATCTGCAGACAACACCCTGCTATTGCAAAATGGCAGTTAATTTAAGACAAGTTTCATTTAGACATTGCAGTTTCTTTTTAATACTGTGATAACACTATAATAACATTTGACTCATTTATTTTATCATTTAAATTTGCACATTTGTTTGGAGAGACTGCATCCAGATGTGGTGTAGCCTACTTTCCTGGGCAATTTAAAAAGTTTTTATCGTTATCTGTTGAAGCCCAGGACATTTCACAATTTAGGTTAGCATAATAAATGTAGCCTCACACCACACACTAAAAAAGGAGCTGTAAATTCAGGCTTTACTGCGAAACATAATTAAGAACAGACTATTTGAGTAACCAGATGTGGGGAAAGGAATTTAGATGGCCACAAGAGGGCAGACTCTTTCACATAAATGGTGTTAATTTCTATTGTAAATTTGTATAATGATGAAGTATGTTTTTTGTTGTTCTGTTATTATGTAATGTGGTATTAATTGACAGAGAATGTTCTTATCTGCAGAACCAGAAGATCGGGATATGAGTTGTGTGGTGTCCAGCCTAGTCCAAGTCATGTGTGACGCACATTGCAGAACTGTGCCGGGCTTACAGGGTCTAATCCAGAAGGAGTGGGTCATGGCCGGTCATCGCTTTCTCAGCAGAGTCAATTATCATCGTGACGGCGAAAAGGAAGAGGTGAGAGCACTGACCAAGAGTACTGAAGCTTTTAATGCAATAGCTGTATTATGATATATAACTATTACGCAGTTGTTGATCTTGATATACATAGAATATATATAAAATCACAATTTCATTTTTTCACAAGCACCGATCAGACATAACACCATTGAAGTGAAGTGAATAACAAGGCACCTAATGGTGGGTGGGACATACTGGGTGGGCTTGGTACCAGAGGTCTAGTGAAGTCCATTCTTTGACAGATAAGTGTATATGATCATACTGCATGAATAAATACTGGTAAGTAATTATCATCTTTCATCTTCTGCTCCGTAGGCTCCGGTGTTCCAGCTCTTCTTGGACTGTGTGTGGCAACTTTTTGCCCAGTACCCTTCTCGCTTTCAGCTGAGTGGAGACTACCTTCTGGCTCTGCATGACAGCCTCCACCTGCCCATCTTCAGCACATTTCTTGCCAACTGCCAGAGGGAGAGGAGCCGACCCCTGCAGGTGTGGGTTAGATTTAGGCTTTAAGAAGCTTTGGGGCAGTGATGGCCTAGCGGGTAAGGAAGAGAACCTGCAATCGAAAGGTTGTTGGTTTGAATCCCGAGCCGGCAAGGTGCCACTGAGGTGCCACTGAGCAAAATACCGTCCCTACACTCTGCTCGCCGGCGCATGTCATGGCTGCCCACTGCTCACCAAGGGTGATGGTTCAAAGCAGAGGACACATTTTATGTCCTCTGTGCTGTGTGCTGTGCTTGCTGCGCATTATATTCACTTTTACTTCTATTATGCTCTGTTACTTTTTTTTTTTTTAACCTTCACCTGGGTTATACTCTGGGTTATAACCTTCACCCTGTGTTCATACAGATCTCTTCTGTCTTTCTCAGCACCTCTCTCAGAGCTACACCCAAGTGAACGGCTTAAGAGAGTTGCCCAGGGTGTCACCTCAAGATCCCACAGACCCCCCTCTTCCCCCGGTGTGGGACTGGGCCTTGCAGTACAGCAGTGAGAGACAAGCCCATTTCACCCAACCAGCCACCCAGCCTTCTACCGTTCCACCGCTGCTTAATGGGAACCTCAACACCTGCCTGGATGGCCACAGGGTAAGAGGCATATTATCCATTATAAATGCTGTAAATGTAAAAATGTAATCCATTAGATCATCACAGAGATCTGAGTCAGAGCCTTATGGTACAGAATTAAAGCTTTTCTTTTTTTCTGTTTCATCAACATACTTATTTATTTTAATATTACATATGCTGTGAATATATGTACTGTATGTATGCCACCTTTCTGCAGAAGAAAAAGAGCTGTGTGTCTTTAAGAACTTGCTCTAGTTTGCAATTATGTGCCCACTTCATCAGAGCTGTTGTATCTAGAGGAGAGACCTGATTTTTTTTTTTTAGTACAGATCTGTGAAGAGAAGAAAAATGGTCTGGATGCCAGTAGATAAATCCAAGGCATTAGTGCTGCCCACCACTCTGACCATCCTGTTTTCCCACTGTGTACACCATACCCCTCAGCAGGTTGATGGACTGCCTGGCTTGGTCTTCCTCTTGTCGAAGGGCTCCTTCTCCTCACCCTGTAACCTGCTCCCCTGGAGGAACGGCAGTGGCTCGGGCTCCTACAGGAAGAGTCATCGCCGGGCCCCCTCAGCAGAGATGCTGCTCAGTCTGGAGCGCCTACTGAAGGTCTGCTCTCCATCTGAGCCCTCGCAGGAGCCCCAAGAGCCCCTGCTACCCATCCTGCTAGGCCCCTGTGTTAAACTGTGGAAGGACTGCTACCTCAGGGGGGTGCTCCATGCTCAGGTATTTCTGTGGCTTCTTTAAATTAAACATTTGATTCTTATAATTATGAGTTTGTCTGCCATGAATGACTAAGTGAAATGTACTTCTATGTATCTGGAGCAGGCTTTCACCCACCCCATGTCATCCTGCCTTCACCCTGTGGACCAGCTTTCATGGGAGGTGCAGCAACTCCAGCAGATGCTGGTTCGTTCCTCAACATCTGGTCAACCAGACAGTGTAAGCAAAAAACAGGAGCCACAGTGGGCTGAGTCTAACATCAACCAGAACGCCAACAACGGTACATTCCTTTTCCCTATTTCGAGGTCTACCCACACCCAGGCTCTGACAAAGGCTCCCACCGTTCACACCACCACCACCACCACCACCACGGGCCAGAACGCAGCCTCCGCTCAGCCCAGGCCCATCAGCAGGGAAGGCAGCAAACACACTTTCCTCTTTGGTCACCAGCCAGAGAGCTCATCAAACCAGCGCTACGTTCCCACACCTAATGCCAGGCTGCACAAGAACAGCAGTTCTTCAGCCAACCCTAGCTCTCAGTAGCAGAGAACATGGCAAATGTCTCAAATAAGGGCTCTTTCAGCATAGCACTACGTGCAAAACTGAACAACAAACGCCTGAGGATTATGCTAAGGACAAGGGGAAGTATAATCCAGAGGAACGTTCCTAAAGTCTAGAAAAGAAGGCAGTTCTAATTTATTTAGAAGTTTTCATATATAAACATATATGTGCATTTCATATGTGTTCAAGTGTATTCAAAGGGCTCCAAAACTGTTTACATTTCTTGATGTATTAATTTTTCTGCTGGTTCACTTTACACTGCATTGTAGTTTTATGCCAAATACAGGTTTGATTTGTCAACATTTTAGGCAATATATGAACAATACTGTTTTTTTTTTTTAATGCTAGATTATTACTGGACTAGTGATATACAAGCGTATGAAGCGGATGAGCAGTGGCTGTCGACAGACTGCGGTTCTTTACATGAACGCTAGGTGGCGACGGTCACTTTAGCGGCCCAGGCCCGTGTAAGAAATGGAGAAGATGCCCACAGCGGCTTATGGTACAAGGATCAGCAAATGTTTGAGCTAAGTGACAGTGTGTTTTGTAGGTATGATGAAGCACAAAAATATTTATCTGATCATTCTGTGGCTTTTTTTTTAAATACTAAAGGCCACAGTCATAAACATATATTTGTGTGGTAAATAAAGTACTTATGTGAGCAGAAGAAAAAGTATTACATTTTAAAACTTGCCTACAAATGAGCAAATGTTTTAAATTTGTTTTGTATGTTTATCGAAGGTACTGTCTGAAAAATGCTATTACAGGAAGATTCTCCCTCAGTATAATTCTCAGTTCCGTCTCTCAGTTCTCTGTTAACAACCGTCGGCATTTAGTTCAGAATGATGTTCAGAAAATTGGTATAAAGGTTTTATTACCCAAGAAGCAACCAGTTTTCATTATAACCCACGGAAGATGGCACATGGTAATGCAGAGCAATGCTGAATAACAACTGTATGCTCCTCTGGGTTTTTTAAACCTTGTTTAGCCCACTGATGGGACTTTCTGAAGGACTGCGATTGCATTATTATGATGGAACATGTACATATTTTCTAAAATTCAATTTTTTTGTATGGAATCCCAGTTGCATGCTTGAGCTTAACAAATAAACTTTACCAAGTGACTTTTCTGCAGGAAAACATTTAGATGTTTTATTTTTTTAAAGAAACCTATATAAAATGTAAGACATTTTACAACACCACAATGTTCTTCACCAATAAAATTATAAATACTTTTAAAAACGATTATATATATACAATGCTTACAGCGGTCTCTGAATACTATTTGGCACAGATGTTAGCTTCCATAACACACGCATGTGGACATCTACAGACACTTCGAAGACATTTTGGATTTTGCGCGCAGCTTTGTGCCGATCGCCAGCATAAAAACGAGCGTCTATCCACATCACTTGTACGATCACACCACGACAGTATCGAGCAGGTCCGTTTTAATACTGCGCCACCATCTTCTCGTCCGCGACCTGTTGCCTCAGGGATCCGAATGGGGAGCAGTGGGTCGCGCCCTCCAGCTGCCGGAAGGACTTGCATATGGGGCAGGGGTACTCGGACAGCCCCTCGATGTCCTCGAAGGCCATGTTGACGATCTGGTCGGAGCACGGGTCGCAGTACAGGTGGCCGCAGGAGAGGCGCTTCAGCCGCGCGTCGTACGAGATGCAGCACTGGCAGTGCGGCGCGTCCGAGGCCAGCGAGATGCTGCCGGTCAGGGAGCTGCTCTCCACGCTGGCGGCGCGGCTGGAGCTCAGCTTCGCCGCAGACCTGGGGACGAAATCGCGGGCGGCGTGAGGATCCCTCGACGACGACACGTTTTGCGGACGGCGGCGACCCGCGCGCTACGCACCTGTGCGACGGCGAGCCTTTAAAGCAGTCGAAGCTGATGGCGGCGCAGATCCTCCACAGCGCGTCCATGCCGGTCCCTCTCATCGTCCCCGGAAAGGCGAGAGACGGAGGCGGGCATCGGGAGAGCGAGGCGACCCGGCGCCGAGACGCCCGGGGACCCGCGGCGGAAACCGGTTTTGGTCTGAAGCCGCGTCGCGGCGCGCCGACCGCCGGTTGGATAAACGCGCTCGTCCTCGCCTTGTCATGTACCGGGGACTTAATAAAAAAATGTAAAATAAAATAAAATGTATTGCTCTTTAACGACAAGGCGACATTTCACGTGTAGATCTGACGCGCCACGACGCGCATTGTAATCACGTCTTTAATTCCCTCAACAACAACGAACAAAAACAACCCCCAACCATCTAACTAACGATTTCCCCCGCGTTACGAAGGTCGACGGGCTTCGCTTCGCGGCAGGTGGGTGGGCGTGACGCGCGGAACGTGTCAGGCGAGTTCTGGAAGGCGCGGCGTGGAGGTTGGGAAATCTTCTGAACCTGCACCGTCAGTGTCCCCGAGTGGACGTCCGCGCGGCTTTCAGACGCAATAAAGAGGATTCTGCTTCATACGTAGGGTGGTAGTAGCCTGGTGGGTGACACCCTCGCCTATGAACCAGAAGACCCAGGTTCAAACCCCACTTACTACCATTGTGTCCCCGAGCAAGACACTTAACCCTGAGTGTCTCGGGGGGGGGGGGACTGTCCCTGTAACTACTGATTGTAAGTCACTCTGGATAAGGGCGTCTGATAAATGCACTAAATATAAAAGTGGAGAGAGTGGACAGCTTCCGTTACCTCGGTGTTAACATCACGCAGGACCTGTCATGGTCCTGTCACATCAACACCGTGGTGAAAAAGGCCCGGCAGCGTCTTTACCACCTCAGACGCCTGAGAGACTTCAGACTGCCCTCCAAGGTGCTCAGGAACTTCTACTCCTGCACCATCAGCACCATGTAGGACAGGCGAGCCCTACAGAGGGTGGTTCCATCAGCCGAACGAATCATCCGTACCAAGCTCCCTGACCTTCAATCCATCTACAGCAAACGGTGCTGCACCAGGACCAGGAAGATAGTGAAGGACCTCACCCACCCAAACAATGGACTCTTCTCTCTGCTGCGATCAGAGAAGCGCTTTCGCTCCCTGAAGTCCAACACAGAGAGAATGAGGAGGAGCTTCTTCCCGCAGGCTGTCCAAGCTCTCAAAAACAGTATATAGAACTCATGCACTTTCACCTCCAATCACTCCGGACTCTTTTGCACAAATCACTTTGCACAAATCTGCTGCTCTTTTTTTTTTATGGCTCTTTTTCTCTTTTCTTTAAACATTGTAAAAAAAAAAAAATGTAACTCATTTGCACACCTTCACCCTACCAGTTACACATATTTTATGTTAAAGACGTAAAAGTGTAATACTTGGTTATGTTTGCATATTTGCATATTGGTTCATTGTTTACTTGCAACATTTGCAATACTGTGGTCTGAAGCAGTCGCAAAAAGCATTTCACTGCATATCATACCGTGTATGACTGTGTATGTGACAAATAAAATTTGAATTTGAAAAATGTATTTATGTGAAGGAAGGTGTGTGCTTGACTATGTGAACTTGCATGGACCACTGAAGAAACAGCTCTGACAAGCATTCATGTTAAAATATGTTTCAGTATGACCCCGTTTTTTATTTAACGCACACGCACAAGATAAAAAAAGGAAGCTCTGCACATCTGTGAGGAAGCCTCACATCTGTGAGGAAGCCGACTTTTATTAACACACAGTGTGGCTCGGCCCAGACCTAATATATAACATAATATGTTTTACATTTAAAGCATTTAGCATTAACTCACAAAACCAGGACCAAGTGTCTTGCTCAAGGACACAATTTTAATAACAAGCGGGGTTTGAACCTGTGAACGTTGTGGTCTTCTGGTTCGTATGGTGACTGTGTCACCCACTATAGGCTACTACTAAAGAAGGGAATTTGCATGATTACCCCGATCGGGCTGGTACAGGGTCAGTGTGGACTCAGTGTGTCAGTGTGAAACAGACCATTTGAACTTTTTCCATTGCTTCAGCGTGGATGTGTACGAAACTCCCATCAGTTAAGAAAGAGAAATGATTGTGTGAATCCATATTCTGATGCTATTTCAGAGACAGATGGTAGGGTGGTGGGTAACACACTCGCCTATGAACCAGAAGACCCAGGTTCAAATCCCACTTACAACCATTGTGTCCCCGAGCAAGACACTTAACCCTGAGTGTCTCCAAGGGGGACTGTCCCTGTAACTACTGATTGTATGTCACTCTGGATAAGGGCGTCTGATAAATGCTGTAAATGTAAATGTAAATGTAGACAGAACTACGTCATGCATTCACTGCGGCATTGTTTCAGTGAGCTTCGGCAACGTCGAGGAGGTTTTTCCAGCAAGATCTCGTAGAGATAATGGGACAGGTGAACCATTGCGCAAATTCTTTTCCAGCACATGCCAAAGATTCCCAACGGAGTTAAGGACCGGACTCTGTGGCGGCGTGAAAGTAACGTCTCCTTCTCCCTGAAACGCTCTTTCTCAATTTCAGCCGGATGAATCCCTGCACCGCCATCTTGGAATATGGCCGTGCCGTGAGTGAAGAAGAGTAATTTACTGACGGAATAAGCTGAGGATTGAGTTGTATCCAGGCAGGAGCTTGGCATGATGGGCCCTCTTCTTGCCCTGATGCACCCATCACTCTGGAACAAGGACTCATCCGACCACATGACCTTCTTCCATTCTTTTTGCTCCCTTTTTTTCCAAATTAGCCTCACCGATCAGTGTTTTACATTTACGGCATTTTGCAGACGCCCTTATCCAGAGCGACTTACAACGTGCTTTCATGTTACCATCGATGAAGTGATCAGTTCTGGTTCATTAGGACCCTCAACTATGAATACAATCTTTTTATTCACTATGTTGCAGTTTCTATACATAAGTAAGAAAATAAGAAAGTTACAAGTTAATCTAAATGTTCTTTAAAGAGGAAGGTCTTGAGCTGCCGTTTGAAAATACTCAGTGGCTGAGCTGTTCTGACCTCGAGGTTTATTCCACCACCGAGGGGCCAAGACTGAGAAGAGTCTAGATGAGCGTCTTCCTTTTACCTTCAGAGATGGGGGGACCAGGCGAGCAGTACTGGAGGCTCGGAGTAAACCAGGTGCAGTGCGAGGTGTAATAAGGGCACAAGTGTTTTTTTTTAAGGCTGCACAGGCCTCCTCTGTCGTCAGTCCCAGTCCCTTCGGTTCCCTGCACGTTGTGCATTTGGAAATGCTCAAGCTCTAACAGGCGTTTACAATTCGATTTCACCAAATATTCCAGTGATTCCTCATTTTTTTGGTTTCAACCAAATTGATGGTCCTCCAATATCCTTCCAGTTTTTGATAATGTTTTGAACAGCTCTTGACCCAATTTGAGTAGTTTCGGCAATCCCCTTAGATGTTTTCTTCAACTGATGCCAATGATTTGACCCTTCTGAAACCAGAGCTCCTCACCTATTGGCTTTGTTGCTGTGATTTTGGGGGTCACAGTGTATTTAGGGTGTCACAGCTTTTTCAGATGTATGGGGAAGTCTGCACTACTTAATCTAATTAATCTGAATACTTAGGCAGGTTCTATGACAAAAAATATTGAATCTATGCCCAAGAAAGCTGGTTGATGACCCGAGATCCACATGCTCACCACAGGTGCCAAAGCTTTGGCGACAGACAAACATTTTGAAATGACACTGAAATCTTGTAGCCTAAGACTGGAGATACAGAATTCTATAAAATGCTTATAAAAACAGCATTATTTTAACTAGACGTATAGTTCCCTGATATAGATGCTGCGGATCCCAACCCTGTTCCTGCTTAATGAGGACCAGGCCACTGGCGCAGCACCGGGAACCACCATTCACACACACACATCCACACCTGCAGCCCGTATCGAGCCATGTAGCACCTACCAGGGGAAGATCATGCAAACTCCGACCTTGGAGGGGTGAGGACACAGTGTTACCCCCTCACACACAGTGGCAGTGGTGGCCTAGCGGTTAAGGAAGCGGCCCCGTAATCAGGAGGTTGCCGGTTCCAATCCCGATCTGCCAAGGTGCCACTGAGGTGCCACTGAGCAAAGCACCGTCCCCACACACTGCTCCCCGGGCGCCTGTCATGGCCGCCCACTGCTCACTCAGGGTGATGGGTTAAATGCAGAGGACAAATTTCACTGTGTGCACCGTGTGCTGTGCTGCTGTGTATCACATGTGACAATCACTTCACTTTCTTTCTTTCTTCTTTCTTAATCATATAATATAACCTAGAACTAGAACCGTATTATTTTATTTACATTGTATTATATGAAATATCTACACTGTTAACAACCTGAGATAATTATGAAAACGTCATTTCTCCTCAACTCTAACAACAGTACATTCTCTCCGAACCACATTGAAGGAACTGTGCGGTTCATGGTGCAACGTGATGTGGGCGTTCCCGCCCCCAGAATTTGCCTCGGGTTCAGATGCGCCACCTGCTGTTTGATGCAAGAACTGCAGCAGATCACAGACGAACCCAGGACATGCAAAAAAGATACGATACAAAAGATAAAGTGAAGTCATTGTGATACACAACAGCACAGCACACGGTGCACACAGTGAAATGTGTCCTCTGCATTTAACCCATCCCCCTCGGTGAGCAGTGGGCAGCCATGACAGAGTGTGGTGACGGTGCTTTGCTCAGTGGCGCCTTGGCGGATCAGGATTCGAACCGGCAACCTTCTGATTACGGGGTTATTTCGTAAATACTGTGCTCTGCGGCAGAGTCTATTACAACTGGACCAAAGGCTTCTCTATGCTTGGACGCGTGCAGGAAGACACATGTTAATATGTGTACGTGGCGCAGGACACGTGTGTGTATTCGTGTATTTTGTCCTTCAGCATTAAGAGTGTTCAGCTTTACGTGCGAACGTGGGAAACAGAATATAACGGGGTGAACTGGGCCACGCGCCCGTGCACCGCCGAACAAAGCCTGAGATGCACGCCCGTGCTCCT
Source organism: Denticeps clupeoides (assembly GCF_900700375.1). NCBI lineage: Eukaryota > Metazoa > Chordata > Actinopteri > Clupeiformes > Denticipitidae > Denticeps > Denticeps clupeoides. Next base: position 27,556,892 of record NC_041711.1, on the reverse strand, counting down.
GTACGCCCGCAAGGCAGGTGGAAGCAGGAAATGCCATCCTGTCGGCTGCACCGTATTTCGTTAGTAAATGTCAGGGAGGGCGGAGGGCCTGGAGGATAACGCGAATGCGCTGCGGCGCCAGGTGTTTGGTTGAACCGCCTCCCGTGCACATTTACAAACCAAACACCGAGCCACAAGCAGCGCGTCTGGCCTTTTGTCAGGGCCGGCGCTTAGATCGTTATCACGCGCTGCTCTTAAAATCACCACGGCCATCTGCTCGGTGGTCCAGTGGTGATGCTGCAGACGTCCACTGCACCGCAACTAGATCCCACAGGTCAACAAATGTCAAACGATCACCACAAATGACCTTGCAAAAGAATTGATTCGTTGCAAAAAAAAAAAAACCCCAATGACGTAGCTACACCAGGCAACACTGGATTATTTAATTGTATACTTGCAATACTTGCAAAATTGAGGTCTATAGCAGTCGCAAAAGCATTTCACTGCATGTCATACCGTGTAGGACTGTGTATGTGACAAATAAAATTCGAATTTGTTAGATAATTCAGAGGACGGCAGCAGTTCCCAAATCTCCCCTGGTCATGACAGGCACGTGTGGGAAGGCCGCACGTCGCAGTGGGCAGAAGTTCACCCCACTTCCCACCGCGGAACACACCCCCTCTTTGGATGGAGAGAGGGAAAAAGAGAGAGAGACAGAGGGAGAAGAGGGGGAGAGAGAAGAAGCGAGAGAGAAAGAGAGAGATGGAGAGAGAGGGAGAAGAGAGAGTGAGAGAGATAGAGAGATATGGGGACTGCCAGGAGCGAGGGAGAGGGAGAGAGAGATGAGATGAGAGAGATTGAGATGAGGAGCGGGAGGGGGAGGGGATGTGGAGTAGAGGCGAGGATGATGACCCGAGGGAGGTGGAGAGGGCCTCGAGAGGAGGGAGATCGGATAGGATAGAACGCGAGTCTAAGAAGATGACGAAGAGAGGGAGAAGGATGGGAGAGTCTGGAGAGTCTTCTGGGAAGGGGCGAGAGAGAGGAGGGGGAGAGAGAGGGAGAGTGGAGGGAGAGAGGGAGAAGGAGAGGGAGAGAGAGAGGGAGGGAGAGAGGGAGAGAGAGAGGGAGAGAGATAGAGATAGAAAGAGAGAGAGAGAGAGAGAGAGGGAGAAGGAGAGGGAGATAGATGGAGAGGAGAGGAGGAGAGAGAGAGAGGGAGAGAGAGGGAGCAGAGAGGGGGAGAGAGGGAAGAGAGAGAGAGTGAGGAGAGAGAGCGATAAGGAGAGAGAGAGAGAGAGAGAGAGAGAGAGGGAGAAGAGACAGGGAAGAGAGAGAGAGAGAAGGAGAGAGAGGGAGAGGAGAGAGAGAGAGAGAGCGAGGGAGAAGAGAGAGGGAAGAGGGAGAGAGAGAGAGGAGAGAGAGAGAGAGAGAGAGAGAGAGAGAGGAGAGGGGGCGCTGCGTAGTGGGCTGGGACTCTCTCGCGCGCGTCGGTCGGTCGGTCGGTCGGTCGGGCGCGTTCACGTTACCGGGTTCAGGGAAGAAGGCGATTCCGGCGGATTTAACCCCCTCGCCGCGTCTCCTCCTCCGTCCGCAGGTTCTCCGCTCGGCGAGAGAAGACACGCCGCGGAGCGCCGACGGGTCCAGGTAAAAAAATCCTGCTGAATTCCTGTAAAAAAAAACGCCGCCTGGCAGATTATCGCTCCGCGTTTTCGTTGAGATAAACGGAATTGGCGTGTACATGTATCTGTGTGGGTTACGACGTATAAAAGTTGCTTGTGTTGGTTATTATTGCAGGATGCGTGTTTTTCTTGCCCCTGGTAGATAAAAATAGCTCCTTTATCGTCACGACATCGTCACGAAATCGACGTGCCAGTTCCATCACGATCTGTTCATGAAACGTGACCAGCAGGAATGAACGAAACGAACAATCGAACGATAGCGGCGGATGTGCAGAACTGGAGGGGTTAGTGGCGGCCAGGCGACAGGGACGCTGCGGTCCCCGGGCTGCCGACGTCGTTTCACCAGCAAATCCCGATAAGGACAATCAAACGTGACCGCGGAACATTTAATGTCGCTTTTTATCCGAGAATGAGCCTCACCCCGCCACCCGAGTGAGCATCTGCCGGTGGTGGCGGGGGTGGGTGGGGGGGTGATGGCTGGGCGGTGGAGGGGGGGGGGGGTCACAATACGCTCCATTCGACGAGATTTCAGCCCCTGACACCAGGCGATAAATTACGGGACGAACCCGCGCAGCGCGGACGCGAGGTGCCACGTTCGAACCCCCACCCGGTACCAAGATGACCTTGCAGCAGTCATGACGACCGAGGAGGCGAGCGTCGTCACGGTGGCTCTCTCTCACTACGACCCACTAAATCGCAATGTCAGATGGATGTTAATTTCGTGCCAGATTTGCCCTTCATGATTCAATAATTACGTGCGACCATTTGCTCCCCTTTTGATTCAGAGTGACGTCGAATAAAATGGCGCGTGATTGATTGATGTTCTGAGACCTGCATTTCGGGTGGCGTTCGTGGAGACTCCTGACCCCACGGTGGCCGGTCCTGCCCACAGTGGGAACAGGCTGCCGGCGCTCCGGCCTGTTCCTGCCAGGAGCCCAGGCGGCAGCGCTCGCTCCCTTCTCTCTGCTCCTTGCTCCTGTTTCCTAGTAACCTTGCAGATGCTCCGGTGAACCTGCCCGTCTCCGGCCGCTCTCCATGTTCTGCAGCGCTCCTCTCGGGTTAACCTTGAGGGTTAATCCTCCGAGGGCCGGGCTGAAGCGGAAAAAGCCGAAAAAGAAGAGTCAATATTAGCTGGGACTCGTTATACTCTGGTGTTCCAGTATACGACTGGAGCCTGTTGCTGTCCTGTATCTATCTATCTATCTATCTATCTATCTATCTATCTATCTATCTATCTATCTATCTATCTATCTATCTATCTATCTATCTATCTATCTATCTATCTATCTATCTATCAATTTTCATTGTGAATTCTGTGGTTTTGACAGCAGCGGTGCATCTCATTTGTCTTGGGCAGGCGTCATTTTGTTGGTTTGAGTGTAATAATTGAGCCGTCAGAGGGAGAGATGTGAAATTGTGTGTGCAAAGGAAGAGGCGAACGTCACACCGTGCACTACGACTGCGGTAGACGCTGGTGTGGATGCCGGCACGACACAACATCATAATCCCTCCCTCTGTATCCCTGCAGTCGATTTAGGAATTTCTGAGAGGGGTTGTGTGACTCTTTGCGGCGTGTAATCAATATCGGAGGTCTTTTCCAGAGACTTCCATGCTCTTTTTGTTTTAACCTGTTGACTAGAGCAAATGTACATATTAGGTTTGGTTATATATAACTAATAGGCACTATTATAGGCAATAATATATCTGCATTTTAGGGTTTATACATAGTAAAGCTGCATTTTTCTAATATGAAAATGAAAACCCAGATGGGCAAAAAGCAGAAGAGGAAATGGCACGGCTTGTTTTCCCTCAAAGCGAGCATTCCATTCACATGATAGCTGGACGCGTCTCATTTTGTCATGCGGTGGAGAAAATGGATGCTGAGCGGAGTCCTGGTGGATGTGATGTTGCAGTCTGCTGAAGTGTGACCATGGTGACAGTGCACACTAACGTGACTCACGGTGGCTTCGTTCTTTCGGCGCAGCGCACCTAATGTCCCATCGGCCCCACTCAGGTTTATTCTCAAAAGCATACTGGCGCATGCAGGCGAAGGTCAAATAAAAAGCAGCAAAAGCAGCCAGAATGTAGCCAGAGATTCAAAAGGCAAAATGGCAGTGCTGCTAATGTTGGGTTCTTCATTCCGTTTATTGAAAGTGTGTTGGATAATCTCATCAGCCCCGCCCTTTGACTTGGCTACGTGGTGGAGGAGGGGTTTACCTGAATACGTGTCCTTCTCGTGCTGCCGACTGGGAACCTAAAGCGAATGAGATGCTCTAAGATAGCACGGTGACTTTGTTAGGGGCAGCGAGAATATTTTGACCCTGTTTTAATGGCATTGTGTAAGACATTATGTCACATCAAGTAGGGATTCGTGCAAAGGAAATAGACACAAAGAAAAAAGGGATCGCTAGCTCATTATCTGTTTCTACACTCAGGTCTTTTTGTTTGAGAATAATTATTTCTTTAATGCTTTAATGTTGTTTTGGCTGCTTCCATCATTTCACACATGCAGGTGTGGAGCAAGGTCCCGTCTCCTCTCTTCCCCCACAGTAACTTAGGAACCATGTTTACTGCCTCTAATCTTTCATTCAAGCATTCTGGAGGATGTCACACTGGCGAACATTATCCATGTAAACCTGTGAAAATACCTCCTGTTGGCACGGCCCCTCCGTGTTGCTTCAGGGTTTAGGTTTTAAGAGCTGACTTAGGTGCGTAAAACATAAAGCAATCAAATCTTTTATGGCTGAAGATTTTAGTCTTGGTTCCTAGAGGAATTCACACCATCTGTAGAGTTTCTGGGTTGGCAAGGTTAGGGCTAGTTCAGACTAAATTGTCTCACACTGTGCAAGGGCTGCTGTTAACTGTCATCTTGTTGAAAATGCTAAAGATCTATTTCTTTCAATATGGTGTTTGGTGGTACTTTTAATAATAACACAATGCAGCCAATGCAGTAGTATTTGCTTTGAGGGCCTGTTATATGATTATAGAAAACCTATTAAGGAAATCTAATCTATTGTCTGGTTGTTTTAATTTTGGGGGGACTCTCCTGTGGAGCCAGCCATTAAAGGGGTAATCCAAAATGAAAATGGCTAAAACACAATCTACTGTTTAAAACCATCCACTGTTTAAAACATTTTCTTCTGTAATAAGAAGTATTAGCCTGATTAGAACCACTTTTGTGGAAAAAGGAAGGAAAATGGAAAGATGGACACAAATGCATGACTCACAAGCAGAGGATTCAATAAATAATGTCCCACACACAAACGTGAACATGCAAAACACAGGGTAAAATGACAAACGGCAAGGGTACATTGATACTAGTAATCACATACAAAAACAATCAGGTAATTAGGAACACAAAACCTCTCGCAGGGAAATGAAAGTGAAGTGATTGTCATTGTGAAACGCTGCAGCACAGCACGCTGTGACACAATGAAATGTGTCCTCTGCTTTTAACCATCACAATTGGTGAGCAGTGGGCAGCCATGACAGGCGCCCGGGGAGCAGTGTGTGGGGACGGTGCTTTGTTCAGTGGCACCTTGGTGGATCGGGATTACGGGACCGCTTCCTTAACCGCTAGGCCACCACTGCCCCTATCAGGATCAAGACACGTTTATTAAGTATAAATGTATACCAACCATATACAACCCCAGGGACCAATATATGGACTTTCTCAATAAAAGAAACACTGTGGATCAACTGTTATTCTCACACTGCAGTGACAATGATGTGATGTTGGAAGGGCAGTAGGCGTTGGTAGAGTTTTTGACCTGGAAGAAGACCAAACTGCGTGGAAGTCTACATAAAACCAGGTTGACTTTTATTTCACCGATCATTGCCTGCCAGTGGTTGGTATCCATGCAGCCCACTCACTGGTGACACATTGTCCTGGTTTGTTTGACATGTTGCCTACAGGGGCTACTCAACAAACACCTACGCTGGTCTAGCACGATGGCAGCCGCCACCCAGAGGACAAAAAGACAAAGAATAAATAGTTGTTTCTTGAATTTTTAATGTCAATGAGGACCTTGTGAAGGCCTAGTTCACAACCACTGACACAGCCGAACAGATGTATTGTCACTATTCTGATTATGTATAGTATCAGCCTATAGACCATATTGTATAGATTGCTGACTGATGCTGATGTCCTCTGAGGTTATTGCGGAAATTGCACATCAGAGCTGCCATTGAGGGGACCATTGAGGTCTTTATTTAAAACAGGAGACACCTTCTGTCCCAAAGGCCTCTATGTGCCATTAGTACTGGACATGACTACAGTCTGGTACAGTTGCAGACTGGATGATAGACCCACAGCACATGCAGTGCAGGCTAATCAGTGGTTAGATTGAGGCAGGCCTATGAGGGACATCAGATAGCATGTGTGATAATTAGTTATTTGGAAGGGGGCTGGGGTGATTCACCAAAGCTGCTAATGCAATGGTGATTTATTCTAATGTTCAACCAGGTCTCAGTGTTTAAAAAAACGAATGAGATGTGTTAATTTTTAACAATTTGATGTGCACTTTGAGTTAAAATGTTAAGCTTTGTGCTAATGCAACATCATCTGACACCAATTAAATCACCAGGGAAGAAAGAAAATGCTTTTTCATGCTGCCTAGTAGTCGTTTGTTCTTCAGCCAGTGTAACAAGGCATAAAGCTTTATCAGAGATCATCACACAGTTAACATAAAGCAGATTTATTGGATTACTCCAGTGTCCATATGAGATTAACAAAAAAGAGGCTTATGACATCCTTAGCAAGTGGTTTGTTTAATGGAGCCTGCTGCAAATAACTCCATGGTGGCATGTATTTTAATCCACAATTCTATCAGGAAATTTACCACCAGAGAGTCTAGGGACTATAAATGCATTACAAGCATTCAAAAACATTTTACAGATTTTGTAGGATAATTTATGTGTGTGTGTAGGGTTATAAAATGGATTCATGGTCTTCTGATAATTTTACCCTAAAGTGTTTTTTTTTTATGTGAAGCTCCATTTCAGTTCAGCTCATTACTTGATGTATTTATGGTCAGTTTGGAGGCAGGAACTCAATCAAACAGTAGACAGAGGAGAGGAGGAACAGGAATAACATGCGTATAGCCAGTACATTTAGGATAGGTGACAGCGATGGATACTTAAATACGTTATTGAGTGAGATCATGTGGGCTGTCGACACTTACAGAAAAAGTCTGTGTTGTGAGTTGTTCAGGTTTTCTGCATTGAAAATATGGTATACTCACAGTATAGATTGAGATCTGCATTTATAAAGACTGACGCTGAACATCTTTAAACATCTCAAGATGTTATGCTTAGAAGAACAAGAAAAGACACGTTCAACCAAATGACATTTTTATAACATAATTCCAAAACTGTGATTGAGTGATCATTCATGAAGTTAGTGATTTTGTGTTTTTTGATCATATCTTGGTCTTATTACACCCCTGCTTACCTGAATTGTGGATCTGTTTTAACCTGAATCAGTACAGAAGAACATAAGCATGTAAAGAAGAGTTGTGCACAATATTATTTTAAACAATTGGACAAAGTACCACAGTAATGGAATTATTTTATGTTAAAACACTGTTGCATAACCAATTGAGTAATCTGACAGTGGACTCTATCGACAAGAAACAGGGAAGTATTCACTGCGTCAACAGTGTCAACCACTGCAGCTCTATTGTTCTTTTTGTGGATGGATATGTTGCTTTTCCACCTTTCTGCAACTTTCTGCAATAAATTATACCCTGATGTGAAGTGGAGCCTTTCACTTTTAAACAACTGCTGGAATCTTTTCTGCAACACAAGCGCAAAGTTTCTCTGCTTGTTTACTACCAGTGAAATATGTCCTTATACAGCACTAATTGAAATGTAAGAGCTCCAGACAGAGAAACGGAAGTGCTCCCAGTAGAGCCATTAGAGAGGAGAGGCCCTGAAATGGAAGGCAGCCCTCCGCTCTTTAGGCTCAGCCCTCCTCCACACGCAGGAGGGAACTACATTTGCTCATTCAAATTCTGTAAGATGATAATACAGGAATGCTGAATACTGAGAAAAGAATAATATAATATTATATATACATATATAAGAATATTTTCCCATATTAAGCAATATCAATTTTCTTATAGTTTGAGAACACCTGTACTGTAACCTGAAGAAACCAGTTTAAAACTAGGTTTTAATAACACAAGTTAACAATACAAATATAGAAAGATCTATATAGTGGTCTCGGGCTCTCAGAGCACATTTTTCTGGAAAATATCCTCCTCTTCAAAGATCCTTCAGCAGCGAGTAGAGCTTGCCCAGTCTGTGGATTATAGCCTAACCACAGCTCCCCGAGGGAAGATGGCTGTCTGAAGATTTCAAAAGATTCTCAGCACACAACCTCTTGCCTGGATTTGAAGTCAGCTGGGGCTTCTGTAGTCACTGCAGTCAGTGCTGGAGCATTATTTGGTGGGGAACAGGCTTATTGCACATTTAATACACCTTGTGAACGTCAGTGTGGTACAACACAAGACTTGTACCATTTTGAAAGGCCATTGCAATGAAGAGAGCCACCGCCCAACAGCTTCTAGATGGGTTACCAGGCCTCACATTGGCAGGTCAGCAGTACTCTCCTGGGATTTTTGTGTTTGAATATGCAGCAGGTTCAAGTAGGTGCAGTTACTGAGTGCAGCAGTATTTGTCCTGTTCATGCCCTGAGAAAAGTTTCTCCAAAAAAGGACTATTTCAGGCGCCACTCTATATGAATGTAAGTGCCGAGGATGTTATTGATTTTGCTGTATCATGTATTGTGTACTTAATTATGTTCCCATAATTCATGCTAAGATCCTTTGTTTGTCCAAGATGTCTGGAGGTAATGGGTCCGGTGTACCTCTGGAATGGCTTAATTGCAGCTCTTTTGAAGCCACTGTCATTGTCACAATGTGTTCCCTTTAATGTATTATTTATTCAGGGTGAAGCAGTTGCAAGGTCACCTCTACATGTTCCTCTGGATATATGAGACGGTTGTGCATTTTGGAGGATTCTTGATCCTGACATTTGGCTAAATTGCCTATTAATGATCTCATAGGGAACATGGTTTGATCAGTGCACAGCTATGTAAAGGACAGAGCTGATAAACATCTGTTTTTTTCCCTTTGCTTTCCTCTCCAGGCTACTGGTGCAGAACTCCATCTGGAAAGGCTGCTGTCCATGGTCCTGAATCTCTAAGCCTGCAGTGAGTTCATACATGCAAACGGGTCGTTCCTGACATCCAGTCCTACCAGCTGCTCTTCAAGTCACACCAGACCTTTGCAAAATGGATGACGGTTACAGAGACCGGTCGGCCTTCATTAAAGGTGCTAAAGACATTGCCAAAGAGGTCAAGAGGCAGGCAGGTAAAAAAGTAGGCCGGGGCGTGGACAAAATGTCCGATGAGTACTCCAAGCGCTCGTACACCCGCTTCGAGGAGGACGACGATGACGATGATTACCCCGTGCAAGCTCAAGATGGAAGCTACTATCGCAGCAACAGCCGCGCCAACGATGACGAGGGAGCCCATAGTGACTCCACTGAAGGCCATGACGAAGACGACGAGATCTATGAGGGCGAGTACCAGGGCATCCCCCGGGCCGACTCCACAGGCAAGGTGGACGGACAGGTGCGTGCGACCCAAGCCCAGTTCCGGGACTTGTCGCAGTATGAGGGGGAGAGACGGAAGGACCAGGAGGAGTTAGCACAGCAGTACGAGACCATCCTGCAGGAATGTGGCCATGGCCGCTTCCAATGGACTCTCTATTTCGTGCTTGGCCTGGCCCTTATGGCTGATGGTGTGGAGATCTTTGTGGTGGGCTTTGTGCTGCCAAGTGCGGAGAAAGACATGTGTCTGTCTGAGCCCAACAAAGGCATGCTGGGTAAGTGTGACATCATTGATTCTTACTTTAATTGTGGTGTAGGTAAGCCAAATCATTCAGATGGTGCATATGTAGACTTCCAAAGTCTCAGGTGGGAGCACCAGGCAAACACATGCTTCAATTCCTGGACCTATCTGATGAATCCTTTGTGGTCATAGCCTACTAGTTAACACACTCACTTATGATCACAAAGTCACAGGTTCAAACCTCACTTACTACCATTGTGTCCCTGAGCAAGACACTTAACCCTGAGTTGCTCCTGGGAGATTGTTCCTGTAATTGTCGCTCTGGATCAGGGCATCTGCTACATTCTGTAAATGTAAGTGAACCTATGCCATAATGTCTTGGGAAAAAAGGCCAATCCAAGGATAATCATTAAATCTTAAATCGGTGTGTAATAATACTGCAGCTGTCCATGGTGCTGATTCTTGAGTTTTATTTTAGGGGTTAAACCCACCAGCTAACGCTAAAAGGAGATGCCTGCTTCTTCAAAGCTTATTGTCAAATATATCCTTCATGTATTTTAATTGCTTTTCAACACCAAGGCTCCGCTGATCAGAAAGCATGTTTGGAAGGATTCATTTCAGAGGGGTTTCGGGTAGTGGAAGGGTCATTCTTAGCATGTGCTCCCCAGTGTGCAGCATAGTGGGTGGATACAAGTTTTTGTGCTTTGCATTTGTGGAGTTTCCTGGTGTGCGTTCGTGTACTACACCCACCATATCAGGCTGTTCCTGCCTAATTCAGGAGGCCATTTCAGGGTTTACCGGATTCAGCCACAAATTTGAATCAGGTTTGGCAGAGTGAGTCAGTGCTGAACTGGGTGACTCCTGGGCCAGGGTTAGAGAACCCTGCATTGTGATACAGTTTGGGACGTGACACTTTCTGTGTCAGAACATGCATCACAGACTGCTATATGAGGACCGGCTGTCTAACACTGGAAGCGCTTATAGTCAGCACATGAGCATTACAACTGGATGATGGAGCAAAAGAAGGTGCCCTGGTCTGATGAATCGCTTTTAGTGCATGTGTGTTGTTTACTCTCTATAAGAGATAATAACAGGATGCACTGTGGGTAGAAGGCAGGCCGCCTTCAGAGCTCAAGTCCATTTCTCCTTGGGCAGATGGTTTTAATGTTGTGCACATCCTTGTTTATATGAACTGTGTGTGAGCTCTAGCCATGTTGTGTTAGCCAGCAGGAAGATGGGCCCTTGGTCTCTCCCCTGTTACACAACATGCCTGACTCATGCTGGAGTGCTTCACTCTTTCTGCCCACGCTACACTGTCGCTGCTGGGTCCTAGTGCCCGTTCGTACCCAACGCTTTGGCACACATCTGCATGCTGGTGCCCCTTTGATGCCTGAACCGAATCCAGCAGTGTGCCTGTGTGAATCGACACCGTGTGAAGACATTTTTTTGCACCCTGCAGTGGCTCGCCGCATGATGCTGCAGCTTCACATTTATGCTCAATACTTGACATGCGGCCCTTCCGTTGGCGAGACAAAGAGGAGTCGTGACTGACGAGAGGTGCCTTTGTATGCGTGGCACAGTTTGAAAATTGGATTTTCCTAAGGGGCCAGCAGTCTATTCTGCACGGGAAAGACACCATGCAATGCTGCCGTTTTGCTTCAGTGACATTGCACTCATTTGAAGGGTAAAAATACTGCTTCCTTTATTTATCCAGCTGACAGATTAAAACCAAAAACCTTAAATGGAAGCAAATGGAAGCCCTTGTGAAGGTAACCGACCATTTATCCTTTATTATCTTCTGCCCTGCCCGCTTGACAAGCGTAAAATTAATGTCCGGCGCTGTGCAGCAGGAGGGGAAGGGGCGGGGCTTGGTATTCCATCTTGGTGTGCAGCGCGAGATGCGGGGACAGAATAAAATGACCGGCCACAGTCCACTGATCTACTCGCAACGCCGGTGGAACCTCTGCCCCCGGCCGCTGCCGCTCTGACGCAGGCAGGGCCACGCTCTCGCAGAAAGAGGAGGGGAGCAGGGTGGGCTATAAATAACCACCCATACCCACCGCCTCCCTTTCCTCACCACTTCCCCAGCCCTGGAGCCTCAGAGCTGCTGTCATGGTGCAGGAGAGTCACCGAGCCCCTCCCCCACTACTTCCTCTCGCTCCCTTCCTCACCGTCTGAATGACGAGGGCTCAGCTGTCTCCAGTCCCCCTGCTCTCCCCCTCTGAGACCCCCACGCCACGCCTCCCCAACCCCCATCGCTGTGGCCACAGCCGCACTGCTACACTGCACCATCAGAAGCACTTAGCACCACCGACGGACTCGCTGCTTCATGAAAGGACGAAGGTCCAAATCTCAGGCCGCCGCTGTGCAAATCGCGGCCCGTCACGGGTTATCCTGCCGACCGCCGGTAGATTTGTGGCTGTAGCTGTTTGTAAACTGGCAGCGAGCCTGACGGTGAGAGCATCTCTCCTCTCAGCCCGTTGAAAGGAAGCGCTGACAAGACTGCTGGCTTGGGTGGTCTGCGTGATAGCAAGTCCTGATGGAACTAAGAATTTGCTAATCGGACAGCTCTGACTGAGTGAGCCATTAGGGTGCAAGTGCACTGCGGTGATGGCTATCGTGCCCTGTCACCGCCCTGCGATGGGCCTCCATTGTTTGGCCAAGGTGAGCGTGATGAGGCAGAATGATGCCAGGGCTTCAGCTCCCTGTCCCCTTCAGGTTCAGCTCAGCTCTGCAGCAGTTGCACGCAGTGTGCCACCCTGCTGCTGCAGCTTGTGTGTCGTCGGCATGGGCAGAAGATGGGCACTCAAGAACACAATTTTAAAAGGATGAATACTTGTGCTCGGATGCTAATGCTAGGGTGGGGTTGTGTTCATCTTTGTAGTTTCACCAATGGGGCCGAAATAAGGCAAAAAAACATGGACACCCATTCCTGTGGCCATAATGTGCCCGATAACTGCTGTCATTAGGTACGCAATCAGGACGACAGTTTGTCACTGAGCCTGTGACAGATTGGCGGGCCACCTTCTGCTGCCACTGCCCTGACTCCCATTCTACATCAGATCACAGCTTGATGCACATTTACTGGATTTAGCCGAGTAATCTTATAGTCCATGAGGAGTACAATCACTTAGTACAAGTAATTTTTTTATTGCGAAAATATAATCACATGGTGCACTCATTAATTGCTAATGTCGCTGCAGATTACTGTGATTGAGGTAATAAATTCTGAAAACAAAATGAATCTTATTTAATAGAGACATTACATTTATATAATTAATACTGTTGTTTACTCATTTTAAAAGATTGAAAGATTGAATGCTCTGGTAAATGCTTTTTGTATAATTGCGTTTCTTTAGTTTGTTTCCAGTGCTTCTTCTCTTTTTAATAATTTTCGGTCTTTTGCGATATCTCTCTCTTTATCCCTATCACAGGTCTGATTGTCTATCTCGGTATGATGGTGGGTGCCTTTGTGTGGGGAGGCCTGGCTGACAGGATTGGTCGACGACAGACTCTCCTCATCTCTCTCTCTATCAATAGCGTCTTTGCCTTCTTCTCCTCCTTCGTGCAGGGTTACAGCTCCTTCCTGTTCTGCCGCCTACTTTCTGGCGTCGGGTAAATGCCCAGTCCCTGTCCATCATCTGACATTTCTAGAGATTTGAATGCCCTCTTCACGTCATTACCTGTAATGTACCACCATCTCTCATTCTCCTCTCAGTTTCTCTTCTCGTTTGCTCTCACCTCATCTTTACCCCACCCCATCTCTCTCTTTTTTTTCCTTTCTTCAAACGTCTGTCTGTCTCTGTTTCTCTTTAGGATTGGAGGCTCGATCCCTATTGTGTTTTCGTACTACTCTGAATTCCTTGCCCAGGAGAAGCGAGGAGAACACCTGAGCTGGCTCTGCATGTTCTGGATGATTGGCGGCATATATGCCTCAGCCATGGCCTGGGCCATCATCCCTCACTATGGTAATACGTTTGAAAAAGATCATACTAAATCTAGAGGAAAATAATTGTATAATAAAATAATGAATAACATTTTAAATAATTGACAATAATAGATATTGGTGGGAGGTTCGCTTTCAGTGAGGAGCCAGTGTTTTTAGGATGGTATATTCTTTTCCTTGTTTTCTTGCACAAGGTTGGAGTTTTCAGATGGGCTCAGCTTATCAGTTCCATAGCTGGCGTGTATTTGTGCTGGTGTGCGCCTTCCCTGCAGTGGCAGCTATTGCAGCTCTCAACACCATGCCAGAGAGCCCACGCTTCTACCTGGAGGTAAGGATGCTAAGGTCACATTCCTTCAGCACCGACGAGAACATCAAGTCCAAGGACGGCAGGGTTATCATTGTGACATTTCTCAAACGCAGTGTCACATTGCTGTTAGTCATTTGGCTTTGATTCAGCACACCACTGAAATGGGGTGGGATCTTTGGGCCATCATTTCATAACTATGACATTCACAAGAAAAACTGTAGAAAGCATCTAGAGGTTGAGAAATAGTAATAGTGGGAATTCTTTGAATGATGGGGGCAGGGATGTGGGAGCTCCCGTTATGAACAAGCTGTGAACCTAGACATTGTCTGTCAATTGCTGTTGACAGAATGGAAAGCATGACGAGGCTTGGATGATCTTGAAGCAAGTGCATGACACCAACATGAGAGCCAAGGGTTACCCTGAGAGAGTCTTCTCTGTGAGTCCCTGCAGATTCCTGTTCCAGTCATCATTTGGACTGTTGACTGTCTACCGCACTTCATTTTCACAATGTGTCTCTCTCTCTCTATCTCTCAGGTCACCACCATCAAGACAGTGAAGCAGATGGATGAGCTGGTTGATATGGGTGAAGGAACAGCATGGCACCAGCGCTGGAAGATGAAGCTGACCAGTCTTTTCCATCAGGTACATATTAAGCCATAGCAGCAGGCGTATATGACTGCTAGAACTGCAATAAAGAAATCATTTTCATTAGGAATTGGACGTAAAACCACTAGAATGCTTTGCAGAAGTTTATCAGCTGCATTGCTTGTATTACCTCTTGCAGGTGTGGGGGAACTTCTTGACTGTCTTCTCTCCTGAGTATCGCCGCACCACTTACATGATGATGGCTGTGTGGTTCTCCATGTCATTCAGGTACTATTAATGTAGCAATTCTAACCATAGAATGACAGCCCAGTTATCAAATTCCAGCTCCAGAATATTGATATTTAATGCTGCAGTGTTTCACAGTGACAATCTCTTCACTTTCCCTTCGCTTATTCAGTAGAGATCTGTGTTAGCATGACACTGCTAATTCATACGGTGAGGTTTCCCCTAATTATGTCTTCATTTATTCATTTTCCTTGCAGCTACTACGGTTTGACAGTGTGGTTCCCTGATATGATCAAGTACCTCCAAAAGCAAGAGTACAACTCCCGCACCAAAGTCTTTATCAAAGAGAAGGTGGAGCACGTCACATTCAACTTTACTCTGGAGAACCAGGTGCACCGTAATGGTGAATACTTCAATAACAAGTAAGCATAATGTCAGTGATGCATATGAGTACTTGTGATTACTGCACAGTCTAAGGCACATTTTAATAACAATTGAAAACAAAACCACTGTTTATTTAAGATTATTAAAAAAAACCTTTGATCTAACATTGATCAAAAACTGATTTAAGTTTCCAACCCAGCTCTTGCTGTACATTTTCAGATATCAACAGTTTTTCCCAAATCAAATGAAATGCCCCTTTTAAATCAGTACTTTTTCTGTGATACTGTTTTGTGATACTCAACAATTTAGAATTTACTGCTGGAAATGTGAAAAACCTTTCATTAATTTCACTACCTTACAACTATTACTTCATATACAGTTTCTTTGTTATGACATTTTCAGTAGCTATTCATTTTATTGCAACATATGATTGTCTGGACATTTTGTGCCTCTTTAAGGTTCTTAAATCTGAAGATGAAATCCATGGTTTTTGAGGATTCTTTGTTTGAGGAATGCTATTTTGAAGATATCACCTCCAGCAATACCTTCTTCAAGAACTGCACGTTCATCTCAACACTCTTCTACAACACAGGTAATAGCAAATTAGTTTTCATTTTATACCAAGGTGTAAAAATTAACAACTGAATAATATAGTCCACGTCCAGCACTAGTGCTCAGATGATTCTGCCTGTTCTTCAATTACAGTCTTAAAATAATGTTGTCAGAATTTTCAATCCCTTTTTAATCCCTTGAATGTTCTTCACATGTTGCTGGTATCCTAGCAACCACCCTCCGATAAAGCCCAGCACCTTTATCTCGAGATAGCAGGGCCTTACTGATTGTGCTGAAAATAACAAGTCAATGGTGGCCACTGAGAAAAAAATCCACATGAAAAGCATACAATCAGATGTGCCAATAAAATGAAAGCAGCCTATACCAAACTTAGATTTTAGATTATTTTAACAATGCATATATTTAGCATGAATCTTTCTTATTTCATAACAAAATATTAAACTGTATCATTTCATAACTCCTCAGCAGAAACTAAGCCATTTTAATAATTCTCCACATAGCCGAGGATCATTTTAATTATAGTTGCAAAGCTTGGAGATTTAGGCTGAATTTGAATATGCTCTGTAGTGCAACAGACTGCAGTACTCTAACAGTGACACACTGACAATGCTTTCTGACCCTATTCATTTTTCATAGGACCTTGATTGCCTTTGTTGACCACATGATTGCTGTGTTACATCATATATCCCATGTTCTCGCACTTATAAAGTCTTTGTGCATATTTCAGATCTGTTCAAGTACCGCCTCATCAACAGCAAGCTCATCAACAGCACTTTCCTCCACAATAAAGAGGGTTGTATGCTGGACTTCAGTGATGAGAACAACGCCTACATGATCTACTTTGTCAGCTTCCTGGGCACACTGGCTGTCTTACCTGGAAACATAGTGTCTGCTCTCCTCATGGATAAAATTGGACGCCTACGGATGCTGGGTAAATGATCCATCCCCCACCTCTCTGTGCTGGATAGATCAGTCAGTAACCCAGCTGTCTTGCAGTTGTACCCTTCATATGATCTTCATTGTTTAAGACATTGTTCTGTTGATGTCTAAAAATGTGAAAGAAACATTGAAAACATGACAATTTACCTGACCGAGTGTTAAAAATGGGCCGTTGTTCTCGCTCTCTTGCAGCGGGCTCTAGCGTGATCTCCTGTGTCAGCTGTTTCTTCCTGTCATTTGGGAACAGTGAGTCTGCCATGATTGCCCTGCTTTGCCTCTTCGGGGGCATCAGCATTGCGTCGTGGAATGCCCTGGATGTGCTTACTGTAGAGCTCTACCCATCTGACAAGAGGTAACTGGTCTCTGCATTTCAGCATTTTCTTTTAATAATTTGGGTGGAAGGCAACCGCTTAAATTAACTGCTGATATATACTAGCACTTGGCATTGGACAAGGCTTTATGGAAAAATTAAATGTGGCAACATTACTCATTTGAAGTATATTTTTTATTTATCTTCACTACAATGTATTTTGGTCAAAAATCTTATCTCAAAATGACTGAATTTCTATTGGTTAAATAAGGGATCCCACCTCCTTTAAATATTACAGGCCTGATCTTGTGGTCCTCCTGTTATTTTTCATTGTGGACCATTTAGCACCCCTCTGTGGTCAAATAAACTCACTTACAAGTATTTTTGCCAATTTAAATTGGTTGAAGCGTCCCTCTCCAAGAAAAGCACACAACTAAACAGAATGAAAAGAATCATTTAAAGAATTGATTAAAGCTTAAGACTTGAATCAACCCAAGATAACTGGAAGAACTGTGCATTACTTTTGCTGTTACCTTTGCTTGATATAAGAAACCAGCCTTAAAACATACCGACAGGATTATTAATTTGACACTGAGCACAAAATCGTATTTCTATTTTTCCTAAGATGCTTGTGCAAAACTGTACATTACCTTTGTATGTAAGTGTCCTTAACCTAATTCCCCTTTCTGTCCACAGAACTACAGCCTTTGGGTTCCTAAATGCGCTTTGCAAGCTGGCCGCTGTTTTAGGCATCAGCATTTTCCAGTCTTTCGTGGGAATCACTAAAGCCGTTCCCATTCTCTTTGCCTCTGGAGCCCTTGCTGCTGGCAGCTTCCTGGCACTAAAGCTCCCAGAGACACGTGGCCAGGTGCTGCAGTAGTGTGGTCCTCATGCCTATTGGTGGCAGTGTAGAGCAGGAAGAGCCACACTGTGAAGTCCATGCCCCCCAACCTCAGCCTAGTAAACCCATGTCAGAGTAAGCAGACCTGCCGCCGAATCACTCTTTCATGATGGATATTTTTTTTACCACCATGTCTTTTTATTTCAACCGTGCATGTGTGAGAGATGCTGGATGCATTACAAAGTGAGTAGCCTACGATAATAATTGGACACATGATTAATGGAAAGAGCTCTGAACCATGGAGGCCTGTAGAGCTGTTACTCCTAAGAGGGTTGGATGACCCACAATATGAGCCATTTAATTCCTTTTACTTCTAAAAAAAAACCACTAGCTTTCCCGTACAGGGTATTTATAATTTTACTTTATGTCATAGATTTGGTCAGACACTCATTTGAACCTTTTTTCTCTGCCCCCTTACGATTATGTATGAGTATGTACAGACAAACTGCCATGTTTGGAGACAGACATTCCAGATTTTCCTTTTTTATTGTTTGAATGTGATGCTTGACCTGTCAGATTGATGTTTCCCTTTAATCCTCATCCTCACAAAAGCGGCTCTTTCTCGAACTGTCGGTTAGTAGGTATTTATGAATGGACAGTGTTGATTTTAGTGTGGTGGTGGTGGTGGTGGTGTTTTTTTTTGGGTCAGTTCTTCATCAGATAGCAGATGATAGCAGATGTTATGTGTTGGTTGTGTGTATGTGTGACAGAACAATCACCTGAAATCATTTCTCAAGCCTTTCACTTATTTAAAGCACAGACTTTTGCGATTAGTGCAGTCATTTACACTGGACAGCATATTGCCCATTTCCTTTAGTGTACAGATGTGTCGATGTGATGATGGAGGAGGAGACATATTCTCGATCGGAGGAGCACTTTTACAAAAAAATTACTTTTTGAAAGTGTTAAGCATGTAATTAGTGGTGAAAATACATCAATATATGCTTGATTGGTAGTTAAAAAAGACAACATACAGTAATCTATTTTAAATCTGGCGAGGCATGAGTCATACTGTACAAGATGGTGGGAGTATTCCTTCACTTAGTCCTGATCTTCATATTGTCAGTGTATGGATAAAGAGCCCCTTCTCTGTTTTCCCTCATTCGCTGTGTTGAATGTGCACAGGTTCTCTTTGCTTGTTGTTGAGATCAGAGTTTTTTTTTTTAGTTTTTTTTTTTTTTTTAAGTTTTCCTGATGTTCTAACTAGTAAAAAGCAAAATTCCTGTCTCCTCTTCCATGTGCACAGGACTCTTCCTCAAGAGTCATTCAAAATGTGACAACTTAAGGAAGATGTTGCTAAGCACAATGTGGTTTGATAAGACTTTATTGAAACACATAGGTTTATTTTAAAGATTGTGTAAATTATGTACTGAATATAAATATGAAAAAAAAAAATCAGTTTAGCCATGTCTGTATGTTTGAAGATTTACTAGATATTATATAACATTACCTAGCAAAAAATATCTGAAGAAATTGTTTCGGATAATGAAAAAAACTATCAATATAACTTGTCTTAGATAGATTGAATTTGATGTATGTACATATATATATATAAATATATTGATTTGTGATATATTGAGAAAAACTTGCATTTATTTTAGGCAATGGTTAAAAATGGTTATAAACAGATCTATATACTTTACATGCATTACATGCATAACTCTATTGCCCATATTTTATTTATTTATTTATGTATTCATTTATTTTTGCCAAGAGGCATCTGTTTGTACTTATGTATGTTTGTGTGTCTGCATGTGAATTTTGGAGAGTATTTATGATGTTTTTGAGAAACTGGTTTTATTTGATATGGGGATTGGGTTGTCTAGGTTCTTGTTTTCATTTCTGTAGTGTCCAGATGTAGAGTCAGGGCCATCACATTGCGGATCTGACACATGGGCCAAATTGTCCTACAGAATTAGGGTAAGAGCTGTCGTAACAGCAAACCTGAGTAAATGAAATGTTTCTTTGGCCTGGGTACTTTCAGATAGCAGCTTGTGTAGTTCACTTTTAAGGACATTTGGAAAATATCTTTTTAGTGAACTCTACACTGTAGCCAACAACTTAGGAATTTCGCACAATATATATATGTTTATATATATATATATATATATACTGCCACTTTGTAGGATAGCAGCCATTTGTAGAGCTCTGATTTCGCTGTGTGACTGAAACTTCTGCAGCGTCACACGTGAATCTTAAAAGACACTCATCTGAAATTGCCCATTGCCATAAAAAGGGAGAAACTCAGCAGGATGGCTTTGTTATCTTTGATGAAACAAACAAACCAAAGCAGTTTATAGGTCCTAATGCAACTGAACACAAGAAGCACAAATTGAGGCCTAACAATTATAGACAGACATACACACAGGCACACATACAAAACACACAAATCAACGTTAGTGTCCATGGCTAAAACTCAGTGGTAGCCAGTCTGCAATTTAGCTTATACTTCAAAGTGTGTGCGTAACGAAGGCCAAAACTGCCCTGACATAATGATCAAAATAAAACAAAACATTTGCTCAGAACACATGTAACTGCCGCGCTCATCCCACTTAGTTACTGTGTGATGATCTATATGTGCCATGAGTAATATTTCTTGTCAATTGCCAAAACTTTTGTACTTCTGCACCATTGTGACAATTAGTCTTACAGCACAACATGGCACATACACATGAATGATATGACTATGAATGCACACCTTATGAATCAAGTCAATGGAACAAAAAAAATGATGGTGTATGCGGATTCTAAACGAGCTCTATAAAACAATGAATTGTGCACAGGGTTTTTGCATAAATGCTAAAATAATAGGTTTCATCAGATTTTGTCCTGTGCAAAACACTTCTGAATTTCCTCAGACAAAACATAACAGCTTTGCAGGAATAAGCTCCCATCTGTCCATCTCCATACTGTTGTACAGTCACACAGTCTTAACCCCACAGAGCTTGGACAATTCCTTCCTTCATCAGTGACAAATGCTCTTCAACAATTCCATTAACTGCATCACCAAGAGTAAAGGATTGTTCTGTGCTTTGGGGGTACTGCTTTCCTAAAAGCGGGCAGTCTCAGTTCGCTGTCCGTCTCACACCATCATTGCTGAAGCATGCTTCTAATCTGTCGCTCGGAATCACCAAGTCTTATCTATGTGTTGTCCTGTTCCACCCACTAATCAAAATGAGGATGTCAATATTGCTGTTGTGAAATGCTGATATACAGTAACTTATCTCAGTGAAGCTATGTCTCTGTTGGAATTTGTGAACTTCCCTGTTTAGATTGTTAATGGTTGTACAATATTTCATTTTGTTTACAGGGTTCTTTTTTTGTATTCTTAACTTGTTGACAGAGCTACAAACAATCATGTGTGCAAAAAGTAATAAAAGCAATAAATGACAAGATATGTTTCTCGAACACACCCAAATCCACCAGGGGGAAGCACACTGAAAATTCACAGGTCACATCCAATGAGACACCAAGTGTTAGCAATGAAAAATATCACTGAAGGGCCACTGTCTGCGTACTCTACAAAACTACCATAGGTCTTTTGATGCTTTTGTCAATTGAAATGTATTGCCATAATTTTAATGTGACAGAAAAAAATATCATGTTATCACTGTACTGTGCTGTAGAGATTGTAGTTGTTTCTATGTACGAGTATAAATATGTGGAACAATAAAATAAAAAAATGGAAAAAAAAAAATCCTAAAACATAAGTAATGGAGTATCATGGTATGGTGTCAAAAGCTGTGTGATTTGTTTTTTGTACATGAGAATGGAGAGAATTTGAGAAAAATTTATGTATGAAGGTTTGTGTGATATTGTTTGGTTTAATTTTTTCTTATTTTACACTTGTGCAGTTAACTTGTTCATAAATGGAAATTTTAAATATACATTGAAATAAACATCTGTCATAATAATTAACATAGTTTTATATGATATTGTGAATTTCTTGATTTTACAACAATTTACCATTTACTCAATGTGAAACGCTTCCACCACCCAGCTGACTTTCAGTCTACATATTCATGCTGCTGAGGCGAATTAGTTAAGTACTTTTGGTGAGTACTACCAGTGTCACTACTCTCACCAGTGAGGTCCCACTGAATGGCATATTAGGGACCTTGACATTTTATTCTTGAGTTCAAGTGAATATTTGTAGCGTTATGCATTTTGTTTTTCAAGAACATGAGAGCGCAGTGACTTTGACCTTCACATTCAAATCAGTTTTGATCAAATTTTTAAGAATTTCAACTTAATCTTGTGAGTTCTTGTTAGGGGTGTCACATCATCAGTCCACTTCATCAGCGCTTACTTACAGCTGATGACTGGAAATTATGCTGGACCACTCCCACTACACTACAACCGTAACAGGCGTAACAAACTACTCAACTGCTTTGTTGTCCTCATTAAAAGACTGACCGATCAGCCAATCCAGTCCCAGTTCAATCTGCCCCACGGACTTAGTGGCCATGCTGAGGAACAGGCAGCCTGGACCTGAAACCACGAGCAACGCGTTTCCATATTAGCGGAATTTAAAAGCGCACAGTTTCCCCCAGAGCGACAGGGGGCGCTGATGAGCACCGCGACAACTGGCGCTGCCGCCTGGAGGAGCATCACGGGAACTCTCCTTCTGCGCAGCAAGCTCGCCGCTTCGTGTGTTTTAAGCGTCGTTAGCGCGACACGTTGTGTCCAGTTTAGTTGCTCGTTCAGTCTCGCTGCCCGATAGTTTTTATTGTGATTTTGTAACCGAGTGATGGCCTAAAGTTGTCGAACTTTTCTACTGTGTGCGGTCACCATTTGGTGACAACGGCAGTGAAAGGTAAATGCATGACGACGGTGGCAGTAATCAAGGACGCCAGAAATTAGACATATAATCTGACTGTTTGCGTATTAATTACGTTTTTATTGACGCTGCGTCTCGTGTTCATGCATATTTGTGTGTTGAGAGAGAAGGGTGGTAGTAGCCTAGTGGGTAACACACTCGACTATGACCAGGTTCAAATCCCACTTACTACCATTGTGTCCCTGAGCAAGACACTTAACCCTAAGTTGCTCCAGGGGGACTGTCCCCTGTAACTACTGATTGTAAGTCGCTCTGGATAAGGGCGTCTGATAAATGCTGTAAATGTAAATGTTGTTAAACAGGCAGTAAAGGGCTGGGTGTTGTATGAATGCACATGATTCTTTGATGTGTGTCTGCAGGCTCTCTTGCAGCGCTCTCTGGATGCTGCCTGTGCACTGTTGCCGCCCCTCTCTCGGCGCCCTCACCTTCGCCAGGCGGCTGGCGCACATCGGGCTGCAGATGGAGCCTGATCGGCCCGTGGAGGCGGCGGTACGCACAAAGCTGACCCAGGCCCTGCAGCCTGTGCACCTGGAGGTCCTGAATGAAAGCCACATGCATGCTGTTCCCAAGGGGTCAGAGTCACACTTCAGAGTGCGCGTGGTGAGTCAGCAGTTTGAGGGGGTCTCGCTGCTGCAGCGCCATCGTCTGGTAAATGAAGCACTGAAGGACGAGCTGAGCACTTGTATCCATGCCCTGGCCATCGAGGCAAAGACACCACAGCAGTGGGACAGCAACCCCACCGTGGGAAAGAGTCCTCCATGCTTAGGGGGTTCAAAGCATGATAACACTATGGCTGACAAGCTGAAGGCAGGAAGAGATTGATTGGTTGTCGTGGTGTTTTGGGGTTCATAATTATTCATTTAAGCATGTTGCCTATCTTCTGTAAGACAGTTGCCGCAATCTTTATTGCAAAGCAACCAGCAGTTCATATTTTTGCAATAACTTCTTTAATGCCTTCATACTTTACAAGTTTTATGGAGTTTTGCAAATCCAATTGCACATTTATCACTTCTTTCATTGAGTTTGTGTAAAAATATTGTATATGCTAATTAATCACAATAAAATCAAGAATCTCTGTCACTTAATAAGATGTTTGATGTTTTTGTAGGTATAAGGACTCACTCAGCTAGTGCATACAGAGCTGTCAGAAAACTCATAGCTGCCGGGTGGGATTCAGTCCCATATATTATATGTTCTCTGACCAACTTTTATTATGTCAGTAGAACAGTAACATTCACTAGATAAATTCTTTATACTTTTCTGGTAAGTTGTTATGTGTAAATAAGATAAATCAATGTCAGAGCAAGTGGTGTTATAATCCTAATCAATTAGGCTTATGGCCATTTAATTAATTTTTTGTATCTATTATCTATCATCCACCTCATGGATAGAATAAACAGTGTATGAGATTGTCATAGTGCTGAGTAAATGTCACCATGCCGTGTTCCCGTGCTTTCCCCCCATGGCCACCAGGGGGCGGCATACGATAACAGTGACTGAGCGTTAAAGCTATGAGCGGCTGATCAGAACGGTTTGACCAGAGTTTGTTTTAAAAAAAAAACCTGTAAGACCATCATGCTTGGTTTTTTCTATTACATTCACAGTAATTATTCACATACTGATGTTTACATCCTATATCAATTTCCTCCACTGCTCCGGTAAGACCATGTCAGGTCACGTCACAGAAGCCAGAAATCGTTCCAGGGTCATGCTGAATAATTTACTCAGAATATGTTAGATAAAATTATTAATTGTATGAAAAAAAGAATGATTTCAGTCCACAATGTGAAACGATCAAGAAAACTGAAATCAAGTGAATTTTTTTTCTAATGAATAGCCATGTTTACCCTGAGTGTGGTGATGGATGTAGGATTCATACTGAGGTATAGAACAGACATGGTGCAGGGATTTTTGAGCATTAGTGACGTCTATTGTTGGTTCCATATCTGAAGTTAAGTCATTTTGCAGTAACATAAATTGACTTCTGCATTCTTTCCATCTGGAACAGATGACCTGTCAGCTCACAAAAGCCTGAGGGACCTGAACAACTGGTGTCATCGTTTGGAGAGGAAAACAGATACACAGCCACTTTATGGCCCTTCTCATTAGAGAGAAAGAGAGCACCCAAGGGTGAATCCACACGGGTTAAACTGAAGTATATGGAAAGAACGGGGGTCTCACATGCTCTCTCTGAGCATTTTGGTTGTATGAATTCCAGGTGCATCATGACTTGTATGTCACTGCAGCCGCCCCCCTGTCATTTGGGCAACTCGCGTACAGGAGGTCTTTTTTTTTTTTTAGTTCCTTCCTGTCTGAGAGCAGGTCCGTCCAGACCCCAGACCTCTGCTGATGAATTGGGATCTAGGTCGCGGGGGGCATCTTAGTGGCCTGCAGTGGGCACAACAAGAGTGGGAACCTGTGCGCTCCTGCGTCAGAGCAGCGAGGACGGCGGTGCCAGTCCAGCCTGGGACCCCGAGCATCAGGCAGTTCCCGCGAGGGTCCTGATTTACATGCTCGGGTCTGGAATATAGCAGCTCCACCGAACAGCTGACCTCTCCAGGCTGGGGGTCAGGAGGTTAGAGATGAGAGCACCAAATGGCTGTCTGAGAAAGCCCCTGTTGGGCGTAGGCGTCTCTGTGGAATTGTCATCTGTATAGCGCTACAGGCCCAGGGCTGGTGCACAAACAAGGTGGAAAATCTGTTGAACATTTGCCTCGATAAATATGCTCGGAGTCAAAGTGTCTGTGCTTTAATGAATGAGTGTCCTCACTTCTGAGTTGTGGGACGTCATTAATTCACTGATGATGTGGTGATTCAGGTATTTACTCAACAGCAATATTGGGCTGGGAAAAAGATGCGTTCCCATGCATTGTAATGAGAAGGATAACAAAGCATGATTCAGTACACCAACAGTTCTGTATCTATTCTGTCTTTTGAAAATGTAAGCGAGAAAGAGATTAAAATTCAGTTCTAGTAAAGGTGGCAGTAATAGCTCATTAAGTCTTTCAGGCTGAAAGTTGTTTTGTTCGCTACTCTGCTAACTAATGGAAGTGGTCAATGACTAGCTGTGAAGGGAAAGACAAAGCAGAAGAGGGGAAGACAATATCCTTGTGTGGGAGAATTAGTTACACTCAGTAGTCCAAGTATTCAAAGCAAAAAAGGGATCAGCGGGGATTAGGAGAAAAGTCCACACAGGTGGGTGATGGGAGAGTCACAAGGCAGGACATTACCTAGTTTGGGAAACAATAAGGGCCGCCGTCCTGGAATGATGCATGAAAGATGTTTTGCAGTGGAATGTGTGACACACACACACACACACACACACACCTGCTAAAAACAGGTTTTAATGGTAGATGTGAGGCTTTATTTTGGCCATTAGAGGCCCCATCAAGCGATAGTTCTGAAGAATATTTTAGCCTCCGTCTGTAGGGTAAATTGTCCCCAGTTTAAAGAGATATTAGTGTAGAATTAAAATGTTTTAACCAAGATACTGTAGCAGCAGTATCTATATAGGATGTGATGATCTTGCTATGGTAAAGTGGCCTTTACCGCTGCAGGGTTTAGATCATGTAATGTCAGAAGACTTGTTCTCAAACTGGTGGTTCTCCAAGGGAATATTGTTAATAATATGCAGTTGGCATAAATGCAGTGAAATTACCGCTCTTCTAATTAAATATATGCAAACGTGGTACTTGTGAAAAGTTTGAGATTCACTATCTAAAGCACACTAAGAGAATATAAAAAAACAGCTACTTTTAATTTATTACTATTTTTCCCCTGTTGGGTTTAGGGTGATGACTCAAGGCCATAATTCTTTCCCATTGGGTGCTGATCTCAGGATAAGGCACTTCACCTGGATTTCCCGCAGCTAAACCCCGGGGACGGGTGAGTGTGTGAGTGCGCAGCTATGGACAAAAAGGTCAGCCAGAAAAGCAGGGTGGTGAATGGAGGGTTAATCTGCGCTGGTCCAGATGCATGGCTTGCTGAAAAGAACTAAAGCGCCTCACTTTGGCCAGCACAAAGCGTGATCTATTGTTGGTCTGTCAGGGCCGCGTGATATATTCTATCCTACACTCTCGGACAAAACATATCCTCGATTATACAAGCTGCAGTGCTCTCCTGCAAAGCGTCAGCTGAAGGAGTTTGGACATCAGGCCATTTGACCTTTGAGGCTTCTGGCGTTTGTTCCTGATGACCCCAGCTCTTTTACCCCTCGGTGAACTTTAGGGTCACCCGTTCACTCTCAAAATAAAGAAATGGGGCCCAGCAGTTTATTTTTATTAGTGCTTTGAGATGAAGTTTTAAAAGAGCACGAAGAAAATAAAATAAACGTTTCTTGTGGAGCGTTATCAGGAATGTCATAAAATGGTCAGAACTTTGGTTTACAACACTCATTTTTGGAATAACCTCCTGTCTCTAAATCGCTGTGGACTGAAAGGGATTTTTTTATTGAATATATATAAACAGTAATGAATAAATTTTATGTGAGTCTTTAGTACAAGACTCATTGCTGTTGTAATTGTCCATCCACACAACAATTTTTTTTTGATTGTCATTAATGAGCAGTGGGCAGCCATGAAAGGTACCCTGGAAGCACTGTGCCTGGGATGGTGCTTTGCTCAGTGGCACCTCATTGTCACCTTTGGGATTTCATCTGGCAACCTTCTGATTACAGGTCTGTTTCCTTCGCCACTAGGCCACCACTGCCCCACAGGTTGCGGCCATAGGTCAGGAACAGGGGCATCCAGTCAGTAATCCAAAAATGATTAGAAAAGCTGCAGGATGTATGCCGGGGCAGTAGCTGGCAGTGTAAATTTGTAACTTGTTTAGTGCGCAACACTTGGTTCTATGCCACTTCCAAAGATGACTTTATTGGTACTTGACTGAATGTAAACCGCATGGTTTTATTTATACCTGCAGTTTTCCAGCTTTGCCTTTCAGTCAAATGGCAATATTTATAGATATGGAAGATCAGGAAGAGCTGTAGGCCATCACTGAAAGAATGAAGAAAGGTCAACTTCAGCTACACTGGTGTTAGGATGGCAGGAGTCTTTGTTACTGCAAAAATATATTTGGTTACAGCACTGTCGTTCGCCAGTTCAAGATTGAATATTTCAAGATTCAAGATTGGTTTATTGTCAGTACAACACTATACACAGTATACTTTGTATTGAAATAATGTTTCACACAGACCCCCCAGAAAAGAAAAAAATTTATATATAAATACACTCTAAACTAAACTAACTAAAACTTAAATACTGTACAGGTCATCTTTATAGGAGAAAAGTAAAACGTTTTTGATTAATGAACAAGTCGAACAGAATTTAACTGGACCACATCATGTAGGATGCATATGGCTGGAAGTGTATTGTTCAAATTCAAATTTTATTTGTCACATACACAGTCATACACGGTATGATATGCAGTGAAATGTTGTTGAGTTTATTGTTTTTTTTTTGTGATGGCAGTGCATTGAGAGCTCTGACTGCTTGTGGGAAGAAGCTATTGCAGTGTCTGGCAGTTACAGTTCTGAAGCTCGACGGATGAGGTGTTTCACATAAATAGTCTTTGCCTTATCACTCTGACATCTTAGTAAACGCAGCATTGTGATGGGAAAGTTTTATTAACTTTAATTTCCCAAAAATATGAATTTCCATCCATCTGCAACACATGTTCATTGTGAGAAAGGAATTTCAGGCTCTGTTCAGTGCATCCACTAATTATTGTACGAATGACAAACATTGTATTTCAGGAATGGTAATAAAGCACAACACATCTCAGTAGTCTGTCATTGTTCCTTCTTCTGTTTGAACATGCTTGTCTATATATATATACACACACACACACACACACACACACACACACACATATATATATATATATATATATATATATTTTTTTTTTTTTTTTTTTTTTTTTTTTATAGACAAGCATGTCTACATTGCAGTCAAAAGTCTGCATTTTCAAATTTCCCACTCTGAAACCAGTTTTCAGTTTGGGCAAGTATTTTATGCTCTCCCAAAAAGCTGAAACCCCTCTGAAAACATTGTGGGAACAGAGGACCAAAATCCTTCAAAAACTCGGTGCTTTCTGAAGAAGTGTTTTCTGTCTGGACAGGCCTGACTCTTCTCTCGTCGTCATCCGCCTTCCCTGGATCAGTCCACCCTGTTTACAGCCTCCAGGTGACTGGTGGGCAGCTGGATCTTGTGCTCTGGTACGCTGCGTGTGTGTGTGTGTGTCGCTGTTCACTCTTTCCTCGCAATGGCTATTAGAGGCTGGTCACTTCCCTTTCCTGTGTATTCGCTTTACAGTAACCAGGGACCGCATAGTTTAACGTGCTCTGCCGTGGGAGCTATGTTTGCCCCCTCTGTTCCCCTCTCCCTGGGACTCCGCTGCGATCAGCTTTTGGGTGTTTACACAACAGACCAAAAGCCTTTCTCGGACCAGCTCCCCCCTTGCCCTTTTGCACACACACACACACCTCCTCGCACTCACTCGTCTTTGTTCGGGCTCATTTGACCAGAAAATGTCTTGCATCTACCAGCAGGAATGGATCACCTCTCACCGGCTCTTAAGTGCACATTCTGCGCAGAGAATTCCGGCAGACTGCTCTCTTCTCTTCCCGCAGGTCAAAATTCGGCGGCCCTTGGACAAAAAGATGGTGACCTATTAATTATTACATCCCCGAGGTAGAGAAGTGAGAGACACAGGGGGCGTGATGGAAGGTGTTGCGAAGATCCAGTCATTATTTCAGGTGCAGAAGCTGCTTTAAGGTTTCAAGTTTCGTAATATCCCACCTTCACAGCGCACCAACAAGTTACCAAGTGGTAAATTTACATTGTCACAGCAGAAGCAGACAGTAGAATGTATATATGTGTGTATGTATGTTCTGTGTGTGTGTGTGTATGTATATATATATACACACACACACACACACACACACACATATATATGCATATTGCTCATAAGAAAACACTATGGTTTATAGGATGTGTGTGTTTGTTAGTGTATGTGTGGTCAGCTGCAGGCCCTTTGGTGTAGAGTCTGACAGCAGTTGGAAGGACAGACCTTCTGAATCTCTCCGTCCCACATCGTCCCACATCGTGGGTGCCTGCCACTGAAGGAGCTGGTCAGTGCTGTCCCCGTAACTCCCGAAGAGCTGAGCGTCCACAGCAGGAACAGCCTGCTCTGCCCTTTTCTGAAGAGAGTATCTGAGTTGTGGGTCCAGTACAGTTTATTGTTCAGATGAACACCAAGGTACCTGTAGCTCTCCATAGCCTCAATGTCCAAATGTCCTGGATGTTCAGTGGTTGCAGTGGAGGATGTTTGTGCCTGCAGTTTTTCCAGTGTTGATATGGACGTATTTCTGCTGGCACCAAACCACAAAGTCTTAGGTCAGTTCTCTGTACTCCTTGTCGTCCCCATTTATGATGCATACATCTCATTGTGATGCTTACATCTCATCCTTGATGTAGACAGTGATAGCATAGGCGTATTAGCCTTACACTGTTGACTATGGTCATTCATTGTCATTAAATCAGAATCAGAGGGAAAGACATACAATGTATGTACAAGACATACAACAAGTGCACAGAGAGACCGAAAGACAGACATACATTTATGAGTATAAATAAAAATAAAATAAAAACAAGCACTAAAAATAAATATGTAGTAATGGCTAAAGCAGCATTGTACATTAGGTAAGTTAAAAGAGTCACTCAGTGAGTTATTGCATAGTAGAACAGCAACAGGAGAATCAAAATAATAAATGAAAATATTTCACAAGGAAACATTACAAAAAACTCAGTAGCCTTTTTACCATCAAGAGACTGTACTTTGTGGATTTGTGATGTACTGGGGGTCTTCTTTTCATTAACACAGCAGTCTATAGCATGTGATATGAAACATTTTATATTAAATCACATTGTTGGTGCAGTAGCAATTATGGACTTAAAATAATAATAATTTAGTGACACCAGCAGACAGATGTGAGTGCATGCAGAAGAATTACATTTCACTCTTTTAAGTGGCTTGCTCCTGGACGGCCAAGTAGGTCAAGAGAATTGACATGGGGTGAAGAGGCTCACAAAAGCGTGAGGAGAAGGTCAACCGTAAACCAGCACACACCCCCCCTACACGCCATAGCTGATCTGACCCCCCCCTGAAGTAAGGGCGCTGAGACAGGAGACATGGAGGCCACAGGAGAGGAGAGATGGGACTTCCACTCGCTGCCCCCCAGGCCAAACCACTCACCCTTGTCGCACCCTGTCACCATGGCGGGCGGCTTTCTTACACTCCCTTTGTGTCTCTGCCTACACTACTGTATCAGCTCAAGTGATTCCCGGCAGGAAGTTCAGCCGTACTGCTGGATTGCTCACCCCCTGTGTGCCCACTCCACCAACTCCAGCTATGGGGAACAAAGGCCAAGCAAGTTGTCAAATTTCCAACAGTTCCTTGCTGTGTCACCCCGCTCTACTAACAGGCACGAGGAGAGGAGAGTCGTTGGGGACTTCGTTATGGCTTGATTTGACTGATAAGCAGAATTTAAGAAAGAGATTAAACTTACAAAGAGGATTCCTTTGGTCGACAACAACATGGCATCACACAGGACAGGAAGCGACGACAGAGTAATTTTCTGTAAAGAGCTGTCATGGATGACAGTAGAGCGGGAATGTGTTTGGCATGGTGTAAGGGGCGGACAACAGTGGAGGCGTGATGGCGGGGGCAGCGGGAGAAAGGTGGTGGGTAGGTCCTGCTCCTCCTTTAGGTCAGGCGAAAGAGGATGAAACCTGTCATTAGGAAGGTGAAATGAAGAAAAGCCTCAATGGGGAAGCTATTGTCCAGGGCCAATGAGGAGGTCCTGGTCTTTAGTGCCTCAAATAACTGTGAAGCTCTGAAAGGGGCAATGGGAGGGGGTGGTTGGTAACAGTGGTCAGCAGAGAAAAACCCCCGTGGGCTTGGTCTAAATGGGGGGTAGGGGGCTTTGGGGGGATTTTTGGCCCCCACCAACCACACTTTTTTTTTTTCTCTCCCTTTCTTAGCAGCTCATCCAGAACCCACCGTTTTAGAACGTCTCTGAGATGTCTCATCCTGGGGGAAGATTGGTTTCCTTGTTTTAAAATGCTTCCTGAATGAACGCATAGTTTCACTTCTAAGCCTCCACACAATGTAAAGCCCACAGTGGTCATCCTGCTGCTTAAGGAAACCGTGGCCAACACAAAGGGAAGGGCGCCATATGAAAAGCTGTTGTCAGTCATATCTTGAAAATAATCATTTTCAAGACATGACTGAGAATAAACAGCAGATGAATCCCATGCCCTTAAAATACATTTTGCACTGATTGCCTGTGCTAGGAATTGAAACGTAAAAGAACAATATTCTCGGAAGAATCGCAAATTAACTAGAACTGAATTGAAGGTGTATTTTCCACCAGAAACACTCATAAACCTATCTGGCCAATTAGTGACTCCATTAGATGGCTTAAACTAAATAACAAAGCCCTGATGACTTTAGGGGTCATAATAGAGTAGTTTGGGTAGCCAGGTCTCAAACGCTGTGTCTCTTAATGAGACAGGGAGGAGAAGCCGATGTCATCAAGATCTCATGCATATGAAAACAAGATGCATCCCAAGCAAAGTCCTGCCGGGTCTACAGTAGAAACTGCCGAGCATCACTCTGCCTTCAGAAAGGTCAGTGAGAGCAGACATGGACACAGGAGTAGATGTATAACTCAGTAACTAATTGGAATTGGAACTGCTACACACTGTGAGTTAATATTTACACAAGTGCAAAGGGGAAACTTTCAGCGTCCTTCGGATTTACTGAACGTACTCTTGTTGTGAAATCCAGCTCCCTAACCAACACGTTTCCATATATATGTTTAATTCTACATGTCCAGTTGCAGTGAGGGTGAAAAGAAAGGAGGAGTACAGTCTCGGGGTGGAAGCAGTCATAGGTGAAGTTCATTGAAAGACATCTTTTAAGGCGAAAGGGCTCAAATGGGTTTTGAGAGCACAAGAGTGTTGAGGAGAGAGGAGTGGGTGCCTAATCACTTTCCCTGGTGAGATCTCAGAGGCCAGAGTGAAAGATCACAGCGCTAGCAGCCAGGCCTGCCTTCCGGACCCAGCTGCTCCTCCCTCTCCTATTCAGGGGCACCCAGGGTGGCTGGTTGGGGCTGCTGGGCCATTGATGGAGGTGATGGATGGCTTCATAAAGCAGCTTCATTTGGGGTGGGATGCACAGTGGTGGAATGCCATGCTGCTCACCCTCGAGGCAGGAGACAGATGCTCAGGCCAGCGCTTCTACCCTCTTTCCCAGGATTCCCAGGGGAGAACCTTGGGACAGGTCTCCAGAATGTGAGGGTGAAGGGAGTCGTGTAATTAGACCACAGTGCATACACTGTCTTTTGGTTTTGCAAGAGAGTTCTACATGTTTTAGTGACTTATTTTTTTTATAAAAAGAAAAAGGAAAAAAAAGTAGAAAATGACTGCAGGGCTGTTGCCCTTCATGTTAGGCGTTGACCATAATAACTAGTTTTTGGGTTATTTCACTGCTTTTCCCCTCAGGCTACTCACAGTGGTTTAACTGTGAGAATCCATTCAGGCCCTGTGTCTCTAAGCACAGGCATAGAAATCGGCTATATTTAATCAGACACGGTGGAGAATTTAAAGAAGGGGATCAGGAAGGCTTGTCCTTCATTGATTTGCCACACTCAGGGATCCACCACACCAAGTTACTTTGATTGAAAGCACACCCATGTACACATTAACTCAAGCCACATGCTTTTTTCCCCAAATGAATCTCTTGCGAAATAATGACACAGATCTCATAATCTTGTCATTATAATCACGACAAAACACATTTTTACTTTATTTTTTACATAAAAAATGACCTCACTTTGAGGTCTTATACTTCCATCTAGTATAGAGGTACAACAACAACAACAACAACAACAAACCGGTTCACTCTACAATACTACACTCAAATGAGGTAGTATATCAAGTGGCCCGACACACACTGTTTAACAGACAGTTTGTTGTTTGTCACGCACATGAATGGAAAGAAAAGCTCAGCGCACATTGGTTGCAGAGGACTTAGTCAGGCCCTGTACAACAGAGCTTTTCAGTCCAGCTCAACACTGATGACATTGTGAGGGTGCAATCAAAGAGGAAAATGACATAGCAGTTACATCCAACAAGTATAATGCACCATTGGTTTTGGAAAAAAATGGATGGATGCACTAGTCTTTTAAGTTGCAGTGGGCTGAGGGCGGATGAATGGGATTGGACAATCGTGCTCCCTTCACACACTATTACCCAGATATTAGGAGTAATTACACCCAGATCCTCACAGGAACTTCAGGGGAGTAAAGGGAAGGTATTCTTGGACTGGAGGTGTCCCAAAGGGAATGTGTTTGTGTGTATGTGTGTGAAAAGGAACATATGTGTGTGAACATATGTGTTTAACTGTTAAAAATGGGTTTAGGACAGTGTGTATGTTTATGTGTGATACACTCAGGGATAGAGAGAATAAGGAAAATGTTACATTATATTGTGTAATATTTTGTGTCATTTGGTATACATGGAATTAGTAAAATTTTGGGTAAATGTGTACAGATTTGTTGCTATGCATGTGTTCTATTGATTTTCTGACCCTGTGGGGAAAAAAATGTCCCCACAATGTTAGATAAGCCAGTACATACCAGCCATATGGTGACTTTTCTGTGGTGCCCCCAAGGTAAAATGTGTTCCTTAAAATTTTTTATATTGAAACAAAGGCATACGGTGAGCAGATAATCATACATATGACATCAAGTCCTCGCGATCATGATGTGTGCATATCACTTTATGTGATTGTGTGTGTGTCTGTGTGTGCGTGTGGGAGGGTTGTAAGAACAGGGGATTTTTTGTGCTGCAGAAAGAGAGGCTTGGACACTTCATCTTCTCTTCTCTGTGCTGCCAAAAAGGCCAGAGGTCAAATGTCAGGGCGATTGAAGAATTCCGAGCTGCATGCCGACAGATCGGGTTTCAGTGCTGGGGTAGGGGAGGGGCTGCCCTAAAGGGATAGGTGCCTGTATGTGTGTGAGCCTGTCCCAGAAGCGCTCGTTTAAAGCATCTTCTCAAAGCTTTAGCTGTTTGCCATTTCGCTCAACATTTATACCAACAAAACTTGTGTATTTCTGATTTGACCTCATAACTTGATACTGCAAACATACAAATATATACAAAAAACATTAACACACGCAAAGTCGCACTTCCATTTAGTCATTTTAAGGGAAGTCTGAAAATGGCCCTAGAGTTCAGTCTGGAACTCATTCTGGTTCCACATTGTCTTGTCTTACCTCTCCCAGCACTCAGACCTGTACCTGAGACCTAATCAATCTCAGTAAACCAGCCTTCGTTATCTGTTCAGCAGATGGCTGCCTCTTTTAAATGATTTGATCTGCAAACAGCTACAGACCCGAGTTACCAGTTTCCCATTGTAAGCTTTGTAATTGATCATTAACGAACATGTGCTACCAGTCTCATGAGTGTCCCCGGGACTAGAAAAAAGACACCGCAGCTGTTCTTCCTTTGTACTTATTCATAGACTCACAGTATAGCAGTTGGGAAGGGGTGACCCTGATTAGGCAACACACATTTTTGTGCCTTCACAGTTAGAAGACAATAAGACACAGTGCTTATTGTACTAATGAACTGTATGGACCGATGTGCTTTTAAACAGATGGACAGCATCATTCTCCAGAATGTGAAATTTTCACCAGTCTGTTGTGGTCTGGTCGCACTATGAAGATTGGCTGGTGTTGCGCAACTCTGGCAGAAAGACTTGCATTATCACCCAGTGGCCACTCAAATGTCACACCTCCTACACTCTTCTCAGTTCCGCAGCAATCAGTCTCTTCGTATGCTGCCAAAGAAAAAGGGCTCATGATGACGCATTTTTACAGTATCAGATCGTTTAACCCCTTTCATTTGCAATCAGTATTAAATGGCTGGGAAGCATGAAAGAACCCAACTAGTCATTGATGAATGGTGTTGGGGTTCCAGGCCCTGGGGGCGTGGTAAGATACCAGCTTAACCCGAACTTAATTGGGTCCAGATCTCTGGCTAATGTGTAGTTTGTTGTAGAAGGGTAAAAAGCTTTGATGCTGGCCCTTTCTAACAACATGTCCTTTCTATGATTGGGGTGAGAATTGGCCAGCAGGGTTCCAAGAGGAAAACGTAAACTGCGGATTAGCTGGACTAATGGCCCCTTGCCCGTCATTGATGTTAATTAGCGTTAATTGGGGCTCCTTCTCTTTTATTTGGAGTCACAGGGTGGACTGAGCGGAGCTTGGACTGAGATTTCAGGGGAGACCTGCGCGGGGCGGCTTTTTTTCCAAAGCCTCCCCCTCATTTAACACCACGGCTGTAGCACTCGTCCTCTGATGGCGTCCCTCTGTTTGCTCTTCACTCGTTGTCAGAGCTGATTTGCTCTCGCCACAATGACTCCCATTCACCACGGCTTGATCTTCACAGCTATTCAAGGGGGTCGCTTTTCTGCCCGTTGAAGCCTCAACAGAGCCTGCCCGCTCTGAAACACACTATCACCCCCCTATCCTTGGCCAACAGTCCTGATTGTGGCTTGTGTGTTCCACTGAACAGGGTTGTGACTGTGAGGTTTTAGGGTGTTCTTGCACTGATCTTGCACTGTGACACATAATCTACTGCTTTGTTTCTGCCTGCAAAGGCCAAGGCAGCCTTGGATGCCATTAGTTAGAAGTCACATGACCCCATGCTTACTTCA
Organism: Denticeps clupeoides; assembly: GCF_900700375.1. NCBI lineage: Eukaryota > Metazoa > Chordata > Actinopteri > Clupeiformes > Denticipitidae > Denticeps > Denticeps clupeoides. The sequence goes on along the minus strand of NC_041711.1, from coordinate 27,520,560 downwards.
CACCCTGTTCATGATCTAATGCATACCCTTGGCAGATATAAACAATGTAACCGCATTCTCCTGGCTTTTTCACATCCTCTGTGTGCTTTGGATGAAGCCCCCCAGTTTTGGGTTTTCTCTGGTCAACACCTGGTATCACTTTATTAACTCTGCTCTGTCTCTGCCCCTGGAAGCCCTGGAACAGCGGGACCATCGGGCAGCCCCCACGGACATCACTGCTGCCTTTGAAGGGGGGAAGTGATGCCCCGTATCGGAGCCCCACCGATGACTTTACCAGTACCATGACCCTTCTGACCCTGGACTCCCCTCCCCTCCACAGCTGCTGACCCCCAACAGCCTCCAGTGGGTTGCAGTGGGAGATGGAGCAACACAGATAGAATGAGAGAGAGAACGAGGGAGAGAGAGAACGGCAAAAGGTCAACTGGTGGTCAGAATGTTTTTATTGGGATTGGGAGGGAGCGAGTGAGGGAGGGTAGGGAGAATGCGTTAAGGACCACCGTCTGAGATTTTAACTGTGGAGAATTTGGCTAGGCCCCCATTTCTCTGCGAGTTTTTGAGGTAAACTCAGTTGGAAAAGGTGTAGCGACACATTTAATTCGGTCTATTATACAATTTGGTCTATTAATCCTAAATAGTTTGAGAGACACTGGTCCCTGTGGGGTTTAATGAAGCCTTTGGCGCATTCCTAAATGTTCATAGGTTAAAGAAGGTGAGCAGAGAGATTTAATTGTTTTATCTTGACAGTGGAATCAAAATGAACCCAACTAGGAGGATACATTTGGGGTGAGCATCTAAATTTCATTGTTCTTGTATCCTCTTTGATTTCCTGTTATTCACCCTCTTATCTCCCTCTGAATACAACGACGGCGCGCACAAAGACTAGCTTAAGATGTATTGAGGCTTCGCGTCAACGTGGTTCCAGTTGGAACGGATTAAAAACCTTTCTGGGTGGTGTTAGTCTGCTCTCGGGGCGGCAAACCATGTCAGTGAAAAAGCGCTGTGAAAACACAAGGTTATCTGTGAGTGTGACCCTCAGCGTCAGGGCTGCTCCACCTATGTCACAGTGCGTAGTCACAAGGGCTCTCCCTCCACTGGGGCCAGCGGATAATTTATTACCCGATCGCATGACCGAAGTTCGGGGTAAAAATGGCTGTTAACACTGTATTATGGTGCAGGAACGTTGGGTGGGGGCTGGAAGAAATCTGTTACAGTCCAGTATTCTGCCTTGTTAAGCTCATTGGTCACAGTCCGTAGGTCTGATAATTTATTATCTTGTGTAATCTCTCCTGTGGCCCCCTCAAAACTTCAAACACCCCTTATATATGAGCAGAGACAGGTTTACACTAGCTCCATATGGAAGTATGCAACAAAACTGTAGTTAATGGAGTTACCATTTCCTGAGGAGGCACAAACAAATGAAAATAGATTTATAAAATAAAAGACTCGGCTCACAATGTCTTCTCTTTACATCCCCTTTTTTTTACTCGCTCGCTTCCTTTCATTCTCTCTAAGGCATCTTTTTATGGAAATGACATTCCTGGCGTGGTCAGAACAGAAGCCCTTGTTTAGAAGCAACCCTCGCGCCCAATCCCTTTTTCATCTTCCTAGTTTTGGAGCCTGGGTGCAAAGGTCGGGACCCCCTCCAGCTTCAGAGACGTGTCAGGTCATGCTGGCCACATACTGTAGTGTTCCCTGTGCACGTCTGAAAAAGAGTCTCAAAAGAAAGACTCTCTGAAAGGAACTGCAGATCGGGGTGTATTCAGGGGTAAACACTTATGTATCAATTTAGAGTAAAAATGCTTTTCGGTCTATTTTTCATAAGAAAGTCTGTTTCTCCTCTAGTTGTAATGTTCGCTGAATCAGCAAACAACTGCAACCCAGTCATTTTCAGCATGTTCATGAAAAATGGGCATGGGATGAACAAACAGGAAAAAAATGTCGGGGCGGGGGGGTGAGAGACCCCTCAGAATAGATAAACAAATAACTAAATAAATCCTGAGGACATTGGGGTGAGGGAAGCATTAAGGTGAGGGTCAGAACAGGAACAGATAAATCTTCGTTAAAGATGCCATGCTTCACATGTTTAACCTCTTAATCAACCCCAATCGGCAAAAGGAAAAAGCACACACTAAAATCTGTCAGGTCCAAGTGCTATATAAAATACACACGCTCACGCACGTACATGAATGCATGTAGCTGGTGTAAAAATCTCAAAAACGATTAAAAAAAAATTATAAAAAGATTATTCTCATTTTGGCTGATTAATAACAGCAACATTATTTGAATTATTAATTGATTAGTCACAAAATAAGTTTTTTTCAGTTATGCTGATTAAGTAAAGCTGCCTGCAAATCAATTGCTTAAATAAAAATGAGTTCAACATAAATAACTCACTTATCATCTGTGTAAAGTTGCCCGTGTCCTGTGTAATGAGTAGATTTATTTCTGCAGTGGATAGCTACTTTCAGCCACAAAAGAGACCCACCCAGAGAAACATACAGGGGTCCCACGTCAAACTGTGTGAAGATAAAGGGTCAGCATTAGGGCTCTTTCACTTAAGAGGTGGATAAGAAAACAAAAATCCTCTTTTTACCGCTGCTAATTAAAAGTCTCATTTCTGTTGTGCTCATCTAGAGGTATTCATTGTTGCAACGGAAACTAAAATTCCTTTTGGTTTCAATTCAAATGCTGTGACGCTGAAACACAAATGTTCCTGAAATTTTGCAATTTGTAGGGTTTTTTTTCTCTACTCAGTTACAGAGCAGTCTGAATATTTCAGTCATCACTGAACACTTATAGCCCATGACAAGGAGGACTGTTGAGTGTTCATGTCACACCCCTGTCACCCAGACATCAATGAACTTGTGCGAGATCTCGTATTTCTTTACTTAAGATGAAAATCAAGGTGTTAAAAACATTACTTACTTGTGATATTTTATGTTCATGTTCTGTTACAGTTGAAAACATAAAAACACAGTCAATCAATTGTTAATAGTTAATAAATATGCACACACACACAAACACACATATTAATATATTTTATATATTAATATATAAAATTATTTTTCATTTGAGATTGCAATTCCTTTAAACTATCCCATTCCACATAGACTCACTGAATTAACTGAATACATTAAAATGAATACATTAAAGTTTTTGGCTGTCACATTCATATGAAGTGTCAGGAGAACTGGTAGAACATTATGAGTCTTTGGGTGTCAAGGTCTCTGCAAATTATCCCCTAAACTGGTGGCCCCAGCACCAATACCATACCACACGGTCATGCTTACCCCTTGACCCTATTTTTAATCTCTGTGCCAGTTGCTCAGGTCATCAGTCACTGACCAAATATATATAATTCCCCCGCAGACAGGTACATCCATTCTGGACACAAAGTACCTACCAATAAGATTACGTAATCACTTCAACAGGAGCAGAATAAAGCAATCTCTGAATGGTGGAACAGAGCCTGCTGGAAACCAGTTTCTGTTCAACTCAAGACATATTTCAAACATGAGATGTCACATGAGATAAATACAGTTAAATAATAGGAATTTAACATTTGTCACAATTTTGTCACAACTAAGAGCAACGCCATAAGAACTATTCAAACTTAATATTCTTCATTAGGCAGTGCAAAGAAATGTACTGGAACTAATCTAACCTCCACTGTATAGAATTACACTTAATCACCGGGCCCCTTACCAAACACTGGCCTTGGTCAGCACTCCCCTGCTCATGGAACGGGCTAATAGCAAGTCAAGGGGCTAATTGGGAGACAGGTAAGGTTACATGTGTCAACAATTAAGTGTGCCAAAGGCCAGCGTCACCGCCTGCAGCACTCTGCACACTCGGCTGAAGCAAGAATAAAGTGCTCTTGTCTGTATTGTCAGTAGCATTATTAACAAATGACACTTGCTTAATTGTGGGTTATATATATATATATATATATATATATATATACACACACACACACACACACACACACACACACACATATACATATATATATATATATGTGTGTGTGTGTGTGTGTGTGTGTGTGTGTGTAAATAGACAGACAGATAGATAGATAGATAGATAGATAGATAGATAGGAGCTTTAAATCAAAGACCTTTGAAAACGTGCAGAAGAAGATGTTAATGGGATTTCCACGCGCTGCAATGTATAGGCCATATGGGCACTTATGGTGGGTCCCCACACCTGGGGTTTTATGGAAGCTCCACTTGTCCATGTGTCTCTGTTTTGTCATCTGGGGCGAGACGTCCAGAGACGTAACAAAGTCAGTAAGACGCGGTCGTTAGGGGCAACTGAGAAAACCAGCACTTCTAACTGGACGACGTGTGAAGACATGCGACAAACACCCCGCTCCGTGAACTTTGCCACTCTGCGGGAATAAAAACGTTCTGTGGAATGGACAGACTGGACAGAAAACGGTCCCATTTCATATCGATAATCAGAATTTACATGTCCGAACAGTGCGAGTGCAAAACTGACACACTAACAAAAACTAGTCGAATCGTTTTCAGAGAAACAATGGCAATTGTATCATCTAGGCGACACTGCGTGACACTGTACATTTTTTCTCAACACTTTACACCAGAACATACTTTCTAAAAAACTAAGGCGAGAAGTTATAAATCGCCGCTCCCTCCTCGGTCCGCGATCAAGTACAATTAAGCGAGCGCCAAGCTGGCCCCTGATTGGCTGCCGCTCCCGACTCCTCTGCCTCCTCCAGCCAATGGCAGGGCTCGCCTGGCGCCGACCTCGAGTCGCGGGGAGGAGTCGCGCCCTAATATGGCAGCGCTGACCGTATAAGGAAGGCGGTCGGAGGGACTACTCCAGGCGCGGCTGTTTAGTGTCACTTTCACCGCTTTCTAAACTACGACTCTCGGAGATGGGACCGACAGATGGCGGATGAGCGGCGCTTAACCCACCACGGCGATTTCGGCCCGTAATCTCCCAGCTTTCACCGCGCGCAAAAAGGATTTGTGACTGACGGAGAACATCTTCTTTTTTTTTTTTTAATTTATTATTACACACACGCTCTCTCTCCTCTAGAGATCCGAACTTTTGACGTGTGTGTCTTTTTTTTTTCTCTGGTTAAACTCATCGTTACAGAGTTTATTAAGTCGGTGTCGGGCTTTTTTATCTTGTTTTTTTATTTATTTCTTCTTCTTCTCTGGACGCTATGAGGGATCTCCGCGTTGCGTATTAAGAGAAGCAGCCTGCTGGCAGGGCTCCTGCATGATGACCACCACGATATCGCATCTGCTCCCACAACTTTGATAGGAGTTTTGATTTATTAAAATATACAGAGAGAGATATTTATAACAACACGTGCTCGTAGAATAAAGTCCACCCTGCGGAGGCTCCGCGGTACAGTCTGTACAAGCCGCATCTGCCGCCTGACCGAAAGCGTGACAGGATAGCATGGCAATGGTAGTAAACCAGTGGCAAGAGAACATTTCGGCCGATCCCGGGTCCCAGCTCCAGATATGCAGCCAGGAGCCCGGCGGGACGCCGGGGACCCCCTCCGGTTCCACCCCGGGGAACGACGCGCTCTCCGGCGACAAGATCCCCAACGTGGACTGCATGGTGTGCGGGGACAAGTCCAGCGGGAAGCACTACGGCCAGTTCACGTGCGAGGGCTGCAAGAGCTTCTTCAAGCGCTCGGTGCGGCGGAACCTGAGCTACACCTGCCGGGGCAACCGCGACTGCCCCATCGACCAGCACCACCGGAACCAGTGCCAGTACTGCCGCCTGAAGAAGTGCTTGAAAGTCGGCATGAGGCGAGAGGGTGAGTCCGCGACGCCTCTCGGTTCGCGCCGTTTCCAGCGCGTCGTTCATTCTCGCGGCCCTTTTGTTGGCGCGTTAATTACGGTGTTTGCCCCCGACACCCCGGGCGACGCGGGATTAGGAACGGGTCAATACGTGCAAAAAGAGGGGCTAACTTTTCACTTTTAATCAGCCGGGGCCGCGCAAACCGTAGCACCCAAGAAAGTGGCGACGACCCCCGCCCGGTTTTATTTTTTTTTTACGTAATGCCGCATTTACTGGATATTAAAATGCCGCGATCGCGCACGTCGCCGAGATGATAATTCTGCGCGAATTAAATTCGGCGCTCCGGACGGTAGAAGTCTGCGTTCCCCGGTAAACGGCACGTACGTTTATGTGCAGCGCCGCGGGACAAAAGCAGGCGGCCCTTCTGACTTCTGATTCGAACCCGAGGAAATCGCCTGACGCGCTCCGACCTTTCGTCTAAATAAAACGTCCTGACGTCATTCGTTTAAAACCGACCAAACAAATCGCGGCCGCGACGGGAGCGCAGCCCGGTACAAGCAAGAAAAAAAACTTCTTTTAAAACCAGAGAACAAACTTTCTGCTCTCGGAACCTCTGCAAACGTCGTCCGTCCGGGGGTCAGTGGGCCTTAAAGCTCGAATTACGAACACTCACCATCATCATGGGTGTGTGTGTTGCGATCTAGATTCCGTATTTTATTTGTATCTTGCGGTTAAAAGTGTCTCAACGCTAGTACTAATTTTGCATTAGTATTTATTTATTGTTTGTCTTTGCAACTTAAAAACTTTAATAGTTGACACGATATCCGGTTCGTCTCATAAGATCTGGGAGTATTAGTTCAATCACTTTCATGACGTCTGATTAATCTGATGGAATGAGAGGTAAAAGTAATAGGTGAAGGAGCAAGAAAAATGTTCTTGAGCTCATTAAAGCCCGGATGGAGTCCTGTTTGCCTTCAGAACCCAACCCCTCCTCGGTTGCCTCTTCTTGTCGGTACCCCAATTTTATTAAAAAAAAATAAAATAAAATAAAAACCCAAATGTATGGATGCACTTCACATGCATGAAAAGCGCTTGTGTTCTGTGTGCTTTCAGAGGTCCCAAAATCCTACTCTCAACTCCTACGGGCTTATCACATGCGTTTTGGATTTTGAACGAATACAAATGATTCCAGCGTTTCTATTGTACTCTGCTCCCAGTGCCACAGAAACAATAGCGGGACTCAGTGGTGCTGAGTATTCAGGTGCCGGGGTGATGAAATGTGTTGTCTTTCCTCGCGCCCAAGATCAGACGCCGGAACCCCAAGGCACTTTGTTTACCTTTCGGCACCTCAACAAGCCATGTTTTCTTGCTCCCGCTGACTGCTCTACCTGTTTCGGCACCCGTGGCTCCTCCTGACATGACTGACATTCCAGCCCGACAAAGGGCTCCTATCAAGGAGAGTGAGTGCCAGCGGCCGGCAGCTTCAGCCCCTGGAATATTCCACATGCACTCGCTTGACCTATCACCCCGTACCGAAAAGTCAACGTTAAGCGTTTCACTCGTACTGATTACAGCGTGTATCCGTACCCACGCCAAACCAAAACGTCAGGTTAAAGTTTAATGGAAAGACCTCTTCTGTGTTTACCATGTTTCCGAAGTCAATAAAGCCCGCAGGTTCACACGCGCTTTCTTCATCCCATGACCTGGAACCCATGTCCTGTTCTGGGACATATAGGTCAGTGAAAAGTACATGATTATAACACCTTGATGCTCTTCTCAACCTCTCTTGATCCATCTGAAAGATCTGGCACTGAGGCGTGATCTTTTTACAGATAAACTCCGCCCCCGGGAGCCTTTAGAGACAGAAGTGAGTAGATCAAAAGTAGATTCAAAATCCTTTAAGATGAAAATGTCAAACTGGGAGCTGTGTGTGTGAACTTGTCTCAACAGCTGCTCCACCCTCCCAACGTCTGGAGCGTGACCCGTTTACTTTTCCATGCAGGGAAAGAAGAGTTTTCCTAAAACTGACAACCATGGCAACAGTTTCTTATTTGGGGGCAATGCACACCTCTCTTATTAATTCATCACCACCTTATTGCAGACGTCAGCTTCCTCCCTTCTCTCTAATGTTCACCTCAATAAAAGAGAATACTTAATAGTATCTGTTCTTTTTTTAAAATTCATTTTCTTAATGTGAGTAGTTTGTGGTGCTGTGGGATAAATGGAAAATCCTTTATCTCCATAGTTGGTAGTTATGGTACACGCATAACCAGTTTGAACATGTGCCTGACCCTTACCCTAACTTTTAAGGGTCACAGGTAAAGTTGCTCAGCTGTCGTTCCCAGCTCCAGCAGGATGACATGACACAGTTGGTGAACATGCTTTAATCTCAAAAATAACAATCGTAGTACAAATATTGACAAGGGAAATTTATTTATATGACACGTTTCATATACATTTATGTTTAAGGCCCTTATCCAGAGTGACTTACAACGTGCTTTCATGTTACCATCAATGAAGTGATCAATTCTGGTTCACTAGGACCCCCTATGAATGAACTATGAATACAATATTTTTAATCACTCTGTTGTAGTTTTTATATGTAAGTCAGACAATAAGAAGGTTACAGGTTAATCTAAGTATTCTCTAAAGAGGAAGGTCTTGAGCTGCCATTTGAAAATTCTCAGTGACTGTGCTGTTCTGACCTCAAATAAATACATAAATAAATTAAATAGGTACTAACTGTAGATAGAAGGGCAAAAAATCAATAAATGAAATGATTACATGTGATAAATCATTAGAAAAAGTGAAGCCATAGACTGCTTTTTTAGACAAATGCGTCAATAAAGAGTAGAGTTTTGAGTGTAGTTTTTTTTTTAAATGGGTTTAAAAGGGTTTGAGCCGATCTGAGATCAGACAAAAGCCGATTCTAGTGATGTGCAGCATATAAAAGTTGCCTCAGCATGGTTAGTTCTAGCGAGAGACACCTCTAGCAGCACACTGCCCAGTCTTTAAGTGAAGTGATTTATTTTTTTAATGATGTGATTGTCATTGTGATACACAGCAGCACAGCACACGGTGCACACAGCGAAATTTATCTCTGCATTTAACCCATCACCCTGAGTGAACAGAGGGCAGCCATGACAGGCGCCCGGGGAGCAGTGTGTGGGGACGGTGCTTTGCTCAGTGGCACCTCAGTGGCACCTTGACGGATCGGGATTCGAACCAGCAACCTTCTGATTATTGGACTGATTCCTTAACCACTGTGAATAAGTCGATCCTGATTTCGCATTTCTATAGGGAGACCGCAGCAGACCTGTCATTTAGTGATGTCATTTTCATCTGCTGGGTAGACATCTTTAATACCAGCAAAGCACCGGCCCTTAATATGTCTTGTAACTTGCATGACATAACAGAGTGGTGTGTCTGCGTTACCCCAAAGTCACAAGCAAAGGTAGAACGGGGACACGCGCGGGTGAAGATGACAGTGTCCCATTTCCCAGTGTGTTTGCTGCTTTTAAAACCCTGTTCCATCCAGCTCGTCTTGTTGGTCCCGCCAGGAACGCTCAGCTCAGAGCAGTGTTTTGAATTTCTGGCCAGCAGCGTTTGGGTACTTGTCATCTCCTCTAATGCATCTGGTTTGAGTGGCCGCAACTTGAGCACAATTGACCCGAGGAACAGAAAGAAAGAGAAAATAATGCGTGTTTTAGGTTTCGCTCCCGTTACACACTATTATTCAGTATGGCAATTCAGTTTATGTCTAATTTGTTTATGTCTTTGCTGTTGTGAGACACCGAATACTCTTACTCAGAAATGTTCTTCAAGCCCGGTGAGCGGTGTGGTAATGAAAAGAAAGGGTATGTTCCCACTGACGCATTTCCTGCTACTCCGCTGTCACAACTGTCCTAACCAGTCTATTTTGAGGGGAAGCGATGCTGAGCTGAAAAACATTTTCCATCCCAAACGTGTCTGTGCCACCGCCGCCCCCCCTCTCTGTGCCGCCCTCTCTTCCTTTCTCTCGCACCCCTTCGCTCTGTAACAGTAGATGAAGTTATTAGTCAGACAGCAGGAGAGTCGAACAGGTGTTTTCCAAATGGGCCTCGGGCCACCCCATCATACGGCCTGTGGCCTCTGTTTGGCACTTTGGCCTCCAGCTGAGCCATTTGTTGGAGGGAGGTGTGAAGAACTTCCCTGCCTTACCATTAGTCACTTGATGCGCAGAAACGCTAGACGATATTCACAGACACTTGACCAGTGCATAGCTGTTGTTGTGTCCCGCATTTAGCCATTTCACCTCCTTCTCGGCATCTACATGGCATCCGCCTTTTACGTTGAGTTTATTCTGGCTGTTGTGGGATTGGTTAACTGCTTTCTGAAACGTTTTCTCACATTCTTATTGTAATAGCAGTTTAATAAGCAGAATCCATATCACCTTTCTCTCCTTTTCCATGTAGCTGTCCAGAGAGGCCGCATGTCCAACTCCCAGTCCAGTCCTGGTCAGTATCTGGCCAATGGCAATGACCCATACAACGGCCAGCCCTACCTATCAGGCTTCATCTCCCTGCTGCTCCGGGCAGAGCCTTACCCTACCTCCCGCTACGGCGCACAGTGCATGCAGTCCAACAACCTCATGGGCATTGAGAACATCTGTGAGCTGGCTGCCCGTCTGCTCTTTAGCGCAGTGGAGTGGGCCAAGAACATCCCGTTCTTCCCTGACCTGCAGCTCATGGATCAGGTGAGCTCCATCCTGGGCCTGTTCACTATGAATGTTGCATTATTGACAAAAGGCAGCGTTCACATGTCACATGACCAATCATCAATCTTTTTGTTGTCAGTGACAAAGAAAAATTAGAATTTTCTATTGAAAAGTTGCAGTTCATGATGAATAATTTTCCTGTATTAGCAACGCTACTTCTTCCAAATCTTCTTCCAGACCGACTTTCATTATGGGGTTACTGTTGCTTCAGTTGCTAATCGTTTGATTATTATTATTTTTCCCCAAATTCTGGATCTCATATTTTATTAATATTCTTTCAATGAGACTTATTGAAATTAGTAATAATTGATTAATGACAGTTAATGCCCTATGCTGCTGAGTCACTGTGTTGAATTTGTTATTGATGTGTTTCTAGGTGGCGCTGCTGCGCATGTCGTGGAGCGAGCTTTTTGTGCTCAACGCTGCTCAGTGCTCCATGCCCTTGCATGTGGCACCACTGCTGGCTGCCGCCGGCCTCCATGCCTCGCCCATGTCTGCCGAGCGTGTGGTGGCCTTCATGGACCACATCCGCGTCTTCCAGGAGCAGGTGGAGAAGCTGAAGGCCCTGCAGGTGGACACGGCCGAATACTCCTGCCTCAAGTCCATCGTCCTCTTCACCTCTGGTGAGCTCCGCAGACATAGCACATAAATTAAATGATAGGCTTTAGAAGAAGTATGTAGAATAGTTAACTGGGCAGTTTGCTTCATGAGAGAAGAGGTTGGTTGAAGTACTGATGATGGTCACTGATAATCTCTCAGTAATGATGGTAAGGGATGGCACTGACAGAAAATGTAAAAATGATGACTCGGGATATGTCTTGCACATTTGCAAGACATATTTTTCGCACAATCGTTCTTTTCCTCACCTTTCAGCTCAGGCAGTAAGAAGCACTTTTCCAGCAGCCTGCTCAGACCTGTAGTCTTCCAAATGGATGGCTGAACCTTTCCTTACTCTATTTTTTCATCACTCGCTTCTTCACGCTTCCATCTATTATTGAAACCAGACAGGCAGCACCCCCCCTCCCCACACACACACACACACCCCACCAACACAGCTGAATTATGCATGCTGAGTTACAGCAAGAGGGATTTGCCACAGCTTGGCCCTGACCTACATAACCTCTGTAGCCCAGGGCATCAGTGTGATCTGAACTCCAGTTCGAGGCAGGGCTCCACGTCGCCCCCCACTGAGAACTGCCAGCATGAGCTAACAGGGGCAGACAAACTCCTGCGCCCCCTAACCTCAGCCCCAGGCCCCTTTACCCCAATCCCATCACCCCGTATCATGGGTGCGTGGGTGTCTAGTGTCACCCGCTTGCCCTGTATATGTGTGGACCCCCCCCCCCACATGTGTCTGCCTGCTGGGTGGCACAGTGCTGTGCTCTGATGTAGGATGGTAGAACACCATTTCAGGGCTTGGTGGAGAGCAGCAAGGTCTATCTGGACAGACAGGCCTCCTCTCCAAAATGGCGGAGAGCACCTCACAGAATACTATTGTCTTTATTAACAATTTCAGTGAAGGCAGACAGGGCAGTTATGTCCCACCAAGGGGGTTCATAATCACCATAGAAATGTGAAGCAATTAATCTTTTGTTGCTCTGAACTGAAGCCCAGCAGGAGTACATTTACTGTATGCTTCAGCCAGTAATAACTGTGGGCGGAGGGGAAAAAGAAGATGACAGAACAGGGTCATGGGTTACAGCCCATTGTTTTCCACACACTTTCAACACTTCCCTTTTATTGGTATGGATCTGCAAATATCATCTGGGATAAAGCTCAAAGGCTGTGTGATTTATATATAAATTTAATTAAAATTCCATCATCACTGGCTTTTGAAACATGTATTATGAAACTATTACAAAGGTCGTCAAATGATTCTTCTCCCCATGTTTGGTCCAAATGCTTCACGTCCTCAGATTTGATTTTTAATAGATCCGTATTTTAATTTTATTTATGATGATGAGTCGCTGCTCTTTTTCAGGCCTGTTTTATTTATTGCTATATGACTGATTAAATCAGAATATTAACCCCTTCTTGTGTCTTCTCGTCTCTTCTCTGCTTTTCTATTCACAGATGCTATGGGTCTGTCTGATGTGGCTCACGTGGAGAGCATTCAGGAGAAGTCCCAGTGTGCATTGGAGGAGTATGTGCGGAACCAGTACCCCAGCCAACCCAACCGCTTCGGCCGCTTGCTGCTTCGCCTGCCCTCCCTGCGCATCGTGTCCTCGCCCGTCATCGAGCAGCTCTTCTTTGTTCGTCTGGTGGGCAAGACGCCCATCGAGACCTTGCTGAGGGACATGCTCCTGTCTGGCTCCAGCTACAACTGGCCCTACATGCCTGTGCAGAGGGATCGTCCCCTCGCCCTGCATTACAACGAGAACGGGCCCTGACCCTGACCCCACTTATCCCTACATACATCTATTCATTCATCCATCCGCACCTCTACACAGCGGGCACCAGGGCCAATAGATAAGAGACTATAGAGACTACTGTTGCACCGTGTGCCCTTGTCCACATCAGCAGCTCTTTGCTATTTTGATGCACCAGCCATCCGTTCCATTTTGTTGGGAACAACAGTCGCCATGCTTAATGAATCCGTTTCTCAAGAAACTGCCCTGCAGTCCCTGCACAAGGCAGTTCCATCTACTACTTGTCCGCAACATTGTTAGACTGTGGGAGTCGTGTCCATTCCTGTTTCTGAAGAAGCCAGAAGCCATTAAAACCAATGCCTGTTTGTTTTTTTCTGACATGGACATGTAGAGAACAATCATGCTGTCTGTACGTGGGCCTTTCAAAATGCTGAACTTGTTTTAGGAGAAACTCAAGATTGTGTCCATATGTGTGTGGTAAACCCTGAGCATTGAGAGCAAACAATGTGTTCAAGCAGCTGATTTTGGAAGAAGGGGTGATTGAGTCCCGACGGAAATAGAGAGAAAACAACAAATCTCTCAGGACACATTTCTCAAAGCCATTGCCAAAGACTAGGCAAAGGAGCTGTTTGAAACATGTTGGTGACTAAAGCTAAATTTGGTTTGTCTCCGAGTTGACCTTTCTTACAATTAAGGCCTCTCAGAGTTGTGAAAAAAGGCACTTGACATTTGAAATCACCCCCCTGTTTTTCTCTATGCTCTACTCAGCTACAACACCAAAAATCAGCACAAATAGGTAGTATGTTAGTATGTTGCCATGTCAAGCACAAACTCCACCAGATTCGAGTGCTTACTGGAAGTGTCTGAGGCATGTGATGCGCTAGTGGGGAATATTGAAAGAGAGCATGGTCGACCTGAACACTTTGCTGAAAAGTCCAGCTGAAGAGAGGTCATCTTATAACATAGGTTTTCTCCAGAACTTTGTTATTCATTTACTGAAATCCAGTCTCACATTTCAACATGGCACTACAGTGTTATTATCTGAATATAAAAGCCATTGGGACCTTGTTGTATTAGTTCACAAAATATTTGTATAAGAATATGTTTTTTTTCTGTATTTTAGGCTTGAGAAAATTGGATCCAAGAAATAAAAGATTGTTGTTTACAGAATTATCTTTATTGAGTCGGTACAATTTATTTACTGTGATAATGAGTTGTTGCTGCATCTAGACAGAGAAAGATGTAATCAACTGTCAACTTTTCAGTTCAATTTTATATTCATTGAAAGCATGGGTTTGCTCTCAGCTAAACAATGATTCAATAAATTGTTTAATTATTAGGGAAAATAATATAAAACACTGTTTTGTGTTGCAGCTCATATAGTTCTGTTTATCATATATCTACAGTTTCTAATGGATGTTCTGTTGATATCCAGTAGATTGATATCCAGTCATATCCAGAGTTGCCTAGTTACCCATCTAGGCAGTAACAGATCATTTTCACCATTCTTTTTGTCATCATAAACAAATAAGTACAAATACGAACAAACCAGTAGATCATGCAACATTTTAAATCTAGAAAATGTATTCCATCCCCTGATAGTATTTGCTAGCAAAGTTTGTGAAATTTGATGCATAATAGGGCTAGAATGAGTTGAAACTTTAGGAATTAATCTGTTGCCATGACGAAGAGTTCATTTAAATGGAGGACTCTTCCTTTTACTGAAGATATGAAATTTGCCACTGATCATCTTCAGACCATTTGGCAGCAAAACCATGTTCGATTTTGGATAGAATGCCCCTTTAACACAACATGTTTTGGAATGGCCACATTAGTTCTGGATGGATTGGCTCATCCTGAGCTCATCCTGTCAGAGCATGCATCTGAAGAGGAGGTCATGCGCCTCCCTCCCCCACTGTCCCATTGCCTGCCTTTTGCCAGAAGCCCAAAACAACCCCCTCCTGGCCATGGAGGTAGAGAGGCATACATGACGATGACTTATGCCTTCATTTTAGAGCTGTCACTCCCAGCTCAACACCATGACCCTCCAACCCCATCTATGAGATACTCCCCCTTTCTTTCTTTGTAAATATAAAACACGTGTGCGCTGGAGGTGCATCTATGTGTGTGTGTGTGTGTGTGTGTGTGTGTGTGGTCCATTTGTGACCCATTGGATTATCACCAGTCCAGCTCTGCAAAACTGAATAAGAAAATTATGTGGTGGTATAAAATGGTGTGAATATAACTATGAAATGGCAACTTAATCACATTGCTCAGTGTCTCCCACACACACTGACACTGCTGTCACTGGGTGTCTGGGCTTGAACAAGCCTAGAAAAATATGGCTGCATTTTGTGCTGCTGATAGAGGGGCTGGTCACTTGCAGTTAAGTCCAGCACCTCCACTTTCTGTTATGACACAATTTCAATTTAACACCAGCCTCTGTGGATAAGCAACATGGACCTGAGTGATGTGTCAAGGGGGCCTTATGATTCAGCCCTATAATTTATACAAAGTGGTTGAATGAAAGACCCCCCTGGCCACCGCTTCAAACATGAACATTAGCCACAAGGGCAAGCTGTCTGTCTCTGGGGAATCTGCCAGCCGGCAGTGTCCCGATCAATAGACGAGACGTCAAATTGAATTGAGGTCACTCTTTGTCCGTAAGAGGTCCCGCTTGCTGGCCCGCCGTCAAAAACTGGGAGAGGCCAGCTGCACCATGCTGAGGATAAGCCACGTTCCTGGAGCTGCTCTCCATCGTTGAGAGCTGGTCCATCACGGGAGATGGGGAAGTGAGGGAGAGACACATTTGAGGCTGGAGAGTTTGTAGGGCAGCGCCTTTTTAGGTTCTGACACAGTTGACTTCTGTAACTGTGCCATTTTTAATGTAGAAACTTAATGTAGATCTGATGTTTTATAACATGTTCTACATTTTGCATTTATCCACTCTATAACATAATCTACATTCTGCATTTATAACATAATCCACATTTTAATTACATATATACATACACAGACATTTGTGTTATTTAGATATGAGAGTAAAAATATCAACTCATATGTTATTAATTCAAATGATAACATCAAGAACATCTTTTTTTTCCATTAAAGTGAACATATATTTCCAGACAGGTGTTTAAATGTGTTATTCCAAAGATGGGAAAAAGCTACAGTGCCATCACCACTTCAAATCCCCTCAGGAGAATACCAAATCCAACTCTCATGGAAATGATTGCAAACCCACGAAAAACCCACCATCATGGAAGCGGGGACCCAAATTGCAATTGCTTCTCGCAAAAATAATGTGCTTCCTGTGGTATTCCCACTATAAATCCTTAAAGAGCACAAACCAACTTCAATATATGGCAACACCATTAATATTTATGTGAGAGAAAGTTCCTGTAAAGCCATTTAAGCCACAGAGCATCAATATTGATGCTGTTGTGCAACGCCCCCTCTGCTTGTTGTAACTCTAAAATGGTAATTATTTCGGGGTGCCACCTTCACACTTATCATTCCCAAAATCAAATGGGAAATAAAATAACCAAAGTCTTGTTCCTGTGGATGGTGTTGCTTAAATTACAAGAATTTCAAAAGAACATTGGCCTTTTAAAGTACACAAGAAATACATTATTTAAAATATTATACGTCTATATGTCTTGACAGAAATTTCCAAAGGATGTGGATGACTAAAAGAAATAAAGAAAGAAAGAAAACACATCTGCACACAAAAGAAATAATGCCCTTAAAAAATATGCCAGATAAGTTGGAAATAATTTTCACAGAAAATGAAATAAGTTGTGTGTCCCTTGGACTAATAAATCTCTAAAGTCTCTCCATGTTATATGAAGAGCAATATCCCTCCAGCAAGCGTAGCATTCCTCTCCTTTCATTATGGCTTCCATGGCACTAATGATATCATGTTCTTGCTATTGCAGTCACCACTGTTGGAGCACAGATATGATTACACCACGGTTGTTTCTGGGTCAGTAAGTTAAATATTTCAGATGGTTTATTTTTAGACGCGTCTGTTCCTAGTTTGTGTATGTTCCCCTTCTGTGCCAGTGCAGTCTCTCTCCTCGTCTCTTTCTCCCACTCTGCCAAAGTCTGTGGGTACAGTTTGACCCAGTAAGTCATCTTTATGTGGCCCCTAGGCCATGCTTGGAATGGGTGTGTGAGCTTGCGGCAGGACTGTGTGTTCTTTGCTTGGACTTTTTTTTTTTACATCATGCTCCATATGTGGCCTTACAGAGGTGAGTATGGCATCTTTGTTAACGCACTCTCTCTACAAAATCTAGTGCAGATGTGATGCTGCCAATAGGAAACCATGCTGTGACTCCATGTAGTCCCAACGTAATGAGACCATCAGCCCTCTTCAGACTAATGTCAGTATAATCAGAATCTCTGGTGTATTTATTCCACAGACTAAATGATTGTTTGCTGTGCACTGCATGTTTCCGGTCAGAGTCTGTGCATGCTTTATAATAAAATTAACAACACATGATGCTAGCATAAAATAATAGGTCTAAAATACTCATTGTCTCTTTATTCTCACTGCAGCACAAAAAGCCATAAATAAACTGTATATAGTTCAGATTTAGTTCCAATGTCATCCTCATTTCTCCAACAATCACAGTCCTTTTTCTACTTAAGAAATGTACCCAAATTATAGATTACAAAAGTAATCAGGTGACTTACACCTATGGTATGTAATATATAAACATTTGAACCCATTCAGGTCACTTTTTCAATCGGTTACCCCAAACACTGCCCCTCTGCCAGCTTGTGCCCCTGCTTTGAGATTTCCCGTACACATTCTGCACACATAGCACTGGCAGCCCATTGATCACTTCCCCTAGTTTGGTGGAGTGACTGGCCTAGAACCAGAGCTGATAGATTTGGTGTATTAGATCACAGACATGGTGTATTGAGTTCTCTGGGTTCTCTGGGGACAGGGTAATTGTTGCAGAGTTCAGAGTAACACCGGACTGTAAACAGCGAGTGGGTGAACTTGTCCTGAGAGTTCCGGAAAATGAAGTGATTAACACAGGCCCACAGGACATAAGACCCATCATTTTACTGCCACATGCATTGAATTGAGTGGCTGTAGATGGCACAACAGGTTTATCCCATTAGTAGTTTCATTAAATGGGTGGTTTTAGGGCACTGGAGCTGAAGTCTGCCTAAAGGTGAGGGTGAGTGTTCAGCGGACTATTCAACCCTGCCTGCATCCTATTTACACAGTTTGGAAGATGGCACCAACAAAGGATTTCAGGGAGACTGAGAGGGTTGGCCTAATCAAAATGACAATCGCAGAGGAAGGGGTCTTTAGTCACTGTGCTGGAAAGCAGAAAAACTACTCCTGTCCCTTCGAGATTTTTTTTTTTTTAACACAGAACCAAATCCTTTCCAGCCAATGTCATAGTGGCCTATTGTGTCCCTGCCAACCCCTAATAGAAGCCCCATCCAACTTCTCACCTGCATCATTGTTGCCTGCGGCTCTGAGTGTGGAGTAATTGGGAAATGGAATTCTGAGACCAGCTTTTCCTTTGTTCCTGAGCTGGGATTCACTGACCCGGATGCGTGAGGTCAGAACCCTGTTAATTGGGACGGGATGCTGCAGCTGCATGATTCTCAGCGCTTTGTGTGTGTTTGTATGTGCAAGCACATACTTCACAGAACTCCCATGTTATAATATATCTTTTTAAGCTACTATAGATAAAACCTAGTGAAACTATGCTCTGCAGTATGTTGGTAGAATAAGGAATTAAACCGAAAACAATATTCCTTATTTAACTTCCTTTATTTAAAATCCTTTGAATTTAAATTGAAACATTTGCAATGTTACAGTATGTTACAAATACCTTGTTACTATGCAATAATATTTCCAATACTTTTACAAAAAAATGCCATCTAGTGCAGAAAGCCTTCACTTGATCAAAGAGTCACAACTAGATGTTTTTACTTCCAGTGAATGTTGAATTTTTGTCCTGACAATGACACTGAGAAGCCCAACATGTCGCATGCGTAGTGTGCTTGTTGATGCATTAGAGTCACAGACCATGTGCATGTCACGGTTTCCTGGCGTTAACAGTAAATGGCAGAAGATGCTTCATCAGTGAGTATCTAGTACAGACTTTAACAGGTGATGCCTGATCTGGGTTGGTGTTAGTCACTGTTTAGCCAGTCAACCGCAAAGGTGTAGCTGACTTTTGGACCCCCGAGGGTTGAAACTCAAACCTCGGACTTGGTAAAGGCCTGAATGGAGGTATGACCCGCCACCTGTCAGCCTGCCATCAACAGACTATCAGTGTGGAAGCGGTGCAGCTGCTACCATGGAGTTTGACAGGAGCCAGCGGCACCTGTCTGGGCCTCAGAGTTCCAGTTGTCAATGCATTTGTTTTGATTGGGTGGAAAAACTTCTTGCTCCTAAATTGCCTCGGTATGCAGCACTGTGGGCTAAATGATTTATGGTAGTGGCCTGATCCCTGATTTCCAGAATCTGTTCTGCCTGCAACCGGTGAAGCATGAGAATCAGTAATAAAGTCTCAATCAATTCTTTATGGAGCGCCACCATCAGGGGAACCTGAAAGGCTAATGTTCCAGATGACAAACGAGCTGACATAGGTACCAGATATAATTCTTCATAGAGACGTGATGACATGCCCACTACATATAGGGGGGATTTCAAGTTTAGTATTTTTTTTCTAGTTTTTCTAGTTTAGTAGAACAAGTTATAACAGTATATTTAAATAAAAACCACAACCCCACCTACCCAAGCCACAATAATAAATTATAATAAAATAATAAAAACTAAATAAATCTCAATTTATTAGTTAGAAAAAGGAAAAGAGGATCAGCTCACATCTAAAATGAACATACACTGACTGAAAAGCAGAACACAACAGTACAATCCCACCCAGATATAAATTCATTCAGGAACGGATGGGAAATTCTTACTCTGAACCACATTGAAAAAACCCCTTAGAAAAAGTCTGATCTTTTCCAATTTAATAAAATAAAGGTGTGCCTGTTTTATTTTTTTTTTGAGGATTTCCTATTTATTAGTGAATTTCATGTTAAAAATACATGCATAGGCCTTGTATGAAAATGTAAATGATAATGGACTGCATTAATTACTAAAATGCTATAAATATAATGCCTTATTTATATATTTAAACATATTCTATTTAGATTGAGATAAAACATTTCTACACATAAAATTCTGCATACTTTGGTAATGACAGTCTGAGTGGTGATATGATTAACAGTGAAATATGTTATCAGATATCCAGATAATCAGGAATGAGATTAAGAAGAGCTGTAGAGTGAGTTACCGTTTTTTTCTGGATGAGCTGTACTCCGTTAAACACCTTAAAACACTTCACTTTCACTTCACCTCATACACAGCCAGGATCTGTTACTCTTAGCTACTCTAAAGGCAACCTGAAGAACAAACGATTGAACAATGTCTGTCCTTGTGTGGAAGAACGCTGACAGCTAGAGGATCTATCTGTATTACTGCCCCCCCCCCCACTGAAGTCACCATGAAGGAAAAGCATTTCTTGAGGATCAACAACATGGTTTCTGGCACATTGCTCAAGATGCCCAAGAGAAGAGAGCATTCAATATCCATATGCTGTTCAAAAACCAAACTCGTGGAACATTTTTTTTTTTGCTGCATCTCCACATCACTTTTGCTTTAACTGTAAACTGTGAGCTTGACACTATTGTGAGAGGCTCAGACTTTGACTTCTTTCCTGTCCTAAAATCTGGACTGTTTGGTGAGGAGATGGACAGCTGGACATTCCCCTAGTGACAGTAAAAATGGTCAGTTCACCATACCCCCAAACACACCTGTGGTCTTCAGCATTTGTTGACATTATGGCAGGAACATTGTCATTATGGAGTGATGGCATGCAGTGTTTTTCTTTATAAATAAATGATCTGCTATTGTCTGCTACTTTTTTCCTGCTGTTATAATGCAGAAGGACGCAGCCTGGAACATGGCAAATGCCCCGCCGTAAAATCACAGTTGCGTGGCCATTTTGCACCACTGCATAAAACCACATTAGAAAAGACCTTTTCTTTACCCACATTTTCCCTCAGGGATTTAAATAAAACATCACAGATGGAACACACAAAAGCCCCATTTAAATATGACTGTTAACCATTCACAATCTAAAACCAGCCAGAGAAGAATGTGAGAACTTTTACATAAAAAAAAAAAACAACACCAAGAGAACTGAATCGGTCAAACTTTTTAACAATAAATTGTAACGTGAAAAAAAAAAAAATGTAAATTACCCAAACAAATATTTTGAAGAATAGCAAGAACATTGCTTGTAGACAGTTATTTGTAATGATGTATTCAGTTAACTACACAGGGAGAAGTTTGTGTCTATGTACTTTTTCAGGGACATTAATTAGATATTAATATTAATTAGATAATATGTTTACCATGTCAGTTTAATTTTCTATTTTATATGTATGTTATTTGAATACAGTGCAAATCCAAGTTTTATACATTTACTTATTTTTTCAACATATTATTATGATATTTGTCCCACATCATAGGGCAGTATTGCCTGCCTTCTGCATAGTGGTTCCAACACCGGAAAAGCATTGCTCCTTTTGATAAGTGCGCTCTCTTTTCTCCCATGTGACATTTGTGCCGGAATCCCAAAAAGGACTGGACTGGAATGGTATGTTTGACAGTGACCCGCCCGTGACCCTCTCTGTGCATTTTGCAGGGTGCTCATCAGGCATGTCACGGTGGGATGGTTGAAGGGCTTTTGCTCATGTGGCTGGTAGAGTGTTGCTTGTCAGTGTGAAGTGTGTGAGTCTGTGTTGTGTCTCTTGCTGAATGTGGAGATGCACCATAGTTCCTGTTTGTGTGTGTGTATAAAAGACACACACACACACACACACAGAACATGCAGATAACCACACTAGCTGGATAGCATTTTCAAGCAAGAGGCCAAATAGGGTCAACCTCTAGCCCTACTGAGGATCATTTGTGTGTGTGCTTGTGACAGAGAGTGAGTGTTTGTGTGTCTGTAATTTGTGTTTGTGAATGCATGTGTGTGCGAGAGAAAGGGCGATAGAATATTACGTGCGTGTGTGTCAGTCCCAGGGCTGGCTGCCCTTGCTTGTAGCTCCCAGGGAGATCTGTGACCGACGCTCCTCAAGTTGAGGGTTCATCCTCAGTTCAGAGGGAGGTTCAACTGCCGGTCAGCGGGCTGCGCTCTACCAGGGAGCTCTCTGGCTCTCTCTCCCTTTTCTTTCACACACACACACACACACACACACACACACACACACACACACTATTCTCACATACACACACGATTCTCAGACACACACTCTCTCTCACACAGACGTCTCCTTTCTTCCTCTCTCTCCTGCATACACCCCTTTTATCTCTCTCGCTCCCGCTCTCTCTCCCTCTACTCCTTTAATGAAGCTGCACTAACACAGTGATGTATTAAAAAACTAGAGCCATGTTATTTTTACAGCGACAACACAACAGTCAGATTGTTCCTGCTATCCCAGCTAGCGAGGGAACAAGACCGAGAGCAGAGTGGCCGTGTTTTGTAAAGTGTGTGCGTTTTTCTATACAAAGCTATTCACTCAATATTTTACAGCTATTTGTCCCTTTCATCCCTTGAGTCTTCTTTATCATTCCATTATTAAATTATACATCATATTTATATGTGCAATTGTAAAACCTATCTGTCCATGGATCATTCACCAATTTTGTGGATTACAATGCTTTATCAGGCTTTTTTTAAACTGATGACCCATTTAGATGGAGATATTAAGACAAATTAAGACTAAACACAAAGGTCCAAGGTTTGATTTGGCGTGATTCACTTTAGCCTTAAGCACATCATGAAAAAATCTAGCAAGCAAAATCTATTTACTTAAGTCAAATTTCTCTGCATCCATGCATAAAGGTGAGGGATGCTGCACTTGAGAAACAGTCCTCCCATCCAAGGGTGGAGCAGAGCACACAGCAAGGTTTAAGCCCCTGGCACTTGGTTTGCAGTTAATTTGCTTAAGTGCTTAACTTTAACTTGTAGCATATTGTGCTTGATGAAGTGGAATATGTTCATCATCAGGGAGACCTGTTACAAAATGTAAAGTATGCCAGGTACTGTTGGCAGTTAAAGATTTTTATTCTAACATTTGAATGTGAAATATTTACATTTACATTTACAGCATTTATCAGACGCCCTTATCCAGAGCGACTTAAAATCAGTATTACAGGGACAGTCTCCCTGGAGCAATTTAGGGTTAAGTGTCTTGCTCAGGGACACAATGGTAGTAAGTGGGATTCGAACCCGGGTCTTCGGGTTCATAGGCGAGTGTGTTACCCACTAGGCTACTACCAATAATGTGCATTTGTACACATGTCTGAGACCTGGATGAAAAGTACTCGTGAACAACGATGAAATTTTACAGGAGCAGAGGGGAATTAACGCATGCTAAGAGCTGCGATTGCGTTTTAGAAAGAGACATTGCACACTCTGCCGTTTGCATGGCTCTGGCAGGGAACTGCTGAGTTTCATTTTGCCTGAGAAATCGAAGCTGTTCTTTATGGTCACAGTGTGACCTTTGTCAACCCTGTGAATTAGCCGGGGCTCTATCAGCTGCACCTGCCTTTTTCCGGACAGTCCTATTAGCTGAGTAAAGCAAAGTGAGGGTCACCTCTGACTAACCTTATCTTGTAATTGGGTTCAAGGTTAAGTGACCAAGGATCAGGGAGGTCTAGGGTTAAGGTCTGGGTGAAAGGGAGAGGCCCTATATTTAATCACAGATGGGGAAAGAAATCAAGGCCCAGGCTACATCTGTCTGGGGTGAAGCCCGTGGACAGTGGGTGGAGTTACTGGAACTGTTGCCAAGCAACGCATATTCAAGCCAAGGGCCACAGAGCTTTTAACCCTAGCACAAATCGATACGGACAGCAATGTGGCTAATATTCATCTTGTAGATGACAGAATTAAGAGCAGGCTGGACGAGAAGAACCCCAGACTGACCAGCAGCATCACAGAGGCTCTAATTGAAATGTATGCAGAAGAGAGGAGAGGGAGAGGTGGATGAAAAATGGGCCTGACAGCTTTTCACTTGAGTGAATCTCACATGCCCACTAGGAGATGAATGACCAGAACTGACTTGGGTTCAGTCACAGCGACCCGCAGACCTGTCCATTGCCAAGGGCAAGGAAATTGTCCAGATTAAGGAGCCTGTAAATAATGGTCTTTAAACATCTGCCTTATAGGGCCGTCCATCCATCTCCATCTGGTACTCTGGTATTTCCACACATTTTCTGAGCCACACATTTTTTATTTCTTTTCCTTTCTTCTTTTTTCCCCCTACAGATATTGTAACACAAACAAACACATGGTTCACATTTTGGCCAAAACACATAAGCTCTCACAGCTGCTGTCCAACACAAATAATAAAAGCCATTTGCCTCATTTTGTCTGTTTCAACATCCTTTGCTTTTTAACAGCTTTGTTATTCTAGCACATAACTAAGGAAGTGTTCTACAAAGACCAGCGGTTAAGCTCATCAGTCTCTGCCCACAAGTTTCTAAAGTCTCTGATGTGAGTCGTCCTTCAAGCAGCTCCCTGCCACTCATTAGCATGCCTTCATTAAGGCCCCCTAATTAGTGATAAGACCTCATTAATGATCAGCCCCTGACATCTGGTTGGCGTTATGGCCGCTTGTACTCTTTTCTCCCAGGGTGATACAATTGGGATTGGTCTGAGTCAGCTGACCCATGGTTGCTCAATGTTTGTCACTATACTGTTGGAGGCCAGTGACAGACAATGGCCAGTGATGGCTACAAAATTCTTACAACTCTGAGAGCTGTATTGACTCTTGACCATCACAATTTGAAAGAACAAAATGTGTCCACTGCTTTTAACCCATCGCAGTGGGTAATTAACAGCAGTGTGTCGGGATGGTGCTTTGCTCAGTGGCACCTCAGTGGCACCTTAGCAGCTTGGTATTCGAACCTGCAACCTTCTGATTACAGGTCCGCTCCCTTAACCGCTATGCTATCACTGCACCTTAATGAAGGTTTAATGAAGGTTTATGTTTGTGATAAGAAAACAATAGTCTGCACTGACAAGACTAAAACTGACCAGATACTGCAAACAGGTCACACTGGGACTTTGTAAGCTTCACTTTCAGGCCATGATCATTGTCGCAAAATGCAAACTATATGGTATGAATGAATCTGTCCCTTTAACACTGTGTATATTGTGTAAAGAGTGTTCTCTTTGCCAAAAACATCTCCCTTGAGGTTTATTCTTTCACAAAACCAAAAAAGTAGAGAAAAGCAAAGCATCATGAACAGCTATTCTAATTAGTGCGAAACGTCTGTTCCAGTAAGAATCGTTCCTAATTTCCAGCGGAACATTTGGAAAATACATGTAATTAACAGATTTGTGTTTACAGTTTATCGCTACATTTTGAAATAAAACAGAATTAACAGATTAAAAAGTCAAATGATCATCTTACAGTGAGCCTGGGAGCCTGGAGCCCAATTATTATACAACTTAACTTTTGAAACTAATTTTGATTTATAATCAAAAAGCACAAATATTTATACTGGGAATACTGTGTGATTTGGTATTCTCTGACCTTAATCTCTTTATGTTAAACTAAACTGTTAACCCTCCTCCTTTCCTGTCTCAAGCTCTCTCCTCCATCATGCACTTTCAATTTATTAGCTGCCATCTTTGACCTAAACAGTGACCCCTATCTTAAATACATTTCAATGAAGCCAACAAATTTATTTGGCAGATAAATCACAGCTCACCAAATGCTTGCAGCGTAGAGAAGGTCAATGTCAAGGGAGGTCTAAAAATGAAATTTCAGGGGTATTGGGTTGATAGGTGCCAGCTAGGTGACATTTGATATCTACTTATACATGGTTTTAGACATATAGGTAAATCCTAAGATAGGTAAATGCAGCAATAAAGTGACAACTGCATATTATCTCAGATTGAATAAAAAACAAAAAAAAAAACAATATTAAAACATACTAGTACAGTAAATTTTGTGATTGTTGTCAGATTGTTAAACATCATATTACCACAAAAATGTATAGTTCAATCAAATGATTTCTTTTTGAAACTGAACTTATCTCAAAAATGCACAGCCTGATATTATTAGTTATCCATTTGATGGCAGGATATTTGAGGCCACATATATTTTTGAGTTACTAAGCAGGATTCAAAGATTTATTTATACATCAAGGAGGAAACAGCTCGCAGTTAATCTATTTTGTCTAACCAATCAACCAATATAGCAGCTTCTCCATGACCTGTGCACCCTGAGCTTTCCAGTTGGCTGGTTGGCGTTGCTACCTTCACTTGACCCCTCGCCCTGTATGGTAATTCCTCCGGCATGGGAGGAGATGTGGGCCACACAGCATGCTCTCAAAGACAGCTTGCGCTGTGCCTCTTCCGGGTATTACAAGAAATTAACCCCCTAGTCATTAGCATTTCATGAAATACTACTTTATAACAGATACAAATAAAACTTAATAATAATAATAATAATTCAAAACTAAAACCGGGGTTCTGTTCTCATTGCACTGGAGCAGCATGAGAATTGTATGAGGGATTACTAGGGCTTCCTGTCCTAGGGTTGACCTCAGAGGCCAGCCCAGATGTCCTGCACCCCTCCAGACGAAAAAACTCAGGTGACGTGACTTATCTGAAGTGCCCGCAGGCTCTTATCTCTTCAAGCGGCTCTAAGAAGTCTGCTTTCTCCTCAGAATTAACAGTGGAAAATGCAGAGTGAGATTCTACGTTCAGATTCTCATGTCACACAGGAACAGTACTGCAGAGCGATTTTAGGGTGTCCGTACTGACGGCAGCACTCTCAGTGAGGGTAATGGGGAGGGTAATGGCCACCCAAATGGAACCCTGTTGAGAGGTTAATACGCCCAGAGAGATAGAAGGATTATGGGCCATGCCGGGTCACATTTTGTGCTTGACTATCAGCGAAAAATCACACTTCTGAATACACATTAAACAAGCATGTTTAGCACATTATTAGCAAAAATATATTATGTTACATGTTATGCTAAACCGTTGAACGTTTTAGATTAATTACAATATATATATATATATATATATATATAGAGAGAGAGAGAGAGAGAGAGAGAGAGAGAGAGAGAGAAAATATGAATAGTTATATATGAATAGTTTTTTTGTTCTTAGCAGCATGTTTAGGCTCTGAGGCAATACACAACTTCACCAAAAACATGAAAGGCAGTATGTAAGGCAGTAAAAAATTTGATTATGTTGTTTGATGCATGAGAAATTATTCCTACATAGCCTAAAAGATTGTTCCTGGCTCTTTTTATTTGGCATCAGCAGTCTTCTTAAACATGAATTACATTTGTATTCATTTTTATATGTTTCCCATTCAATCAAAGGGCATTTAAAATTTTTATCTTACAACCTACTAACATTCTTTTCATCGCTGTCCACCCACCCTATCTTTCCATCCATCTCCAGTCACTCATCTGGTCTCCCTCTCTGTACAAGGCTGTCAGAGGGTTTTTTTGGGTAGCCAGTGAGCTGTGAAATCGCACAAATTGTTGTTGCTTTACGTCTGGCCCAGTGACAGAGGGAGAGAAAGAGAAAGGGAGCAAGAGAAAGAGGAGAGAGGGGAGATTTTCTGCTCCAACACTTCTGAACCTTTGCTTGCCCCCCTTAATCACACACACAGGCCCACCAGCACACGCACAGTCGCAACGCTGCACCCTCCCAGCCACCCCCACCCCGCCACCCTCTCACAACGTACTAGCCCCCACCCCTTACCACACCACTCCAAGACACCTCCACCACTTTGCTTTAGAATCCGGGTCACTTCACCGAACAACTTGGCAAAGCAGCCTCCAGAGTGATAAAACCTGCAGACATGGGAGAACTGATAAAACACACACACACACACACACACACACCAAATACTACAAATATGTCACAAACACAGCCTTAATTTGTACAAAGCAGCCCCACAATTTATTAAACATTAATTGTTAGTTCGAAGATCCATTAAACATCCTTAATATAAGTACAGAAGATACATTTATTCATGTAATGTGCTGGCACTCAGATTTATGAAATAGTTAATCAAAGCTACTGTAGCAGAGCAGTCAATGATACATCTTCACTGACAGTAACAGTCTGTCGGCAGCAGCAGAAACACGTGTCATGCTGACAGATCTGGTTTACAAGACGCCGCCCAGGTGCCTGGCGCGCCCCTCTTCGCCCCCTTCGCAGCGTCTACCGCCCCCCAGCGGCGGCTCGCTGCACTGAAGAAGGTCAAAACCAGTTCAAGCGTCAATGATGCAAAATTCACGATTCTTCGTCGCATACGCAGTAATCCAAGTACAAGGTGCCATGAACTGTACCACGATCACGCACATGGTTGTGCGAGTTACAAAAACAACTATTGGTTTAAAATAAATATTTAAAAACCTTTTATATGTGGTTTTAAATGTAATCTCGGTTTTAGCACAAAGCAACAAATACCTTTTGAATCATACATGGGAGATATTTTCATGGGAATTAAATTTAAAATGAATTTATAGTGCTGATGCACACATTTATAAAAGGAATTTTCACAAAACCATGGCATTGTATGTAGTGATCATATATACCATATGTTACTGTGATCTAGCACTAAAAGAGATGTAATGAAGTGTACTCTCTGGAGAGCATCAATGCAAAAATACTACCAAACCTCTGCAATCTCAATTTGTAGCTGATTTTCAGAGTTCTAATCTCATAGTGATCCAGCCATCCAGCTGATGACTATCAGTCATAATCATAGTTTCTTCATCAATACAGAGAAAATATTGCATAATGCTTAATCATTCTCTAGTGTATTTTACATGTAGTTTCCTTTTGGCTTCAGAGTTCTATAACTTAAAAAAAACTCAGTTGCTGTGTATCCTGACTAAAACTAAAGTAAACTAAACTTAAGTAAACTAAACTAGAAACTTGGACAATGTCACTGCAATCCTGTACTGATAAGTTGTAATGCACTAATGAAGTTCACACATTACAGGACATTTCAGAAGAGAACCTATTCTTTTGGACCTTCTGTTCATAATATTGCTCTGCTGCACTTGGGGCATTTTTAATGTGTGAACGGACTGCTCCTCAAGTTGTGGATGACTGCATCAGACAGAATGTACTCACAGACGTACCCATGAATGCTGAACATTTAAAGCATTTCACTGCATGTCATACTGTTTATGACTGTGTATGTGAAAAATAAAATTTGAATTTGAAAAAAATAATAATAAATTTTATTTGAAAGCCCAAACAAATCAGTGCAAAGAGGGCCCAGTCGAAGACACAAGCCTGAGTCTCCTTAAAGTCACCAGTTTGATTAAGCATTTCAGATTAAGTCACAATTTTAATAAAAGGGCTAATTTGAGATCCTAAGCAGACAACAACCAATATAAATACACAATAAACTAGACTTATTGAATTGTTAGTTTTATTTTATCATTGTAACAGAAAAACATAAGGTTTGTCATTTTATTGACATGCATCAGTAGAATGTATGCTTGAACATTTTGGTGCTCTGTAGAATATACCTGTAAAAATGGTTCCTTTGGATGAAGTTACATTGAACCCAGCACACAATGCATTCTCACTCGACTCTTCAAATTCACTGTAAAATAAATGTCATCATGTACTTTAGGCCACAGCAATCCCTCCAAAAAGCCCTGATTAACAAGGATGCAATTATTAATAATTGTTTATTGAAATGTCTTAGTTACTTACATACATACAACACAAATAAAACTATCAATTAAAATGTGAACATGCTGGAAAATTTACACAAGTTAGCGTGGTGAGCGTCTAGCAGCTCTCTCGTAATACCATTATGCTAGTCAGAAGGAAGAAGAGAGATACTGTGGTGTCAAGTCTACCCTCAATGCCCCCCACGCCCTGGCTAACATGAAACCTGAAACACCATATTCTGCCCAACCTGCTGAAAATGTAAACCAATGAACAGAAAATGCAGCCAGCGCTCAAATGCGCAATCAGCCAGCAAGTTGGTAGAGAAAAACGTTCTTATTTGGTAGATTTGCAGAACTTTATGCTCCTCCCGCTAAACCTGTGTGCAGTTTTCTGGTAAGGAACTGACCGCTGCTTGGTGGGGTTTTTCATCCTCCAGGTGGCAAAATCGTGCAGGAACACTATTCACTTTATCTCAAGGCTTTCTGTGTACTGAGATAAATACAAACGCTGCACAGTTGAATTAGCAGCAACAAAGACACTTTGGATTTAACTTGTAATTGTAGCATTCTGTAATGTTTTAATATCTTAAATAAACATAATATCATTATGTTGCCAGGTACAGTGTGGAAATATGAACTAAACAATCACCTAGATAATTTCTAATAAGAAGTCAAAATACTAAGGCATGCATGAGTGGGCACAAACGAAATATAATAAAAAATTATTATTTATTTATTTTTTATTCCCATTTATACTTCAGCCCCTATAGAGGATCTGAAGAATCGTCCTCAACAGTGCAGGGTTTGTTCCCCCACACCGCAGCACCCTGCGCAACACTGGGTGCCCGTGGACCACCGTAGTGCGTAAAACTCGCGAGAGGAACGTTCCGCTCTCACGGGCAGAGACATTGTTGTATTTGTTCATACTCCGAGTTAGACAAATTTTAAAGGGAGATCCGAGAATGTACTCGGTGGGGGGATTTCAGCACCAGACCGACTCGGAGCGCGCAATGCGCATGCGCGCGTCATTCCGGCAAGTGTCGCTTTAATCGATAAAGAACGGTGATTCCTTTACGGTTCAGCCACTCAGAATCCCTGTGGTAGGTCTCAGTGGACGATCGTTAGCGTTCATCGTATCTTATCCACTGACCATGACCATTGTTAAGAAGAACCCACCAGAAGTTATCCGCTCTCTCCAGCAGACATGGTTCAGATGTGGGTATTAAATCGGATCCGTCGGTTTTGTGGGCCGTAGCCGGTCTTTTTGGTAAACTGGGGGCGGTTTTTAACCCTTGCGTAACAGGATCCGCACCAGACCAGACGCGTGTCCAGGCACGCATCTGAGAGAAACCCACCACTACGGCGGCGCTGCTGTCATGCGTGGAATGGAAATGCGTAAAAACTCTCCTGCCACGTAAGAGACTTAGAAGAGCGATCTGCGTGCATTTCAGTGGCTGGATAGCTGTTTTTAAAGGGACATGCTCAATATATATACACCATAACTGCACTTAGGTATGTTAAATCTATTTTATGAAGCTGATTTTCTTTTACTGTCATTTATTTCTCATAAATGTATTCATAAGTACTGATTATTTAGAAAATGGAAAACTTTTGGGCAGCCAATTCGAATAATACAAAACAAACTAAATAGATTAATACATATTTCTAAATAAAAAATGGCCCATTTATTTTATTTTCATTGTGTTAACACAAATAACATATAAGTTAAAATGTGATGTATAAGTTAAAAAATAATATCTAGTCAGCATTATTTTGTACATTCTAGTATGCCTACTATGGAGGACAATGGACTCCAATAAAGCACACAGGGACGGTGTTTATAGGGCTTCTCATTCCAAGGATCTGATGGGCTAAATTATTTTCTGAAATGGTAAAAAATAAAATTGTCTTTCATGAGATCATGGCATGCATTTTCTTTTTCAATTTAAAACTATGTCTTGGATACAAGGGTGTACTTTGGAGAGGTGCACTCACAGGTGATGCCTCCGTTTGAATTGGGCACTTTGCACTGACATACTTCTCTAACTCTGTTCTGTTGGTTCCTTCCTATGCAAATATTCATTTTTACATCAAAATATACGATTGGATGTTCATTTTCAGCCACTACAAGAAGCCCTTGTGTCTGGCAGCTGTTTAAAAACCCTTTGGAGGCTCTGAGGATCACAGCTGTTTGCGCAGTGACAACTGACTTTCTGTATCGCCTGTCTGGGTGCTATTGGACTAGTGAAATGTCTCAGTGTTTGGGGGAGTACAGGGGAGCCTGGTGAAGAGGATGCACAATGGAGGGTGGGTGAGATGGCATTTCAGAGCTCCACATTACCACATGTGTCTGTATGTACACCAAAAGGCCCACAGTGATCAAACAGGGCCATTTATGCTATAGAATAATGGTACAGTCCAATATGAGCACCCCTGCTTATTGCACCTACATGGAAGTGGCCTTTTGCAGGGATTTCTGGGAAGAAGAAGACCAGTATGATATTGGGACTTTGGAGAGGGAGGTAGCATTTTGAAGAGGTAAGGAGAGCTGTTATACCAATGGTTAAGCATATCAGTGGCTATATGGAGGTTTTGGATGGGCCTTTGGTTCAAGTCTGTGGACATGGATGCGATTTCTGAGGTGTTATGTGAAGTCTGTTCATGGCTGAAAACTAGGCTGGGACACTGCATTATAATAAGCATGAGGAAGGCAATATGGAGACACGGCTAGGGGGAGCCATAGCTGGGTGGGAACGGGAAGAGTTCTGCTGTTGTGGAGGATATGGTGCATTGTTATACTTACAAAGCCAGAAAGACTCAGGAAGGAGCTCTGTTGTTCAGTTGTGGGTTAATTTAAGACATTTTTTTTCTTGTTTGTTCTTCCTTGGCTCAAGGTGCCTAAGTAGCCAAGTAGCCAAACATCTCATTTGCTCTGAGGAAATGAAGACAAAAACAGTCTGTCAGCTATCAGTCTGTCAGAAAAAATACTCAAAGGACACTTGTATGTGGAAATCAGAATCATTATAAAGCTTTCATGGTGATATTAATAATAAAATATCATTAGATCTGCACTACTGTATGCTGAGTGGGAAGTTTTCAAAATGGCTGCTCCCCTGTTCGGTGAGTTTGCTCAGGAGCAGCCGACTTCCTGAGTTTCTCCTCCAGCTGCACTGTCGGCCTCAAATGTAGCTGTTGCTTTTTCACAGACCCAGTGAATAGGAATAAACATGATTTTTGTTACAATAGCAATAATGTGCATCACAGAGCATCCACAGTTTAGGTCTAGGTGAACTGAGGTAGACTTAATGTACCTGAGCTTTTCAGTGGTTGTAATGTTCTGTTAAGAACCAGACTTCAGCCTCTGCAGTGTAGGCACTGATCTTTTGTGTCCCCACAAGGCCTCCTGTTGAGTAAACACACATTTTAACACACACACACACACACACACACACACAGTCATGAAGGCTGACAGTGTTGACTGTGGGATGCTGTGCCATGCTGATCAGGCATGATTGTGTTGAATAATATGATCTCTGTGCAAATGGAACCATTAATTGTGAAATATGCACAAAGGGTTAAAAGTATCAGATGCTTCCAGAAACCAAATAAAGCTTTTTAAAATACTCACTTTTGAATAATAGTATTGGTATTGTTGACTTTTTGCATTCAGATTGCATGTCAGTTGCACCTATGGGCAACACTAACACACTAATTCAACATAACACACTAAGATAGAAGTAAAACTGTGTTGCCTATGGGGAGCATCACACAGAAATGTCAAGAAAAAATACTTAAGATTTATATGTTGTGTTAACACATTAATATACATTTACATTTGGCAAAAATAAAATAAGTGCAGGGCAAAAATGTGAAAGTTTTTAAAAGAATGTGGCACAAAAAAATGTACACCATGTTTCCATGTACACCAATTATGTAAATGAGTTCTCTGAAAGAGGCTATGAATTAAAACTGAGGCACAGTTACTTTTAAATAAAAAAATAATTCGACATGAAAGGGTTAAAAAAAGATGTGAAGTGATGTCTCTCCCACTGATGTCATTCTGTGTGGAGAGCGTGAATGAATCGAAAGATGAAAACCACGCCCCCTGTGGGGTGTCTGAGGGAAAAGGTTTCACATAATTGTCTGAGACAGGGGGGAAAAAACATGGCAGACAACTGCAGCGCTGGTAACTGTGCATCCTTCTCAGCAGCTGGTCAGGTCTGGAGCGAACCTTTGTGATGCTGAACCAGTCCAGACCACTTGTTGGGTATCAGTGTCATGGCACGAGGTGTTAACAGCAAGCTGAACTGTGGCAGTAGCTGCACTCTGTCTGTCACCACCTCTCCACTGCCTGTCCCTCAAACGACTTCGCAGAACGATGGAATCCCACAGGGCAGCCGGCTGTGGGCTTTATAAACTATTTGACTATGGAGATTTGTGGCACGGCTCATGTTGCCCTACTCACTGTGAGCCACTACATTTCCCGACATTCAATGACTTGCTTCAGGTGTAAGTTGCATCCTTACCCGTATTTCGGTTGTGCTAGATTCCGTTTAAACCTAGTTCCTGTGGGTCCGTTATGGAGATAATCATCAGATATCATGCCTGTGGTTGTGTTGGGTCTGAAAAAGCAAATAAGGAAAAAAATAACAGTGAGGTTTACTCTTCAATAGCCTCCAATCCTGCAACACAGAAACATCAATAACAAACAGTGAAGGGTGTTTCATAAACTTCGTTCCATGAGCAAATTAACACACACATCTAGTAGAGGCTCGATGGTTCCTGAACACTCACACTCTTACTGGTCCTTTTCCACATATATGCACAACAAAACAGGAAGTGCTTGTGAAGGATGTGCTCACTGTCTTGAACTTCCCCTTCAACACTTTTTTTTTTTTTTTTTTTTTTTTTCTGGCAAACTGTACCACTTAGACACAGCCTTACCTACATATTTATTTCTGTGTTTAAAGTCCCACCATCCCAAACATGTTTTTACAGAAAGCTTATTCTTGTTCTCTCGTGTGTTATTTCAGAGAGCTGCTACATTACAGAAGACAGAGACAGGCTTTCTGGGTCTTCAAACCAAGAGAAGACTGCAACGTAAGCTCTCATTGAAATAAAAAGTTTCTCTTAGTTAATGAATGAATTTATTTGGTGGGGTGGGGGCGTGGTGGCAGCGGTTGGGTCTGCCCACATTGCGCCAGTCTCTCCTCACATGCTGCGCTTGCCCACGGTCACACGGTCCGCGCTTCCTTTCCACGCCTCTCGACCACAGTCGCATACACCTACGCATCGACATCTTTTCCGTACTGCTAGCGCATTGTTAAAGCAACACTGCGCAAACTGCCGCAGCCATTTTCTGCGGTGTGGGTGTGTCCAGAAAAAAAAAAACAAGATTGCGGAATGGCTGCATTCCCCCCCCGCCGTAATCCAATCAGCGTCGACCTTGCATGAGTCACGCCCACGCCCTGCCCTTATATGGTGCAGAGGCTCGGGCTTCTCGCACTGAAATGGTGGCTGCCTGTTCAGAAACAACAATAACAACAGCTGCAGCAGCAACAGGACACAACCATCATCATCATCATCGTCATCAGAAGAGAACAGCAGCCGCCTGAAAACAGGTAAGCTCTGTCTTTCCTGCTAGGAAGCCTCTTGTGAATCTGTCCCGCGACACTGATGTGGAAGTCGACTGTTTCTCCTCAAAGCTAGCGTTAGCCTAGCGGCATAGCTCCTTCAAGTTATTTCCCTGTCAATATTCTCTCTTAAGCGTAGCAGCTCAATTTCTATTTGTGATTTTATGTATACGACTCTACTATGTTACAGCACATATATCATCAATGCTGTTTAAAGGGAGAAAAATAATTCTTCCTGTATGGTAAGCTATAATGGCACCATGGGTTTTTTAAAATAAGCAAGCAACACTTCTGCACACACACACACACACACAAATCCCTGTGGAATGCATAAATGTGTTCAAAGTTGTGTAATTGTGTACCCTTCACTGTATGAAAGAAAGGCTGCATGGCTCACATTGATAATTATGTGCAGTGGGACTGCAGTGAATTCAATTTTACATTCCTAATCGGTGTTGGCTGGTTTTGTTGTGCAATAGTTTCAGAACTGGACAGCGATCTACAATGTGAATTTGGGCTTGGTACCAACCCCGTAATATTCATAAAATGCTGTTTAGCACAAAGTAACAGACAAAAAATAACTTTCTACTTAAAAATGACTGCACTTCATGCAAAAATGTCTAAATTATTATAATCTTTTGTCGTTTCAGATCAGTGGGATCCATGGCAGACAAGGAGCAACTCAGGCAGACTGCTGTAAAGATTTTGGTCTGTGTGGAGAAAGTGTCCTCCTTTGCCTCCTCCATAGACCCTCTCTTTGGCATTGTCACCTCCTTAGTTGGGGTAGCAAGGAAAGGTCTGGCAAAAGAAGAAACCCATGAGCTGGATAAAGACTTCCGCCAGATCCATGACAAGCTGGAGGGCATTTCACAGAGAAATCAACAGACCCTGCGGCAGATTAGGATTGACGAGGTCAATGAGACTTTTGGGAAATATGAGGAGTACATCAAGCATCAGTATGCGGCCTTCAATAGTATGGTGGAGAGGGTGAAGAAAAACCCCGATCATGCCCGTAGCTATATGGATGAGTTTGAGAACATCTATGAGAAAGACAAGAGTGATATGAGCCTGGACGTGTTCTACCGGGGGGTCATGGGGACGGGCGCTCTGTTTGGAAGGCCACTACTGAAAGTATATCTGGAACATTGTGAGGGAAATAGGAAGGTGATTGAGGCCAGATGCTCCCACATTGCCCATCTCTTCCACATTGGCCTCATGGCTCTGATGGCTTACACTGCCGTTACTGAAGATGATGAAGATGAAGTGAAAGAAAAGTGGGCTCAAAGGGTGGTTGACATTCAGGACAAAATGCTTGAGGTCCTGGACCAGTGTAAAGAGAACTGATGCCTGACCACTAAAATATTTTCCCAAAGTTAAAACTCGATGAAGCATTTAAAGAAATGCTACAATCTGTTGTATAGATAGCAATTCCTCTTTATGCAATCAAACAATAATGTATCTTTTTTATTTGTTTTATAGCAGTAAAATGCACTTTCAAAAACCATCCAGGCTGTTATATGTCCTTATGGCTGGAGGTATTCTAAACATATTTTGCAACCTGTTTGCATGTTATTATTTTTCTTCAAAGTATATGTATAGTAATTGTGGACTGTTTTTTTTTACATATTTTTTTTTTGGCACACTAAAAGTAAATATATTCCTGTAAAATGTTGTTCTGTCTTTTTTTTATATAATAACCTGCTATAGCATGTACCGAAGTAATTTAAAAATGACAATGAATTTCCTTTAATTCGCTGATAATAAATTGGCGGTTCAGGTTTGCAGGCATTCTGTCCTTGGTGATGTACATAAACATAATTTTTTTTTTCCATCCTCTCAGCTAATCCTCATAAACAATCAAATAAAATCGTGCGCTACAGACGTCATCACACATTTAGACTACGGGCGGCCACCTCCACAATAATATAGTAATATAATAATATTGGCACACAATAATGACACAAAATGACTGGCACACAATCCTGCTCTTCTCATATAAAAAAGTGCATTCCTTCAATTTAAAAATTACTCTGGTGGACAGAGCAAGGTACCATTCACACACACTGCTCACTGGATGCCTTTCATGGCTGCCCGCTGCTCACCGAAATTTGTGTATCACAAATTTTAACCAAAGTAGAACACATAAAAAACTGATTGTGCTTTCTTTGTTCTGGTTGTTCTTTGTTCAGGTTGCCGTGGCATTTAAGGAGACCTCCATATTGCTGCGATGAATGACATTGAGATCTTAGAGGACAAAGATAAGCTGAAGAAGGGGCTGGTGAAGGTTTTGGAGTGTGTGGCCACCATCTCTTCTGCAGCAGCTGTTGTGAACCCCATCTTTGGAGTGGCAGGATCACTGATTCGCGTCGTGCTGCACCATGTGGATGACGAGGACATCCAGACACTCAAAAGGGAATTTGGCAGCGTCAACAGGGCCCTCGACGAGATCTCCCAGCAGAACCGGAATGCCTTGCTACAGATCAAGAAGGAAACGCTGGACGGCCAGTACTGCAAAATTGAAGAGAACATTCGCAACCAGTTTCGCAAGTTTATGGAGGTTGTGGAAGCTCGTCCTGGTGAACA
This sequence comes from Denticeps clupeoides, assembly GCF_900700375.1. Lineage (NCBI taxonomy): Eukaryota > Metazoa > Chordata > Actinopteri > Clupeiformes > Denticipitidae > Denticeps > Denticeps clupeoides. Next base: position 27,482,643 of record NC_041711.1, on the reverse strand, counting down.
CCAGCAGCGCAAGAAAGACGACTTTGAGGAATGCTATGCCAATGACTATGGTGACCAGAACCTGCATTCCTTGTATGAGGGTGTAATGGGGAAGCCCAAGCTCTTCAGCAAGCCCATCCTGGATGTGTACATGAAGCACTCACAGAGCAATCGGCAAGTCATGGAGAACTTGTGCACTCGTCTCACCTACCTCTTCTGCATTGGCCTGATTGCACTCATGGGCTACACGGCCATCATTGGAGATGACGAAGAGGCCATAAGTGAGGAGTGGACGGAGAAGATGGAGAATGTGCAAGATAGGATGCAAGAGGTGCTGAAGATGTGCAAGTGACTCTAGCCCTCAATGTTCTTCTAGACTTCACTTCCTCTCCTCCTCCCTCATACTCCCTCCTGCCACCCCACCCTGTTTTTTTCATTTATGACTTGCACATTAGGGTTGAGGATGTTCTGACGATATAAATACTGTTAAAGTTACTGAAAGAATGAGGTGAATTCCATTGTCCTTTATTGAACTGTATCTATAAGATATTTTCCTCAAATGTATTTATCTCTCATAGTATGTAAACATTATAGGCTTGTAAACACTCACTCATTAAATGTACAGCTTGACATGCATGAATGTTGTCATACAAGCTACATATTTACATTACTAGTAGTCCATATAGCCAAACACTATTACAAACACTGCTATTACTACACTCAGTTTATGCTTACAGGGCAAAGATGTATGTGTAAAGGTACTAGTAGTAATTTCAGCAGTACTGAAAGCATTACTCTTAGGCATATATTTAAGTCTCATTTAGTCTGACCTACAAAAGAAGAGTGCATTTTTAGAAGCTTAAAACCATCTAATTCACATTTAAAATCTGCTGTGTTCTTAATTGAGCTTTAGCGATTCATGACTGGAACAAGATAAAAAAAATATTATTTTATGAAACACTATTTGAAGGAGCTGTGACATTTGCATCCACAGCAAATGCTGAAACACTAAAGCTTTTAAATAGACTAACACTGTGACTCACACCAAAACATGCACTAAAAACAATGATGGAGAAGATGGCCTTCAAACTACTCTGTGTTTATTCCATTTCAGTTTTATTTCTAATTATATTCAATGTTTAATGTCATGTCTTGGATCAGTTTAATGAAAGAACAAATTAAGAAATGCCAAGCCTGTCACAAATAAAATTATCTTTCTTGATCTAAAAACATAATGTATTATTTGAATAATATTGAATAATATAGTTGTCTCCCTGGTTTTGTGTAATTAGAACATACTTTAAAAAGAAACCTTTAGTGCCTCTTTTGTGAGCAATGTTTTGCAGCAGCTTTAAAAATGTTTCCTCCATGATTAGATGCTTTACCTACAGATAATAACTATTACTAACTGAAACTGGCAATGAAGAATGTTTCCTGAATTATTCCTATACATATTTTTATATATTGTTTAATGCTGACTAATTCATAAACAACCCAATAAACATTTTATGATGGAATTATTTAAAGTGTCCCTTATTCATGACTGAAATAAGACTAAATCATAATATTTATATTACTGTAAATCTGTTCTGGTGTATTAAGTCACATTTAAAAGTGTCTTATGGAACCACTTAGGTTTCCTAGTCATTAAATCAGAATAAAGATAATAGTTTTAAACCTGCTACTCTGGTTAATGATCATTGTGATGCCACAGGCCTATCCAGGCCAGGCAGCAACTACCCCTGGACAAGCACCATTATATGAGTTAACTTTTTTAATATGACAGAATTTAAATGAACAGCAATGGTTTTGATGAGTACATAAAGTAATCTAAATCCAGTGGCTCCAACCCTGGTCCTGGAGAGCACTCGTCCTGCTAAAAATACTCTGCTTTCAATCACACAATGGTGTGATTGAGGATGGAGAGACCAAAGCTATTCAGGGCTAGTGGCCTCCAGGGTCAAGGTTAGGAATACATCGAACTGGAAAATGACTAGAATTTCATAATTATGAAAACACATAATATCCTGTTTTTTCAATATGTCCGTGTGATGCCTGGGGACCGCTAGGAGCTGTGTGAGGAGCCATGCACCTGATTGGGAATCCGGCCTGGGCAGTCAGGGCTCCATAAATACAGAGGAGTAGTCGCAGGAAGATACGGCTGCATTGATGTGGACCCTGAATCTAACCTGTGTTTCTTTCAGTTCCTGGCAATCGCCACACGCCTTCGGGTTTGTTTTTGTTCTTTCCATTTCTTTGGGCCCTCCTGTCATTGTGTTTAATAAACCCTTTTTATGTCCTAATTATGCCTCACTTCTCAGTCTCGTTACAGTCCGAAATGCCTCGGTCGTGACAGTCTAAAAGTTTCACCGTGTTCTCTTAAAACCTAAACTAAAATCAATAATGCTGGAAATATTATTGAAAGCTAACCCTACAGTCCAATTTGAGCAAGCATCCAGGAAAAAAGCTGATGTAACTCCAGCTGATGTATGCTTGAGGTCTGTGCCAATTTGATCCAGCATACACCTTCTTGCCCTCTTAGCTCTGATTCAAGAAAGAATGACACACTTACGTTCTAGGACTATTTTGCCCCCATTTCAGTTGTTCATAACAAATAGCGTCTAGCTTGTAGTAGCAAGCATGCACATTGGGTACAGGGCAGAGACCAACCCTTGCCAGAGTGGTATGTACCATGTATGCACACACTCACACCTACAGTCAGTTTAGAATTGCCAATCCACCCAGCCTGTGGACAGTGGCAGGAAACCCACGCCAACACAAGGAGAACTCTGGACCGGGCCTGAATTTTGAACCCCACTAATGTACCCAACATGCCACCAAGTGGGCCTAATGCTACATATGTCATTTAAAAATGTGTTGAAGCATGTAAGATGCTTCCACATATACTGAGCACAGACTCATTCTTTTGTTTGTCTTTGCTGAAAAATAAAATATTTATTAAATCTAGGAAAAGCTTGTAATGCCTTTCTCTTCCACTAGATGGCAGGACAGCCCCCTGGAACGTTAAAGTTGAAGCTTGTCGCTCAGTCCCCAGAAAACGTGGTTCAGAAAATCATCACACATTAATTTCTTAAAATACAGTTTAAAATGAAAGAAAACTAAATATGGTCAGGTTAACAGATTTCGCAGCTCAATTCTTCTGAATTTGAGTCCATCTGTTTGCTATATAATCCAGTTTCTCGTATTTTACTTTTATTTTATTTTGTTAATAGGAGCAGCCCAAAACACCCCAAAATTATTTTTATTTACACTTATTTTAAATATAACGATGGTTAACATTATTAAATAAATCGAAATTAATTATAATTTTCCCCCCACGTTTTTACATCAATAACATCCATACAATGGACTGTGCACAAAACTCTATTCAGTTTCCAAACCGACTGTTGTCTAAAACCTCTGCGTGGAGCCTCGGGATAAACCCCAGCCCCGACCAGAAGAGCAGGTTTTAGCCTCCCAGAGATGCCCCCACCCCGGTTTACTAATCTGCAGCTAATCTGCGTGAGAATAAACACATGCTGTGATGATATTAGGCAAGATCCCTGATCAATTCATTTACCCCCCCACCGCACAGGCCCCGCAGCATCGGTGCAGGTGACCGAATTCATTCATTTAAACGTAACTTTTCGAGGACAGCGTCGGAATCACGCGCTTACGTCACTGTCGTGACGAGGACGGGCGTCTATTCGGAGCGTTCTTCACGCTAACCGACCCCCTCCCTCCCCAATCCACCAAACACAGACACACACACACACACACACACACACACACACACACACAATGATCAGATGAATAGTGTGCCGATTCATATGTGCCTAATAAACATGAGTTAATCAACTGATTCATGCACGTAATCCAAATTAATACTCATTATGAATGCTCATAAGGTCATGTGATCGTCATGTCATCAGATCATCTTCTGCATCATGAATTAAAAAAAAATGTCCAACATTGTTAAACACGACAAATACATACACGGACGTAAAAAGCTTTAAAGTTCTTACCGGAGGTTGGTACATTTTGGAGTGCGTGATTCAGACCTGCAGTCGGGCGATGTGGAGTCTGTGCGCACCGTGCGCAAAAAAAACCCCACCATTCAGCCGACGTCAGGGAACTGTTCTGATCATGGAGACACACACACATTAAAAAACACGTTCTGTCACGGACAAACAAAAAAGTGAAGAAATAAAAACACTGCTCCGAATGGACAAAACGGGACAACAGTTTGACAGGCAAGAAATTTCAAAATGTCTTACCGTGTGGAGAGAGCGCGGGTCCCCTCCTCTCTCTCCCTCTCTCCCTCTCTCATTTCCCACCTCTTCCCAAACCAGACGGGACCGAAAGGTTGTGGGATCCTTCTGGAAACTTCCCGGCCAGCAGTTCGGACCCCTGAAGCTGCAGCGCTGCAGGTACAGAAAAAAAAAAACCCCAAATGAATGCGTGATGCGTTACTGTCGTGGGGACGAGCGACGGATTTCAAGGTGTGTCCCGTGGTGGAACTGTCTACGTGCAGTCTGAACATGGACGTCCGTGATGAAACGCCATTGGTTTCATCAGGCTAGTGTAAAATAAAAAAGATCTATTCACCATCGCAGAGTAAGGTAGGTGATTTGAATAAATAGGCCAGATGGCAGTGCCACACGTCACAGCATCAAATTCTTTTTTTTTTATCGGTGGGGATGTGGTAGACCATGAACTCGATTGGACAGACAGAATGTTTCACAGAAATAAGAAGCCTGGTCTCCGATGATGAATTGTGCTTCATTTCTAATTTGTTTAGTTCTGAAAGACCATGCCCAGTGCCCTTGAGAAAGTGGTGGCCCAGAAGAAGGAGGCCATTGAGGCGGTGATGGAGATGTTTCAGAGAGGCGCCGAAGTGCTGGCCAGTGCAGTGGGGGAGCTTTTCCCACTGTGCGAAGCTGCTGCTCCGGTCCTTCGCCTAGCCCTGGACAACGTGCAAAGCAAAGAGGTGCTTTATGTCAAGGAGCAGTTTTTGACCGTGAGGAACCAATTGGACGTCCTCTCCAACCAGCTGGAGGACATTGACAGTGAGATTAAGAAGGGCCAGCTGGATTCACAGTACTTCTCAGCAGAAGAGGACATACGAAACCAGTTCCGCAAATATGTCGACATTTTAGAGGCTAAGCCTCAGTTCCGCGATGTCAAGAAAAGGCTGTTCTTGGAGCATTTCACGAAAACGGGGAAAGACAAACGTCTTCATGGTCTCTATGATGGTGTGATGGGCATTAACACTTTTGGTGAGTCGATCCTCGATGTGGTCATGAGGTATGAGGCTCGAAACCGGAGGGTCCTCGAAGACTTCTGTGTAAGAATGAAAGAGCTTTTCTGTCTCGGGCTGATTGCCTTGCTGGGTTACTGTGCACTCACTCACGGGGAGGACGAAGAACAGCAGCGGGTCGAAGAATGGGGGGTCAAAATCCAGGAAGTTGACACCAAGATGAAGGCGTACATAGAGGAGTGCGTGACAGCATTCCCTGAGCAGGCATGTGCTGATGTTCGGAGAGTGGTCCAAGAGAAAGGGAGCACGAGCCTTCAAGAACTGGCTGAAGAACTGAAGGAGTTCTTGGCCAAGAAGTATGACTGGGTTCGTTGGTCCATTCGCGTGGTCAGGCACTCAGGAGACAGTGTCTGGAACTGGCGTACACGGGGCAACTTCCAGCATGTTGGAGGACAGAACTGGTTTGACATGTCGGAGGTGAACGACACCAACTTGGTCATTTCCTACAGCCGCGACCCACAGCCTGTTCCGAGGCGTGAGATCCAGCAGCTGATGGACGGTCCAGCGAGGAAGGGTGATGCCAAGGCGGTGGTGGAAGCTCTGGAGAATCAGCTGTCCGGGTTTGTAGTCCATGCCATCAGTCGACATAAAGAGAGTTATGCAGCGTGCAGTTTTCCAGAAGAATGCCATTACTGGGAAAGGCACAAGCATGTCACTGTTTGTGTGCATTCAGAATGATAATAATGATTATAAATAACTCACTGCCATTTATTCCAACGCTGCACTTTAATTCCGAATAGAAATGTGTTGCTTTGATCATATCTGGCATAGCAACTGCGAGTAATTATGAATATTGAATGCTGCTTACTGGAAGACTACATTGTACGTCCACATGTTTAAATGCTAATAATACAAAATATTAACTAGAGCAAATAACCGTACGATTAGAGTTAATAAGATTAAGAGTACTTTCAGCACCACTGCTTTCACTTGAAGTGTTAGGGATCATTAATTTAGTGGCATCTCATCAGAGAGGGTCCGATTACAGGACTTCGTGTAAGACTTGCCGACTGTATGGACTGCCAATCGCTCATCGCTGCACGTCTTCACAGCAGCTCATTAAAGCATGTAATCTGCACGTACGACACTGAAACTGATCCGAAGGTAAAAAAATTGATCCACGATGGAATATGTGATGCATGTAATATGTAAACAGCATTTATTGTTGTATTTGTTGACATTTATTGCCGTTAAATCTGCTGGGCTAACACAAAACACTACTGAGAGCGGCTTCTAATTCAATTAATACAGTTACAGACACGTCAGCATATTTTCACTGTAATAGAGAGAGCTTAACCTACCGCACTGTTAATGTAAGGAAGACCAGCTAAAAAGCGTTGCGCTCAGCACTCTGGAATTAGTTATCATGGCCACTGAGGTGGAGAGTCAGGGAATTATCCATCACTGTAAAGAGGTTGTGTCAGGGCTTGCGAAACACTGCTTTAAATCTTTCCTGTCACTGTACCGGACCAGACTGTAATTTGTAAAATGTATAGCATGTGTATGCAGTTTTTGGCCTGACCAAGGATTCAATAAGCAAGCGAAATAAAATGGCACTAGATAGTACATGTAGAAAATTAGTTCATGCCTTGAATAAAGCTGGTAAACTGGAATGTTTTTAATTTTTTCCCCCAATGCAATTGGACTTACAGATCAGATCATCCCTCATTTACAAAGTAAATAAGTGATCTTTGTCTGATGCATCCGCATTTTAACAGCCGTGTTTTCACTATTCGAACACCTCATGAACTATGGATTTATAATATTCCTCAGCAGCTGTAAAGATGGAAAACCCGGCAACAGCCAGTGGAAACTCCTCTATTCATTTGTGGTTCAGTGGAAACTGACTTGGATATATCTATTGATCCATTAAGCTCTTGCCACTAATAAAGGATTTCCTGTGGTTCTTCTGTAATCCTGGCTGTCACTGTGAGACCACTGCATGCTTGCCGGAGCTTGTGGTGCGTTGCTCAGTTGATAGGGGGCGCCACCACCAAACACATCAACAGGATTCAGGAAAAATGGCCTCTGAAGAGCAGACTTGCTCATGCTGCCAGGAGATCATGAAAGGAGAAACATTTATTTGCATTTTATAATACATTGATAACTCTTTCGAGTTTCTTCTAGAAAAAGTCACAAATCTGCTGGTGGTGTTTTACTTTTCAGATCCCGTAAGATACTGCTGTGTAAGATACAGGAGTGACTAAATGAGGTTATCATATCAAATACACCCTGTACAGCAACATAAACAGTCTTTACAATATACTGCTTTGTTAGAAGCATCCTGGGCCAGGCTTTGTTGTAAGTTTTAAAAGACTGCACCGTCAGGAAGAGATATTTGCCAATATCAATATTTAATAAACAAATGAGTGATTTTATGAAGCAGAGCATTAGAGCACCCCTGCGGGGGTCGATCAATTGAGGGATGGCTCTGTCTAGATGGATCAGCCAAACGTGGCCTGGCCTAATGACATTACCTATCTGTCAGAGTGGACCATCGACCAGCCCTCTGCTGCTTAAGTGGACTAATCTGATAAAAAGCATTAAAACATTTGTTCAGTGACACAGACCAGCAGACTTGCTGAAGCCTTTCAGACTGACTTTCAGAGTTCATTCCTTACTGGAGATTTTTTTCTGTGAAGGTCACACTACCGTAGTAAGAATGCATCATCACAAAATCCCAAATGTTATCATGCCATTCTCTTTGGTTTTCTCTCTTCACATGTTATTGTAAGCTCAACCCTTGTGATCCTGCTGTCTCCCAGTAGCACGTCAGCACTCAGGAATCTCTCCCCTACCTCACCCCCATGCCTCCCTCAGAATACTGCGCCTCTGCCCACATGCACACCACTACACAACGTGTTATCACGCACATCAGTGCAGCACACAGGCTGCCACCTCTCACAACCAAGGCCACTTTGGCTTTATTGAATTAAGGTTTATCAGAATATAATACTGTGTCATGTAGAAAGTACCTCTGTCAGGCCGCTGGAGGGATCATGAAATGAATGCCTGCTGCCTGATGCAGTGGGGGTCGGAGGGACACGGAAAGCGTGAGAACGGAGACAAAGGAAGTAAAGTCAGGAAACAGTCCTCCTCTGAGCCATGAACCCAAGCACACAGGAAGTTATATTGAGCGCTTTCATTTCCAGTCTAGAACACGGGTGTTCAGTGAAGCCAAGCTAACTTCTAATGATGGATGGGATGTTACATTGGCTCCATGTGCTGTGAGAACATTTAGCTGTAGAATTGATGGGTTCCTCTTAGAAGGCTATAGATAGTGTTGCAGGCACCCTTGTATTTGCTTGTTCATAAAACCATTAGTGAATTAAAGCTATACGCAGTATATTGATTTGTTCACTCACCCCCTCTCTCTGTCCATCTGGAAAGTCATCTGCTATTCCCATTCCACCGACATTTGGTTAAGCTTGGTCTGATTTTGAGAATGTAAACTGTGAAATGTTCTTAGTTTTTAGTTCCTATTCATTTATATGAGCAAGACATTATAGAATGCAATACGTTCTCCAACTTCATTTAGTAATGGAATTACTTTTTCAATTACTTTGCAGCTTTAATAATTTCATATTACAAATCAAACACAGTCTATGTTTTTTTCCCCAATACATTTTTGGAAACCAGCATCATGTCGTAACTCTGTGAATGATTTCACTTGTTGCCCTGCCACACATAAAGCTTCTCTGTGGGAGAGTTCCACAAGGAATGCCGATTCTTTCAGGAACAAAGAATCGGCAGCTACCACACCAGCTAAGCTGACTGAGAATTCTGGAATAAAAGAAAAATACTTTAAACTCAAACTTCAAGATAACTTCAAGACTTCTCTGGACCATACATATAAAATGACTGTCCACAATGTATAAATAAAAACAAACAGACTAAAGGTTCATTTATATCTATGGTCTGCTTATTATGCATTTTAGAATGTTCATCTGATATTCCTATTATATTTCCAAGGTATCGATCCAATGTGTCAAACAGATACCTTCTATACATGATTTACAAACATATAGTAAAGACAATATTACATTTTATCTGACATAGAAACTGCTCAGGATTCTATGGGAGGTAAAATTGCATTCAGAAAAGGGAAAAATATATATTATCTTTTTCCCTTCATCTGAAAAGCCTCTGACTACAACGGAAACTCTGAAAATCTGCTGTCGTTAAAACACTTATGAGAATGATGTGGAAGTCCCCTGGTCCACTCTCAGGGCACCGCTGACCTCGAGCACTCTGGAAACACCTGCCTACATGAGATTTAGAGGAAAGGTGAAGTCTGCTAAAGCAGCAATCTGCTAATAAAAAATGGTCCTGTATGTTAGGCAAAACATTTCTGGAAAAGAAATAAAACATAATCATCTATAACCCAAAAATGAAAACCTTATAATGAATTCCCTTTTTTCTGTAGATTTGGAAAATTCCCACATCATAGTATTTCCTTTAAATATACTCAGTTTATCAGCCATGAGCGTCTCCTTCTCAAGGAGCATCATCAAACTGGGCAGGTTTGATCATTGAAGTTCCTGGAAAACAAGTTTTATCATGGATAACTACATTCACAGTTATCTTCGTTTCTTCCAGACACAGTCATTTACGGATATTATTTTGCTTAAATAGCCAGACATTACTTATCTTTCTTGTTTTCAATTAGTAATAGTCCCACAAAGACAACAACCAACACAGATATCTGTGAATAATGAACGTTCAAATCGAATTAAATTTCGTCATGTTGGGCACCTGTCTGGTTTCACATGAACAAAACTGGCTTAATGCAGGTGTCTGTTTCCCACATTTCTGAGGTCCCCAGGCTTATTTTAATCTCTCATTGGTTTCTGTGGGCAGGCCTGAGCTTGTTTCTGACTGAGACACTATCAGTCGTTCCTCATGCGCGGGAACTGGTTCTCCTCATAATTACTCCTTTTGAGAGCTCTGTACATCACATTTGACTTGACTGGAAACTACGCAAGAACAATGTTCCAACAGGGACTAATGTAAGGGGTATTTGGGTTGGACTAAAGTGACCTCTGGTGGCAACAGGAAATCGTGGGTTTCAAGCCAAGGTCAAGTGTCAGAAAGTAATATGATCATTTTAGCTCTAATGTATCATGCCAGGTTTAACACCAATTAAACAAGTATTCTCAGTTAAATGTGCATACCTTTAGGTGGACTAAACAAAGACATAACATGTGGAACTCATTGTTCTGTCTGGAACACTATTATCACGTGGCTACAATTAGTCTAATACTTTCCACACTCCATCCTTCAACATTCAACACTGCTTTTTAAATAAAACCACAATTTTAGGTTTGTTCATTTTGGGCTACTTCTACTTATTATCACACAATGCACATTACGAGATTACGGTATTAGTTAACATAGTCATGTAGTGTTTTAGTTATTAAAAAAAAATGCATGAATACAACGCAGCAACATTTACATTTCACTGCAAAAGGAGTGACATGGCACATACTGCTACCTTCTGTAACTGCACGCTCATCCCTAGCGCAGTGTGAGATCTAGAGGTAGCTTACAAGGCAAACAAATTGCCCCCCTCCCCTTTGCTCTAGGGCTGGAGTGATTATTCACCCTGTCTAATGTGTCACAGAAAAGAACGTTGCAGCACAAAGGCACCAGCTCAGTCGAGCTCTGCAGCGCAGGGGACACGCAAACAGTGGAGCCTTTCAGAGGACGGAGAATTCTGCTGCACCACCAATCACAATGCAGGGACTATTTTTCACACAGATTTATCCCAAGGATCATGTGGATCCTTTACAAATCTGGAAGCGAGGCCGAAATGTGCAGAAATAGTCTTCATTTGCATATTCAAAGGCATGGAAATGTTTTGCTCATCATAACGTGCAGCAAAACCAAACTGTTCACTCGTGGGGGAGAAGCAGGAAGCCATGGCACAGTATCTTTTCATTTGCAAACTGGTGACTGGGTGGCCATGGCAACTCTCGCAGAGACACAACAGGCAGAGTTTTGCACAGCAGAAGCTGTCCTTGCGAAGGTCTACTGCTCCCCACAGCTGTGTGACTCTGGTGTCTTTTTTTAAAAACAGGGTGTTTACATGACATTATCTGTCTTTGTCCCAGCCTGTCATCTTTCAGAGTGGGTTTTGTGGAATGCGTGGAGGGGATGGAGGCAGTCCAAAGGGGGAGTGCCATGGGGGAGAGCCTATATATTCATCCCACCCCTGGGAGGCTGTTACTTACAGGCACTGCTGGACCGGAGTTCACCTCTCTGTCTACACTTTGCTGGACTAGTGGTACGTAGTAGATTCTTGTTGCGCTCTCACGGTGCTGTGATGTTGTGTTGAAGAAGTTCCGTTCCTGTTTCCAGCATGGCACAATGCTGTCTACAGCTGTTTAAACATGACAAGTTGACAATGAGCAGGTGGAATTTTCTGGATGCAGTTGTTAAATCAATATTGACTGCCACGGGGCACAACTCATCGTGTGAATATAGGTGGATTAAGGAAGAGAAATATGTTTCTGCGCCCTGTGAGTTTGCTTTGTGTCTGCTGAATTGAAAGAGATAAACGGGTTGGGCTCATTCTGTCCTGTTACTTTGAGTTTGATTGGGATACATGACTTTTCTATAATTAGGTTCCAATATTTCATGTTTTTTATGTATTTTTTTTTTAGAATTTTTATTTTCAAGTATTTGTGGCATATTTTTCAAGTCAAGATTCAAAATATCTCATCTGCTATAAAGATCCTTCCTCTGTAAGTATTATTTCTCCTACATGTTGCAGCAATTAGAAACCATAACATTTTGTTGTAAAAACTAATAATCGGTATTTTTTCTTCATTTAGCTCCTTAAAATAACCATGACCTTGATGTAGGACAATATTATGTCTAATTATTTATAACATCAGGTTTTACATGGTCCCACTATTGTTTTCAGTATTTTTTTTTCTCACTGAACAAGTGCAGTGCTCACAGATTTCTCAGATCAGGGTGTGCCCGTTTTCTGTAGTGGATATGGGATCTTGGGAAATGAGATATGTGTGTGAGATCATCCCCTTTGTGAATTAAATCTGCAGTAACTGTGTGCAAATTCACCAAATGTCCACCTAAAAACCGTCACATACGCAGTAAAGTAAAAATGAAATGTATGTAAGACAAAAGAAAAAAAAGTACAACTTTTTCAGAAAAATCTGACTTTATCCAGCATCTTAATATCTTTATAATTTATAGTTTTAGCTAAGTTTACAGGTGAGTGGACCTTGTGGGCTTTATGTAACGGTGTTCCTGCCCTGAGTTATGAGGCGGTTTATCAGGTTCCCTGTGGATGTCTGTCATATTTGATAAGTAATAACTTAGTTGGAAATGCTAGTTTGGAGCAGATTCGAGGAAGAATGCAGCTCTGAAATGGGGGAGGGGTGGAATCTAGCGAGAAAAAGGCAGATTAGAGCGGAAAGCAAGTGGCAAATATGAGCAAGAGTGACGGACACAGAGTCATCCGTCTGGCGAGCAACAGTCCTCTTTCCTTGCTCGCAGGAAAATACCGTTTTTACACCCAAGAATCTTTCTTTTTTTTTTTTTTTTCAATGTTGTATGTCAGCGGACACCGTATCCATTTTTTGCTGTGCTGAGAACATCTGTGTTTATTCTGTTTCCTGGCATATGTTGGTGTGGGTAAAACTCCACAGGCACCACATGTCCACGTCATCAGGACCTTTGATGTAAACTTATAGGACTGTTTGCCTGAATGCATGGTTGTGTAAAAAATGAATTCAGCCAATCTACTCATTCAATCCTGTCATTACTTAAAGGGTGGGGTATGTTGACTCGTTTTTTTTATTATTTATGTAGAACAGTAATTAAGTTTTACCTCTGACAAATACCCATCCTTCTTCAGCAGGATGTCAGTTGAGTTTGCATGTAGGGAATGTCAATGTCCTGTTTGTGTTTGATCCACTCTTACCCAAGTGACCCCTGTGAAACCACATCTATGCCTCTGTAAAGAGATCATTGATTTGAACATGATCCTCCTATTAGCAGCAGTGTAGTTGATATAAATGTCTTATTGTCTCTCTTGCAGACATTTGCTAAATCTTTGAAGTGGAGGTGCCTGCTGCCCTCACGGACTGAGAGGCATCATGGATAGTTTAGAAGAATGGGTCCTGCGAAACAAAAACAAGATCGAGAAGGGAGTGGAGATCATGGGGCAGGGTTGTGAGGTACTGGCAGCGACTGTGGGCCAGCTACACCCAATCCTGGAGGCTGTTTTCATGGCATCGGCAGAGATCCTAAGCAACCCTGAGGGGAAGGAAGCCAAGTACTTGACAGAGCAGTTTGAAAAGATCAACCAGAAGTTGGAGGGCATCCAAGATGAGATTAATAAAATAGCCCTTGAGCTGCAGAGGACCACCATGAACAAGCAGAATTTCGATCGTGAGGCTCAGATCATCAGTCAGTATGAAAAATTTCAAGAATTCATCAATGCCAAGCCCAAGTTCAAAGAAAAGAAGAAGGAAAAGTTCCTCAGCCACTTTGAGAACACTGATCGGGATGTAAACATGGATGCTTTGTACAATGCAGTTATTGGTGAGAGCATCTCAGGTGACCCCATGCTGGAGACGGTAGTAAACACAGAGCAGAGGAGCAGAAGGGCAGTGGAGGAGTTCTGCGCCAGCCTGAAGAAGCTGTTCGTGATGGGCATCATAGCAATCATGGGCCATGCTGCATTGAAAGATGGAGAAGTTGGGGAGGACATGGTCAAGAAGTGGCAAGATCGAATGGAGAATGTGGAAAAGCAAATGAAAGCAGCAGTGGATGACTGTGTGGAGAACTTTGCCGTTCAGGCGGAAACAGATGTGCAGCAGCAACTTAAAGAGAAGCCGCTCAGAGTGGACCCCGAGTGTACAAAATCTCTACTAGAAATCCTGGCCAAAAAGTATGACTGGGTTTCCTGGTCCATTCGAGTCTTTAGTGATAGTGGACTATTTCTCTGGAATTGGCTGGCTGGCAAGAAGTACTACGGCAGCGGCGGGTGCCGCAACCATTTTGAAATCACCTCAAACAAGATCAAGGTGGTGGTCTCTTTCAGTCTCAGTCCAAAACCCATCAACAAAGTTCAAGTGCTGGAGCTGATTGAGAACCAAAGGCAGAAGGGTGATATGGCGTCAGTGGCACAATCCCTCTGCAACAGTATCCCCGACTGCGTGGTGCATGCAGTCAGTCGATACAAGAAAGTGGAGGAGCGCAACAATTTTCAGCCGGAGTGCTACTACTACGCCGTACACAAAAGAGCCCACATATGTATCCATTCAGAGTAGTGGCACGAGCCAAATGAGCTAATGCAATCTATATATTACTATATATTGTAGTAAGTAATTAGGGTGTTCTAGCATTTGTCATTTAGAAACAAATTTATTGTGTGTTTTTTTTTATATATATATTCTGAATCAGTATATCCAAGAGCATGGAGCTTAATTTTCAATAGGGGTGGAACATAAACAGCTGTTTATGTCTGTTTTGCATGGAGCCATTTATTGAAGCTTGTTACGATGCTACTCATTGTGTGCATAAAATGTCACTGTCAAATATGATATTTAATGTCACATCGCCCAATGTTGAAACATTGGGCGATTCAGACCAAAAAGCTTTTCTGCAATGTTCACTATGCATATAATAAAAAACCCACCTTGTAACCTTGCAATTATTCATTTTTGCAATATAAATAATCCCGAAACCCAAATATACAAATGTGTACGTTGGCCAGGCATCGAGCTGAATCTCCACAGTTTCACTGAAAACAGCCTGAGCAAAATTAGTTTTTTTTTCATATATATAAATCCCCGAGTTGTCTAGTTCAGGTTTGAACCACCAGTGATAAATACGACCGCTCGGTTAGCCGCCTACGCCCTTAAACGCAGGGTGTGGCGTTCTCCTCTGGAACCGGAGGAGCTACACGACCGTGTCCGTCGCGGAGAAACCCGCTTTATCTCTGCAGAGGTGAGTTCACGTTTCCCCGGAGCGCCGTCACTCGCGTCGGCTGCGGGTTTACAGGAGCGACGCTTCGCTTGTGCCGCCTGCCCGAAACTTTGGAACCCGCGGGCGTGGTCGCGGTGACGCCGTGTCGCCCGGTACGGTTCTGTTGTCAGGACTAGTTCCCGTCGAAGGACTCGTACATTTTTACAGGCCCGACACCATAACGTTGTTTCAGTAGTTATTCCGGGATCGTGTGTGTTTGTAAGTGTGTGTGTGTGTGTGTGTGTGTTTGGGGTGAAGTTTCAGACTCGTACACAGCGCCTGAACCCGGAAGTGGGCGCGCGTTACTTTGGTGGTGAGTGAAGTCCTGCTCAACTTTGTTCATGTTACACTATATATATATATATATATATATATATATATATATATATATATATATATATATATATATATATATATATATATATATATATATTGGCATTCTCTCGATGAGCTTCAAGAGGTCGTCACCTGAAATGCTTTTCCAACAGTCTTGAAGGAGTTCCCAGAGGTGTTTAGCACTTGTTGGCCCCTTTGCCTTCACTCTGCGGTCCAGCTCACCCCAAACCATCTCGACTGGGTTCAGGTCCGGTGACTTTTGATGCCTTCAGTGAGAATCTATCAATGTAAATGGTCATGAAAATACAAAAAACACATTAAATGAGAAGGTGTGTCCAAACTTTTGGCCTGTACTGTGTGTCTGTACTGTGTGTGTGTGTGTGTGTGTGTGTATATATATATATATATATATATATATATATATATATATATCATCTTACAACTAAAGACATACATATATCATACTGCCACAGTCAACTGGACTTTTTATGCTACCTAAACTTTTTTTTTATGACATACACAGCCTCAGCCACTTTGTGGTGTATTGTAATGCATTAGTGGTGATGAGTGCAGTTAAATCAAATAAGCATGAATTTTGCCGTTTGCTGAAATGGGCCAAGACTGGAAATGACACCATTACATTTTTGCAGCTGTAGAGGACTTTCACAGTTAAATGTCTTGAAACATGAATTTCTGAAGTGTCTTCCCAGAATGCGCAGAGAGAAGCTGGATTGTTAATTCCTAATTAAGATGCTCTGCATGTTAGTAGATAGAATGGCTGCCAGAAAACCTGCGTAGATCGCTTCAGAATAGTTTCCATTGTCTTGTTGCCATGGATACTGTCTGGGGTGCTTTGGAAAATGCACGACTGCCTAACAAGTTAAACTACCCCAGTGAATGATTCCACAAACCCACAGAGAAACAGCAGGCAGAGTAAAAGTACCTGTTGAAAGGTCGGAAAATCAATTTAAGTATTATAATATTACAGCATGGGTCTGAAACGGCATAATGTTTGCATCCTGTTCTAACGTGATGAACGTATTTATATTGAAAATATTAGATATTATATTATTAATTAATTGATTTTTCTTGACTCTTTTATTAACATGCAGACGACAGTTTGTTAAAGTTTATTTAATAGCAAATGTGGATCCTAACTGAGGCAAATGACCCCAGAATGTGTAAACCACAGCCCTGATAAGAGCAAATTCTTTACATTCTAAGGAATGGTGCTTCAGTGCTTCGGTGAAATTTTAACATTTGATTGCCTAATATATTACATAGTTTAACAATTATTTTTATATGATTAGTGGGGTTATGCAGTTGAGTGTGAGCAGTCGATACTAATACAGTTATTTAGATTTAGTTTTATGACTCTGTTACCACTGACTGATGTCATGAAGTATTTTGAATGAAACAACTCTGTGATAATGCACAGGGTGTTCTCTGTGTTCAGTGCATTTATATTTATTCTTTTTTACTTATTGTTTAATTGCATAGACCTTGTGTCAGTCAGATTCTTTCAACAGCATGATTGTCTTTTCCTCATTCACATCTTTCCTTGACCTCATGAGATTTTGCTGGACATCCAACCACATCTACCATCTACACTAGAAAAGATTGCTCACTGGGTGTGTTCAGTTGTGATCCAGCATTGCTGTTCTGGTGTAACTAATGCTGTTCTTATTCATCAGCAGGCCTACAGGAGCTAAAACTGCTTTAGGATACTGACTTTTTTGCAGTAAGTATATAATGGTAAACATTATAGTATTTTTTTTTTTTTTGTTCTAGTACTTTATAAATTCTAAGGTTCTTTTTTGTTTTTTTTTTGCTCAGACAATACTAAGAATCGACTTAAATACAGGATGGCAGATCATCTCCAGAAGCTTGTTGCTGATAAGAAGAATGTTGTTGAGACAGTGATGGATGTGTTTGAGCAAGGGGCCGAAGTGGTTGCCAGCATTGCGGGAGACTTGTTCCCTGTCTTCTCCATCGCAGCACCCATTGTAAAGTTAGCCCTTGATAATGTTGAAAGTAAGGAGGCTGAATATATGAGGGAGCAGTTCCAGAAGGTGCGTGATCGACTGGAGTCTGTGAGCGAGGAGATCCAGCTCATAAATAACGAGATCAAGAAGAGTGGTGCTGACGCCGCCTATTTCTCAGTTGAGGAGAATTTGACCAACCAGTTCCGCAAGTATATGGACATTCTTAATGCCAAACCAAAGTTCAGGGAGGTCAAGAAAAAGCTGTTCTTGGAGCACTTCATTAAAACTGGAGGTGATAAAAACCTTCACACGCTCTACAGTGCTGTCACAGGTGGTGGTTGGTCTGGAGAATCCGTATTAGAGATTACCCTGAACTATGAACAGAAGAACCGGCGTGTTGTGGAGGACTTTTGTGCCAGACTTAAGAAGCTGTTCTGTATCGGCCTTATTGCCCTGATGGGATACAATGCCCTTAAAGGTGGTGATGATGAGGAGAAGCTTCTCCAGGAGTGGAGTGAGAAGATGAAGGATGTTCAAGAAAAAATGATTGTTGTAATTGAGGATTGCATCAACAGCTTCCCCAGTCAGGCTGAGATAGACCTAAAGAGACTGGTGAGAGACAACAGAGAGAAGACCAACAAAGAGCTGGCTGATCTCATAGTAGAAACACTGAAGAAAAAATATGATTGGGTCGGCTGGTCAGTCCGTGTATTCAACTCTCCCACGGGTCTGTTCACCAACAAGAAGGACTTCCAGTGTTCCACAGGGAAGAGTCGCTTTCAGGTCCTATCAACAGATGACAACCTGAATGTGATGGTGTCCTACAGTGCCTCCCCAGAGCCGCTTGACAAGGTTCAGATCAAGAAATGGATCACTGAGCTGAAGAAGCCAAACATTACAGATGTTGCAGAGATGCTGTTTGATCAGGTGCCTGTCTGTGTGGTCCACACTGTCAAGACCTCATGTAAAGAGGTGGTGTGCTCCACTAGTTTCTCAGATGAGCTGCACTACTGGGATGAGTACAAGAAGTTTTATGTTTGTGTTCACTCTTCATAATGATAACAATCCTTTTAAAATCAATACCATGTAATGATAATTCCTGAAGTATCTGCTATCTGTGACCCTACTCTATTTTTCTACGCTGTATTTTAGATTTTTTGTTTATATACAGAGTAATGTCACTTTCTCTACAAAAACTTGATCAGTTTAATTTAAAGAAAAAAATATATATATATATATATATATATATATATATATATATATATATATATATATATATATATATATATATATATATATATATATATATATATATATATATATATATATATATATATAAAATATCCTCTTAGCTCCTGTATATTCTGATGCTTCATAATCCATTTTCGAGGATAACTTTGAAAGGGGCATGTCGTAATTGCAAAGGGTCACCGAGGCAAATTATTTTAGTTCAAATGTTCTGTTTTTGTTCATTCAATTCTGATCAGCTTTGGTGTTATTTGCATAATGAATGAAAGAAATTTCATTATGCAGAATTTTTTAAATATATAGTTTGGTATACAATAACAGCATTAATTTGAGTGCTGCACCAATAACTGGACTACCAGTTACAATAAAGGAGGACATGACAAACCTTTAATTGTTGTACTAAATGTAAGATGGCCACTGTGTCTGTAACTGTCAATACAAGTGATTCTTTTTCTTTGCAGAAATGCTGAAGGATGGTTGACAGTAGCTTGTGGAAACCACTGTGATTAGTTTCCAACACATCTAGACTCTTTAGTTGTCTTTATGCTCTAAATCTACTCTTTAAAATGCTCTTACACTAATTGGTTGCTTCTGGCATTAGTTCCAAAGCTGAGTCAGTGTGTTACATAATCTGTTTGGTAAGAGATAGCTATATGCTGTTGTTTTATTTCTGCCGACTGACATATTGCACTTGAAAAATTACTGTTGTCATTAATGCTCTTTTCTTGCATAACTCTGGGAATGATATGTAACAAATATTACAATCAGTCATTTTCAGGCTCCTACCAAAGTTCTTTTTTATGTTGTCAAATGTTCCTATAAGCTGTTTTGTGTATGTGACTCACGTGTAATTTCTCAGAATGAGGTTGATTTTGAAGATTGGACTGATTTTTGAAGGACCCAAACCACCCCAACATTATCGGAGCTTCCCCAACCCAGGAAAGACCAGGCCTTGTGACGACAGTCAACTTTGTTTGCTCTCTGTACACAGGCAGTCATTTTCGGTTATCAGTTGGTATTTATCCTGTACTTCTCATTAGAAAAATGTTAGCCTGTTATCCACACAGACACACAGGAGGCATGTTGAGACACATTAGATATGTAGGTGCAGATATGTTGTTTACCTATGAATTTGAGATGCAGATTTGTCATCCATCCAATAAAATTCATGTCTGTGATGAATCTGCTATTATTATGTTTACTTCAGATATGATTTACTAATATTTTATGAAAACATTTTAATTCTGAAAGCAAAATAAAGTCATTCTTCACTTTCATTCAGAAGTTTTAATATAAAGTGATTGTGATACATATTACAAAAAGAACAAGCAAATGAGTAATAATTAGTGAATGTGTGCTTGTAATATTGAGTTATTTGCTTCAACTTCTCTAAGATAGATTAAATGTTCTTCTCTCCATAAACGGATTCATCCTAACACCTAATATACAAATAAATCCATCATTAGATCAGGACTGGAATTTATGATTCAGACCTATGCCTAATAAGAACTACTGGCTTGATTTTTGGGCTGTAAAAGGGTGTCAGAATGATTGCAAGAATCCCTCTTGCGCATATAATATACTGCACCTACATATATTGGGTCCAAAATGAATTTTTTTTTTCAGTCTGTGCCTTGAATGCTTTACATACTAATGCACTTCTATAGTCTTTGCCTGTGGTTTAGTGAAAACAAAGCGTAACATAGTGGATTATTACAAATCCATCGCAATCTTCCCACAACCAATTAACATGCACTTTCAAAATAAAGATCTATGAATGGTCAAAGGTTAATGGCTTTGGTGTCTTATTAGTGCAACTATATGTTCTGTGGTACAGAATACTTTATACAGTGCATCCAGAAAGGATTCACAGTGCATCAACATTTCCATATTTTGTTACGTTACAGCCTTATTCATGCATTTTCCCCCTTAGAATTCTACACAATGTGAAAAAAGATTAATTGAGGTTTCGGCAAATCTATTTAAAGTAAATCACATGTACATAAATGTTCACAACCTTTGCTCAATATTTTGTCAATGCATATTTGGCAGCAATTACAGCCTCAAGTCTTTTTGATTCCACAAGCTTGGTACACCTACCCTTGGCCAGTTTTCCCATTCCTCTTTGCAGCACCTCTCAAGATCCATCAGGTTGGTTGGGAAGCATCAGTTCACAGACATTTTAAGAGTTGTCTTGAAGCCACTCCTTTGATATCCTGGCTGTGTTGTTGTCCTGCTGAAAAATGAACCATGGATTCACACCAAAGAGTTTAATCTTTGTCTCATTAGACCAGAAAATTTTGTTTTCTCATCGTCTAAAAGTCCTTCAGGTGCCTTTTGGCAAACTCCAGGTGCTTTTTACTAAGGAGTGGCTTTCATTCGGCCACTGTTCCATACAGGCCTGACGGATGATGGAGGTGCACATTGGGACCTTCAAAACAGCAGAAATGTTTCTGTAACCTTCCCCAGATTTGTACCTTGAGACAATCCTGTCTCTGAGGTCTATAAACAATTCCTTTGACTTCATGCTTGGTTTGTGCTCTGACATGAACTCTACTGTGGGACCGTATATTGACAGGTGTGTGTCTTCCCAGTAACAATGTAATTATAATTTCTGTTGGAAAAACTAATTTATTTATGGACAAAATCTTATTAATCAATGTCAAAATGTGTTTTTTTTTGTCGTCTCAGCCACATACAAGAATACAGAAACGTGTACAGAAATTTATACATTATTACAAATTATGACAAGACATTGGGCTTAGACACAGGCAATAGTGCAAGAAAACGTGTTTTTGAATTATGATTGTGCAATAGTAATGTAAATATTTGATGTAAATGTACTTTATTTAAAAGTGAAGTGATTGTCACACGTGATACACAGCAGCAGTGCACACAGTGCACACAGTGAAATTTGTCCTCTGCATTTAACCCATCACCCTGAGTGAGCAGTGGGCAGCCATGACAAGCGCCCGGGGAGCAGTGTGTGGGGACGGTGCTTTGCTCAGTGGCACCTTGGCAGATCAGGATTCGAACCAGCAACCTTCTGCTTACGGGGCCGCTTCCTTAACCACTAGGCCACCACTGGATCTTGGATCATGGATCTTGAACCAACTACATAACAATTACTCTGAATAATCTATATCAGTTAACAGCAGGATGGAAAACAACACTATTTTTTTTTTACAAAAATATTGCAATATCTAAATGCTGTTAATGTCTGTCACTTCTCAAAAATAGCAAAAATAGATGCCAAAAACAGTGAATGGGTTTTACAACATCGTCCTGCCTGGTTCACCCTCAAGAGACCAAATGCTATCTCCATGCATGGTGATGATAATTACATAAATTACATATCTAATGTGTTTGACTATAAGTTCAAAATGATTAGAATACACGGATTTGGGCTTGTGTTCTTCAGAAACCAAAAGGAATTCTTAGTCAGCCTGTTCACTTTCTGTCCAGTCAATTGTGCCAAGTCAATGAATTAATAGGTTGATCAGTCAATACTTTAAATCCTGTGCTACAAACGCCAAAGAGCTCACATATTTGGAAATTTAGCAGATAGAATCTCTCACTGCCACCTCATTAGAGTGATTGTATTGTCTGCTGTCTATTAGGCTGAATTGGAATTATACACCTTCCACTACAGGGAGTGCAGAATTATTAGGCAAATGAGTATTTTGTCCACATCATCCTCTTCATGCATGTTGTCTTACTCCAAGCTGTATAGGCTTGAAAGCCTACTACCAATTAAGCATATTAGGTGATGTGCATCTCTGTAATGAGAAGGGGTGGGGTCTAATGACATCAACACCCTATATCAGGTGTGCATAATTATTAGGCAACTTCCTTTGGCAAAATGGGTCAAAAGAAGGACTTGACAGGCTCAGAAAAGTAAAAAATAGTGAGATATCTTGCAGAGGGATGCAGCACTCTTAAAATTGCAAAGCTTCTGAAGCGTGATCATCGAACAATCAAGCGTTTCATTCAAAATAGTCAACAGGGTTGCAAGAAGCGTGTGGAAAAACCAAGGCGCAAAATAACTGCCCATGAACTGAGAAAAGTCAATCGTGCAGCTGCCAAGATGCCACTTCCCACCAGTTTGGCCATATTTCAGAGCTGCAACATCACTGGAGTGCCCAAAAGCACAAGGTGTGCAATACTCAGAGACATGGCCAAGGTAAGAAAGGCTGAAAGACGACCACCACTGAACAAGACACACAAGCTGAAACGTCAAGACTGGGCCAAGAAATATCTCAAGACTGATTTTTCTAAGGTTTTATGGACTGTTGAAATGAGAGTGAGTCTTGATGGGCCAGATGGATGGGCCCCTGGCTGGATTGGTAAAGGGCAGAGAGCTCCAGTCTGACTCAGACGCCAGCAAGGTGGAGGTGGAGTACTGGTTTGGGCTGGTATCATCAAAGATGAGCTTGTGGGGCCTTTTCGGGTTGAGGATGGAGTCAAGCTCAACTCCCAGTCCTAATGGCAGTTTCTGGAAGACACCTTCTTCAAGCAGTGGTATAGGAAGAAGTCTGCATCCTTCAAGAAAAACATGATTTTCATGCAGGACAATGCTCCATCACACGCGTCCAAGTACTCCACAGTGTGGCTGGCAAGAAAGGGTATAAAAGAAGAAAAACTAATGACATGGCCTCCTTGTTCACCTGATCTGAACCCCATTGAGAACCTGTGGTCGATCATCAAATGTGAGATTTACAAGGAGGGAAAACAGTACACCTCTCTGAACAGTGTCTGGGAGGCTGTGGTTGCTGCTGCACGCAATGTTGATGGTGAACAGATCAAAACACTGACAATCCATGGATGGCAGGCTTTTGAGTGTCCTTGCAAAGAAAGGTGGCTATATTGGTCGCTGATTTGATTTTGTTTTGTTTTTGAATGTCAGAAATGTATATTTGTGAATGTGGAGATGTTATATTGGTTTCACTGGTAAAAATAAATCATTGAAATGGGTATATATATATATTTTTTAAGTTGCCTAATAATTATGCACAGTAATAGTCACCTGCACACACAGATATCCCCCTAAAATAGCTAAAAATAAAAACAAACTAAAAACATTCAGCTTTGATATTAATGCGTTTTTTTGGGTTCATTGAGAACATGGTTGTTGTTCAGTAATAAAATTATTCCTCAAAAATACAACTTGCCTAATAATTCTGCACTCCCTGTATAATCTGCAACATATGCAACACAGAATTAAGAGATAATTATACCTTCATACTATGTGAAGGAGCAGTAAACAGCTTATGGAAGCACTTCTATGTTTAGTTAATGATAAAAGCAGTTACTAAATACAAAATTGACATCACAGCAAATGCAACAAAAATACTGAAATAAAAAGTTGCAGTATTCAACTCTGGAATATAAGGCAGTGGTGAGATGCATGGTGTGTATCCATATGGGTGTTTTATGTTGTGTTACAGTTCTAGTAGACTGGAGCAGGATTTGGAGAGGGGTTGTGGTGACCACAGCTCTGGTGAACAGTAGTTTCTCAATCTATTTGTGGTCTAATTCCATTGAGCATCTTTCCATATGGTAGTGTCCTTATCATTAAGGACGTCTGTTAGTGAACTAGCAAAACAAATTATGGATTTGCCTTAGTTCGAGGTGAAAACAACGCTTCCCTATCATTATGGTTGTTACTATTGCAGAGCACGGCTATATTGGGCAGAGGAAGTGGTTTGGTTTTCCACTATGTCACGTTCCTAAGTCTAGGGGTCTAAGAAACACGACAAGGGTGTGGAGAGGAGGACTTCCACTGTTACACACACAACCAAACAAAGCATAGAAACAGTGCTTTTATTTACAGTGAGCTAACAGGTAGAATAAATCAGCGGACTCAGCACAGCTAACCAACATCAGTACAGCCTAAAGGAAGGGATGGTCCAGCAGGGATCACTCAAAAACGCACAAAAGGTAACGAAAAGGGCACATAAAGCTAACAGGCTAACAACAAAGGGTCTATCACACAAAGCCACAAGACACACAAATGAGATCCCTAACGGAGCTCCTTGCAGATCTCCATGGACCCATGGGTCCTCCCAAAAGCGTAAGGGCCTATCAGACCCTAGAGACCTCCTGAACACCATCTGAAGTCTCTTTATATAGGTGGAGGTGACCAATAGCAGATGGTAGGCGGAGCTGGTTTGCTTCAACTCCTCCCATGAAGTCAACGTAAAAGAAACAAGACAGAAAAACACAGCCAGCCACGCAGAACACGTGGGAGCATACGTCCAGGGACATAACAACTAAAATACAGTTATTTCAGCCAGCATTGGCACTCATACAGCACAATATGATGGTGTTTGTCACAGATCTTTTGCTGATAAATAGATATTTTTTATTTAATCCAAATAAAATAATTTGGAGGAGGTTATTACAAAAACAACCAAAAAAAGGCTAACTCGGAATTATTTCTCTACAAAATACTAACTACTGTCAATTTTTATCTTTCAATACCTGTGGGATTTCTACTACTAATTTATGTGAATTTAGCTAGTAATCTAGCTAGTAATTCTGGTTTATATTATTTAATTTCAATTAAGCACCACTTACACAAATACATTTGGTAAAGTGATATATTTGCTGATTTGAGAGATGTGGAAAAAATATTTCAGTCATCAGTCATGTGTCACATGAGTAAAAATTTTTTAAAAATGATGTTCCTTTAGGCTCACTTTTTCTTTTAAAAAACATTCTGACAGCTAAAGAAAAGTATTATGTAAAGTTATATCAGGAAAGTGATCACATATTTTTACCAATAATTGCAAAAATGAGTTTTTGGATTAAAATATATTTCAAAGATAATTCCCAAGTAAGAAAACAAGTCCCTGACAATAACATTTTTTATTTTTTGAAAAAATAAAGCAATGATAAGCAATGATATTAATGCACAAAGTAATTGTAAATCTAATGTAATTTTTACATTTTTGCTTTTTTATAAGTTATGCAGTAATGTAAACTAAATGAACGATATTAGAATAGCAAATAATGAAAAAAGAATATTATGAGATTTAGTTGATTTGACTAAATCATGGCTGCATATAGACAGAAAATTGTGAATTGTAAACAAAAATGTAATTTTCTCAGTTTTTTTTCTTTAGTCTGTTCTGCTGATAAAAAGGGTCGCATCCTATTTTGGTGAATAGGTCAAGAAGTGCTTTTAATCAGGCCAAAATTACTGTTTCTTAAATATGATTTAGCCACACAAATGTGCATTGAGTTTCGGCTCCATCAGATGACCTCAGGAACGCAGAAAAACATCACGTGGCAATCGGACGATGTGCTCGGGATGCCCAAGTACACCGACTGCACTGCACCCCACTTACTCCCATAGTATTGTAACACCTCTCATTTATTGTTAACATGTGTTTTTTTATGTAATAAAGATTTTTTTCACAATAACACATTTCAGTGGGAACATAAAATTTTACCAGAATTGTGTAATAAAAACATAAATGTTATTTGATTATTCTTGAAATCCAAATACTGGATAGGAGTGGTGTAAGTGTGTGTGGTGTTAGTGTGTGTAAGAAAAACATATTTTACAATTGCTCAGTGAGAACAAATTAGAACAATGCACATCAACAGAGCACAGACCTCAAAAAATGGCAAAACATTCTTCTGATGAACACTAAAGCACATAGTGCTCATGCTTATTTAATATCTTTTAGATTTCTAACCTTTAAAAGCCAGTTTCCAAAAGTCAAACGTGAGACCTATAATGTTGTATCATCTTGTAATTAAGAAGAAGTACACCTATAGGGGGTGCTACAATGCATAAACAATGCATAAACAATGCATGAGGTGTAATGTTAATCTTACAACAGTTTGTCAACATATTTGTCATTGTGTCCTCAAGAGTGTTTAGCATAGAGTGGCTCCAAGTCAGAGTTCACATACAGTAAACGTCTCTTATCCTCAAACTCATCTGTTCATGTAGAGTTCAGCGTCCAAATGTTTGTAGGTCAGGTCCATTTGGAATGTTTTGATGAACTCAGACATCTTTCAAATTACATCTATTTTCCAGTGGTGGTTAGTGGTGTCCAATGGCAGTTGGTCATGGGTTAATTTCTATCCAAAAGAAATATCCATAAGATTCAATTGTGAGAATACATTTACATTTACAGCAATTATCAGACGCCCTTATCCAGAGCGACAATCAGTAGTTACAGGGACAGTTCCCCTGGAGACACTCAGGGATAAGTGTCTTGCTCAGGGATACAATGGTAGTAAGTGGGGTTTAAACGTGGGTCTTCTGGTTGATAGGCGAGTGTGTTACTACCACCCTGATATAGCTGAGTGATGAATGTGATCCTTTTCTATTATTTCTCATTTTCTCAGGCAAATGGCAGAAGATGCCCCTCCTGTGTTATGAGATCAGGTGATCTGGAAGGCTTGTTAATTCTTCAATAATTGTCACTTGATGATTCACCCACAGTCTAATCCCCTTTGTTTTTCATACCATAGACAAGCCCTCAGTAGTTAATACATTTTTTGAAAGCACAGACATGTTTGTGGCCATAGACAAATCCTGTCTCAACTTACAACTGTCTGAATGTACCTTGTTTCAGACACAGACACAAACAATATTTACATCAGTAAATACAAAAGGGTTGGTAGTAGCCTAGTGGATAACACACTCGCCTACTACCATTGTGTCCCTGGGCAAGACACTTAACCCTAAGTTGCTCCAGGGGAGGACTGTCCCTGTAACTACTTATTGTAAGTCGCTCTGAATAAGGGTGTCTGATAAATGCTGTGAATGTAAAAAATTTGTTTCTCCACCTTGTTTTACAGTATTATTTTTTTCACTTTTTGCTTTTTTCTCTTTGCATTTCTCTAAATAATTTTATTTTAATTTCTCTAAATAAAATGTAGTTTCGACTTTACATAGGTAGTAGTAGCCTGGCAGTTATGGTTAGACACTCACCTTCAAACCAGAAGGCCGCAAAGTCACAGGTTCAAACTTATCACCTGAGCACTGAGCACTACCTGTCACTGAGCAAGAAACTTAACACTGAGTGTCTCCAGAGAGTGTGTCCACTGAATGTAAGTCGCTCTGCATAAGGGTAAGTAATGTAAATGTACTTAGTGAACACTGCCACCTGTTGGGATGTTGTGCAGCATCATCTGTTTAAACTCTTAACTGATACTGATACGGAGGCTTCAAAATATTCCAGAGATCCTCTCCGAGACGTGCAGGAATAAGCATCTCTGTGAAAGATCGATGGAGATGATGGGGTTAAGAATGACTTCGGGGAGCAGTGTGTGGGGACGGTGCTTTGCCTCAGTTGCCTTGGGATTCAAACTGGCAACCTTCTGTTTACGAGTCACCTTCCTTACCCACTACGCCACCACTGCCCCTGCGATAACATGAAGAGTAACATCACAATGAATTGAATAGCATGCAATCGTTTTATTTAGGATGTTTTGGTTAAGTAATTTATGAATCATTTCTTATTACTAATTGTTGTTATTTTTCTATATGCTCTTTATTATATTATCTGAAACTGGTCCACAGCTGATTGGTGAAGTGATTTAGGTAAAGTTTAGGTTGATGAGATTTTGTAGAAAACAAAAAGAAAACTCTTTAACCAATGCCTACTCTTTAACTTAAAATATTGATTCATTAGTGGAATGTGGTAGTGATACTGATATATGTATTAAGTATTAAATAATCCTGTTAAGATGTAATACCAAAAACAAAATGAAAATCTCCAGAGAGCCCCATAACAGTTTGCTTGATGTGGCATTATAAGGGTGGTTTTTAAGTCTACATTACATAATGTCTTATAATGACTTCTATGTTGTTGTACCTGTGATATATTACCTATTCTCCACAATATTTTAGATTTGTAATGCAATAAAATGCATACTTTTTTCAGTAGACATCTAACCCAAATTTCCATATATGTTTCATTCAAACATGAACCTTGACCTGTCTCTATTTTCTTTGCTCAATTAACACACGCATGTAAGCAACCGGGGCAAATGACATGTATCAAATCAGAGTGCTACATTTAGCTTACCTTTACTCTCACACTCTTTGTAAAGGGAGTGTAGGAATAAAACAAATATATCAATTTTTTATACTTCTACCGCAAATACTGTGTATTTTCTTGAGCAGTTGGAGTCATGGGCTGCAAGTTTGCTAATTAAATCAAAATAAAATAAACAAGTTTACTTCAGTAAGATAATATCAAATAACATTTTCAGTTGTTTAGCACAGAAAATATTAAAACAGATTTTTTTTGCATTACATTTAAACCTTTTTGTATCGTCATATTAGACATTATAACATACAAGAGAACTGTAGTAATTGTTGTATGAGTTCCCCTTAGAAAGGTTCTGTTGCACCTGCAAGACATTTGCCAGATAAAATATCAAAACAATAAAAAGATTTTTGTGCCTTTTTCAAAGAGTAAAGAACAGACAGCCACATTTCAGTCATGGCCCAAATTATGCTGGCCAACATTCAAAATACTATACTAGTATGACACTTCATCAAATACAAAATCAATTTCAATGTTTTTATTTATGTGAACTTAGATCCAAAGTAAAAAATATGCCATTACAGGTTTTGATGAATAATCAGCAATTGATTCTATGTCAAAATACATGCTACATATTTGTGTCTTCTGTATTGTGGGTTAAAATGATTTATTAACATGTTAGGAGACCTAAAATTAATTTAGGTTTATTACAGTTTGTATAAGAGCCAAGCCAGGAAAATCCATAGCAATTATACCAAAGCATGTACCCGTATCATGAGGAAGCTTCTTCAAATATTCATAGAACCATGGATTGATATTTTTAGCCACTTTTTTAGGAGTTAGAAACATGCCCTTCAATGTACCAATACCAGTGCCACTTGAATAAGAGAGAACTAAATAATCCCGGCCACATTCTTTTTCAGCTTCATTCAAATGTTCTTCGATCTTGATTTCTTTGTCAAGAATGTTGGTGACTTTATAGTCATCCTTCTTATCCGTACCAACCAATGGGAGACCAAGTTTAAAACTTAATTTCTGTACGAAAACTATTTTACCTCTAATCTCACCCATTGTTGGTACTGCTGACTTAATCCAAACATCTTCATCAAATTCCACTATTTTCTGGACCAGCTTTTCGACATCCGCTTTATTAAACAAATCTGGCTTTACTCTCACAAGGACTGCCTCGGTTTTGAACTCCGCTAAAAAAGCTTTGATTGTCTCCAATACTTTGATGAAGGTTGTGTGCTCATACATCACTCCATGCATAACATATAATTTGTCATCAATAGAGAACACTCGAAGATCAAGGTAGCGTATGCCAGCCCTGAGCTGATCTTCCAGTGACCATGCCTGGCACTCTGCAGCTGGGCCACCATAGAGAGCCATGGTGTCGTGTGTTCCAGGAATAGTGAGTTCAGAGATGACCTTGGAGTTTTCAACTGAGCTCATCCAACTAATATCATATGATTTGGGGAGCTGAAGAACTTTTTCATCATTAAATGATGTGTCCTTTCCACAACTCACATCCTGAAACACACTGAAAAACAACATCAAAAGTTTAAAAGTATGTTTTGCATATTTTGTAAGTATTGCATAACGCTTCAGACCAAATGAATGTGAAAAACACAGTCGTACACTTACATTGCTAATGAGGCGAGAAGTCTCCAGATGAGTTTAATCTTCATGGTTAAGATCACTTCACACAGCCGTCGGTTTGACAGTTCCTCACACTGTGGAAAAACCACAAATCAACGTAACATCCATATTAAATCTTATACTAAACACAACAATCAGAATTTAAGGTCAAATTAACAGCACTTGCCTTTTTTCAAGTCGTTCTTGGCTAAACGAGTAGTTCAATACATGCCCATTGGAGCTCTTATGAAATTGGCAGGCACTTTTATAAGACTGGGACTGAAGGACGTTTGTTCAGGAGGAGTTGTCCATTTTGTCATATCTGACTTTGAGAAAGGTCAGAAAAACTCAAACAACCATGACTTGTTTGCCGAACAAACAGCCCCTTTGAGTCACAAGCTCATGAAGGTAATTTAAACAGTGCATAGCAGTTTCACCAATTATTCATGTTAAGTCCATGTGGACACCCCTGTTAAAATGCCAAGTCTTTAATGTGACCTATAACCTGCATAATTCAACTAAAAAACAAAACAAATCTATTGCAATGAGAGTTGATAGCATTACATTTACATTTACGGCATTCATCAGACGCCCTAATCCAGAGCGATTTACAATCAGTATTTACTGATTGACAAGCGGGATTTGAACCTGGGTCTTCTGGTTCTGCCACCCTAGTCACACTCAGCTTACGAAATTCTAACGTACACAGAATACGCAGAGACACCTTTGATGGGTGGGTCGAGGGGGGCCTTCTTGGGGAAAAGAGGAGAAGGGTGGCAGGGCAGGACGCACCCTAGACCTCTTAAGTCATTCGAACGTTGCAGGGTGGTAGTGGCCTAGTGGGTAACACGCTCGCCTATGAACCAGAAGACCTCGGTTCAAACCACTGTGTCCCTGAGCAAGACACTTAACCCTAAGTTGCTCCAGGGGGGGACTGTCCGTGTAACTACTGATTGTAAGTCGCTCTGGATAAGGGCGTCTGGTAAATGCTGTAAATGTAATGGTCATTCCCCGCGCTCTTACTTACAACTACAAACGTTATTGGGAACATTTATTGTTTCAGGTACCTGATAAAATGCATAAACGCACACAAAAGAAAGGCAACTGTTTCCCCTGCAACGGAGAAGCACGTAATTTATATCGCTGTGTGATCCGCGACTCACCCGGATCCAGTCACGAATTTGACGTCTCCATTGAACCGAATCCTTTTAGTCCCAACTACACCGGGTCTATATTGTAAACTCATAAAATACATCCTATAATCGTTAAAACCGTAAAAGTCGCATCATTTACAGCTTCTTTGCCAATCGGAGTCGCTCAGAGAGCGTGTGGCTCATAGCAGCATGTGGGTGCACACCGAAGCAATCGATTATCAACTAGTTAATTCAGACCCTTTCTGCTGATTTACAGAAAATGTGATCGCCATTTAACTTTGAACATTAGGTCTAACTCAAAGTATATTTGTGTGACGTATAAATTCTTTACGTTAGTAGTAAACATTTTTTAGAAATGATGTATTGCGGTAACTTGAACAGGAGCCTGTATTTTTTTTTTTTTTTTACATGCACTGTTGGGTGTCCATCGTGTACATCGAGTCAGGAAGAACACTTTGACACGCTGCTATTAAAACTACTCTATTTTGAGAACAAGCCTTTTCGGTCCCTCTTTTTATTAAAAAAAAAAAAGTTTAAAATCATTAAATGCTCGTACATCCCAACTGTCAACACGTCACGTGTGCAAAATTCATTAGAGCTTATGCCCATTTCTTGTTTGACCTTTTTATGTGAATCCTGGGGACATCTTTGTCTTTGACCTTACGCTATCCGAATCTCCAAAACAGTCCCCCGAGACGCGTTAAGCTTTTTCAAGTTAAAACTGGCGGCCCTCACACGTTCACATAAGACTGGCAGATCTGTCCACCGCTGGAGGGAAGGCCAGTTCTTTGTCATCGAAATGTACAAATCCCGTCCTGGTGTAGCGGTTCTTCTTCTGCGTTGTGTAATTTTTTTATTTCCTTTCTTGTACCGCAATGACGAGCCGACACCCACGAGATTTTCCGTGCAAAGTGTATTGTGTATAAAAGCAAAGTCACAACTCGCGTCTCTCTGCACCTCTCTCTCTCACAGCTCATGCCATGTGTCCTAGAGAACTAAACCGGGTCTCCAACCCACTAACCCAAGGACACGGCCGCATCCAACCACTTTTCGGGGGGTGATCAAAGTTTTTAGAACCCACATGACTTTTTATAAGAATCATAAATTGAACAAACAAAAATACAGAAACATATTTAACATAACCAGGAACATTAACACATTTTAACATTCTACAACTGAACAAACACCCTGATTGTCGTTATAATTCCCTTACCCACATCAGAATACAGGTCAACAAAATAAAAGTCTTTAGAAAATAAGAAAATAAAAGACACAAGAAAGAAGAAATACACGTAAAAAATCTAGTGTAACCATTTAACTCCGGTACATCGGCTCACTCTCTGGACTCTGTGGTCACGGTGTTAAGCACTCGTAACGTACCGCTTACTTTGCTCCGCGGTGGCACCTCCACGCCGCCAGGGGGCGGAGTTGCTGAAGGATCGCGACAAAAACAGCGTCCAGCTCAGCCTTCGGGTCTTGTCGGCTCGATGATGTAATCAAGTAAAAGAGGAGCAAAGATGGCGGAGAACAGCGGCACGGATCCGGCCGTGAACACGAACGCCGACGAAAATGCTGCCAAAGGCGGGACCATCATCATGGTCACCGTCAAAACCCCGAAGGATAAGGAGGAGATAGCGATATCCGAAGACTCTTCTGTTGCGCAGGTATTTTTAAAATTATTTTTTCGCTCGCCAAAGTGCCGCTTGTTTTGCTAGCGGGTTAGCTAGTTAGCCACCTACCTTGCTAGCTACCTGACTAGGCAACATGAATGGCCTGTTAGGCGAGGCGGAGAGGCTAGCCGCCGTGCTAACGTCGCACAGCGCTTCCTTTTCCTCGTGCTAAGCGGCGGCCCGCGGCGTCAGGGAAATGCGGCGACGGCGTGTGTTAAACGCGGCGCTGTTGTAAGAACGAGCGTCGTTTCGCGGCGGTCCTTTAGTTGTGAACGCTTAGACTCCGGTCCCTCTCGTTGGGCGCCGTGAAGCGGCG
The DNA here is from genome assembly GCF_900700375.1 of Denticeps clupeoides. NCBI lineage: Eukaryota > Metazoa > Chordata > Actinopteri > Clupeiformes > Denticipitidae > Denticeps > Denticeps clupeoides. The sequence goes on along the minus strand of NC_041711.1, from coordinate 27,448,976 downwards.
TTTGCCGACTATGGCGGCGACCGATTCGGATGTTTCTCGTAGCGAAATATCGGCAACGTGGTTGAGCGCCAACGAAACGTAAAGTGTGTAAAGTCTTACGGCGCTCGTCGTACTGTTAGCTTGTGTGTTTAGCCGACGTGCGATTTTAGCGTAATTTGTGCTCGTCACGCAGTGCCACGTTTGATGACTGCATCCTCATTTCCAGAGAACATTCTCGACGCTTCTTATCGCGTCTGCCGTTCTTGCTTCGCAATCAGTGGTTAATTGCTTCGTTGTGACATGATAGCAACTCATTAAATTGTATACTGTCTACCGTTCTTTAGAATAGACTGATTGTTGAGAATACTAAATTTGTTAGCTGGTTTTTAATTTTGATCTTTTTTTTGTGTTAGCGATCGATTTGTCTCGTGTTCGTTTTTAGTTGATCGGGATTTTTTTTTTCTCGAGACACTCCTTGTGTGTGGTTTCAGATAAACCTGTTAACATGTAATTCTCTGCTGCTTAACTGTTGATTTACCGACTGGACAGTGAAACGCGTGAGTTGGTAACAGTTGACCAAATATGTTCTTATTAATTAAATGCATTAGGCTTAATTTCATTAAATTGAACCATGAGTGGTGGTTAATGTGTCCTTATAAAAATAACTGAATTATATAAAACTTTTTGAATTCAGAGTTTTTCCTTGTGTTTGTAGTTCAAAGAGGAGATATCCAAGAGATTTAAAGCCAAGCAGGACCAGTTGGTTTTGATTTTTGCTGGTAAAATCCTTAAAGATGGTGACACGTTGAACCAACATGGAATTAAGGATGGACTCACTGTGCACCTTGTCATCAAAACTTCACCCAAGTAAAATTTTCTTCACTAAGATTTATTCCCATTGCTAGTAAATTCCACCTATAGGCACATTACTTTATTGTGAAATGTATATACAATGGTGTTTTAGGGCGTCGGGAGGCAGCACTTCTCAAGCCTCGGCCCCCAGCCCTGGTGTGTCGTCTTCGAACAGGAGCACTGCTGGCGCTGGCAACCCTCCTCCAGCCTCCACTGCAAACCAGTCACAGGGCACCGGGCCTTCTGCAGCCCCTGCACAGCCCGGCAACCTACTATGTGAGTATAAGGTTAAAAGACAATCAGTATTGAAAATGTTTTGAGTAACATATTTGTCTATAAGTTAAACTGCTGGAAACTGAATTTTCATCTGTGATTAACAAGGTATCTGTTTATATATACACATGATTAAGAGATTGTTTAAATGTTTTAGCCATATCACTTGGTTTCATAAATTCCACTGGAATCTTTTTTTTTTTTTTTTTTTTAGTCATTCTGACACTGACCATTACGTGACATTGATTTGTTGCTGTTTGTTTCTTCAAACGTTGGCCATAGCATCCTTCTGACACTGACTGGACAGATACATTTTATCGTTTTTGTAGCTGGCTTTGGTGATTTGTCCAATTTGGCTGGCCTTGGCATGGGCTCATCTAACTTCATGGAGCTACAGCAGCAAATGCAACGCCAGCTCATGTCCAATCCTGAGATGTTATCTCAGATCATGGAGAACCCGCTGGTGCAGAACATGATGTCCAACCCAGACCTCATGAGGCAGATGATTATGGCCAATCCACAAATGCAACAACTTATGGAACGCAACCCAGAGATTTCACACATGCTTAACAACCCAGAGCTCATGAGACAGGTGATACAAAGGACTCAGACCCTGCATTATTACAGAATAGTCATAGAATTGAAGGTCTTAAAGAAATACCATGTGGTGTTTTTAAATAGCTTTTTATTTTCTTATCTAATTTATTTTTAGACTATGGAGTTGGCAAGGAACCCTGCAATGATGCAAGAGATGATGCGTAACCAGGACCGTGCACTTAGCAACCTGGAGAGCATCCCTGGGGGGTATAATGCCTTAAGGAGGATGTATACAGACATTCAGGAGCCCATGTTTAGTGCCGCAAGAGAACAGGTAAGTTATTTTGTGCTAATATGTAATGTTATTGTTCTCTATTCTTAAATTTAAGTGCTTTTATTTATTTTATTTTTTTTGTTGAAAGTTTGGAAACAATCCCTTTTCTGCCTTGGGAGGCAGTCCAGATGGCTCTGGTGCCCAGCCCTCTAGGACAGAAAACAGGGAGCCCTTACCAAACCCATGGGGACCTAGTGAATCTTCCACCACTGAGAACAGGGGAGCGGGTTCTACTGCCACCACTACCACCACCACCTCTACAAGTGGATCGACGCCCAGTGTGTCAAACCCTCTGGGCGTTGGCTCTGCTACCGTTGGAAACGGTGCTAAACATATTACTAACGACTAATGGGGGTTGTGTTTGTGTGTGTTTATAATATAAAATATAATAATATTTACACTCAAAATATTCTTACAAAGATGTAAATATATAAATGTGATTCTATAGTCAAATCTATTTTACTATATGTTCACTACATATATAATGTTTCACATGTGTAATCTTAAATTGGAAGTATATTTGTACATAGTTGTACAGATACATTTATAGGAAGTATAGCTGTTTGCATGATCCTAATCATCTGGTCATCCCCAATCTAGGCATATTCAACAGTCCTGGCATGCAGAGCCTGATGCAGCAGATCTCAGAGAACCCTCAGCTGATGCAGAACATGCTGTCTGCGCCTTACATGCGCAGCATGATGCAGTCCTTAGCCCAGAACCCAGAAATTGCATCCCAGGTCAGACAAAAAAAAAACATAACTAATTGGTTAAGTCAAGGTTTAGGTTTATATACGGTCTTGTGTTAATATTAATGTCTTTCTCACAGGTCCTGATGAACAACCCCCTGTTTGCAGGCAACCCACAACTGCAGGAGCAACTGAGACATCAGTTGCCAGTTTTTCTACAGCAGGTGTGATGACAATTCCAGCTTTAAAGCTGTTCAATGTTTCATTCAATATATTTTTCAGTGTTTGTTCTAAGTTGCTATCACTCATTAATGTATACAAGAGATGAAGATGTTTGCCTTCTGCTTGCAGATGCAAAATCCTGAAGCCCTGTCAGTTATGACCAACCCCAGGGCCATGCAGGCCCTCATGCAGATCCAGCAGGGTTTGCAGACTCTTCAGACAGAGGCACCCGGACTCATGCCTAAGTACATACAAATGCCAATGATGCCATTCACTTACTCTGCAAGCTATATTTTAGACAGTAAAGCTATCATGACATGATCTAAAAGTTATGTTTTGTGATAATTTATGTTTATGAACTCCTATCTTTAGGACTGTTTTTGTTTTCTTTTTGTAGCCTGATCCCTGGTGGCATCCCAGGAGCCCCACTCTCTACAGGGGGTGGCTTGCCCTCAGAGACCCCTCCAGCATCAGCTCCGACCTCCACCCCTGCTGCTGGAGCCAACCCCTCTCAGCAGCAGCTCATTCAGCAGATGCTACAGATGTTTGCTGGAGGAAGTCAGTCGGTACATATCCCAAATCTTACCTCACTGTCGTCTTCATTTCTGATTGTTCGTCATTCATTTTAAGGGGTGACGTTTCACAGAGTAAATTTAAACTTACATAAAATGCATAGTAGCATGAACGATTATTTTGGTGATTGGAACAATAAATGGAAATGTAACACTTTATTTATTTATTTAAACACCTTGTAGACTCAGACTCCAGAGGTGCGATTTCAGCAGCAACTGGAGCAGCTGAGTGCCATGGGCTTCATTAACCGAGAAGCAAACCTACAGGCTCTGATCGCCACAGGGGGTGACATCAACGCCGCCATCGAAAGACTACTCGGCTCTCAGCCCTCGTAACTCCCCAGCTGTCAAGGCAGGATGTGAAGGAGTTAGAGGAGAGATGATGTATGAACACAATCCTTCAGCACATGAAATCTGGAAAAGCCCCATACAGACTGAATTCCAATTACATCTCATCTCTCTTTTTTTTTTTCTTTTTTTTTTTTCTTTTCTTTTTGTTGATCTGAATAATAGGAAAGTTGGGCTTTCAACTTAATTCCTGTGAACCAACAATGTAATCACTATAAAATTATGACATACTAACACATCCCCTCATTTATTGACTGCGAAGTTCCTTAACAAGGTGAACAAGCTGAGATTTTTTTTCTGGCCCGCCCCATCCACACACCTCTGTTTAGGAAACCATTCCTATTAACTGAGCATAACCTGGCTGTACTTGTGTTAGGTTGGAATAAGCCTTTTAATTCTTAGTACTTCTACTTCCTGGCTTTTTACAATAATCATTCATTTAATTTCTCAGCTTCACTTTGGTCATGCTGGATTAAGATCAGTATTTATTGCAAGAGCTATACACATTACCCTCCCTGCCCTTAGGACTCACTTCATTTCACACTGCTTTAAGACTTCTTGACATTTGATGTGTTATCAGCTACATATGGATGTGGCCATCCACGTTTGAGCACTGTAACACCCTCCCACGGATAATGGCTGGGGGATGGCTCAGCTACTTAGTTTTATTTTTTATTTTTTTGAATTGGCAGTTGAAGTCAGTTGGTTTAGTCACGGCTTGATCAATGTGTAAATGAAATCTAATGGTTGAGAATGTAACATGGTATCAATAAAATATTTCTAAGCTGAAGAGCAATGGTAAGAATACAACCTTCATATTGACTGTCCCTATGCTTTGCCATAGAAAAAGTGCTGCTGTGGATACAGCATCATGCATTTGATTGGGCAGTAACACTCATAAAAGCATGATAGTAATAATGCTATATTTTCCAAATTGTGCAACAACTATACTCCAGCAGTCTAATGGAACTAACATGAAATTTGATGTGAATTAAAATGTGTTCAACTTTGCCTCTTGCTGCACTTCAATAATCTGTTCAGCTTTTACAGTAAATACTTTTTCAGAGTTGGGATTCCCAGGGCAGTGTTTCTGAGTGTTGCACTTAAAGTACATTGTATTGAAACTGTTTTGCTTCAATCCTACTTGGATTTTTTTTTTTTTTTTTTTATACTCCGTCTCATAAGTAATGCAGATTGTGTGCTTTGTGGAATGAAAAGAATTTATGGTGGGGGATTCTCCTTCCGCTGTACTGAAAAACAGTGGTGCGTGACTAGATTGACTGATTACATTTCTCATTTTGGTAATGGGTTTGATTCCATTGGTTTGTGAAGGATTGGAGGATCAGGATCGTGACCTGGCGTTATCATTTTCAAATGATGCGTTAACATCAGGTTGCAGCTAAGAGGACAAACAGGAAAACCTGGTTTGGTTTCTTATTTCCCTCTGCAATCATAAAGTGATTCTGACCTATATAATTCAATGGTCTTTTTGTATCTAATATGCACTATAACGCACCTGCCACAAACAATTCTGAGCCATTCATGCATGGACTTTTAATGGCCTCTAACGTTATGCTGAGTAATTTTATACGAGAATGATAGCAGCAGAGGTAGGGAGGTCGAGGCTTCATAGAAGGCTTCTTTTCGAGCATATCCCACAAACTGGCTTCAGATTTGTGGAATTCGGGAGTTACCGCCTTGTCTTTAGGTGAGTCACTCACCTACCAAGGTTAGTCAATGAACCACATACTTTGGGAAACCCTCAAAGCCTTTAAAATGCAGTAAAGTGTATCTGATGTCGAAAGACACTGGCTCAGTTTTCCGTCTGTCATTTTAGAAAATCGGTCCACCTGTAGCATGTAACCGTATTTCCTGGTGAATCAGAAAAATGCCAAAACTTAAAAGTACCGCCTGCTCAAATGTTCTGGGATTCCCGTTGACAGCGGAAGTGTTATTAGCACTGATGTGTTATACTCTAGAGAAATGTTTCCTTTTACATACAGCTCCGGTTTTGTGGCCACAGGGGGCCTGCTCTCGACGATTGATCGTTCTTACGACGCCAAAGCGCGCGGCGGCTTTGTCTTGATGGCACTACATTTCCCAGCATGCACCACACGCAAGTCTGCCTCAGAGTCACATGACATTGATGGAATCACCATTGAGTTTACAGAGGACTGCTTTGAAAATACAAATACGTCTGAAGCGATTTCCGTGTATCGTGTAGTTTTTATAAAAAGAAAATTATGTTACGACCGAAGGCTTTGACTCAGGTTCTAAGTCAGGCGAACACAAACGGGGTCCAGAGCACTTTGTAAGTACTGCTAGCATGTTGCCGAGTGTGCTAGTAAACATTAGCTCACCACTCTTTTTTTTCCTGTTACGTGTATAAATGTTTCTTTCAGAATGCCGACGCATAGTAGTGTCTTCAAGTTGCTGGTATACAGATAGGGGAAGCTGACTAATGGTCCCAGGTGTCTTTGCACCTTTGCTTGCCATAGATCGTTAGAATAACGCACTTTTGAAGATCAGTACTTCACGCGACACATTTGTAGGGGCCAGTTAGCAAATAAATAAATCAATTAAAAAGCTGCAATTAATAACCCCCCAGGTTGTTAAACAACGAAGGCTCTCTTCTGGCCTACTCTGGCTACGGGGACACCGATGCACGAGTCACGGCCGCCATAGCCAGCAACATTTGGGCAGCCTACGACAGAAACGGACACCAAGCGTTCAATGAGGACAAACTCAAGTTCATTCTGATGGATTGCATGGTACTGCCTGAAAGAAGAAGCTTGAGTTAAGATAATTTGTAGGTTTTTTTATGTTCTGTAATGGTCCTTGTACGTGTCTTGTGTCTTTTAGGAGGGTAGGGTGGCTATTACTCGTGTAGCTAATTTACTGCTGTGCATGTATGCCAAAGAAACAGTAGGCTTTGGTATGCTAAAAGCCAAGGTAAGTGAACTTTTATTATAGAACTCAAGTATTATTGACATTTGTATCATATTAATCGTATTTAAACATCATTTCAGGCTGAGGCTCTGGTGCGGTACTTGGAAGAACCTTTGACACAAGTGGCTGCATCATAGTGAAGTACAGATTGGTTCCTGCTTTTGACTCCTATGGCCAAACATGGCGCACTGTGCTTGAGTGATATAAGTGAGCTGAACTTTGACCTGTCTTTTCTCAAATGAATGCTCAGTGGAAACAATTGTTTAACTATTTATTTGTTTTGTGTGGAGAAATCATCTTTTATGATGTGTGATTCACAACCATTTGTATTTGATGCTTTACATGTTGTAATGTCTTTGCTTATTAATGATTAATTAAAGGAATTAAAGTAAGTAAGATTTGTATGTGATGCTCAAAATGGCTTCATTAGTTGTGAACTTCATGTTATGGTCCAGTGCAGCATGAAGCAAACCTGCACAAGTGGATACAGATACACATGTAGAGATTTCTCTCTTCTGGTTTAAAGTAATTAAAATGCTCTGCACCTTTTGGCTTCTCCCACCACACCACAGCGGATCAACTGGTTGTTCGCATAAAGATTTGGCCAAAGTTTTATGCCAGATGCCCTTCCTGATTCAACCAAGAAACCCAAGGTCACATGAGTCCCCAGTGACTCAGTTAAAATGTTGTATAAACATAATGGGATAAATCGTATTACTGAAACCCGTTGTGGTCAATTCATTCAGATGTGGTCCAGAATCCAAGGAAGTTTTTTTATTGCCATGGAGGTGTTTATTTTGGCCTCATGATCTAATTGGTCATAAGGATATCACGTTTAAGTTACTGAAAATTAAAACAGAAAGAAGCATTTTAAGGAAATAAATAACAACTGTTACAGTTGAGGATATGTGTAAATTCCATTTCAATCTACATTATATTACATCAGTACATCACATGTAAGTAGGAAGAATGCACATAAATCCATTGTATATTACACAGTAATCTAAAAATGGAATGGAAATGAGCTAGAGGTTATAATTAATCTTGGCAAAATGAGCGATTACAAAGTAGTTCAGTACGACAAAGATAAGGTGTTTGGTGGACAAGCAGGCGCTTTAGCTAGCTTGTCTCATGATTACACCTGCAGTTGTCCTACCTGTTCAACCTGCCCTCGGCTCAAGGACACGCCCACCCAACCCTCACTGCACTTGTCAGCGGAACTGCTTGGCTGAACAGCACATCTAGTTCCTTGTGCAAACAAGCAGGATTTGTATAGAGCACAGGGAAACGGGGTCTGCGTACAGATTCCACATGAGCTGTAAGCCAGCTTTTTTGATGCAACTCTCAGTGTGACTCAGTGGGATTGGTCTTGTGTGTGTTATCATCTTGTCCGGTTCCGAGATTCCTGTCTAGGCTGTTGAAGAGGAACTACTGAATGGTGTCAACATGAGCACAGAAGAGGCCTACAATTTTGTTTTTAAGGGTGAGTGTCCTGATTTACTTTTAATTGCCAACAATGGGCATGTTAGACTTGTAGACAGGAGAAGGTATTATTTTCAGTTCCGGAATGAATAATGCATAAAAGTGACAAGATTTCTGAAAAAATTGAATAAATCCTTGCAACTTGACAGAATGTGTTGTAGTATAAGAAAATTTCAGTTTATTCTGCCTTTGATACAGCTACATCAGGACACATGATAGTTGCTGTACTCTGAGTGACCTTCCAGTTAAGATCGTATTTTAGGTGTGTATTGCACTTTAGGTGTGAACAACATGTTTTGTGAATGGGATAAACATGATTTGATAACAGAAAAGTCCTGATATGAAGGTCTGTAGGAAAAGCGAACATTTTACGCGTTCTGGTTGTTTCTTAGCTAATGTTAAAACTCAGCCCCCCCCTTACCCCCCTACTGTTCTGCAGCGGTGAATTTTGAGGTACCACGCCAGATCACAGAACACGGAGTACAAGTAGAAAGGCAGGCTTCCTACAGAAGAAATGTGCCAATCAAAACGATCCAAGGTCTCGACACGTTCTCCCATGGAAACCAAGGCACTGTTTGCTTAAGATAGGTTACTGTGTAAGGGCGAAAATAAAATAGTTGTCGACTTGCTAAATGAAACCCACTGCAAAATTACAGTGACTTCAGAGTGAGCAATTACTCCCAAAACACACACAAATTGTGCAACACCAAACTTTGTTCCTTCTTGCTCTGAATATTCATGCGAAGGCACAATCACTTCAACTTTGCTTGCCCAACCCCCCATTCACCCAGTGAGCCTGTGATCAGTTTGTTTGCATTTACAAGAACAACAATGTATATCTGACATTGTTGTGGACTGTCATTTCTCGTGGAGACGGCTTTCAAATCCGTTTGGCAGCTTTGGTATATACTGTGCCAGCACTTCCGCGTTTTTTTTTTTTGCCACTTCCTTATTATAGAAAAAGAGATCTTCTGAGGCCAGATGGTCAGGTGCACCTTAACATGTTTAGTCCTTGTGTTGGTGACTGATATTGTTAGAGTTCGTTATTTTTTTTTAATCATTTTTATTCAGTGAATGCATTAAGGTGTTTAAATTGTGAATTTGTCTAAATGGTTTGTTAGGATTGATTTTGCTGTGTTGAAGTCTAGAAAACTTGAATAGTTGTGACTCCATTGCAACCAATTCTAAAGCGCTCGAAAAATAATTACAGAATTACTTCTTTTTTTTGTTGCTGATGAAATATCTCTACTACATAATTTCATGTGAGTGTTGAAATGTGCAGTGTTGATGCAACAGAGTCCCTCCCTATTTAGGTTTTTAAATATCCTGTTTTACTGCTTTTCAAGCAAAGCAAGGTGGTGCTCAGGGAGTGTCCTGTTACTCCATTGTGTTTCTCTTTTATTCAGGACACCCGAGTTTTTCCCCAACACCCACCTTAGGGCTTTGTCCAGTCAAGCTAGTTTGATGGCATGCATGCCAGCTGCTAAGTAGAAACTGTATTAGCTTCATTGCACTGGGAATCATTTTTATGCTGCATGTACTTCAAATATATATATATATATTGGTATTGTAATGGTTACATGGTTGATACAGTCTAAGGATTTATTGCAATTTTATATTTCTGATCATGACATCAAGGTACTTGAATTGTAAAATACATTTCACTACCAATGGCAGTTTTGTCTTTTCAAAACAGAACCTGCAAATGACGAAATTATATAGACAGCAAAAATTATGCTGGTTCTGCAAAAAAAATATATTGTGAAAATGTTGGATAAGTACATATTCCTGTTTCAAATTTTGAGGTGGGTTTTTGTTCTTTTAGTTGTTCTTATAGGAGAATCCGGTGTGGGTAAGAGCAACCTGCTGTCACGCTTCACCAAAAATGAGTTTAACCACGACAGCCGCACAACCATTGGGGTGGAGTTCAGCACCCGAACCGTTCAGCTGAACGGACTCACAATAAAAGCTCAGATCTGGGACACGGCTGGACTGGAACGCTACAGAGCCATCACCTCGGCGTAGGTCATCATTAGAGAGTGCCTGCTTTACATAGAACATAGGAATTTGAATTTTCACTGCCTGCATATGCAATAAAAGCACACTTGAATAAACATAAGCAATTTGCATATACATATACAGACACACAGTATAGTCATGTGAATAGTTGAGTTTTAAATTTCTGTGCTATGTTTGCAAGACTAGAAATTACACACTCATTATGTTTAAAGAGTCTGTTTGTCTGCTCAATTACATTTTCCATTTGTATTCAAATAATACAATGTTGTATTAACTGGGGTTTACCTCTGTGTCCTACACAGCTATTACAGGGGTGCGGTTGGAGCACTCCTGGTTTATGACATTTCAAAACACCTCACTTATGAGAGTGCAGAACGTTGGCTGAAGGAACTGTATGATCATGCAGACCCCCACATAGTGGTCATGCTGGTTGGCAACAAGGCAGACCTGTTGTCATTGCGATCTGTGCCCACTGAAGATGCAAAGGACTTTGCAGGTAAGTGTACCATGAATACCCTGTCAGCTCACTGTGTGTATGTACAGTACAGGTCAAAAGTTTGGACGCACATTCTCATTCAATGTGTTTTTCTTTATTTTCATGATCATTTACATTGGTAGATTCTCACTGAAGGCATCAAAACTATGAATGAACACATGTGGAGTTAGGTACTTAATAAAAAAAGGTGAAATAGCTGAAAACATGTTTTATATTCCAGTTTCTTCAAAATAGCCGCCCTTTACTCTGATTACTGCTTTGCACACTCTTGGCATTCTCTCGATGAGCTTCAAGAGGTCGTCACCTGAAATGGTTTTCCAACAGTCTTGAAGGAGTTACCAGAGGTGTTTAGCACTTGTTGGCCCCTTTACCTTCACTCTGCGGTCCAGATCGCCCCAAACCATCTCGATTGGGTTCAGGTCCGGTGACTGTGGAGGCCAGGTCTCCACTTTTTATTAAGTACATAACTCCACATGTGTTCATTCATAGTTTTACATCTACATACCCATGTAAATGGTCCTGAAAATGGTCAAGAAAACACATTGAATGAGAAGGTATTTCCAAACTTTTGGACTGTACTGTACAGCAATCTGGAGGCAGGGGGTACATGAGATGTTCTTTCCTGATCTTTTCATGATCTTTTCTGTTCCTAACATTAGACTGTGTGAATATGTTATTCACTTCACCTGCCGATTGTTTTAATGTTGTGGCTGATGAACATGGAGGGTGTTAAAGATTTTTTTCCCTGTCTCAAATATAGAAAAGAACGGCCTGCTGTTCATGGAGACTTCAGCATTAGAGTCCACAAATGTTGAAAGTGCATTCAATGAAGTGCTACAAGGTATCGGGAGGACTGGGCTGGAAGTTCTAAAATGTCTTTTCATGTTTTCAAAGTTAAGGAAATATAGTTTGTTGATGATTTTTGTGTGTGTGTGTGTGTTATCAACTGTGCAGCGATCCACAGGAAAGTGGCCAGTAAAGAAGTAACCCGAGGCTCAATCAGTGCAGTGTCACTGTCCAGCCCTGCCGCATTGACAGCCGACAGCGAACAGGAGAGGAGACCCTGCTGTAAGAATTTATAACGGGATTCGTCACATTTGTGAAGAAGTGTTCCTTCATAACGTGTATGCCGCCGCAGCTCCTGTTTTCACACTGAGCATAAACCACTTTGTGAGCAAGAAGACATGCAGCAGTACAACACTGAAATGTCGGAAACTGATGTATTATGTCACAGTCTGTGTGTTAGCAGCTAAATGTTTTTGTATACAGTAAAATGTGTTCATGAATCTTCTCAGCTCAAATATTTAATGTAAAATCTATGAAAGAGGTGTAAATGCCGGCACCTTATTTGCATGTAATGGTGACAAAATACAAAAGCAACAATTAATTCACCATAATTCTCAACTGTTTCATCTTTAATAATAAATTATTACTTCCATTCTGCTTTGTTCTTTGTCTTGACTGCATCTGATTTTTTTTCGACATACAAAAGAAGCAAAAACAGACAAAACAGCCTTTTGTGTCTATTCTGTTCTAACAGAACATAATGTTCTAGTTTAAAGATCTACTTCAAATGTAGTCTGTAGTCTTTATTTATTCTTTTACGCACTTATTCCTTTACTCTTTTAATAAGACCTTCGTTTTAAAAAGTGTTCTCAGACAGTATACAGTTCAAATTCTTTGCAACCCACCCCACCCATGTCAGCTATCCTCTAAGCAGCTGTATTAACATAGTGGTTACAAATTAGTAAGAATCTTTTTTTGTCTGAGGAACTGCATTTCAGTCTTATGCAAGTTATGTACGTATAAGTATATTCTTGGCTAGGAAAATGGGATTCTAACTAGTTCAAAGAAGAAATCTAAGCTATATTTTTACTATAATATACAGTACAGGCCAAACGTCTGGACACACCTTCTCATTCAATGTGTTTTCTTTATTTTCATGACCATTTACACTGGTAGATTTGCCTTTGCCTTCATTCTGCGGTCCAGATCACCCAAAACCATCTCGACTGGGTTCAGGTCCGGTGACTGTGGAGGCCAGGTCTCCACTTTTTGTTAAGTACATAACTCCTCATGTGTTCATTCATAGTTTTGATGCCTTCACTGAGAATCTTCCAATGTAAATGGTCGTGAAAATAAAGAAAACACATCGAATGTCCAAACCTTTGGCCTGTACTGTTTCCAGACTTGTATGACCAGCGAGGAAGTGGAGAAAAACAAAAACGAATAAAATGTCCTGAAACTCCTATCTTACCCCTGATTTGGTGAGCTGCGGAACGTGGGAATCTAAATCTTCAACGCATCAGGTCGGATTTAATGTCAGCGAAGCGATATTACGGAGGCGTGTGAGTGACAGTCCGACCGGCAAATCCTGTTACCGGCATCGGCCCGCTGGCCGGTCGAGGAGGGGACAGAGGCGGGGTGCAGCGTCCGTCCTTACGACATTCGGAAGTGCGGGCAGAGGAAGAACGAAAACTTTTCCGGACGCCCCGTGCTACGCGAGTGTAGACCGCGAGAGGCCGCGCCGTCGTCGCCGCCGTGCTCGACAGGAACGCCGGGAGGGAACCCGGTCGATGTTCGTTTTCGGCGCGTCGCAGGAGGCCGCCGCGACCAGCGAACCCGGACTTTGCGGCTGACTTGTGAAAGTCTCGTTAGCTTGCGGGCTAGCCGCCTCGCTGGTTAGCTGTAGCCGCGGCCGCCAAGATCGCCGTCGCCGCCCGGGACGCGGAGGTCGCCTGACGTCGCGCCGCAGCCATGTCGAGCCGAGACGACGAGTACGACTACCTCTTCAAAGGTGAGCGCCCCGCCGCGTTTCTACCTGTAGGTCCCCCGGGTGTCGGCGCCGTTAGCCCGACTAAAGCTGCCCGGCCAGCTAACGTCACTCTAGCCGGGTAGCGCGGCGCTAACGCTGCCCGGGGCTTCGGCGGGGCTGAGCGGAGGAAGGTTTTGTGGACTTTGTGGCCTGGCGGGGTGGCACTGACCTCGCCGCGAATGTTTTATAAGCCGTCAAAGTATTAAACGGGTTCCAACCGCACGTCTTTCGGGTAACTGGAGCCGCCGAGTGACCCGGCGGTTCGGTCCGCCCCGGTTCCCTGGTTTTGGGACGCCGAATGTCGCTCCGAAACGTCTTGTGGCGCGACGGTGTGAATTAATAATCGCTTCACTCGCCACCAACATCGGGGCGCTCGTACGTGAGGGGTTTTTCTGGTCAAGGAGGAAAGAAAAAAAAAAATAAAAAAGAGGACATTTTATGAGACCGGCCTTGTTCTCATAGGTGGAACTGCCCGAGGTGTTGTCTGACTGGAAAGACCTGCATGAAGTGTGTGTGTGTGTGTGTGTGTGTGTGAGAGATAAAGCGATAGAGAGAGAGCAGCCTCCTGAAGGCAGGTTGGAATGAAGAGGCTTACCTGTGATGAAATATCCTTTGTTATTTCTGTCTCCTCCTATTCTTAATGGACTTAAGATGCCGTTAGATAAGTCTGGGAGTTTTATCACTGCCCTTCCTGGCTCTGCTGCCTTGGCCATGGCGTCACTGCCGAATCACGGCTCGGCCATCTGAACAGGGCTTGTTCATGCAAAGTAGTACGTTGATAAGGAAGGTCAAGCATGCGTGTTCCCAAATTTTTTCCAGTCAACCATAAACGCGAGAACTTGTGTTTTTTTTTTTTTTAAACAGAGATTCTAATCATGTGTTTATCACTGCAGCGAATGCTGAATGTTCATTCTGGTTAATAATTATCCTGTGAAATCGTATTCAAAATGTAGATTTCACTGACAACCAACCTTTTTCATTTCACAACTATGTGTGGGTGAGGATGGGAGGCGACTCTGGTTCAAAGACGGCTTTTCAGTCAATGTGAAAATAGGACGCACCCTTGTGGAACACACCCTTTACCTTGTGAAACAATTTGCAGTCGTTTATTCTAGAATCTGGTAGTGGAAGCACCTCAAATGTAGAAAGAGAAGAGACAGGGTGGTAGTAGCCTAGTGGGTAACACACTCGCCTATGAACCAGAAGACCCAGGTTCAAATCCCACTTACTACCATTGTGTCCCTGAGCAAGACACTTAACCCTGAGTTGCTCCAGGGGGACTGTCCCTGTAACTATGATTGTAAGTCGCTCTGGATAAGGGCGTCTGATAAGTGCTGTAAATGTAAGAGAAAGAGCCATCTTGGCTCGGAGTACCCCGCATATGAGAAGGGGCCTGAGCTGACCTCTCTCTTATGTTCTGACCGTACAGTGGTGCTGATTGGCGACTCGGGCGTTGGGAAGAGTAACCTGCTGTCACGCTTCACACGCAACGAGTTCAACCTGGAGAGCAAGAGCACCATCGGCGTGGAGTTCGCCACTCGCAGCATTCAGGTGGACGGCAAGACCATTAAAGCTCAGATCTGGGACACAGCAGGACAGGAGCGCTACCGTGCCATCACCTCAGCGTATGTCCACTGTGACCTTTTCAGTGTTCTGAGTGCTCTCCATCAGAAGCTTAATTTCAAACAGTGTGATTTAGCATGTTTGTTTTAATTATACGCTTGTATAGTTATAAAGAAAAACTGGACATATGTTCCTAATGTCTCCATGGGCACAGGTACTACCGAGGTGCTGTGGGTGCGTTGTTGGTGTATGACATCGCCAAACACCTGACGTATGAAAACGCAGAGCGCTGGCTGAAAGAGCTGCAGGACCATGCAGACAGCAACATTGTGATCATGTTGGTTGGCAATAAGAGCGACCTGCGCCATCTTCGGGCAGTGCCCACAGACGAAGCCAAAGCCTTTTCAGGTCAGTAAATGCAGCTGTGTGTGTGTGTGTGAACGCACATTATATTTGTACGTTGAATAAGATGATCCTTCGTACTTTACCTGATTTCTATTTGCGCAGTCTCTGCAGTGTCTTTATAGATTAATTTTATAGATTAAAATTATACTCCGGGGCTACATTAGAGAACAGCCTAAACATTTAGTTGATTCATCAAAATGTCTGACTCAACACTGCATCATGCAGTCAGTGCAGATTTGCCGACGCGGTCATGCTGCGAAACTCCGTTTTCCACCTCATCTGAGGGTAGCTCTCTTGGATTGAAATCTTGGAGACACTGACTCATATATTCTTGTAGCCAGTTAGACAGTGGGGAGCTCTTTCAAATATGTGGCATTTCAACCATCCACAAAAGGCTATTTAGTTGTTAACCGTGGCCATTTTCCATTCCAATGCTTTATAGTGATGGTAGGATTTATGGCCGAAATGCGTATTCAAGGAACTCAAAAAAAAAAAAAGATTTGAGGTAAATTCTTTGCCTTGAGGCTTTGTTTAATTAGTTACCAAAGTCCATCTATTATCGTATCACTCCTGCTTTCAAAGTTTTAAGGTAGCACAAGTTTATTTTGTGCTCTATGGCAATGGCAGAAAATTAAGATATCGGTGCAGAAAAGGTTGTAGCACCTGAAACAAAAGCATCCTCACGTGAACCGCGCTTCTCCAAGCGGACAGCTTCTCCAAGGAATCGTATTTTTATGATTGCTAACTGATTTGTAGCCTGTGTTATAGGGCTGGGCATTTTTTCACTATCAATATGGCAGAAATTAGCGTGTTTTGTGTGCGTCTTTACGTTACTTTGAAACAGAAATACGCGGCTGTCTTCCAGAAGTTTCTGTAATCTATCACATATTGATGCCTGCAAATTGCATTAAATATCTCAAAAACTAGAGCATGCAAGCGAGACATTATTTTGCATCAAGCGTTAAATCGTTAAATCGACAGAATTAGAGAGCGAGAACACATGGTGTGTCCGATTCCACAGACAAAAGGCATTCTGATTGGTTTGCTTTGCAAAATCTGACAGTCGTATTTCAGTGTAGTCAGGCTTTTATTTAACTCCTTGAGGAGGTTATGATAACTTTGGATAAAACTGATAACAGTTATCAGTACAGTGGGGCATCATGAGCATGATTTTCACATGAATTTCACAAGTTGAATTTGAGCAAGTTGAATGATAGTATTTAAAAATTGGTTGCTTATTGGCATTGGAAATTATAGACTGAAATTATTTGCGGCAAAATATTTAGAATATTCAAAATTTCAAAATCTGATGGAAATTGGAAATTTAGTAATACTTGAATTGTTTATTGATCTTTTTACTATTTTGTACCTTTGTTAGTCAGGTGGGTTCTAGCAGGGGTACACCACTTTATCTTTTTCATTCAAATAAAACTAAGGACAAATAGATGAACCTATGTTTGTGAAGTTTTTCATGTACATCAGAAAGTGAGTTTGAATTAAAACCTTTTTTTTCAGGAATAACAGCAAACTGCTTGCTCATTTTAAGGGGCCTTTTATGTTGCACACTATTGGTGTAATTGTTTAAAAACACAAAAGTATGATTTATCAGAGTACTCGGGTACTTGATGAAAAGACCAACGGAGTACTCGAATATAAAATATTCGATATTTGCAGCCCTAGTAGGATTAATTAATTAAGTGGCTGGCTCTCTCCAATTTCCACTTTTCCAGATTTGGATCCAGCCCACTGTATTCTCACTGGAGAGTGTGGTCTTCTGCTGCTACTTTAGTCCTCCTGGTTTGCTGATTGTGTTGTGTGTTCAGAGAGAGATTGCATTCAGCAGTTGTTGCCATTATTGTTTGACCTTTGCCGTTAATGGGTTTCACACACAGAACTGCAACTCACTAGATCCTTTTGTTTCCCCACACCTTTCCCTGTGGATGGTTTAGGAAAATTTCACCACACGTCAACCAACAATTATTCTACAATCACAAAATCACGTAAACCAGCTTCAAACGTGACGTGTGCCACAGCAGCAGAATGTCCGGGTTTTCATTTCAGTGAATTCACACCTTTGTCAGACCCGAAAATTTATATTGTATTGTTTAACCATTTTTTTTTTTTATTAATTTTTCATTTCACTTTTTCTTTTAGTGTATCCTAGGTGTAATATTTGTCATTTACATTTCTTAAGTTGCCCTTATTCAGAGCGACTTACTATCAGTAGTTACATGGACAGTACCCCCCTTGGAGACACTCCGGGTTTAAGCGTCTGTGACTTTGTGGCTACTACCATCCTTTGTCCAACACACGTATAACACAACCCTATAAATATATGTCTGTATGAGCAGGTAACCCTAATAAATTGCTCTGTGTTTTAGCTCAGCTGATATTGTAGTAATCTTGGACTTTTTTTTTTTTTTTTTTTTTTAAACAGAGAAGCATGGTCTTTCTTTTCTGGAGACATCTGCTCTGGACTCTTCAAATGTGGAGCTGGCATTCCAGACCATTCTGGCAGGTAAATTTTCAATGTGCTTTATTTTATTTACGAAAATATAATTAAATGTATTGTATGTGTGCATTTGTACTGCTTAACTGCAGTTTTGTCTGGTCATGCACAGTATGTAACTGGGTGGAGCAATTATTTTCATGCAACCAGTAGATGGCAGCACATTCCATGTGATTATTCTTTTCATTTGCACCCTCTCTTGTAATATGATGTTACAGTTATATACATTCACTAGATTTCTTTTGTTCACCAGACTACTTCATGTTGGGGTGTTAAAGACTGTGAGAATGTTTGAGATGACGAAACGTGTAAGTGTTCAGTAACTGTATCTCTCTTTTGAACAGCTATCTACCACAAAGTGTCCCAAAGACAGATGCCTGGCCGCAGTGACACAGACTTTTCCCCTAGCTCCAACGTGGTGCCCATCACAGTGCAGCCGACACAGAATGCTGCAAAGCAGAATGCTTGCTGCCAGAGCAACTGAGCTCACGTCTCCAATCACATGCAGCGGATCCTTGTTAAGATGGACACCACCAGACAGACTTAAGGGGTTTGACCGCAGCATGTCTGCCTGTGCACTCTGTTTGTGGTGCTCTGTCGGTGCTTTTAATAGTCTGTTAGTTAACAACTTGGTCCATGGGTCTTTTAAAAAAAGTGGAAAGTGGATGGGTTTGAAGTAGGAAGTTCATCATACCTCTGTCCATCTCTTTCCTTTAGCTTAGATTGTATGTGAAATTAGACCCCTTGCTCATACTGCTCATACTCTCCGCTCCCCACCCCAAATACTTGCAAATATAGTTCACAAGACTGCTGGAGAATAAACAATCAGATACTGGATCTGTGGGATCCACCATAATGGAAGCCTAATTTAATGTTCAAAAATGCTTTATGCACTAATACATAAAGGGAACTATGTCCTGGTTATTTTTACCTTTACCTTCAACTAACCCCTGATTATTGCACATTGTACCACATCTTATTTTCAATTATTTTCTGCTTGTGTGTTTGAGGTCTCTAGCATATTTATTGATGTCTGATTGACCACAGGGTTGTTATTTGTTTGTTTTTTATCTCTGATACACTGTTATTTTATTTAATGCTGCTTCAGTTTTAAGAATTTTTTCTTTTCTCATGGCTTGTGTTTCATGGATGAAATTTACTTTTGCTGTACAATAGATTGTCTGCATCAATCCTAACTAGTTCATTTTTTGTAGATTTAACAGTATGAATTCTGGGTAGTAATTAAATTATTTTACTTTTTCCATTTAAAAAAAATGTAATTCCCCCCCCCGTTGGGTTTGCAATGAATGCATTTTTTTTCCTTTTACTTTTAACCTTTAACTGGCAGCCCAGACTGCACTAGTCCCACCTCTTATGTTTTTGTCTTTAATATTTTGAGAGTCTGTTTCCTGTGGCTTAAAGCCATTTAACCACTGAACAAGGATTTGTCTTGATCTTCAGAGTCAGCCTGGTGCTGTGTGTTGGGGGCTTTAGGATGCATGGCTGTTTGATATGACCATTTTGTTACTTCTGGTTGTGAGCTTGTGAAGTAGGCATGAGGTATGTCTGACTCAGACTTTACTGACCTCCAGTCTCATCTTATGCATGAAACCTGATTGGTTGTTGGCCTCTAGGGAAACCTAATTTTCTGCATTATGCAGTTTAGGAGCGGAAGGGAGCTGGTTCTTCACAGACCCTCTTGACATGGAACTTTAGTTTTGAAGTTCATCACAACTCTAAAGCCTCCGACTGATGCCCTGCTGCTAGACACCATGATTTAGTCTCATGGGCCTCTGCATTAGGCTTTTCTTGCATTTGGCACTCATGTAATCTGTTTAAAGGGAAGACGTGGAATATGCCATGGTTGACAACAATATAGCCATTTTCCAAGGGGAAGGGATTCTACATGCTTCTTAATTGTCAATTTGCAAGTGTTTTTGGAATAATAAAAAAAAATCCTATTGGTCATGCTTCTACTGTCTTAATTTGCTATCTTTTTGTATTTAAGCGCCGTTTCTACACACATTGACAGGGTCAGATGGAGATTATTTACTCCTGTTTTATTAGAAACATTGACAATACATTTTGGATCTTGTAAAATAACAAAAACGTAAAAATTAGTATGGCATAGAGACAATAATAAAATATACAAAAATGAAACCCACAAAAAAATGAGTGCTAGGAAACAAACCTGCAATTTTACATGCCTCATGGGGGCATGACAAGGGGAAAAAAAACAATACATGACTATTTTAGTATTATGGCTGGCCATGGCATGGCAAACCTTTCTCACTCACCACAGAGAAACCAGAAACTAGAACCAGGAACTGTTTGTCCAAACTAAAGCACTAAGACCACTAGAAGTTCAGTATGAAACACTACTGTGCTGGAAGATTCTGAAAGCTACCTAAGACAGATGCTCAGACTGGAACACCACCTTCTGAAGAGGAGGGAACTGTTGCTTCAGCTTCTGCTGATTACATTTCATTTGAGACTGAGAACGCATTATTTAAGGGTGGCAAATGCAAGTACTTCCCTCTTGCATGGTGTAAAGGACAAGGTGTAGACAGCATTGGCTGGTATCGTCTGTTGTAGTCAAGTGGTACTGAAACTGCATCCCTATTATTGTCGTTTTGTGATAAAGAAGTGTCCTCTTGTTGTGTTATCTTGATGAAACAAAAAAAGCATCAGCCCTTAGGTGTTAAAAACAGTTTGTTAGACAGCATATACACAATGGGTATAGTGCTGTTCTCCAGTCTTTGTGATAATATGAGATTCATGCAAACTATGATGGAAATGTTGAAATGTGTTTTTTGTGGATGTGTGCATGTGAGAGACAGAGAGATTACCATAAATCTACTACATGTAGTGCTCAAGAATTTAAAACCATACTGAGCAAATTGAATGCAAGTCTAAATGCTAATCAGTTTTTTTCTACAATGAGAAAAGTAGTTTACTGAGCCTTTGATTGATTTATTTTTTTGCTTAAGTGAGTCTGTTAATCTCACCTAAGATTCCCTGTATGCAAGAGCGCCATTAAATGTAGTAGATATATCCAGGTAGAAACGGATGTCTGTATACAATAATATACCTGCATGTAACAGACACACCTGGTATATGCATTTTAAGTATTTGCAGTAAAGATAAATGCAGCGTTTGGGGGGCAAACAAGTAATCACAGGCAATATGGGGAGTGCTATGTCAAGTTAGTTAAGGGTTAGAAGTTTGCAAGTGAAAATGTGTACTTGAGGCACAAATTTTATGGTGAGTAACTAAAATACCCCAGAATGTTAAAAATATTATATTACCTTATGACAGTTCCACTGTAATGCACTGGTCTTCTTTTAAAATAGTGCATATCTGAAGTTAAAATATAAGTCTCAGAAAACTCACTGCACTTCTAACACTTTACAGTGGAACAAAGTAGTGATTGTTTCTTTAACTTCAATAAATAAAACTTCTTTAATTTCTTTAAATGTTTTGTAGAAACAAACTTCGTGTTTAGAAATATATTAACTATTGTCATTTTAATAAAAAAAAAAAACTAAATGTTTTGAGGTCACTAATAAATATGTTTAATTTTATGATTTCATAAATAACATCCAGATACTGATCTTATTCTTCTTTCTATGAAATAATAAACCAAGTTAGCAAAATAGAATATTTTGAAACTGAAGTAAGACTTTTTTTTTTTTACTTGCTTTCTATGAATGTTAAGTAGAATGACCAAAATGTGTACGGTGGTTTACCTTTCTCTCATACACTTGCCATGTTAACTAATCTTTAAAGCTAATATTTAATGATTTAAAAGGCAAAACTAAGTAAAGAGGTTAGAGGGGTGGGACCATTTTTACATTCAAATACAAATTCTGCTCATGTTAATATTGATAGGTCTTTATAATTGTTTAAGTGCATTGCCTAAATGATCTCTGAAGTGATTAAGAAAAAGAGTGAATTCTGTATCATTTGTTTCACAAATAAGTTTGAGTAAGAGTTCTAGACCTAAGTAATATCTTTTAATAGAATAACACTAGTACATGATGATGGAACATATGAATATATAATCCTATGGCTCTCATGGGTCTGCTGTAAGTTTTTGATATGGTATCAAACCTTAGAGAAACACTTAATATTAAGATCTGAATATGGTTGTTAACAATATATACCAATACAAGGTATACCAATACTCCATAAAATACTCCCTAAAGCTTTCGTATTGTGTGGCCCATTGTTTTCAAAATGCTGTTATGCATTTGATAGCATGCAAAATCAATTTACTACTTATAAAAGAATACATAAGAATACATATTTATGTAAATTCTTCTCAAGCCTCAAGCCCCATCCTTAGTTTAGTCATGGCTATCAGAAAACATCAGAAAAATCTAAAATACCATAAAATAAATAAATGTGTTTTCCTCCTGTGGTCATTCGGGACAATAATGCACTTGGCTTGAGAAATCCGCTTTAATTTAATAACTTCAGTCTGCTTGGAAATTACAATTACAATATTAAGTGTTTCTTCTTTGGCCTTAAATGCATTTGTACTTCTTTTGTACTATTGTTCTACTATGAACAATAAAAATCAGCTGTAATAGATGAAAGAAATAGCTAAGCCCCATCAACTACATAAAATATTCTCTCACTTGGCTTAAATACTGAAATATAGCTCAATGAAATATGGTAACTATGTATTTTGGATAAATCTTAAATCCCTAAATATGACTAAATAGATAATAAAATGTCAAATAAATGCTACTGGCTTTAAAAGATATGTTTAGCTCCATAATGTTAATAAGATTGATGGGGTTTATAAGTGTGCTGACAGTAAAACTTGGTACAGCGCCATGATTGTTCAGGACTTCAGGACAAGAAATCGTTCATAGTGCAGTGCAATGAAATTTAGAATTCTAAACAGCATTATATTACAAATGTGTTTGGTGATTTTGGTGAAAAAATGATTTTTTTTAAAAAAAAAGTCATTGTGAAAACTAGAGATCACGTGTGTAAATGTTTTAGTGTCCATTAACATTTCTTGTTATTTATGCATTTATCTGAAGACATTATTGCTTAAATCCAATGTAATCTGTTTAAAGGGAGTAATTTTAGGGTGCTTTCCTAGCAAATATAGTGCTGTATTATTTTGTCTAACATTGTAAGTTTATTTGGCTTAGTGTAACGCACAGAATGTAGACACATTCATCTCTATAATGGCCTTGTGATTTAGCTAGAGCTAAACAAAAGTAATTATCGAGCAACTATTACATATGAAGTCCTTTTTCATTGATGAAAGCCATTGTGTTGATTGTTAATGTTGTCTTGATATGGGTGAGACTATTCAAACCATGAGCTGCCAGTGCAAATTCAACCACATCATTCTCTCAGGCCATTTAGAACATACCTATACTACAACAGAAAAAAAAAAACATATTCATAAGTTCAACATGTGCACATTTTTCAGCTATCTTGAATATTAACCATCAGCAGTCGGTTTGGTTTCAGTTGTTCTCAATTTTTTGCGTATTAAGGTGCTTTAGTATTTATTTTGAGATATATATAAAAAGTGTGTTAAAAGAGCCAAATATTCGTTCCCTCAAATCTCATCCGTCCACATATCTATTAATGGCTAATATTAATAAAGGCTGAATCAATGCATAAAAGGAGACATTCTTCTACATAAAAAACGTTATTGAACTGACCGTTAATAACTCAGTGAAAGGCCAAACCACCATTAAATCTTATCATTCACAACAGTCTGCCCATAATTGGGGAACCAAAAGATTTCTTGGATAAAGCAGTTAAGATTATAACTTATAAGATTAGGAGCATGGTGACTGTTACAAGATCTCTGGTGTCTGGTGCTAAGCGACAAACACGCAAGCGGCAGCATCACACCTCACCACCAAAAAGCAACATAAATGAAAGACGTGTTTGAGAAAAACTATATTTCCACCATCTCCATGTTGTTTTTGCAGTCTGTTACAGAAGGGAAGAGACGTTCTTATCTGCAAACTACTCTAATCCCTCCCACCAAAACCCCCAAGCCGGGTACGAGGCAGGCACTGGGTGTGTAATTTGATTCAGCATGAACAGCGGCTAAATGGGGCGTTTCCTCCGCTTTCTTGTCAATTACAATAGTCAGATTTCATAGTGGTCCAGCGTGGACCCAGGCTAAGGTCATGGACAGGATGGCCCTCGTCAAAAACAGTCGATCTGCGGCTGGTTCCCTCTCTCACGCAAACAGGCCGCATCAACGTTTATTAATTTTGTGGTGTCCGTTTTTTATTGCATCTTTCATTTCCTGTTTCTGTAGTTTTGTTTTTTATATATATAAAAAAGTTACATGCTAGAACAAGACTACTTATTAGTATTGAGCTGCCTGAATCAATGCTGAATAAGGTGGACGTTTTTTTTGTTTTTCTTTGAAATCTGTTGCAGGATTTTTTTTGACAGGACAATGGAACCCCCTTTCCCCTGTGGGAGTACTGTAGATTAGACAGGGCGAGGGTGGGAGGGAGAGGTACGGAGGGAGTCCAGCTGCACCCAGTTCAATGAAAGAGTGGCAGGGTGGGTTACTAATCGGCCCCAATGAGGGTGCAGCAGGACAGCAGTGACCAGAGGACGCCCGCCCCCCACCCGATCCGATCCACACACTACTGCCACTCCAACACCCGCACCTGGACTCGGTCACTTGACTAATTATCAATTCCACATGGAGCGGGCCACGTCCAAGAGCTCTGGGGATGCAACGCCGCTGCACCTAAAGCAGCACTGCGCTCTGGGAAGGCCTGTATTGTTGCACTTGTGAGAGATTGAACGGCGAGCAAAAAGAGACCACTCCCAAAGAAAAGGGGGGACAAAGGCAAGGCTGGATTGAGGGGTGGTGGCGGGGGACTTGAACTTGAGGTCACATCTATGAAACACCTGCTCCCGTACAGCTTCAGCAATTACGAGCGGACAGCAGGCACTTGCTAGCTCAAACACAAGGCCACTCTGAATGGGGGAGGGGACGCTGTGTGACGCTGTGCAGAACTAAGCCTCTCTCTGTCTCCTTTGTGTATATCCCATTTGAGAATCTGATTAGAGGCCAACTCTTCTCTTAAATTATGGCTGTAGAATCCCCAAAAACTGTTCAGAGCAATTGTCCCTGTGTGTGATATGGTTTTGAGACAAAAAGTTCAGTTTTCCCGAAACAAGCACAAAGAGTCAGCATCCTTGTCCATTGAAACACTTTGGGGGGGAAAAACACGTGCCTGAAGTGCATTAAGTTAAAAAAAAAAATCCTAATTAATGCAAAACTGTACTCATACATCATTAATACATTAAGAGCATTGATAAATAGAACAGATGAAATAGGCTTTAGACTGACATATTGTCAAGTGTTGGTTTCAACTTTGTTCATTTTTTTTTACATTGGCATATAAAGTGAAGTTGGTACTATTTATTTTCTGTAACTGATACATTTGAAAAATGTAAATTTGCTCTAGACAAACCACATTTTGGATCCTGATATCTGAATTCCAATTAGCAACAAGGCTGACCATCCTTCTTTTTTACCTTCAAGAAGAAAATGAAATGTAAGGTGCAACTAGCTTGTGTTTAAAAGCATTTTCCCAAATTTCTTTTCACAGGTTTTGAATACCAGAATGCAAAACTATACTCCTTACTTTCTCATTTAAAACTCAAAATCTACAAAACAACTAAAAAAAAAATGTTCACATTGTTTAACTTTTCACCCATACTGTGATTCACATGTGAAAATCAGCAGCCGTTTTAAAAAAGAAAAAAAAGAAAGAAAAAAAGAAAAAAGATTGGACCAATATTGTTCATATAAACAAAACTTTTATAAAATATATATGTTTATATATATGTGTGTATTTAAGAAAAATTAAAAATATTTCTTTTTTTTTTTTTTTAGTAAAGCAAGCAGTGCCCTCTAAAATAGCTGCTTGTTTGGCTAAAATTAATATTTTTAAAATAAAAAATCATGATATTTAAAAAATACATAAAAAAACACCGATAGAAAGGAAATCAAGAAAAAAGGAAAGAAAATGGGGGGAAGCCTTTTTCTTTTTTGTTTAAGAAAAAATTCGGATGGCCTGTGTCACAAGGGTGTGGCACACAGGGCATTCGGGGTGGTTTAGCTCACAGATTCGAATGGCACACTCCATGCAGAAGAGGTTGTGGCCGCAGGGGACCAGGGCGGCTGTCACTTTACTCTCAAAACACGTCATGCAGTCCCTGATGATAGCAGGAGGCGAGTCTGGCACCGGGAGCCGAGCGGCAGGGAAAGCGGCACTGACGGAGGTGGGCTCGCTGTGGGCGCGACGGGCCTGAGCATGGGGTGACCCGACAGCTGTGCCAGAGGTGGTGCAGGACTCGGGGAGGCTCGGGGACAGTCTGGTCAGAGGCAGAGGGAGACCCCCAAAGCTCTTGGAGCGCTGCTGGGCGTAGAAGGCCACCTGTTTGGGGTAGTCAGGGTCAACCCAGCTAGAAGAACCCTCTGAGCCGAAGTAGGAACAGGGCTTGTCGCTGCTCACGTTGGGGAAATCGCTCTTACTGTACATCCCTCCTGCGCCACCACCTCCACTTCCTCCTCCCCCGTTTCCTCCAACCGTGGCGTCCGGGAAATTCTGGCGGTAGCTGCTGGTGAGCGGCTTGCGCTGGCCCCCCTGCAGGCCCCACACCTGCTGCAGGCGGCTCTCAAGACCCCCACTGCCACCGTCAGGGCCCAGGCAGTCATTCTCGTTGTTGTGGTCGTGAAGGCCGCCAGTGCGGAAGGCGATGTGGGCTTCGATTTCTTCTCGGGCGCGCTCTGCGTTTCCAGGGGAGCCTGTGATCTCAAACACAGGGTCGCGGTCCCGGCTCGGGGTTACGATGTAGGTGCATGTCTGCTGCTGGATGCGTTTGATGGTGGAGCCCTTGGGTCCCACCACGAGGCCCACAACCCGGTAAGGCACTCTCACCTGGATGGTGGTCTGGCCAGGGAGTGGCGCCGGACTGGAGCCACTGAAGGAGGCACCCAGCTTGTTGCGGGAAGCCCTGAGCATGGAGAAGTGCTCCGCTGCTGAGATGATCTCACGACGTGCCAAGGCCACATCCTCCTTGCGGCCAGTGATCAGGAAAACCGGATCTTCCCCTCGTACTGGTGTTTTGATGTAGGTGTTGGTTTTTGCTCGCAAAGCCTTGATCTTGCAACCTGCATGAGGAGGTAGACAGCATGTAACGAGTGAGTCTGAGCTTCATGTTCAAGGACAGGGAGCATATTTTGAGCCTACTGTTATTTTACCCAACCTTACAACAGCTTATTTTTTACATAAATGTGCCCTCTTTTTCCCTGACATCAACATGGCCACGTCAGAGAAACTGTTAATGTGGCAGAGAAAGCAATGTTTAAAATACAGGTGAAGCAGTGGGTTCAAATCAGGGAATAATAATAGCATAGCTCCTTATTAAGACTTTACTGTGTTAATGTCAATCATTTGCATTTATTCGGCCTGACAACTAATTTTATAAAAACATATATTCAAATATTCAAGGTTTAATTCAAGCAGTGTGGTACAAGAAAAAAAACATTGAATGCAGCTATTGGTAATGACACAACTAGCCGTACATTTTAATCTCACAGATTGTACCCCAATCAATGGATTTCATTTATAAATGATGGAATGACATTTTAGCATCTAGTCGCATGTATGCAGTTCACTATGAACATCAGAATGTCCTGACTGCCATTTGGAGCAGGGTGTGTGCGTGCGTGTGCTGCAGAAACAGACGCAGGCATGGAAGTCAGTGTAGGTGAATGGCCTTAAAATGAGCTAAAATCTATCCACCGTATTTGAAGATGAAAGCACTTTCTGGAGACGTTTGTGGCTCAATAGGGCCCTTCAATACTAATGTCCTCTGGAAGCAATACATATAATATATTTGCAATATATATATATATATATAAAACGTAATCACCAATGCATTAAACTATTAATATTAGATATAGCCAATTTTATTATTATATTATTAGACATTAAACGCTGTAAACATGTATCACATATAATCAATTATAAACCACATTATCATAATTTATACTAAACACTTTATTCAATACAAACCCCAGACGGTAATAAATGTGGGAGATCACTTTGTCTTTAATTACAACTTCTGCCTGTTATTCATTCACCATTTCAATACAACAGTGAGTTGAATAAGCCACAGATGAATGTGCCCTCTAAAATGAGTGGATCAAAATTTGACGATTTCATGCCATCTTGGTGTGAATAATTTATATTCCTTTTGTACAACTTATTCACTTTATGACGTCAGGAATCTCAGATCCACTCATTTCAGACGGAGCCCTCATTCATGGCCTGTTCCCCCAGAAAACACGTTTATACATTGTTTGCCGTGCAGAAGATTGAATTAACCAATTTCTGCAAGAATTTTACAGGACTACACCCCTGCTAAGGCTGATTATGGTAACAGTAATGACTCATTTATTCTTATCACTGAGGAGATATACATAAGTTTACCGTGACCATCATCATAATCATCATCCTCCTCTCCCCAGCCCAAATGTTTCCCCTGGTTAATACTCTGGTAATCTTGCATGGACAGCAGCCAGGGGAATAATTAAAACACATTGACAGAAGCCGCTACAAAACATCTAAAAACAAGAGATTACTAGAATTCATTGCTAGGCACAAAGTAATCCTTTTAATAAACTGTAATTGGCACTGTGCTCTTCAGAAGAAGAAAAAAAAGAAAAAAGACAAGGGTCCCACTGGAGGCTCCTCTATCATGCACACAGCAGTGCAAGTAGCTTTAAAAAGCCTAATAAATGCCAATATGATAGGGCCTTCAGCTTCTGACCTGCAGTCTGCTGTAACAAGTGATATCATCTGAACCCCCTAAAACTATCCGGTTACAAAGGTCACTCCCACCCACCCCCCTCTCCGCGCTAAAACACACGGTGTCAATATTCCCAGCTTGGAATAACAAAAAAGGACCGAACCAAACACTCCTCATCCGAAGATGCACACAAATACAAAACCAGGCATTTAGAAGCACATGTGCGCCTGGATCCACACAACAATGCCCTCCAGTCCGAACCTGCCTTCAAATTCAGACCAACAGCTACAGTAACAAACGTTCCGGCATGTCCAAGCAGAAACATAAAATCAGCGCTGGATACACTTACGCCACGATACATTGGACATTTGTCGTTTTTCATTTGACAGAATATCAAATTTGCTTATTCAAAGTAGCAATTTCGGAGTTGAAAACGTGACATTGTGCTGGCCGTCTCCATCCCTTCAAACACGCTGACAGAGTGGAGTGTGCGCGTCTGTGGCGGTGAGGAGGGATTTGATGGGTGGATCCCCCCCCCCCCCCCCCCCCCCCAATCCCCACCTACAATCCGACTCCAGGCCTCGTTCAACGCGTGGCGGTCAAGTCAAAATACACAAAGGAAATCAAACGGGTCCCTGCTACAGGCCTTCAAAAGGTGTGACCGTATCACCACACCTGACGCAGAAGGGGGGTCCCCAGCTTCAGCAACCCCCCACACCTTTGTTTGACAGGTGCTGTAGCTGGGAATCTCATTCCAGTGATTCTATTCTAATATATATATATATATAAAAAAAAAAAACACTGACACACACTATGGAGTCACCGGTGAAGACAGGGTGGTATCACGTCCCCACCTCCTCATCCCAGCTGAGAAACAAAAGTTACCGAGTAACAGACGCTCGGCCGCCATTGTCCCCCCCACGCGTCACCGAGACAACGAAAACGGGGGGGGGGCGGCATTAAAAATTGAACCGGTCACAACCTCGGTTAGCCGGCACACTGACCAGGACCGCCAGCTCCTTGTTCACAAGACCTGGGCTTCCCCCCCCCCTCTCTCTTATCGTGCGGAATTAACACGACTTCAAACTTCTGGAGGATCCTGCGGGATGCACAGCGCCAACATGACATGAAATTTCTTGTCCTGGCCATTGTCTTCTATCTGCACGCTGGTCAACAACAACAACAACAATTCCCCCCCACACCCCAAAAAAAAAAAACAGACAAAGAGCGCAAAATATCGCGAAAGACGCAACTTGAGAGGAGTCGCGCGCCCCGTGAACGGGACCGATAATGAGATGCTAATTCGGCGCGGCGATTATCCCGAAGTGGCCGGTAGAGAGAGGGGGACTCCCTTTGTTGTTGTTTCTTTCTTTCTTTCTTTCCTTCTTTCCTCCCTTCTTAAAAACAGTCGGCCGCGCGCAGACGACAAAGGAGCGCGTCGCGTCTCTCCTCCCCGCGCCCCGGAGCGCATGGCGCGGCGCAGTTATAACGGTCACCCCGCTTTGTCTTCTCCCTTCCGTCCCGCCCCGCGTCAAAAAAAAAAAAAAAAAAAACCACGCCGACGGCCGCGCATCCCGATGCATCACCACCCCTGCCACCGCGGAAGTGTGTCAAGTTGGGACACTTGTGTCTGTCACCTCGGCAACAACGTGGCCGCGGAGCGCGTTTAAAAAAAAAAAAAAAAAAAAAAAAAAAAAACGCCGCACCACTCCCTTTTCCTTTATCCACAGCCCGCGTGTCGTCGGACCCGCTGCACCAAAGCCGCGTGTGGAGCCGCCGCTGGTGAAGGTGGAGGAGGAGGGCGGATGTTTTGAGCGGGAAAGGTTCGGTCGGCGCGGTTACCTTGTCTGCCCACTATCTCGGCCACATGCTCGGAGCTGGGCACGGGGACGCATTCTGTTATGTTGCAGCCGCGTCCTTTGGTTTCCGCGGAGGAGCCCTCGTACAGGACGGACAACTTGCTCTTCCCCTGCAAAATGCCCGGGCCGTCCCCGCCGCCGCCGACACTGTTGGCGTGGTTGTGGTGGTTATTGTTATTGTTGCTCCGGTCCTGCACCCCCGTGGCCGGAGCCCCGCCGCCGTCTTCCCCTTCCCCGAGACCCAGGAGAGACAGCTGGCCCAGCGCGACCCGCAGGGCGCGGGAGTCGTCTTCCTCCTCGTCGGGCGGCACCAGGAGACCCTCGCCGACGAAGCCGGAGCCGGCCAGGTCCCCGCCGAAGCCCCCGTTTTTCTCCATCATCCCTGCAAGAACCAGCAGGCTAGGCATGGCTAACAAAAGAGTGTGAGACAAAGACACGGGAAAGAGACTGGAGGAGCAGCACCCGTTCTGCCGCCGCCCCACCCCCTCCTTCCAGCCCCGCCCACCGGCCGGCCCCTTCTTTCCGGCGGTTCGTCCGCGCGCGAGGCACGCAAGGCCGTCTGCGCGCAGAGGGGCGCGGCCCGGCGCGGCCCCGCCCCGTCTGGTTCACGCCGACCCCGCCCCGCCGAGACACAACGAGCCGCCCTCCCGTCGCTCCGCTCCGTCTCGGGTTGCCAAGACCGTGGCATCCTGTAGCCAACTTTTGTTCCGCCTCCTGGGCGACCGGAACGATGGAGGAAGAGAGAGAAAAAAAATAAAATGACGGCGAGCGCCGCTCCGTCGCGCCGCTCCGCTGGATGTTTCGCAGGCACCCGCCACGTCAGCCGCGCACACGCGTGGAAACGTCCTCGACGCGCCCGTCTCCGCCGGCCCCGACAGGGTTAATGCCGACATGTTTGTGGGTCCGCCCACCCGCCCCTCGCGCCGTGGGCTGCAGCGGGTCACTGTTGTTGTTTTGGACGCGTTGCGCAGGGGATGCGAGCGGGAGAAGGAAAGGGGGAAGAAAGAGGGAGATCGGGGGCTCGCCGTCAGGCGGCACCGGACAATGAAGCATACCGACACAACAACGAGAGCAACGCGCGTTTTTCCGAGCGAGCCTCGAACAAAGACCAGACAGCGGTGCTTCTAATCTGGCAGCATGTTCCACCAAAAAAACAAAAAAAAAAAAACAACGTCTGGCGGGACACCTGAGTAATGAAACATCATAGTGGCTGCTAAATAATACGTACATACATACATACCTGCCGTATTCTCTCCAGTGGACTATATCTGTGTTATGGTACTGTGTGAGTCACTTGCACAGCCTGGATAGGGCGTGATGACACTGAGTTATTAATTGACACGCAGCTTCATTTCCTGCAGTTGAGTTGATTTGGTGCCTGTGGATGCTGCCACGGGGTTTTGTTGGGCCGCGGTGGCTCAGGCAGATTAAGTGGGACTTAAATCCCACTGTGCAAGTTCAATGTATCACTAACCTCATAAATGCTGACACTCCATCCCGTTTAATTTGTCACGTTTCCCATCATTTGCATGCCTTTTTTTTTTTTTGTTGGTGTTTGCGCGCCAGATAGTTTTTAACATAATTTTTTGGACGATGTCACATTACCGGCTAGTTCAGGTGAACATAATCGTCGTCTAGACATGTCACCCCATTACTAATCAGGGATCCGTTCCCCTGTGGTGTCCTGTAGGAGGAGATCAATGCGAGGACAGACTAGATGAAGCCCGGTCGAGCCCTGGGTCCTGCAGAACATGGCAGGACGTCGTGAACGCGGAGAAAGTTTCTTGTGCTGAACCTGGAGCAGGTCCAGCTTTTTGGTGACAGAGTCGGTGTCCAAAGGTCATCTCCGTCCACTAATGGTGTCGGCCATGTGCTTTAGGCCAGAATCAATGGTAGTAATAGATATGGGTAATCTTTCCTGATGTCTCTCTATGTTTTCATATCGTTCTCGTTTTCTCTCTGCTCTTTGAACACGAGAAGATCCTTTATAATAAGACCATCTGCTTGTGTGATCCATCTGTTGCTTACTATCTGGGCAAGTCTTTCTGGTCTTTGTCCCAAACTCAGACCTGTTTCATTATAAGAATTCATTATAAGACGTTTCTTTCAGCGTGCTCTACTGCGTGATTTTAAATGTTCTCAGGTGGTTGCTCTCTCACTGGGAAAATTATTTATGTGGTGGTAACTTTGAGGAACCCATGGCCAAATTCTGCAGTCACTACACACAGGCCCTGACTACATCAGTCCCTGGTAAACCTTCTCAGTTCAGCCCCGACGAAGGTTTCCACCACCAAAAACGACCGACGTTGCAGTGCAGACGAGGAAAACGGAAAACTTCAGAATCAGTGCCACATGGTTCCATGGTGTTGGCAAAAGCTAAAGGCATCAAAAGTAACTTGACAGATGCAGTCAGTGCTGCTCTGTCTGGCAAATAGTTGCAATATCTTTAAAGATCATCACACTGATCATCAATGCACATGCACAGCTTTAATGTTGAAAATTGAACACGGCACGGCCATTCTGGATTAAATGACTGCTTTGGTGTGTTTGTAGAATAACTGGAAACTGACGTGAAAGCATGTGGCCAGATGGCATTCTTACTTTTTTAAGCATTTATTGTACATTACAAATTACATTACAAAGTGTGGCAGAAAAGTAGTTCAGTCGAATAACTCTTTGGTTTCATGCAACATACCTCATACAAAGTAACTTGAATAATTTTAATTAACTGCATATTTTCCCATATTCAAGTACAGAAAAATGTATGGAATCACTCAGTGCTGAGGAAATTTCCAAAAAAAAAAAAAATGACCAGGCCTAGTGTGAAAATGATGTTAATTCAGCAGTTTGAACTGATGTTGATGAGCTGTTGGATTTAGACTAGCAAGAATTTTTTCCTAGCAAGAGCGCTGTTATTTAAAGCAATGGACAGGTTTATAAAGAATCTCCAATAAGGAAATCCAACAAGCAGAGCGGCAAGAGGTGGGTGGTTGGATGTTGCTAGTCAACTGTGGGTAGGCAAAGATGTCAAAGCACCAGGATTGAAAAACGTACAGCAACATGAAGGAAAACTAAACACATGAAGAACGCATGGGGGAACGTTCATAAGCAAGCTGAATGAAATGAGATTTAATACAAAAGTGAAAAAAATTGTTTCTTGTCATTGTGATACACAGCAATCACAACATATGGTGCACACAACAAAATGTGTCCTCTGAATTTAACCCTTCACCTTGGTGAGCAGTGGGCAGCCATGAAAGCTGCGAAACCTCAGTGGAACCTTGGCGGTTCGGAATTTAAACTTGAAGCCCTTTGGTTACGAGTGAATTTCCACCACTGTGGGGCAGTGGTGGCCTAGTGGTTAAGGAAGCGGCCCCATAATCAGAAGGTTGCTGGTTCGAATCCCGATCTTCCAAGGTACCACTGAGGTGCCACTGAGCAAAGCACCGTCCCCACTCACTGCTCCCCAGGCGCCTGTCATGGCTGCCCACTGCTCACTCAGGGTGATGGGTTAAATGCAGAGAACAAATTTCACTGTGTGCACTGTGTGCTGTGCTGCTGTGTATCACGTGTGACAATCACTTCACTTTCACTTCACTTTCCTTACTTGCTTGGGCACCACTGCCCCTCCAAAAAAAGCAAACCAATAAAACCTCATCAACCTTTTATTACCTTTTATCTCAAAGCCAAAAAAGGTTTACTTTGAGATAAAAGCAGCAGGTGACTGGATAGTGAATCTGCACTGACTGAGATGCTTAACTTTTTGGTGCTGTTCTAATGAAACAAACAATAAAAAAAAATCTGTCAAGATTCTCCATTGACATGACACAGGTTTGCAGGTCTGGTAGAGGATCAGGGCAAATGCCAATGTTGGGCACATTTCTCCTTCCATCAACAGAAAACAGGTCTGGTGATGAAGTCATTGTGGCATGGTCCACAAAGCCAGATGCCAGCTCCTCAAACACTGCTGGCTGCCCTTTGTTTTCTACAAAGGAAAATCCTTCGGGTGTGGTGATTCCCTCATTTATAATACCCAGTATTGAAGGATTTACTGTAACACGTGATTTCCTACCTGTGACACATCCCATAACAAATCCAGAACATGGCACTGATAACCTACATACAATTACTGCATGTACACACACATACATGAATAAATGTGATTTTTCCTCATTTTCCAAAAAGACCCCAACATGATCCACATCTATTGCTTTCAAAATCCTCTTTATCTTATTTACACATACACACCCATACACACACACACACACACACACACACACACACACACTAGTATTGAGGGGAAATGCTCCTCTCCTCTGGGAGTATGAGTCAGGTGGCTATGACTTCATCGCTTTTCTTGACTATTAGGTCATCACTCTATCTCTTGTTTCCTCCAGCTACTCCTCCCTCTTTTTTCATGCACCAATCACGTGTGAGATGGTCTGTAACAACCAATAGTCTTTAGGTGAAAATTCTAGTAATCAGCACCTTACTGCATGAGAGTGATTTCACTACCCCGAGGTGGAGTTTAAATGCACACAAATCACACTGTGGCCTCTGTAGAATGCATTTAATCGATTGTATTTTTTAGGACATATAAAATATTGAATGTAGCTGTAGTGTCGCTTTAAATATGACAAACAAAACAAAACTAAAACAAACAAGAAAACAAATAAACAAAATGTTTACTTCCAAGTTCCAGTTACATTGCACATATTCAACGAAAAAACCAAAGAGACGCTCAAAGCAAATTAAAGAGAAGAAAAATTCAAACAGAAAATAAACAGAAAAACAGGCGGAAGGAACAGTACGAAGGTGCCTGTGAACATGAACATTTAGTTGAAACGATGTCCGGCAGGATGAAATGTGTTTACAAGGTGTGGCCGCACGAGGGCGCTGTTGGCGTTGGAACGGCGGCTGCCCCCGACCGCAGGGAGAGCAGCTCAGCGGCCCAACTCTGCACAGTCTCGGGCTGCCGGCTGTCTGATCGTTTCATTTTACAGCTGCAGGTTAACCACACCTGCCAATACCCATTTTTCTCTTTTTTCTTCCTGGGGAAACCCTTGAAATTTCAAGTGAAATTTATTAGTGATCTAGACAGCCATATATGAGGGGGCGCATGGTGGCAACGGGGGCGGGAAATGGGTGGGGTGGGGTTTTGCTCTGGATAGTTGTTTTTGTCATGTAACTGGTGTGTGCCTGTATCCTAAGACCTGTCCAACTAAGGTGTCCTGCCTGAAGGGACACTTGACATTTACCTAAATTGACATTTACCTTGGATGGCCTATATCAAATATGTTCAAAATCAACAAAAACACTTTTCACGACTGCCAATATTAACAAAACTAATAAAGGAAGCGTCTCACAGCACCAGCTTTCCGTTTGTGAGCTGCTGCGGTGGAGAAGTGAAAAAAACTTTACTTCGTGTCTGGATCCTCTAGTCAGCTCTACGCAACAGACAGGCTGACAGTGGGATCGAGAAAGAAACAGTGGGATCGAGACTGAAGCTGTGAGAATAACAATGGACTAGCCCCCCACTGTACAAATATAGATTTATTTTTTAATTGTTAATTATCTCACCAGTCACTAGGATATTGAAGACAGAGATTTGCTGCTTGCTCTAGGCCTCCCGCTCATTTGTGGTTCTTCATGTGGTACAAACCCAGCTCAAACTGTACGAATAGATCACATATGAAAAAAAGCTCACGATTTATGTGCAAACCCTGTACGATTCAATTCAAGACGATGAATGCTCACACTCCACAAGTAATATGATTACACTGGAGGCAGAAGAAGAAGTGATGCTGAACAAAAAGGGGGGTACACAAAAATACATTTGATTTACCACTATAAATAACTTTTGTCGTTCCAGTCATGGTAAAATAGGTGAGACCACGTTAAAAAGGTTTGCTTGGGTCTGCTGCAGCTGAATGAGCCGAGATTCCACGTGCTGCTACTTGCATGTGTGTAATTGCATGTGTGCAGTACGGACAAACTGTACAACAGTTGACAAATTTC
The DNA here is from genome assembly GCF_900700375.1 of Denticeps clupeoides. NCBI lineage: Eukaryota > Metazoa > Chordata > Actinopteri > Clupeiformes > Denticipitidae > Denticeps > Denticeps clupeoides. Next base: position 27,412,216 of record NC_041711.1, on the reverse strand, counting down.
AGGCAGGTTTGTTATCTTACGGCCTTTCGATTGTGGGTTGTGGCCTGGTCAGGAGGGGTGAATCGGTGATTCTATGATGCACGATGCATGTTGATATAGGTAATCTATTGTTTTCTTTCTCAACTTCTAAAAGTTTGATTTAAGGGGGCAGGACGTTTGTTTAAGGGGGAATTGTCCCCTCTTGCCTGTGTGTAGTGCCAGCCCTGTTAGTGATTGTCGGCATACACAAATCCATTGTCTGTGCATGACTGGATGACTTTTACCAAATTCACAATTTAGTTATTTTTTTTTTTTACATATAATGATGTTAGGTCAACAAAACCGACCTTCACAATGGAGGGATAAACTGGGACAGTATGGGTGTACAAAACAAAATAATCAGATACATTAAATTATGAAGTGATTGTGATACACAGCACAGCACACGGTGACACAATGAAATGTGTCCTCTGCTTTTAACCATCACCCTTGGTGAGCAGCGGACAGCCATGACAGGCGTCTGGGGAGCAGTGTGTGGGGACGGTTCTTTGCTCGTGGGCACCTTGACGGTCCGGTTCATTAACTGCCACCATTGCCCCACAAAAGAGGATTATCTGTCAGAAGTGGGATTATTAGGATTTAAATGTTCCTTTGTTGCGTATTTTGAAACCTGCTGTAAATGTATAATGTACATTTTGAAACTTTCAGATACATTAAATCTAGTTCATCACATTATTGTCGAGGATCAATATCTCATATTATATTCAGTCTGAAAAGCTATTCCTGCGCCTGTTTCTCACATCTGGTCAAACTATGTCACTGTTCACAGCCGTCAGCAGCATGAAAGTCGACTTCACTCTAACCATTGATGTGAAAAAATGACATTTAGATTTCCAAAAAACATTCAAACAATACATACTAGCTCATGTGTAAGTTAAACTCTCACATCTAAAGTCACTGTTTCCATCTCAGGAAACTATTATAGGAACATTTTTGTCTTGGGATCCTTACAACGCTTTATAATGCTTCATTCACTTGTACAAATAGACCCAGGTGTTGGAAGTTGGCACATTTCAGCTTTGGAAAATTGTTTTTTTTACAATCTGTTCTGTTGAATTGAACCATTTGCTGTATGCTGTGTTCTCCGTGATATATATTTCATGTGAGTTTCCGCAGAAGTGGTCTTTGTTTTTGGAGTTGGTGCATCCTTTATATTATCAATGTTCCGAATTAAAAATTAAAAATGTCCTAACGTGTGTACTGTATATTTCCATTGGACATCATTGGCTCAACAATTGTTGCCTCCACCTTGAAATAATGGAAGTGGGTTTGGTGTCCAGGCCTAACGTGTCAGAAGTCTTTGTTCATTTCTCCCAGTGCTTCCAGTTTATTATGATCTTTTGTGTAGTGGATTTGGCCTTACACTGTTTCTCCAAAAAGGCATCACACCTGGGCTCTCTGTGTGGAAACATGTATTCATTCATTCTTTCCCTACAGGCCACATTGACCCCACACTATGTGTGCAGTTTCCAGGTCTGTAATCGTCTCTAATGTGCCAGTTGTGTTGTGTTGTGTTCTTCTCTATTTGGGTGTAGCCAGGCTCAGTTTGTGGGTAGGAAGGTAGTGCCATTAGCTGTTATGTTGGGTGACTAAACCTTGCTGCTGTTTGAGAACAGACACTTGGAAGAGGTTTAGCAAAAACGGTGAAAGGTGGAAATGCATCAACTTTGAGAATTTTACTATTTATTATTCAATAAGGATCATCAGCTAAATTCTCAATGTGTTGTTTCAGGAGAAGGTCCTTCAGAGCAGTGCAGTACCTATCATAGCCATTTCCTGTTGTGATGGAATTTACATAAAACAAGAGGAAATGCTTTCCGTGATCCGAGTGTCTTTAGTAGTGTGTTTACCATCAGATATTTTTGTAATGAAGTGAAAGGATTTGACATTGTCCTATATCAGTTAAGGCAGAAAAATAAACCATATGTAAAGGAGGAGAAATGTATTAATAATGAGGTTCCACACCACAGCAAAAAATGTCCGGACGGCAGGAGGATGGGGGCATAAAAAAAACAAAAAAAACAAACAAACGTGATAGTAGCTTGTCAGGAACACAATGTGTATTTTAAATAACTGTTTGCGTTCCTGTTAATTATTCATAAACGGTGTGGACAATGGGGTGGTTAAACAGATCAGTTGAGTCAGTGACACACGTGTGACAAAACACTTCAGGATGTTGGGCGAGTAGCCTCAGCTCAGCAGGTGTTTGAAGTAGGATACGCAGTGATGCAGTTTATCTCAGCCAGAAAGGTTTGATTTTAAAGCTCCTGCAGTAACCCCCTCAACAGAGCTCAAGTTTATTGTTACATCTGACTTCATACCCGTCACTAAAATCCTAGTTTCGTCACACCGAAAATGCGTGTGATTACCCCAGTTGATCAAAAATAATTAATTTGCGAGTCAGAGCTGGGTGCTTTATTCACATGCAGATGTTATAGTAGGCTGCTGCACACTGGGGAAAGGATGGGCTGGGCTCCTTATCTGCCAGAGCCCAGCAGCTGGTATCTTCACATTTATCATGCTGAATGGTGACCCTGCGCCCCCCGTTCTGTACTTTCACGTCACCAACCAGTGTTACCCTGATGAAATTGAGCAAACGTTTTGTGAAAATCTAATGTTTTTTTCCATTTGGGTCAGTCTTAAAAATCACAGTTTGTCTACTGTTAGATTTGTTGTTTCTGCCCACACACTGCTGAAGGAATGTGTGCCTGAAACCAGGGCTCCTTCAAATATTAGCCACTAGGGGCAGCGCTTACACTCTCGGCTTCCTTCTGTCCATGCCCCCTGCCAAAACACAAAGGCTTGATGATGTTTGTAGGCCTGCGTCTTTCAGAAAAGTAAGTCAGGGAATCTCTCTCTTCTCTCTAGTCACTTGTAAAGTCTTTGTAAACCCTGAGGATGAAGATCCTTCTGAGCCTCTGGATTGAGCATGTAAACTGCAAAGGTTTTAAGTCTGAGCTCAGTGTGAAGAAAAGTGCTGAATAACTGAATTTATGTTTGAGAGCATGTTGTTAGAGAGCTAAGCACTGTGTGAAAATATGGTAATGTTTGGACAGCCCGAATGCAAAGTTTGGGCTTTGTGACCTGCCCGGAATGCAGAAATGTATTTATCATGGGGTGGTGGGTAAAACACGTTATCAAAACATACCATTAGTGTCCTGTTTAGTGTTGTTGACTTACGACATTGTATGTGGATCAGCTTCCTTGGAAATGTTAGGCTGAGCAGTGAGGTGGAGGGACTGGTTTTACTGGGAAGGCTGCATACATTTTTTCAAAATGGATGTGTATCAAAGGAAGTATGTCTCTCTTGGAAACGACTACACAACAAGGCAATCTTCGAGCGACATTCTGCTGGCAGGAGACTCAAGGGACCAGACAAATGTTTTTCTGGAAAAAAAAGGCAGCATTGTTATTAGGAATTCCGGAGGAGAGTAGAAATAGAAATAGAGGAAAAGTCACCCTTGTCTAAAGGCCCTTGCCTGTGTGTGTGTGAGAGCGAGCTGCGCACACACACCAGTGTTATTCATTCCAGTTCTATGGGTGAACAGGATTTTCCATTGCTGAGGCCATGGAAGGATATTCCTGTTCCCTGTGAACTACGTATGTGGTCAGTACCAGCCTATCCGTGATGTTGCCTGTCCAGCATCACTTCGCTCTCCGGAGAAGAGATCTGATTGGATGGGGGATTTCTTGGGTGCTCAGCCGAAGAAACATTTCATAAGGATCCAAACAGCCCTGTTGTTGGATCTCTCTTGAGCAGGACGTTTAATTTGGGTGATTAACTAAGTTGCTTGAATGGATGTTTTGGGACGTGAGTTGCTGGTTTCCTTTTTTCTTAATCTGTTTAATAGAACTAAGGAGGAAATCGCCTTCAAGTGGATAACGTTACTTTATTTGTACCTTACACATTACAAATAGCTTTACCTGGAGAGTATTGGAAGTCTATAGCAGACATGGTGTGTCTGTATTTAACAAGTGGGGAAGTTGTGGGTTCAGGGCAAAAAATGAAAGAGACAGCATCCAGCCGCCACTCGGGCTGCTCAGAGTTCCAGGCTCCTCCCTCCTTCCCTCGGTCTCCTCCTCTTCCTCCACCACCCTCCCCCTGCTGCTGCCGCCGCCTCCTCCCAATGCCTGCCTGACTCTGCCCTGTCCTACTTGAGCTGGGAAGGACTGAAAGGCAGCCAGTCCTGAGCCAGAGCCAAAGGCAGACTGAGCGAGTCAGACCTCAGACAGATCCGGCGAGATCTCCAGACGCAGAGAACTCTCAGACAACCGCTGCCCACCTTGCCAGGATATTTATCCTCACCCACGTGCTTGTCTGTAAACACAGGTAGAGATTTTCTTTATGGGTTTTGGGACTGATCTCTTTTCATGTCGGTCTTTATGGCTGCTTGTTAGCCTGCTCAGTGGCGATGAATTTGATGTAATCTTTGTAAACACGTGGAGTCGAGCGTGGAGGGGGTTTCTGGACACTGAATGAATGGACCAATGTGCAGGTTTACAAGAGATAAAAGACAGTAAAACTGCAGTGTAAACTGCATGGGCAGCATGTTTGTAATACTTTGTGTAATGTTGCATTGCTGCCAAGTATTTGTAACCACAAAGACTTGTCAGATTTAGAACATCTGATTATAGAATTATTATTTCACAGAAGGAAATAGTGGTTGGAGCAGCTGAATGATGACTAGTTTATACTGGTTTTACTGGGTTATACTGGTCTTCCCAGAGAAATAAGTCACGAACATGTGCTTTTCCACTGCATTCTTTATTTAAACTATTTTATATATGACTTTAAAATTTTGATATATGATATGGATGATATATTGGACAAGTTCCAGTTTTGTGCGTACCATGGTGGGCTGAGCGAAATGAGGAGAGAGATGGAGAAAGGGGAGGAGAAAGGGGTAATGATGTGAGTGAAGTGTGGACAAAAATGTGGGAGGAGAAGGAGGGATCATCTGAGGCCGTCCATCCTTGTGAAGAGTATTTCTCCAATGGTTGTCATCAGCAGAACCATTTAGGATTCAGACCTTCTTTCCGGCTTTCAAATTTCCAAAATTTGTCTGCTGGGCTCCTTCTGCTCCTCTAGAATGCCTCCTATGTGTCTCGTGTCTCTTCCTCATTTTGTCTGCACTCTTCATGTCCAGCTACTGTACAGCATTCCCACTGATGGAGACTCCGGGCCAGAAACGCTCTACCCGTACGACCGTCATGTCCCCCAACCGCATCACCCGCCTGCAAGAGAAGGAAGATCTGTGCAACCTCAACGACCGCCTGGCTATCTACATCGACAAGGTGCGTTCGCTGGAGGTGGAGAATGCCGGGCTTCGGCTGCGGATCACCGAGTCGGAGACTGAGGTCAGTCGGGAGCTGACTGGCATGAAGGCCGCCTACGAGGCCGAGCTGGCTGATGCCCGGAAGACCCTCGACTCCGTGGCCAAGGAGCGTGCCCGCCTGCAGCTGGAGGTCAGCAAAATACGAGAGGACTTCAAGGAGCTAAAAGCCAGGTAGGAGGTGAACTGCTGGAATTCTTTTTTTGGGTAATTCAGTAAAGAACCATTTTATCTGACCACACATCAATGCACTTTGCTTCTGTGACAGTTGCGTTTTTTTTTTTTTTACTTCTGGGGTCTTTGTTACACCTGCTAGAAGTGATGACCTGTAACTTATATTGTGCCATCTGAGCCATGTCAAAGTACTTAAGTAATCAATTAAGGAACAAAAATGTACTGGTGTTTTACTTTTCTTCAATCTGTAATAGTTGAATGAATAACTCCATCTGTCGAAGTTCTGGGCACCAGTCATGCTGACGTCTTCAGGCTTGGTAGTGGTCTTCAATGTGGTAGTAGCCTAGTGGGTAACACACTCACCTATGAACCAGAAAACCACAAAGTCACAGGTTCAAACGCAACTTACTACCATTGTGTCTCCAGGGGGACTGTCCCTGTAACCACTGGCTGTAAGTCACTCTGGATAAAGTTGTGGGATAAATGCTGTGAATTTAAATGTATATCTTGTGTGTGCTGTTGGTGTGGCACTGCACAGAAGTATGCTGACATAAGTAATGCGTGATGAGACAACACCCTATCCCATGGCATTAGTAAGCTGAGGTAAATAATGACAAGATAAACAATTTAACGGTTCCTCATGGTGCATCTAATGATAACTGCAAAGTTTTTCATATTGTGTGTGCTTGCATCTATTGGCCATCCATTATTTGGACAGAGGGACAAAAGAGCTCTGCGTAACAGGCTTATCTGTATGGAGGTGTCACCAGATGTGCACATGCATTTGGTCATGCTAGTTTGAATGTGCTGTTTAACTATGTAATGTAATGACAGTTATATTTAAAAGTGTCAACATATTAATTGCATCTCCGTCTCGGGAGTGAGACTTTACACAGACTGTGATACTGTGTTGGTTACTTATCCATTCACTCATGTTCTCATGGTGTCTGACAGCATTTTAATGTCAGAGATTGGTGTGTTAGATGCAAATGTCAATGTTAATATTCATATGCATTTTTGCGCTTTTACTTTCCTTTTACTTTTACTTCCATACCACACACTGTACAACATGTAAACATTACTTCATGCACAGCCCTAAGAAGCATGTATACAAAATGATTCAATTAGATAATGATTCCAGACAGTCCTCCTCATACAGCACTGCTGCAGCCATGTTACTGTAGGGAATGTTTGGTTACTATGGTAGTACCGTACCCTTTCCATGGGTGTGTTAGGGGGCTGACAATGTGGTGAGTCAGAAGCTTTTCAAGGCCGTTTGGGAATTGCCTGATGTGGTCAGATGATGACTGCATGAAGCCCTTGATTCATAATTTTTCATCTCCACTGGCTTCCCTTACTTTAGCATAAGTACAAATTGTGAGAAGAATACACATTTTTTTGTAAGTTGGAAGAAATAGAGTACCGAGGGTTGGTACTGTGTGATGAAGGATTAAGAAAGCAGTGGCACTGTTGATCCTGGCACAGTTCTAATGTTTGCTCAAGGCATTCTTTTAACATTAACTTGTTTAGGTGTATGTCTTTGAAGCTGTCATGCATTTATTTTGGGCTTTTTCAAAAAATCCAACTAGAAACCATGCATTCAAAACTTTTCAGAAGCACCACATTATCATTGTACAAACCAATGTGGTCCAGCATTTGCTGAAATTGTTGAAGACTCTGATGACAGTGGCACAATAGGGCTCCTGTTTGCACAGTTAGACACTGTATGCAGCCTTGTGATGCAGCAGTGTCTGAATGGCCAGTGCGGGCAAAATGCAATTACAGCCAGTATGCAATGCCTGCGAACATTTGTCACCGCCTGCTTTGGCCTGTCTGTGTCTGTTGGAAATGGCAGCTCCTGTTTTCCTGAGCATAGCAAGGAAACCAAACTCCCTGTGACATAATAAACCAGCTGGCAGAAGTTATATACCCAAGGCTTCCCCTGAACCCAGCCCCCATGCACCTAAAATGGTATCAGTCATGTATCAGGAACAGTGACTAAGTGTGTGCGAACCAATGCTACAGCACTGAGATTACAGGTGAATTTCACAGTGGGTGTGTTTGCTGCCTTCACACAGCGAGTGTCTGGCACAACTTTGCCACACCCTTTGGCAAAGAAAGAGGTTTTGCAGATATGTGGAGGCCAGACTTATAGGCTTATAAATGAATTCCTCCACACACAGTATCAAATGCAAACTAATGCCACAGAACTGGTCTTTACTGGTTACTATGTCACCATAGTCAGTAATAGAATTTCCACCAAATTATACAGCAAGCTGTGCTCAAAGATGCTCAGATGACCGGAGGGGTAGCATCCCAAACCAAACTGATAAAAAGGGAAAAGTCTTTGAACATTGTTTTCAGTTCCTTTTGTTAAAAACACTTTGGGCCAAAACCACCATCTATTTTTTTCTGTGGCCTTTGCCGGGCTGAATGCACAGTTGTCTGGTAACTTATCAAATGAAAACAGTGTATTTCCTGCATGTATGTCATTGCCTTCACAGTTTCCTTTCACATTTGCAGCAAATGGTATTATGACCATTTGACAATTCACTATGTTAGGCCAGAAATGGATATTGTTAGTTAACACTAACTTTTATAGCTAATTGCATGTACCATTCATATCATGCAGGATCAGAGGTGTCCCATAGACTTTAAAACAGTCTAGTGATTTTAGTAGGTGGCATTATTAGGCTTCTTTCTTAAAATATGTAACATGCATTTGTTTAATCAGGTTAAATCACTGTTGAAGACTGCCAACGATCAAAATATCCAGTCCCAAATGCAAATAAGGAAGAGCTGTCTTTCTTTTTTTTTATCTTGCTAAACAATAATGATTAGAAGATTGCAGATTCTTGAGAATGGAGCCTCTTCTGTGTCTCACCGAGGGAGGTTTTGTCACATGGGTCAACCACGACTCCATGTTTTTTTAGGTTAATGTTTGTCCAGGGGGCAAACATTTTCTGATCTCACCTAAGATTAGCTGTCACAAACTTTTCACTTGCACTACACCAGAAGGCTTGTTCTGATCTAGGAGTAAACTCTTTTTACAGACATATTTCTTTTCTTTTATGAATTTTATTGTGAATTTTTATTTTGAAGTAATTAATGTAGTCACCAGTATAGTAAGCCAGAGCCTGTGCTGTATTTCACTATAAATAATTTTCTTCTTTCAGACCCAGTTTCTCCAAGGTCTGTTCTTGGTTCCAGTAGGGTTCTTATTGGCCGGTCTGTATACTCATTTTACTCAGAGAAATGAACATGCGATGGAAAACAGATGTTATACATTTCATAAAGAGGCTGGATGGCTATAGAGATGTCATTGTTGGTCTGAGTTGGGTTGGAAGTTAAGATAATGAAAGAGAACATTTTTGCCATCCATTCATCGGGTCCCTGTTCCACTGCGAAGGAAAATTGTTTATGTGTGTGTGTGCGTGTGTGTACATGGATGGATTTATCAGAGTTTCCATAGCACTTAAGGCTTTTTCAAACCAAACCAAACCAAACCAAGGCCAAGAACTAATGAGTCACTCACTAAAAGTAAATCAGATGCTGGAGTAGCAAGGACACACACATACACTCCAGTGGAGGTTCTCACTGGATGTTGAGGAAGAAGGGTGCGGCAAGTTTAATATATTTCCCCCGGTCTTATAACACATCTCCCCAAAAAAAATCTTGTTTTTCTGCAAGGCTACACGATGCTGTTTACTGTTCTATGTGGAACTCAGGAAAACAAGGGAACGTTTAATAGTTTAATTTTGTTTTACGTGTCCAGGGCCTTGTTACCCTTTTCAGACCGTGGTTTCTAAGTACCCACATATGTTTGCGACCCAACCTGTAATAGGCATAGACTGTTTAGCTAGGTGTTTGCGGGAGTATTTCAAGATGTTTCGCTCAGAACTTTGCCCTTAATGCTCGTCCTCAATTGTGCTCCATTGCTACTTGGCTCCACCGGTTCGCATGGCAGCGCCTCGTGGTCTAGCGTGAGAGAAGGAGTGATCATCTCCAGCTCCCAACCACAGCGTTTGGTTCCTCTCCAGGCTGCTGATGCCAGAGCCTCCTACTAACAGCGTTGTTCTGCAACATCTCTAACCAAATACAGCTGCGCATAGATGAGTTATGAAGCGGTGTGCAAAACCTTTCAGTGACTTCTCAATCTTTTTCACTCTTTGCTAAATTAGTCCTGGTCTGTAGTAGATGATTATCCCCTTCACACAAAGTCCAAAGCATTTATCAATAACCTGGGGAACCTAACATAATAATTTCTTAGAAGCCAATACACCACCCGGCGTGCATAGGGCCCGTATCTGCACGACCACGCCTGTTTGCCCCTCTGTTAGCTTGGAGCCCTGCGTTTGTACAGTATAATGGCGACATTTATCAGCTCCGTATCAGAGTTTCGCCACCGCTTCCACTGCTCCAGTCATTTGACTCTGAAGCTCCAGGCAAGATGACAGTCATGCCCATTCAACATCTGGTTCCTGGCCTGGCCCACGTGCATTGAAATCATTCATGTTAAACATACTTTTTACCACACAGCGTTGGTCCCGCTGATGAACTATTGGAGTGTTCGTTTGTCTGACCATTTTTTTTTTTGGTTTTGTTGCTGAAATAAATCGCTTAAAACAAACACCATTGTGTTTCAATCCTCAGCAGACATGGAGGAAATGTGCTTGTGCCAGCCTGTGCCTTTTGTTCTCTTTTGTGGTATTCCTTTTATAGTTATTATTATGAAAGGCTTTTGGAAGAACACTGTGTCTCCTCATCTGTACTGAAATGATTAATGCTGAATTATGCTTGGGTCTAAGCTTCAGTGGAAGAGATGTTTTCAGAGTTCCTCTCTGCAGTACAGCAGATGTACAGTCATAGCGTAAATACTAATCATACTATTAATTTGCCTTAAAGACTTCGAAGATGACACACTCCCCGCCCCATCACAGGGGAAGCCCGAGGGGATGGATGGTGTGTGTGAGTATGACTTGGGCTGTAGTGATGCTGTAGAAGTTGCAGGGGCTTTTGTGTTCAGTGGGACTCGATACATCCGAGATGGGAGCAGCCTGGACGAAATGAAATATGGGACCCTGGGCTGCTGGCACCTATCGTTAATGCCAGAATAGGTTCAATCAGTGTTGATATAGGACAAGGTTTTCTCTGGAGTAAACTGCTGTCTCAATATTACTTTAAATCAATCTCAATGCGAGTCTGATTGGTCCATGTCACTTTCTGTAAAGTTTTTGTAAAATTAGCAGTCATAATAACCATTTAAGGTTGCTTAGCTGTGCCCTTTGTAAGATAAGGGATGTCTTTCCATTCCGAGGTCCTGTTGAAACGGGGAAGTGGTTGAAGGGAAAACTCCCATCCATCGCAGCCAAAAAAAAAAAAGTAAAACGTGAGGACACATTCAGTGTTTCCACTCAGCGCAAACACTTGGTCTCGTAGTCATGACAACATGACAGCAAACACTCCTTTGCTCCATATATTTTTTTTCTGGTTCCATTTTTGTCTGTGAGGTGGACAAAGATAGCTGTGAGTCAGAGGGGACTGGACGCTGTACTGATGCCCCTCCCCCCAGTGAAGCCACCGTCCCTCGCCAGTCTCCCAACTTCGCAGCACTGACTCTTTTGAAACAGGGGAGCTGTGCTGTGAATTCTTTGGTTTTGTCCTCTCTGGAGCTTTCTGGTCATGATGTGGTTATGTCTTTACAGCACCGCTGCTATTTATTTATCAAGCCATTTTCTTTAGTTTATTCTCCTTCACAAATCTGTGCCTATTTTCCCCAAAGTATTTTAATTTCTATTCGCACGGGACACGCCTTACACCTTAGAGTGAAGTCATCCCCATTACTCATCCTTCAGCCCTCCAATCTTTCGGTATATACAGTTCCCACAGACCGAAGGTTTAACTGTAAACTTTCATCACACACCTACAGACGTGCCATACTGAATTTTATCACACAATTTCAAAATCCCAGCATGTTTCTTACTCGCTGGGTGAAATGTGCTCCAGTTGTCCCCAATCCTGTTGGCTTTTTTTGCACTACGTGACACTGTTTTATGAATTCATTCTAATTATGTCCCAGAAGAAAACAGTGAAATAGATTTTATGACTGTCTTGTTGAATATGTCAGCTGTGGCCATTTTTGGGTTGCCACCGGTGTTAAAAATAGTTCCAGGTGGGTTCACCGTAAAAAGCGCTGCTCTGCGCAATGTGTGACCCTCAGGGTCAGCGGCTCAACATTCTTCACATTTCACAGCTTTCTAGCAGCTTCAGTCTCACTATGTCCACTTCTAGTATCTCAACCTTCTGCTGAGTTGATAAAGTCCAAAACAGTCACACCTCAGGCGAGGCACGTCTGGAGCTGTCATAGTACAGATTTTTTTTTTTAATGCAATGCTGAGCTAAGCTACAGCGATGCCTGTCTGACACAATAAAGGCCTGGCTGAGCTCTGCACTGAAAGGAGGCGGGTGTGGTTGTAAAGACCGGCAGGCGTCTGCAGGACATAAATCATGTTACCTGTTGTTGCAGTTAGGCCTCTTCAGGCTTTAAAATACGAGAGCACTTGAAGAGACTGTTGGTCATTTGCTGTTGTGAAAATGTTGTGACTGTTCCTGCTGTGCAGCGCACCCGTACAACCAAATGCAACGGATGTGCTTCTGCATGCGCAACATCTGGAGCAGCTCTGTTCAAATTATAACAATTATATGAGGTTAAGAATTTCATTTTCAATCCCCAAAGGAATGGGAAGAAAGAGTCCGATCTGGAAGCAGCCCTGGCGCGGCTCAAGGACCTGGAGGCACTCCTGAACTCAAAGGATGCCGCCCTGTCCACTGCCCTGGGGGAGAAACGCAGCCTGGAGACTGAAGTGAGAGATCTGAAAGCCCAGCTGCTGAAGGTACAGTACATTTTACTTTTTACACCATGAAAGTGAGAAGTGAAACAATTAAGACACCTAAGTATTGTCTCATTTTTATTTGTCAATTTGTAAATTTGAAAGTGAAGCTGACTGGCTTTTGTTTGAAGTTTAAAAAGAAAAATATTTGCTAATTGACTATGGTGGTAGTAGCCTAATGGGTAACACACTCGCCTATGAACCAGAAGACCCAGGTTCAAATCCCACTTACTACCGTTGTGTCCCTGAGCAAGACACTTAACCCTAAGTTGCTCCAGGGGGGGACTGTCCCTGTAACTACTGATTGTAAGTCGCTCTGGATAAGGGCGTCTGGTAAATGCTGTAAATGTAAATGTATAAAGTTTGCTGATTCATGGTTCCAGTTCATTCCCTCTGCTGGTCACATGATGAACTGCAGGGAAACGTTTTTAAAAGGAAACCGTGTTCACCAGATGCCGACAGAGCCCCCAAGAGGGCATGGTGGGAAGTGAAATACTGAAATCTTAGGGACTACAAAACAGTTATTTTTTTGTAGGCTCCACTGAAACATTATTGCATAACATAATTTCGTTTCATTTCATCATAGAGAAAATTGAAATAGTTCTTCCCCCTGAAACCGTTTCTGCTTTTCCTGCAGCTGGAAAGTAGCCTGAATGATGCCAAGAAGCAACTGCAGGATGAGATGCTGCGAAGGGTGGATGCTGAGAACCGCATCCAGACCCTCAAGGAGGAGCTGGATTTCCAGAAGAATATCTTCTCTGAGGTTGCCGTCTCTTTTTGTCCCCCTCACTCTCCCTTCTCACCATGAATCACATTCCAGTTTGTTGACAGTCTCTTTTTTTATCCCTTCTGTCCTGGCAGGAAATGCGCGAGTCCAAGCGACGCCATGAGTCACGCATACTGGAGGTGGACTCTGGACGTCAGCAAGAGTTTGAAAGCAAGCTGGCCGAGGCTTTAACCGAACTGCGGTCGCAGCACGAGGACCAGGTCCGCCTCTACAAAGAGGAGATTGAGAAGACCTTCCATGCCAAAGTAAGGAGGACCACTTTTCAGAACCTGTTCTGAGTTTAGCTTCAGACACACCTCCTCTTGCCCGGTCATGTTTGGTCTAATGGCCCTCTGCTGGTCATGCAGCTGGAGAACGCACGCCAGTCCGCAGACAGGAACAGCCATCTGGTGGGAGCCGCCCACGAGGAGCTGCAGCAGACGCGCGTGCGTCTTGAGAGCATGTCGGGCCAGCTCAGTACACTGCAGAAACAGGTCAGGGCAATCTTTCCCATATTAATGCATGAGGGTTAACCAATGAAATTAGTTTAGGTATAAACGCATAATGACTGAATTACCATTGTAATGGCAGACCATAATAATAAAAATGTAATCTAAGCGTAATCTGGGCGTTAATTGAACATCTTCAGTTGTTCAGTGAGCGAACTAATGACTTTTTATGGTGAAGTTTTTATTTTAGGATGGGTAAATAACTGCATGCAATATTTGAACTCATGTTATTAATTTAGACTTAATCAATTACAGTGTGGTTGGTTTTGCTGAAAATATGAGTTTCTCTGTAATGTCCATATTCAGCTGGCAAGCAAGGAGGCCAAAGTGCGGGAGCTGGAGGAGATGCTGAGCAGAGAGCGGGACCTCATGCGCCGGCGCATGGAGGACAAGGACCGGGAGATGTCCGAGATGAGAGAGCGCATGCAGCTGCAGCTGGACGAGTACCAGGAGCTGCTGGACATCAAGCTGGCTCTGGACATGGAGATCGCCGCTTACAGGAAACTGCTGGAGGGAGAGGAGGAAAGGTGAGACCTGCCACTGTTAATAGTGTTAAAAAGTCTCTGACCACCCATAGCTTCAAAAAATTCATAGTCGAATAGAAAACAAAATGAACAGGCATGGTTTAGCCCAAGCCTAGCGGGAGCTACGAAAACGTGTGCATTTGGGTTGTTAAACTGCATCATCCATATAATATTTTTGTAATTGTGCCTCTATGAAACTGATTATTAGCTGCAGGCTGCAGTCTTTTTTTTTTTTTGCAGTAATCCTCCTATTACTGAACAAACGTGCACATGTGCAGTCATGTGAAGCGGGCACCATAAAATAGGGCTCCCCTGAAAGCCCCTGTAATTCGAACCCTGTAGACAGGTGTAATTGTAAAGCGAGATATTATTTGTGTAGTATGGAATGGAAACCCATTTTCCCAGATTCTATATTAAGAGGGTAACAATTTCCACCTCAATCTGAAAAACACATACAATACAACAATAACATCATTTATTTTGATATAGCCCAAAATCACATACAGTATGTCTAAATGGGCTTTAAATGTTTTCTCTCATTCAGGCTGAGGCTGTCCCCCAGTCCTCCACCTGCCCGGGTGACAGTGACCCGCACCACCGGCTCCAGCAGCCACGCCCGCACCGTGCAGAGCAGCAGCCGCAACTCCTCTGGCTCCGCCAAGAAACGGCGGCTCAACGACACGGACAGTGAGGCCTCCAGCGTGGTGGGTGGCACTGTGACCCGCACCCGCATCGCCCAGCAGGCCTCTGCCAGTGGGCGTGTCACTGTGGATGAGGTGGACCTGGATGGCAAATATGTCCGTCTGAGCAACAAGGCTGACCAGGTGATGATGAAAACTTGACTATATTTAATTATGCAACTTTGTTTTACTTTTAATAGTTTGCAATGGGGTAGTGTGTATGTGTGTGTGCGCGTGTTTGTGTATGTGATAAATATATGCATGAATGCTTTCAACTCTGCAGGACCAGTTAATGGGTCACTGGCAAGTGAAGAGGCAGGTGGGCTCTAACCCCCCCATTACCTACAAGTTCCCTCCCAAATTCATCCTCAAGGCTGGCCAGACCGTGACTGTAAGTTGCAATGTGTAGAGAGGGTTCTGTAACTCATATATCTATGTGTGCATCATAAGGTCTGTATGATCGGTGCTTTTCACTGTGTAGATCTGGGCAGGTGGCGCTGGTGGCACCCACAGCCCTCCTTCTGACATTGTGTGGAAGGCCCAGAACTCCTGGGGCACTGGAGACCTGTTCCAAACGATCCTCCTCAATTCTAACGGAGAGGTGAGGGGCACAGTCTGGCACCATATTACAGAGGATGTACTTTTGGAGTTGCAAGAAGATGCACTTACAGTATAACCTATTGTGTGTGACTTATTTGAACAGGTTTAATGGTTTTGTTTTCTTTCTGCAGGAGATGGCAATGAGGAAGGTTACCCGCACACTCTTCCAGGAAGAAGATGATGATGAAATGGTGAGCTCTTTCGCTATAGAAGCCGTTGTGTGCTACTGAACCTCCCACAGTAAGGTACAATATAGATCCACTCCATACCCATTAACTCACCCCTGTCTCCCCCTGCAGGCCGCACACAGCACCTGCGGCGACAGCGAGTACAACCTGCGCAGCCGCACAGTGGTCTGTGGCTCCTGTGGTCAGCCCTCAGACAGGCCCGGTGGCCACGGCGTGCCAACCAGCTCCACGGCGACTAGTGCTGCACGCACCTTCCACAGCAGTGGGGGTGGCCTGCCGGAGGGTCTGGTGAGCCCCTCTTTTGTGGTTGGCAGTAACCTGCCGCGACAGGTGAGTAAACCCCCCACTTTTTTTCAGCTGGTTATAAAGTTATAATTCTGGGAGGTGAATTTGTCACCTCAATTTAAGAACCAGTGTGTGTGTGTGTGTGTGTGTGTATATATATATATATATATATACACACACACACACACACTGGTTCTTAAATTGAGGTGACAAATTCACCTCCCAGAATTATTGCTAACAACAAATCATTGTATTCATTCATTTCATCATTTATTTGCATTCTTTTCACAGGGAGGTCCTAAGATGGAGCCCTGCACCATCATGTGAACTCAGGAGCAAATATAACCCTATCACCTTATCTGTTTTTATAGGGTTACTTTTTCTAATTTTTTTTTTTCAACTTTTTATATATATATTTTATAAATCAGTCTTTTTTTTTTTCCCTGTTTGATCTTCAGGGTGGGTTAGTAGGGTAAAGAACTCCATGGGAACGGGCTTGGCTATATATCAGTTTGTATATGTCATGTACTTCTTGTATGGTAGGTGGGCTTGCTTTTTTTCTGGGAGAAGGGCTGTTCGGGCACTTTGCCTTCAAAAAAGATGTGGAGTTTCCCTTCAAATCATGGCTGTCGTCACTTACACACACATTACCAAAAGACCTTTAACTTGAGATGATGATATTTTTTTTGACCAGGGTTTTTACCTCTGGAATTTCAGCACATATAAGATTGAAGTATTAAGCCCATTTGACAAAGGCTGCTTGGGTGGCAGTTGCCAAAGAGTCATTCTGCCGAAGGTGCGCACTTTCCTTTACCGTGTTGTCTTTGTACTTTCTACACTGCCAGTCGCATTGGTACCTTTTCACTGCAAGTCATTAAAATACTTGTATTTATTTTTGATGCATGCAATAGAAAAAAGTTGTAATTTTCTGTATTATGAGTTTACTGGTGTTCTAATGGCAGGCGTTAAGGGAACGTTTACATTAGCCTGTTAAGTAAGGGAACCTGCTGAGAGAAGCGTGGCTCTGATTCCCTTCTTGCCATTAGGAAAGGAGACGTTGCAGCTTGTGTTCACGTCGGAACCTGTTTTGTTTTGTCCAGTTTTTTTTTTTTTTAAGTGTCAAAACAACTGCAGGTAGTTGTCCTTTTTTTTTTTGCGAAATAAATGTATGATTTATTTTGAAATATAGTATTATATTTGAAGTACTGGATTTACAAGATTAGCTGGGTGGGTTTTAAGACAACTTAAGTTTTGACACTATCGACATCAGTGAGTTCAGATAAAGAATCACACAGGGCTGCCAGTAGTTGTGGCAAGAATGAAACCATTTGGCTGCTTTATAGGAAAATGATGATGTCCAGTGGCATTTTGGCCTGAAACACTGACCTCATTCGCTTGGTAACAGGCTGCCTTGCTCTAATTTTGAATGTGTGTTTTTTTTTTTTTTTTTAGAACGAGGTGAAATTATGAATATATCTGACCAAACACTTGACAACAGAAAACAGAACAGAGATTTTGTAAAAGCACTTGAGATTTTTCTAACTGTAGACCTATTCCTATTGACAAGTGACAGGTGGTGCTTCCTTTACTCCTCAGATCTTTCTTTTGGTGATATACCAGGGGCTTTTCTTTTACTTTTGCTGCATGGCAAGGATATGGCTAAGCTTTGGTTAGTTATAGATGGCACATGGATATTGTACCTGTCAGTAATGACCGCCATTCATGTTGAATAATGTTCTTATTTCATTTTTTTTTTATATTATGATTCTGGTTCTTGTCCTGACATGTTTATGTGTGTTTACTGATAAGAACACGGCTGCCTCACATTACTGAGCTGTGCAAAACTAACTATTGTTCAGATCTTGGGGCTAGTTTTTCAAGTCAGGACTGGTTTGAATACCAGGCAAATCAACTTCTGAATTTAGAACCAAATTTTATTTTTCATGATGATGGAAAAAATACTGTTCTTTGAAAAAAGTATACCTGTGCCTTGCTTTATTTAGTTTTGGAAATGTAACCTCTTTGCTGATGCTATGCATAATAATGGAATTTAAAAATACAGTAATAAAATCTTTTTCGCAGTGTTTTCTGTGTGAAACATTTATTTATTTTAAAAGAAATTGTGTCTGATTCGCTGGATCCACTACCGACACCAGACATGGAAACGAAGGTAAGTTACAGCTCAGTTTCTTTTTATTTACATTATGTACAAAAAGGGGAAAATGATTACATTCATTTCAAGCAGGAGCACCACATGACTCCAAAAACACTTCACTTCAATGCAATGGCAGCTTGTAGCTGTAGTGTAAACATGGGGACATCTCAGAAAAATGTGATTCCTTAACGACCCTCCGCGAACATTTAGGTCCGAAGGGGGGACCTGATCTTCACCGTGCTGTGATTGTCTGTGGCCTGCTTTGGGCTCTGTCAGTGAGGCAGCCTCCATGGGGAGGGTGAGGGGGGTCTGCGCACTGGAGGCAGGTCGTAGTGCCCGGGGATGTGACTGTTGGTAGGGAGGTCATAGTGGTTCTGAGGCTCTCGCTCCGGGACGTTGCCAAGAGAAGAACGTTCTGAGAAAATAAAGTCACAGGTTCAAACTCCACTTACTACCATTGTGTCCTTGAGCAAGACACTTTGAGATCTTGAGTGTCTCCAGTGGGACTGTCCCTGTAACTACTGATTGCAAGGCGCTCTGGATAAGAGCGTCAGCTAAGTCCTGTAAATGTAACTGTGGTTGTAGTGAAGTTGTGACACTAGTTAGAAAGCGAAACAGGATGCTGATTAGTTCTGTACCTCTGCGGGCAGTAATAGAGCCGGATGGAGGGGGGCTGATCTCGGAGTAGGAGCGTTCTCTGGAAACAGCCGACTTCATCTCCATGTAGCTGCTTTCGTGTGGAGCGGGCAGCAGGCTGGGCAGGTCTTTAATGGTGGCGTATGGGTTCTCGCTGTTCAGAGAGCTGCTGCTGGCAGTGCAGTCCTTCATTTCTGTGGAGAAGGAAGTGACAGATTAGGAAACGCTTCTGTTATTAAGGAACACAAACCCAGTTTAAGGGAATAAATGAATACTGGCACCTTTGTTATAAAATTTCCCAAGGCTGGCACTGTAGCTGTAACTCCGGTCAATTCCAAAAGCTGCAAAAAAACAAAGGCATGTATACAACTGGTAAATTTGGTATGGTAAGTTTTTAATTTTTTTTTTAATGATTTTCTTTTCTGCTGTGTAATAGTCAGGTTGACTGTTCGGAGAGAATAAATCAGAGGTTGAAGTTTCTGATGGACTTGATCCATGGGTGGGGGACGCACCATGCTCTTTGGGAGGTTCCTGATGTTTCCAGTCAGCAGGCAGGGTGGCATTGCTTTCCACCCCGAAAAGGCCCCGCCTCTCCCTCTCCGAGTTCTTTACACTGCAGAACAGTTGGTTGTTGGTGTTCTGGGCAAAATGAATATAAAACATCAATGACATCTTCTAAAATACAACAATACAGAATACAACATTGCTGTTTGTCGTGATAATGTTTAGCAATGTGATATTACATTTACAGCATTTATCAGCATTACAATCAATAGTTACAGGGACATCTGTGATCTTCTGGTTTGTAGGTGAGTGTGTTACCCACTAGGCTACTAGCACCCTGTGATGTACTAAACAGCAGTACTCACTTTGATGCAGCGGTCCTGGTTGTTGGGCACGTGGGGCAGCGGGGGTCTGTTTTGAGTCAGAGTGTGGTAGCTGGGATTGGAGTAATAGTGATGGTAGCTGTGAGCAATATCTGTGAAAGCCAGAGGAGAAGGCGTTATTATTCATTCATTCATTCATTCAGAGAGCGAAGAGTGATAATTCCCTGGAGATCATGAATTTTCCAAAAACAACAGTAAATAAACCCAACAGCCTCTGCAGCTTCCAGTATTTCTGCCTTGCTTTTATGCACTCACACTAAACAATTTTGACACTCTATCACACTCACAAAGCATGCAGTCAAAGCAACATCAAACACAGAGGCCACGTAGTTCTCAGCACATAACGAGTAGAAATGAAAAAACGCGGCGATCCAAAAATCAAATAAAAAAAGAATGCTGCAAAGCATGAAATCTGAAATAATAAAACAGAGACAGTCTGTTGTTTCCTGTAGAAGCAGATGGAAGTTGCAAAGTTGGTTCAAGAGACATTTTTTGCTTTGTAACACACAGTGTGTTATATTACATTATATTATACTAATTTATATTATTTTCAGGATTGGAGAAAATACATTGTAAAAGTATGTGATGGCTGAATACTGAATACACTGAGATAAAGAGTACTCAAAATACTCCTGAAGTGTACTAACAAAACTCGGCTATTTAATATTTGGATTCTGAATATGTATCACCTTAATGTGTATTATGCGTAAAGTGTTCTGGCAATAGCAACCAACTTTTTGAAGAATTAATAATAATTTTTATATTTATATATATCACCTCCAAAACTCATGTTCCACAGTGTGCAGAATATGATAAACTCAGGTATTTCAGGTACCTGGCACAGCATACTCTGAGTTGACAGTGCGTGTGGAGGAAAAGGACACGGTGGGTGTGTGGTTCTGTTTGTCCTTCTGCCGACGACGGTACAACAGTAGCAGCGCCAGAAGGACCACAACCAGGACCACCAGGACCACAATGCCAGCGATGGCCCCCCACGAGTCCCTCTCCCCTGGGGAGAGTGGCATAATCACATTGCCAGTGCGATCTGAGGAAAAAACACATAAATCTCACACACTTGTCAGACATTTCTAAGTGCAGACGACTGACAGGATCATACCTTTACAGTCAGCCATCAGGCCTGGCTCACACACACACTCTCCTGTAACAGGGTTGCACTGGAAGCTGGGAGGGCATGTGCAAAGCTGAGCACAGTTAGGACCAAAGGTTCCAGCTTGGCACTCTGGACACACAGCAGTTCATATAGCTTAGTACACATATACACACACACACACACACACACACACACACACACTCACCTAATTAAACCACTGAAAACAAAATATAAAAAAATCATATAATGCCTTCATATAATGCCATATAATGCCATATAATTGCATTATTTTTGCATGATCAGCACAAACATTTTTGTTGCCTGAGTGGTACTGAAACAGTAAATAAATGTCACTGGAACTCACTCAAGGAGCAGTCAGGTCCCATCAGTCCATGGGGACAGTGACAGGAGCCGTCCTGATGGTGGCATGTTGAGTTGTTGGCACACTTGCACACACCGCTGCAATGCTTCCCAAAATAACCCAGGGGGCAAACTGAGGAGCACAACAAACATCTTATTCCTTGATATGCGTATAAAACAATAGCACAAATATACCATATGCAAACGTTTTTTTTTTTGTTTTTACTTGTGGAGCGTTTAGGAAATATTTCAGACTTTTGCTACACAAACACATGTGAAATACATACACATTCACGTATCAAACTGACAAGCATGCCTTTATACTACTGATCGCACACACACATTTGAAACACTCACACGATCCACGTGAAATGTACACGGACACGCACATATGTATATATGAAACACTCAGACAGACACAGGTGAAATAGACTCTTATGTAACAAACAAAAATGTAACTTAAACGGTGTGTTAAAAGCGCATATAGCGTTAGTGAAGCTTTTCACATGTTCGTGTGAGTGAAAACTTTTCACTATTTCGCTTCTGTGGATTCTTGTGTGGCGACCCGACCCATTTTGCGCATGCGCGGTCCAATCCGGGTAGCGACGCACCTCTCCCTTCTGTTTCTCTCTGTATCATCTCAGTACATCGCAGTCTATCAGCGAAGAACTGTACTATGTCTTCATTGGCCGAAAACGTCCAGGAATGAGCTAAGTAAAAAACTAATCCAAAAAAAAAAAGAATATTCAAAGTAGCCGGCGGCGCTCGGGTGACAGTGAGTCTTCCGTCAGGAAGGGAGAGCGGTGTCGCTACCAGGTTTGGACTGCGCATGCGCAAAATACCATTATCATCAGTGACTGCTTTTCAGTTTCATATGTGAATGTGTATGTGTTTCACATGTGTTTGTGTAACAAACGTCTGAAATGTTTCCAAAACGGCCCCTCATGAAGTGTTTGTATTAGTGAGACACTGACCCTGGTCACAGAGGGCTCCTGTAAAGCCTGGGGAACACTGACATTGCCCTGTGATGTGATGACACGTGGATACTTGGGCACAGGCGGGACACCTTCTGCTGCACTTTTCACCATACTCACCGGACCTACAAACTGAGATATGATTGAGATGTCATTTATGACTTATGATCTTTTATTATGACACAGCCGTGTCAAGGTGATAATAAAACACACACATTGCTGCAGCAACTCACTGTGTTCACACTGAGATCCCTGGTACCCAGCTTTACACATGCAGATACCACTGTCTGGCTGGCAGGTGGCGCCATTGAGACACAAGCATGTCTGGTTGCACTGTGGACCCCAGGAGCCCTCAAGACACTGTTCAGCACAGCGAGGTCCTGCAGGCCAGTGGAAGGTGTGGTTAGATCAAGCCTGGGTCTGTGGAGAATTATTATTGCAATAACAGTAGAAAGAGGCAGTTTCAAACAAGCACACTGTGATTCGCAATTCTCTGTGAACTTGTATAAGGTGAGATGACAATACTGTTCTTTGATCATCTTTGATAATCTTTTCATCAATACATTTGTTTTAATTACAAGTAATTTTCCCCCCTCGTTTTTCTCAGTATAGCAAACAGGAGATTTTGTATAACCCAATCTTATGGTTTTGTTCTTATTACGGTGGAGAGTGTTGAACATTCTGGTAAAACTCTGTCAGTTTGAATACCTCTCCACCCCGGCAGACACAAGCACTGTCCTGTAACTGTATGGCAGCCATCATCGTGAAGACAGTCACACTTCTTTAAACAGCCCACACCGAATGTGCCAATCTGATGAAAGCGGCAGACAGAAAACGGTTTAAGATGAGGTCACAAAAAGTCTAAAGCAATTTTGATCTAAACATAAATGCTATTGTAGCAATAATAAAGTTTTTCTTTGTAATTAATAATATTCAAAACTTACTAAACATGCACTGTACTTACTTACAGATTTACTGTAGAAAAGCTTAGCCATTCAGAATCTAACAATACCACTATGTTAAAGTCTTATTTATTTGGAATAAATTCCAAAAATATAAACCCTCATCCAAAGTTTGTTCTGAGTGGTTTGTTTTTAGCTTAAAGGTTACAAAGAAACAATGCTGTTCGGATGAGAAGCTGAACATCCATTCCCAGACAGCAGGACGTACTGGACATGACTGGTCACACAAGGGACCCTGCCAGCCTGCTGTACAAGTGCAGGATCCATCCGCTGGGTCACATGCTGCTCCATTAGCACACAGACAAGTAGCATTACAGCCACGACCCCACATCCCAGGTGAGCAGGGGACAGAGCAGTCTGCGCCTCTCCATCCTGAAAACACCCAAAACTCTTAATGCCTTGCTTTTGGTATGATAGTACTTGCATAGCCTCTGCATGTTACCACCCTGTTAGACGCTCACCTTCTTTGCAAAAGCAGATGCCATCGATGGGCGAGCAGGTGATGGAGTTGGTGCAGGTGCAGAAAGACAAGCAGCCTTTGCCATAGAGGCCACTCTCACAGAAGCTCTCGCAGTGATCCCCCTGTAGGGCACATGGCATGGACCATTTCAATAAAAGGTAAATATAACTGAGGTAAGTTGGCTTAACAAAACTGTTTCATAATTACACTACAGCCACATGGATGATGCTCTAGTGTCATTATGAGGACAATAATTAAGTTCTAATCATGTCCAGTTACCGTGTATCCTGGAGGGCAATGGCATTGTCCTGTCACGCTGTCACACACCCCTCCATTGACACACAGGCAGGGCTCCAGGCATCCGTGACCATAATACCCATGAGCACAGGTTTCATTACAGAAGAGTCCAGCCCATCCAGGCTCACAAGTGCACTCGCCTTTCAGGGGGTGACAGCTATCCAAAATAAAGGAAATCAATAAATATGCATTATACATTACACAGATCGAAGTCATCTGAAACTTCTGCTCATGATTATGTACATTTGTCTCTACAAGCTGGAGAGTAAATACATGCAAATGAACAAAGGCTGGCTGGCTAGTGAGCCTTAGCAAAAGTGTTATACACAGTAATGTGTAATTAAGTGTGCATACAGGTCTGGACCACTTAAGACTACTGTTTTTCTGTTCCTATACCATATTCATGATTTGTTCAATTTGAACATCAATATACCTATTTGTACATGATCTCACCAAACATGTAAAGATTTCATCCAGTTTTGACTGTTAAAACCTTCCCAAAATTAGGGTTATCATTATATTATTTTGTAGTGGTCATAAATGTGTTTAGTTAGTTGTTTAGCATTATTGTAACATTATTGTAGTTTTCTCTTTTTTGGCTATTTTAGACAATAAAGTTGCCTATTGGAACTATAGTCAAAATGTTATAGGAATTATTGAATAATATAAAAAACATCCTGTATTTTTTACATGAATACCAGCCAATCAATTTTACAATCCAGTAAATTTCACACTTTAAATAAAGCCCTATATTCTGCCTATGAGCACAGCATCTCTTTTTCTGGTAGAAGAGTGGCAAGCTTGCTGCGAAGACACTGTGTCTGAAAGGGAACAGCGGGGATGCTGGCTGGAACATGCTGCCGCATGGTACCTGAGCGTATGTGGGGCGTGGCAGAGGCAGCGGTTCTCGCAGTGCATGCCGAAGATCCCGTCAGCGCACATCCTCTCCCTGCAGTGTGGTCCCATGAATCCCGACTCACACAGACAGCCCCCGTGGATGTTGTAGCAGCGAGCGCCGTTAGCGCAGTCGCACACGCCTCCACAGCCCGGACCATAGCTGCCCACAGCACACTCCTCATTGCACCTGGGGGATGAGAGCTCATCTTACTGGATTTTGCGGCACAATTTAATGCCAGTATAGTAGGGGAGCCAATATTTGGTTCTGGAGCTCTGCCTTATAGGAGACGATCCAACTTTTCTTAACTACATAATGAAATGTAATTTGAATGGATTCCCCTTTTACTACCATTTTAGCATCTGTTGCAAATTACTCTCTTAACGGTCTTATTAAACTGTGTGCCTGATTCTGACTAGCACTTGAGGAGAGTTGGATGGTCTCCTGGTAGGCAGGACTCCCTGGTGTCCAGGACCTGGGAAGCCCTGAATGAAGAGGTGGATAATACAAACCTGTCCCCAGTAAAACCAGCAGCACACTCACAGTGCCCGCCCTGTGGGTCACAGTGGCCGTTGTTATAACACACGCACTCCTGAGTACAGTTGGCCCCAAACCAGCCGTCTCCACAGCGCTCTGTGCACACTTTCCCCTGAGAGGGAGAGAGCAGTGTTTAATTATAGGGTTAGGTGAAAGCCTAGAGCGAAAGTTCTAATAGTGAAACGCGATCAGCCTCCTACCGTCCAGCCGGGAGGGCAGATACACACTCCTGTCCCCTGGCAGAAGCCTCCATTCTGGCATTGGCACACATGGCACTGCCCCTTCCGACAGGATTGTTCACATCTGAAGAACAGTACAAAAAAAATCAGTCTACAACAGAAACATTCCACAATTAATGTTTTATCGCACTTTATATAATAATAAATTGGCAAACATCAAGCAGAAATATGTTTCATACTCTCTATACACAAATATAACACACACATACTCTGCAACTGAGGAAACAATGGATTGCTTTTTTGCAAAGACAGGCACTGCACCAGTTTTTTAGTTAAAATATGTCTGTCACTGCTGTTAACTCACTCACATCTCATATCTCATCTCATGTAGACTGATACCACTGTGTGAGAATGTGTTCCATCGTTGCAGAAGAGTTTATGGATTATTAAATGTTGCGCTTTATTTTGACAATCATCTGTCGTCAAGCAAGAACATCATTAGTAGTTATTTATACAAACACCTTTATTTATGTAAATGTAATTTTATGTTCTTTTTGTCCCTCACTGAACACTAATATCCTCTTGCTAATAAATGTTGAACCCTCATACTTGGACATCCTCAAAATATTATCTTGATTAACACCAATGAGACACCAGATATCTGGTGACATGAGGAAATCTGATACTCACAGAGGTCCAGTGAAGCCCTCTCTGCATGTACACTTTCCCGTCCTTTTATCGCAGGACCCCCCAGTTCCACACAGGCAGCGCTGCAGGCAGCCCTTTCCGAAGGTCCCCGTGGGGCAGGGGTCCTCACAGGTGGGTCCCTTGTACCCTGGAGGGCACTGGCAGGAGCCATTAAATGGATCACACGAGCCTCTGTTTTGACACTTACACGGTTTACCACATCTGGGACCCCAGTGTTTCTCATCGCAGGCTGTTGAAAGAAAATCGACTGCTGTTAATAAACTGTTAATAACTACTGACCTTTCCTTGAGAACATATTTCTCTGTGCCATGGATGAACATGTGTGTAAAACTCCTCCCTGGTGCAGAGTTGCACTGGAATATTAAGTTACCTGCATTGTGGCTCAACTGACAAGACAATTTTCATGGAGCTAAAAAGAAAAATGAGGATGACATTGGGACATTTTAGGGGTTCTGATGGCCTTCATTTTGAGGCGAGGAAGCACATTCACACAGGGTTTAAATTTCAGTCAAACCCCAGGCTATAATGATGAGACGTCAACATGGGAGACGTTGTCGGTTTCTTCTACAGTAGGACCCATCTCATGAACTCAGACTGGCTGCAAGAGGCGCCCAGAAAAACATCAGAAAAAAGATCAGACATCTGATCTTTGGCTTTTTAATTTGATCACACACATCCTTCATCAAGGTTAAGTGCGCCCAATGATAACCACTGCAGAGTTGAAATAGAAGATAAATTCATTTAGTGGGGGGCTAAGCCCACGCTTGCTTCAGATTCAACTTTTAAAAAAGCTTTATTCATCTTAGCCTCATATTCACTATTGGACAATTAGGGGAAATGGATTTTAATGAATAAGCAAAGCATATAATATAAATGCTCCTGCATGTGTCACTATGAATTACTGAGAGCTCCAATGCTGAAAGGACTTCACTGACCGGAAGACAGTTGGACTCCAGCCCCAGACCTAAGTGATGAATGTGAGCCATTTTGGCAAATGGACTAACACAGTAAACAATAGAGATGAGTTCATGTAAGGTTATTGTGTAAGGATGTTCCCTGAAGGACTTAAATTAAATGGAGCCACACTTTCTTTAGAACAAAAACATAAGTGGAATGAGGCAGACATGGAAGACATAAAAAGGAATTCAGCTCTAGACATTAATATTTAAAAACAGTGTTTAGTGTAGTATGTTAATATGTTCTACATGATCCTACAAAAATGTATGTTGATACAAATTTCTTCTCAGAGTTTAAATCTGTCTCGATGTCTATCTCTAAGGCTGGCTCGGATTTGGTAAGCCTCGCTTCGGGGGGTGTAGCTATTGGATTACTACAGCTAGAGGACTGATTACTCCAATGTGGCCTGCTCCCCATGCAATGCTCTAGATTCAATGTGGAGACTGTATGAGGGTGGGGTACCTACAACCAGCAACTCCTCCCAGGGCAGTACAAGCATCAGTCAACAGTCAAAGTAAACCATTCTGCTGATCTCGATTTCTCCATGTAACAGTGTATTAGGACGTGTCTTCCCTCCTAGCCTGCATGATGCGATAATAAGCAGTTTAGAAGCGCCAGCTTTCCATAATGTGGCCAACGCTTTTTTTTTTTAATGTGCGGGAAAAAAATCCTCTCGTTTTCCTCAGTGGATCCTATGTATTGTGGTGGAGATATTGCGTGTATTTAAACCCCGTCCCCCTTCTCATCTAACATATTGCTCTCCAATAAAAGTGCACTCGTTACAGTTTGCCTGTCCTCTCCTCAACCATTATCTCAGCACACAAGCAATGAGGAAGTGTCAGTTTCTCCCTCAGCCAGTGGGTTCCAGCAAGGGTTCACTCAGTACAGCCAGCAGTGCAGTCCTCCTGCCCAGAACAAGAGGCAGGATTTTCCATTTCCTCTCCTCTCACTGCCGCCTTGCACCATAATACACAGCTACGCACACCTCGCCACCTCCTGCAGCTCTTCCACTCTGCCTGCGCTGCTGGATCAGAGCTTTTTCTGCAGAGTTTGCTGGCCTCAGCATGTGGCGGCGCGGCCATACGGTGGGTCACAGCCTCTTGTTGCTGAATGGAGCCTTTGTGTGCAGCGTGTGTGTTTGGAGACAGGGACTCACCGCTGGAGCAGTCGTCGCCACGCCAGCCACCCTCACACTGGCAGCGGTCCGGAGCCACACACCGACCGTGCACACACTCTTTACTGCAGCGGGCTGCGGCACACACACACACACACAGGAAGAGAAGTCTAAGAATGATGTACATGACACATTTACACATAGAGAAGATGAAATCTTAACCAGTGTGTAATTTTGTGTAACACCAAAGAATAAGGCTAGTTAGATGATCTTCTTCGAGATACAAATAACTAACAAGATCCGGAGGACACCTTCGGCACATAGTGCTGTGCTCATCGCCTGTAACAGTGCCTGTAATGTTCAGGTGCATTTATCATATGTCATATGTTATTATGTGTGTTTCATGGATGAGCAAAGCCTTTGCTGCTACTTACGGACACATCTACTTCTGATCTCGTAGAACCCTGGACAGCACTGGTACCTCCGGCGATAGTCCATCTTCACAGCCTGCCGGTAAGCTGATTTGTACGTGATTCTACAGTTGACAGTGAATTTGTGAATTAATTAATGCTGATCGGGCTGTGCAATAACCTGCGTGCATATAATAAATCACTGGGTTCACAACCAGGGCCCCGTTTCCTGAAGGCAGAATTTCTGAATAAGTTAATAAGAATGAGCTGCAACTCTTTTCCTACCGGAGAGTTTAGGTATTTGGCACATGCTGGATGGATGATGAGAAATCCTGCTTCACCCAGAAAAAAAAAACGATTTCTTTTTTTTGTTCTTTCTTTGTTTATTTTTTATGGGTGGGTGTGGATTGGGGGTATTGCTGTTTGTTTTCATCTTTTGAATCAAATGTCTCAAAATTTAAAGACATATCTTTCAACAGGACCATCAATAACCATATAAACTGTGTGCTCCTTTACTACACACTCCGGCCAGTGTCAGTGGAATTTGGAAGAGTGTGTGCTTTTCCTTCTTACTTGTGACGAATGCATTTGTTGGCTCTCCAGGGTTCGGAGCAGGCCTCCTCAATCACCTGGTCAAACGGGTGGGAGTACGACTCCTTTACCGAGGTGGTGAAACTGCAGGAGCAGAGAAAGAGTTCAAAATCTCCAGCATGGCTCATCTCTCAGCTTCTGGGATCTGTAGGTAGCTCTCACCTTTCCCACAAGCTGCACACGTTGGGATCCCTGGGGTTCAAAGACGATACAAGGTCAACCAAAGAACCCAGCAGAAACAGGACCACAGAGATCTCCACTGACTTCATGGTCCTGCAGAGACAGATAAGACCCACATAATCAGAAACAGATGTGTGGAAGTTCTTTTTCTTTAAAAGTCATTTTACCAGAAGCTTTTCAAGGCTCAAATCACACAATAATGAAATTTTTAAAAAATAATTAAAAATTTTAAGGGATATAAAGTGTAAACGTAAGACCTAAATTATGTCTGCCTAAACAGACATTCAATGCAGGAACATGAATATAAACACCCAAGAAGAATGCTGCATCAAAATACGTTTTCCACATAGAGTGGAAAAGGATTTCAGCCCCGCTGCCCTTCACCGTGATACACAGGTACACACTCTTCACTCCCTCCTGCAACACATCAGCCTTGTTGTGGCTCTTTCTGAGTCTGCTGGCCTCATCACATGAATGCAGCTGCAGCAACGCAGTCACAGTCTCAACACGCCGGTCACATGTGAGCCGATGAACACATAGCTGAAAAAAATTTTTTTCCACATATGGTGAGTAACATGGAGGAATTTAGCAGAGGGACACAAAGTGAGGAATTTGGATCAGCTCTCATCCAATTAAACAAAACAAAAGGTCTCTAAACTCCCGAGATCCATTCGTGTCCAACACACACACACAAAACGACATCTGGTTTCACTCTGAAGATACCCCGGGGACGGGATAAGGAACGTGACAGCGACTTCTCATGAAGTGTCTATCAGAAGATGGCCTCCAAAGCTCCCATGGACATGGTGACCACACAGCGATGCATTGCTCCACCGTGAGAAACCGCATGTAGCATGTCAAGAAACGACGTCACTGCACTGACACTCAGTCGGCAAGCTCTATTCCCACTTGTTTGGATAGTCCCTCTCGATAGTTCACTCTGGGTTTCACAATCAACAAGCCAGTGGACATTACAGAATTAACATCGGCCACCGGCTTTTGTTTGGAGTGTATTTCCACAAAAGGAGGACGTATCCAGCCTGACCCAGAGGATCAGAAAATAAACTAAGAGAGAAAAAGATAAGAACCATTTGTGATACGGACACTTCCAAATGACTGATTTGTTGAAAGGGAAAGCATCTGTGACATTCTGGAGTCGAGGACTAAAAGCATGGCACATTGAATGAGAGCAGACATCGGGTTTCAATTAAAAAAACAGAATACTCCGTCTGACTGAAGTAAATATTTTAATTAGTTCTCTCTCTCTCATTCTCATTAAATGTTGCCCAAACCACACAAAGAATTTCTGAGTGCGAAACAATCGCAGGCACTCTTAATGACTGATAAACAGTGTACAATAACTGGTGAGTATGCAGTTTTATATATTTATAAGTACATTATAATTGCTTTAAGGGGTTCCCATCATTTCTTCTATGAGAAGTAGGATATATATTTTCAGTAATAATTTTTCCACAAATTTCCAGCTTTAAAAATAAATAAATTACAACCTGCTTTCCCAGACGAATCAATCTATAAGTGTATTTGGGGTGTAGATATTCACTGTAAAATAAAAAGGTTTTCAAACAGAGCAGGAGTCATTTGAAGAAAGTTGATGGCACAGACATGAAACCTCGGAGGTGTCTGGATTTCATAAGGGTGTTTGGAGACGAACTCATACGTTTTGGGGGTTGGTTTTAATGAGCAGAACAGAAGGTTTTACCCTGCCCTAAGCAACTTTCATGTGGCCCTATTAAATAATGGAGAGGCGGCGCGTGCACATCTGCAAGCACACACCAACATCTGCACACTACCAACAAAACACACACAAACATTCATATTTAAATGACAAAAGCATGTCCCACACTGTAGATATTTTTAGTAAAAGCAAAGACTAATGCAGTGGGATCCTCTGGGCTCAGGGATGACAAGCATGTCCAGGCTGAGTAGAACGGGAGAAACTGAGCACACATAATTGTATCCAAGAATGCTCAGTCACTTAAAAGGCCCCACAATGCTTTTTCCAGAACCGTACGATGACTTCAGTCCAAGCTCGGGACAAATGAAAACAGATGCAGGGGCATTCGGTTTATTTTTCACAGCGCCTGTGTTTTCAGAGTGAGATTCATTGACGCTGCTCAGGCCACGTTACTGCCATGTTTACTTTGCGCAGAGTGAACGGCTTCTCAAAATAACCAGAATGAAAAAAAAATGTTAAATGCCTTGCCATGTTTCGACGGAAGCCTGCTTTCTTACAATACGTGGCTACGAAACTATACAGGCAAATAAGAGCTCAACACAAAGCAATGGCAAGATGGCATTTAATGAAAGTGTGAAGCAGAAAAAAGTGAACAGTACATTTACATTTACATTTACAGCATTTATCAGATGCCCTTATCCAGAGCGACTTACAATCAGTATTACAGGGACAGTATCCCTGGAGCAATTTAGGGTTAAGTGTCTTGCTCAGGGACACAATGGTAGTAAGTGGGATTCGAACCCGGGCCTTCTGGTTCATAGGCGAGTGTGTTACCCACTAGGCTACTACCACCCTAAGTACAGTAACTATATATTAACAAGAAAATAACCAAAGCCGGACCAAATGACAGACTGGCTATATGATCAGTCGGCCACTGCCTTTATTCTGCATGTGACACATGGCACTGATCAAGCTGTTGCCTTCACTGCCCCCTCCCTCTCTGAGGCTGGGATGTTAATTGAGGTAGAAACTATTAGTCACTTCTTGGAGCACACAGATGTGCTGGGAAGGAAAATAAGAAGGGGGGGTGGGGGGTGGAGAAAAGCGAGCTGGCAGTGTGGACCGGTGACAGCGAGTAGGGGACTGAGGAAGACAGAACGGGGGAAGGGGGAACGGCAGAGTCCACTACGGTATCAGCTCTCCTCCCGGACCCCTACAGCTGGCCCAAACAGGATATCGTTTCAGCTCTGGCCATTTGTAATACTTTCATTTCAGGTCCCTGAGGAGCTGAGCTCATGATACCCCCCTTCACTTCTTCATGCCGGAATGGCCAGCGGCAGACATGCCAAGGAAAGCGACCCGTAAGCGCACCAAAGCCAGCCGAATCACAAGACTGTTGCATAACACATGCACAGACGTCACTGTGAAGAGCAGACCTGGCCATGTCACCAGGTAAACTCATCTCGGCATGCCATTCATTAAGTTACCAATCACGTCATTAGCCGCAGAGACGGTGGGCCGAGAAACGCAGCAAATCGCACTGAAATCAGAGCCTCCCAGAGACACTGTCAAACCGCAGCCGCAGCCCTGACTCAGTGAGGCGGAGAACTAATAAAGCCTAAAGGCGAGTTACGGTAAACTGGGGTAAAACTCATAATCCTGCTCATAAGGGGCTTGGTCTTCTCTGCGCTGGCTGGCACATGTCGAAAACTCAGCCCCTCCACCGCAGCTGCCCTGCTACACGCTCCAGTGCAATGCCACATGTTGGCTGGGGGGGGCAGGGTGTACCCCTACTTCTGCATGCCCAGATTCGAGCCCTTTCCTCTGCATCGTGCCTTTTCTGCTTTCTGCGGATGAAGCACCACACATGTTAATGGACAAGTCCAGCACCAGTCCCCCCAAAGGGTGAATTGTGGAGTGGAAAGTCGACTTGGCGTTTGCTGTGTTTTCGATGCACCTCCCGTGAACTGCGTGACAAAAGGATGATGGAAGGGAAGGAGGAGGCCGTGCTACAGGGGAGGCTTTTTTGGAAGCCGCTCCTCTGCTGACTGAACGGTGAGGGTGCAGTGCCATATATTCTGGGATTTATGTGAATACCTTGACTTCTCAACCCTCCCCAAAACGTGAAGAGACACCTTTACCCCTCAGATTTATGGTGCAACATTTCTGTCTGGGTGATCCCATTTGTTTTCACATGAAGAGAGCACATGTGTTTCATTCATTATCTAAATCAGACAAACAGAAGTGTCCTGACTGCAAAGGTCTCTCTCATGTTCGCCTGGTCAATTGCACTCCACTGTCAGCCTCCATACTAAAGCAAATTTATCACATTAGAGGTCAAAGTGAGCCACAGAGTTTACCTAACCTAATGAACAACAGTGGAAGAAGGTGCTTTCAGTGGTGGACAGGGGACAGCGTGGGTACCGTTCAACAGCTACCCAGACTCACATTCTTTCCAATGTTCTCCAGTTGTCCTTGAACAATTCTGGGTTCTGATCAAGTTGTCTACAATCACAATGTGACTGATACAAAGTCGAACTAAGATCCTAAGATCCGAACACACCAATCTAAATTCATGGCAAGGTCTGACTCAAAAGTCATGCAAAACGTTGGGTCAAACATTAATACTGAAGTCTGGCAGTTCACAGCTCTCATGGCCCATTAATGGCGCTGCTGTAACGGAAAAATGAATAAAAACAGATCAAGTCATTCAGGATCTGGCCGCTTGACACACCATGGCCCTGAACTGTCTGCGTTTCAGCAAAATAACAGGATATGTGTGCCCCTTCCTCTCCCAGCTGCTCCTCTGCCCTCACACCGCAGCCTGGTTCACAAGCCACTGAAACTAGGGTCACCACTTCAGTCAACTTCAAAAGCATGAGCTCGCTCATCACTGGCGACCGTTTTCACTCCGACGCCACACCTTTTCCTCCCTCTTCCTCAGAACACCCCAACATAGTCTTCTGATAGCGGTTGCTTTAGGGATCTTATGTACTTTAAGGCGTTTGGCCTTATGTACTGACCACATGGTTGAAATTAAGCTTTCATGTGTGCAGAGTTACAAGCAGAAGAGCTAGACAACTGGGTGGTAGGAGCCTAGTGGGTAACACACTTACCTACAAACCAGAAGACCACAAAGTTACACGTTGAAACCCCACTTACTATCAAGACACTTTACCCTGAGAGTCTATGGGGGGACAGTCCCTGTAATTACTCTGGAATTGCTCTGGATAAGGACGTCTGATAAATGCTGTAAATGTAAAAGGTTCCACAGTGTAGACCTCATGAGCAAATGAACGGATCTAGAGACGAACTTTATCAGCGACAATTAGTCTTGAGTTCCAATGGAATGTCGTGTTCTACTAATGCAAGTCTGTCACATTCAAAGGTAAATTATTAAATGATTGATTATTAGAATGACCACAACAAATGGACATCCAGAATGTTCAAACTCTTCCAAAGATTAATTACAATTAAAGGATTCTTTGATGAAAGTAAAATTTGGAACTATTATTTAAAAATCAAAAATTATTATAAAACTATTATTTCGATCTTTGTCAGTGACTACTGCTAATGTAATTTTTTTCCAAATGATCATTCTTTTGAATAGTTGTAAATATTTAAAGATTATAACATATACAGTATGTGTTCATTCATAGTTTTGATGCCTTCAGTGAGAATCTACCAATGTACAAAATACACAAAATGTACAACCTTCTGATTACGGGGCCGCTTCCTTAACCGCTAGGCCACCACTGCCCATGGTGGTGGCCGCTTCCTTAACCGCTAGGCCACCACTCCACCATGTAAATGGTCATGAAAATAAAGAAAAGGCATTGAATGAAAAGGTGTGTCCAAACTTTTGGCCTGTACTGTATCTACTGCAAGATGACACCAGATGTTATCCTGCTTTTAAAAATCTACAATTTACTGCAATAATAAGCATTTTTATGAATATTACAAGCATTTCACTGCATATCATTCCATTTATGACTGTGTGTACGCGGCAAATGACATTTGAATTTGTATTTATTTATTGAAATTATTGAGATTTTTATGAATATTTTGAAGTAGCTGCTTATACCCAGGACTAGAAAGTGGTGCCCAACTTATCTTCTTCTTACTCTGTAGGTGGGTAATGCAGTATGTTTTTATGTCGGTTGACACTGTTGACTGTTTCTTTTTCTTTTACACTTAAAACCATGACCACAGCCAGAATGACTGCGGCCTTTTTGGTCTGGTGAAGTAAGGGGGGTTCAAAAACACAAATGTACATCTGTGAAAATATATGCTAGCCACACACATACAAGTTGGAATAGGAACAACTACAATGACTTAAATACCAGTCTCCATATTTCGTACTACACACGTATCACACCATCCAGAGAAAAAAGTGAACAAAGAGGGAGGTAAGGCCGAGGTTTTAGCTTTTAGAGGACATGACCAAAACTCAGCCATAATTATATGTGCAGTAATTTATGTGGACGAAAAACATGCAGAGACATGTGGTGCCCACTAAACCCGATCCAAAAAATACAGACTTTCTCTGTTTACACAGAAAATGGCCAAAAGCAAATGTGGTGCACAATGGGGAAGACATATACATTGCACCCTTGGAATAAATGAGTCACAGTAGTGGCTAGTGAGAACACCAGTTCACAAGAAGTGAAAGTGAGAAAGTGTAAGTGAAGTGATTGTCATTGTGATATATATAGCACAGCACACGGTGACACAACGAAATGTGTCCTCTGCTTTTAACCATCACCCTTGGTGAGCAGTGGGCAGCTGTGACAGGCCCCTGGGGAGCAGTGTGTGGGGACGGTGCTTTGCTCAGTGGCACCTTGGCGGATCGGGATTCGAACCGTCAACCTTCTGATTATGGGGCCACTTCCTTAACTGCTAGGCCACCACTGCCCAAAGAAGGACCAGATTAAACTGTGTCTCTTTCAAATTACTTTAAATATACATAACGTTTATTAATTTAAAACTTGTGTGAATCATCTACACAGTGTGGCATATAAAAACAAGCAGTTTCAATAGTATTTCAAGACAAATCTATCTAGAGGAATGAAGTCATTGCATATATAACTATATAACTCGGATACTGATCCCAATAATGTATATGGGATTATAAATATATTGTAAAACAATTTGTCTTTATACATTTATATTGTTCTTAGTCTAGGCAGCCCTTTAATACTTTAGTACAGAGCAGGGTTCTGTGGTCCTTTCTGGCTATAAATACTGAAATCAGTGCTGCATTACGGGGTGCTTAATTTTATCCCAATAAATGTTTTAGAGGTATAACAGTAATCTATTTTGTTGGCTAGATGTGGATAATGAACCCTGAACGAATTAAAAAGAAATTAAGATGTTGAGTTTCAGCAGAAATACCCATTACAATGCACACTGACTTACTGACATGAGTCATTAGATTCATGACCATGAGGAAGTGTTTCCAGTTGCCTTCTTCCTCTACTGACACACCCAGAAGCCCACGGAAGCCCTATCTACAATGAAAAGCCATAAGAACCCGTGAATCATCGCATCACAACGTGCTTACATCACGATACTGCTATTATATTCTAATGTCTGACTCATTAAGCCCTGACATTACACAAATTCATCTGGTCACGAAGGTCACTCTACCCAGTGTCCAGTCTTTATACAACTAATGTGAGGAAACTGAAGCTGCATGAGCAGGATTACAGATCAATAGAAATACTGAAAATACTAATATTTATTGTGCTTGCTTTCATTTATTTCTTCAACACTGAACTGCAGTGTTCCAAACAATTTTCTATATTTTTATTTATTTATGGGTATTGTATATTGTCTATACCTTAAGATACCTTAAATGCCTGCATTATTTTTCAGATATTTTAAACCAAACATTATTTATAATGATTAACTTAATCCAGTGTTTCTCAATGTAATTTATGGACATGACACATGACTTTTACTTTCAGAGTAAACCGCGGTGTCACGGTGGGAGATGATTTACTGCCATCTGCAAGACACTTTTGTTTAGTGTCATGACACACCAGGTGTAATAATGGAGGAAAGATCAAGTCATATTAAATTATGGCCCCTTGTAAAGCTTTTTATTTAAAATGAGTCCTCATTGTCCATTTCTCTTTGGGAAATTAGGTCAAAAATACATTAAAAGTTACTCCAACTCTGGACAGGATATAGCAAGTGACTGCCAAACATGACATCGTCCGGGCTTATTTGCTTTTAGCTTTCTTCCAGTATACACAAGAGGTCTATGAGCTCATTCAATTCTACTAGGGAAAAAATATATAAAAAGGGAAAAAAAACTTCCATCTAAAAAATTAATAAACCAGATTTCATAATACGTTACCTCTCTGAATGAATTTATATCTATAAACAAATGTTTGGTGTATAAAAAAGATGTCAAAAGTGTCAAAACTGAATGGCATAAAATATCTGCATACATGTAGAGAGGAACATTATCAATCTTGAGTTCCAGTGGAATATAAGTGTGCCATTTTTTTAATTAAATGATCTTAGTACAGCTGAAAACAGACAAACTGTTTGTTTACTATAGTCTAAATATAGAAGTAAAACCAGAACTGTATTGTTTTCTTAGCTGTGGAAATAGACTAGCAGAATATATTTCCCAAAATGGAAACTCTCCAGGATCTGGATTCTGAGGTGGCCAGATTGTCAAAAACGTCATCTCCACATGCATTTAAAGTCCACATGCACAGAGAGAGAGAAAGAGAAAGAGAGAGACAGAGATTGGGGGGGTGGAGTGGTCAGATGTGCCCCTAATTTCCCCCGAATGTACAACAGATTTCACACTGGTGGGGCCACTCCAAAGGGGGGGCCGTGGATCCAGAACACATGTCTCACTCTGAGTACTGTGGTCCCAATAGGACCCAAAGGATCACTGGTCCTCGCCTGTTGCCTGCCTTGCACTGCTGCAGGCTGATGCTACCGAGACACCAGCATCTCGGCAGTAACGTCAGTCAGTTCTGGACCATTTTGCATCACAAGCCCAGCAAGATCGCTAATCCGTGGAAATCACAGCCCCACAGCATCTGGTTCAAGTGAAAAAGCAAACTGTTGGCTGGCAAGTTTATTTGAAGCCACTAAACGCACCTAAATGGTTTAGTCAGCTCTCCGCATGCAACGTTATTTATACGCATTGCTTCCTGTTTTTATTGGTTTACGAAATGTTTATTGTTTTGTGCAAAGGTGTTCCGCTCTCTTTTCGGAATTACAGTATAGAACACAGCGTTTATTACACGTTTGGTGGCGTTATTTCCGTTCTGGTATATCTGCTGTACATCTACCGTATGCATCTGCAATCGCAGGATTCACAGTTTTTTGGAATTTAGGAGTGCAGTGGTGCCTTATCTCCAGACCTGCTGTGGTATGCATTTATAGTGCATTTAGCTGTCTCCAGCTCACCAGGATTGAGGAGATGTTAAGGCGTACACGTGTGGGGCCTTGGGGCCATCGTTGCAGCCGAATGGGAGAGGCTTTTGTACCATGCAGTGTCAGTCCTCCTGCTTATAGCGAGTCCAGTCCTAGTCAGTAAATTCATAGCTGTTAAGACCTGCTGATTTACTAGCGTGACTTCCTACGGTATTTTGCCGTTTTGGAAAGTGTGGAGGAAATCTGTTTCTTATTATTTGCAGAAAAAAACAACAGAGTGTCTAGAGTCAGAAAGATTATTTGATGAACTTTGGGTCTACCTGGAAGGTCACACCTAGAAAGCATTCCAAGTTTTCATCAAACACTCATAAGTGTTTAATGACACTGAATACGCTGCAAAAAATCAATGTATTAACTAATTTAAAATGGTATAGAAAGTAGTGTGACGTTTATGCAGTCAGCCATGGTGGACAATACATTTTCTGCTGCTTCAGAGGCCTGTCTGCTCCACAGAGACAGAAATAACAGGAAGACAGGGGGGGGGGGGGGGGCAACAATGTGGCAGGCCAGATGCTCAACACACAGAGAGGATGTCCTGGGCAAAACGCGATCACGAGAGAAGAAGAGGGGCCAGCAGCCTGCCCTGTTCTGCCCCGACAAAGAAAAGTCACCCAAAAAAAGCACATTTTCCAAAAGCCTCTCCGATTACACCACCAAACTCACTCGAGAAAGCAGTCACACGATCCACAGCACTACTCCTCAAATAAAGAACCGTCATGTATGTTACCTGCGTATTCTAACAATCAAAATCTCCATCCAGTTTATTTATTCTGATCTGGACATTTTCAGCCAGTTACCAAAAAATGGAAACATTAGAGCAACCCAACTTCTGTGTCTAAATTACTGTATACTTTTATAAGCATAACACAGTAAGGTGGCACACACACACACACACACACACACACACAGAGGACTGAATGAGGCCAAAATAGTTCACTGGGACCTGACTGCATTTATCCTTTTTCCATATCTGCAAGTTGCTGTAATGAGATACTGCAAGAATGTTTCCTCTCATTTGTTCACTGACCTGCACTTTTATAGTCTGATCTGGATCATGGAAACAGCCGGGACTTGGGAAGGACTGCGTAAAGAGCCGTCAACGTGCTGAAGGGAAAGAGTTGTGGACTGGACTAGAGTAGGAAGAAGCCACTTGAATCCAACTACCGTGTGCTCTTCTAAAGATATTATCCTCAGAACAGGGGCTGCACAGTGATCTGTTTTTGCTCAGTACACGTTGAGTTTCTGACTCAGTCAGACACGGCGGCACCCTTCCTCACGTTCTAATTGTTTTCGTCTCCAGCGTTCCACAAAGCCCCCTCCAAGGCTGACAGTCAAACGAAAACACAAGCAGCTACAGGAAAGACCCTCACCGCAGCACAGTACAATGTGGTCACCTTCTCTGGAACCGCCTATTGGAGCATGCGCTCACTAATAAAAGAGAAAAAAACATGAAATCCAGCCCAAACCCACCGCCTAACTGCTGTCGGATCTGCTCCAAATTAGCTGCATGGCTGCAGAACATATGTGTGTTACTGGGGTTTATATAAGCATGTGGCAGTAATATTGAAAAACTGAAGTGTGTTGATATTCCCTCATTTCCCTCAATGTATATATCTCCAAAAACATCAGAACATTACAAAAGACCAGTCACTGGCTGGTGGTACAGTAAATTATACATATAGGATTGGCTGGTGGTACAGTATACATTTATATGTATATATATATGTAATTAAGTGTAAATTAACTGTATTTTTCTGCCGCTGTTTTTGGTTGCATGTGTTTGCCATTTTCCATTTCTCAGGAAGTGCAATCACCTGGTAGACATTTACAGATTCACATTTCCAATTTCAATAAATGGTGTTTCATTCTTATGATTATATTTGAGACTGTATATCTATAATATACACCTACCAGAGTCTGAAATCGCTGCTGTAAAGATTTCTTTCACTAGTAACGATTGATTTTGTCCAGTTGGGGTTGTGTGAGGAAATAGGCTTAATTTGCCCTGAGGACTGCATGAAGCACGAAGAAAAGTTTTTTTCTGATACGAAGTACTCTGGACAGTAATGTGTCAGTGGGTGTAGACATGAGAGGGTAAACTATAAAGTGAATGTTCGTTTGTGAACAGAAATTGGGCTTTTGTTGTGTCCTTGTTCTGATGCTGCATTGTTTAGCACTTCTTTGGCCTTCAGGAAGATCAACATGAGAGTAAATCAGTCATGGGGATGTTGTGAAAAACGCACAGAGGCAAGTTAAAGAAGTTTCTTTAAATCAGTCTCTTTAATCCATCCGAAACTGGCTGGAATTGAACCAGATGACCCCCCCTCCTCCTCATGCCTTCAGGCAGCTCATGATAGGGACTCTTGTTGGTTTCATACTAAAAAACGTGAAGGTGTGTCAACAGATTCAACAGATTAAAATGCAATCGTATATTCTGTATTGTTAATTAATCACGTACGGTATACTTTCCGTCTTTCTATTGCGAGTGTTATTGCAATTTGGATTTAGTGGCTGTGAAATAAGCAGCTTCCCCAATTATTTTATTATCTTTCCTGCTGACACTTTACTGCCCAGAAGTGCCTTTATGAATTATAATATTAATAGATGTAGACATCGATTACTCAGTTTGTGTCGATTACTCAGTTTGTTCTAATGTAAATAAGACGATGACGACGGAATGAAAGGACGAATCGTTAAAAAACTACAGGAATCTTTAAATAGGAAAAGTTACCTTGAAGTTGCACATTTGCTGTCAGCCCACCGCGTTGTTCCGTCACGCAGACTTTCCGACGTGCGCAGGTCGAGAGATCGAGTCCAGTGGAGAGATCGAGTCCACCGTTCACATCTGGGACGCGGGGCAGATGCGCGGCGGGTTCGGGGAGGCGGGCAGCGTCCTCTCCTCTCCGGGAGAGGCGGGACAGGAGGGGGGGAGCAGGGAGGGAGTCCTCTCATTCATTTGGAAATGTAGCTGAAGCACAGCGACCAACACAGTGGGGGAGAAAAACACCTGGTTCATTCACAGGCTGTTTTTTGGCGATGTTTTTTTTTTTTGCAAATAATATCCGATTGTATAAAGGATCAAGGATCGATCGAGTTCTGCACCATACTGGGCGTCCCGCGTTCATAATAGTGGACTCCTCGGTGATAACTGCGATGCCTCTCGGGAGGTCTCGGCAGGAAGGGCATTGTGCTGGAACGCAGGCAGGTGTGGTCGCGGCACGCTGCTGGTTTCCGGGTAAACAGCAGGCCGGGGCCGATAACAGATGCTGTGGGATGTGTTCTTCCCGTCTGGGAACGTATGCAGAGATAACCACTCCATTCAGGCCGCAAGGGTGGCGAGGAAAATAAATGCTTTATCCAGAGCGACTTACAATCAGTAGTTATAGGGACAGTCCCCCCCTGGAGTAATTTAGGGTTAAGTGTCTTGCTCAGGGACACAATGGTAGTAAGTGGGATTTGAACCTGGGTCTTCTGGTTCATAGGCGAGTGTGTTACCCACTAGACTACTACCACACTGATTCATTTGTTGTGAAAACAATAAACATCCCGAATACGACAAATACAACTAAAATGTAACAAAACAAGTCGAATTAAGCCGAGTTTTAAGTATATTCATTCACCCGCGAGTTTATTTTGGTTTATTATGTTCATGTACGCGCATTTCGGGTTCAACGGCGACACCTAGCGGCGAAACGTTCACATGCACCACTCGATTCTCGAATTAAATTCATTTGTTTAACGAATAACAGTTTACAGCGTCGTCCTGGGATTTTCCATTTAGGATATACACAACATTGGTGTGAATTAAACATAAATTACACGAGCCACCAAACAGCATTGCTGCAGTTGCAGTAGTTATTATTTATCAGTTGTGTTGGACGCTGCTTTGTGTGCGATGATTCACGTGACGTCGCAGCGAAACGTTCTTTGGTCATTTCCGGTGTCATGGCTGCCGCCTGTTCGAACGCGTGGTTCGCCTGAAACGAGGTTTGAAATGGTGCATTAACAGGCTCGGTTGGGGATCCGACCTGCTGCTGCTTTGAAGAATGGCAGACGGTGTCCAAAAGGAAAGTCGCGGGCTTAAGTTTGCAGAGCAGCAACTTCTTCGCCACGGATGGGAAAAGGGTAAGTGTTTGTTTGTAATGTATATTATTATTAATGCATCTTATGACCAACTCAGCTATTCCAAAGCTAAATTCACCACCATCTTTTCATCCTGTCCAGGGAAAGGCTTGGGTCGAGATGAGAATGGAATATCAGAAGCTATCAAAGTCAAAGTGAAATGTGATAAAGGAGGGGTCTGTATTTGGCTGCCATCATTTGTCTGTACACTTATAACAGCATTGGGTTAAATCCATTAACCTGCTTTTGTGGTGGAAAATGTATTCTCTTTTATTCTAGGTTGGACACCACCAAGGCGAGCAGTTCACGTTTCATTGGTGGGACCATGTGTTTAACAAGGCATCTTCTAATTTGTCAGTGGAGTCAGAGCCGGTATGTGGTATTTGAGCTCTGAACATGTTTAGTTAATGTATATGTTGGTTGGTTGGTTAATATCTTAACCATTTTAAAATCTTCCAACAAATGTAAACAATCTGCACGTCTTGGGTGTGTGGGGTTGTAGGATGGAGTAAAGCTTAAGAAAGTGGCAACTGAAGAAAATGAGGATGGCATGATATCCAACAAAAAGCCTCGCAAGGCAAAGCTTGCTAAGTCCATGCTCTATGGATGCTTTGTCAAGGTAAACTAATATTTAATGTTGTTACACCCCTAAGAGACCACTGAGAGAATCATATCAAAGATGACACATTAAATGAACCGATGCTGAGCAGTGTGTGTTTAGGTGTGACCTGATATAATCAAAAGGTAACTCCTCAATTTCTCTCTACATTTCTTTTCTTCAGTCTGCTACACTTGTGTCAGGACATGAGCAGCCTCAGCAGAAGGCAGAGAGTTCAGACGATAGCAGCGACTCTGAGGATGAGGACCAGAGGCTTGACCTCTCTACCACAACAAAGTAAGAACTTATGTTTATGGCATTAGCCATAGTTCATTAGCCATTAGTACTTGTGTTTTTATCACTTAAAGTAAACTTTTGTCCTCCGTTGCAGGTTATCAGATTCAGACCTTGTGAAAGCCTGTGGAGGACGTACAGCTCACAAGTAAGAAACAAGCAGGAGGAATTCAGGTTGAGTTTGCATGCTTAGCTGAAGACCTGACTGAGATTTGTAAAGTGTTACTGACATTTATGATCAGATGTGACTGGCGCACTGATTGCTTTCATTGGACAGTGTATGTAGGGAGTAATAATGAAGCTTTTCTCTTTATCAGGGGAGCCAGACATGGTCTTACAATGAGTGCCAAACTTGCAAGACTCGAGCAACAGGAACAAGACTTCATGGCAAAGTATGGAAACAAGCCTGGTGATGGACACCACACCACAGAAAACACTATGGTGAAGAAAAAGAGAAGAGACTCTAAAGAAAGAATTGTGCCCCTGGTCAATGTGGAAGAGGATTGTGCTATTCTCTCCAATGGCGATGATCTGGAGAGAACATGCAAGAAAAAGAAGAAGAAGAAGAAGAGCAAGAAGTGCAGAGAGTCAACACTTCCAGCTGCTGAAGAAATGCAGGAGGCCCATGTTAAAGACAAAGATGCTGATGATCTTGGATCAAAGAAGAAACACTTGAAGAAAAAATTAGATGGGAATCTGGTCAACGACCATGAGACAGAGAACTGTGAGGACACTGTTCAGATGACCGAACATAAAGACATCCAGCCTGCATGTGTGAACGTTAACTCAAAAAAGACAAAGAAAAAGAAGTCTTTAGAGAATATAAATGATTTGCCACCACCTGAAGAAAAAGGAAGACTTAATGAGTCACAGGATGAGATCACTGATAAGAAAGTCAAATCTAAAAAGAGAAAACGATGCAAAGAGGACAGAAATACCGTAGAAGAGGCATCGTCCACGGAAAAGAAAAAGAGCAAGAGAAAAGCTGCACTTCACTTTGAGTAAATTGAAAAATTAACAGCTTTCTAAATTAATGTATTGTTTTTATAATCAATGGCGAATGTTTGGGGGTTAAAAATAGCAACTGGTGTATTGTAGGCATCTAATGTCTTTATCAGGTGTATCTGTGACAGATTACAAATATTTTAGATTGGAATTCTGTGTAATAAACCAGCATTAGTCTGATAGTCGTACGTGTCTTCTCAAAATCTCTTAAGATTATGTCATAATTCCAGTAGTAGTGTTTTTTTTTGCCCCTGTTGCCTTACTCAGGGTAAGATGGATTGATTTTAAGTCACCG
Organism: Denticeps clupeoides; assembly: GCF_900700375.1. Lineage (NCBI taxonomy): Eukaryota > Metazoa > Chordata > Actinopteri > Clupeiformes > Denticipitidae > Denticeps > Denticeps clupeoides. The sequence continues at coordinate 27,367,338 of NC_041711.1, read as the reverse complement.
GAACTGCAGCAATCATGTCCCTGTGGGAATGATTTACAGTGATTAGTTACTAATTTATTAAGCTCCTTCCAGCAGTCTGAATATTCAAGCAGGCATGGGGTAAGATCCCATTGATAACATGTTGTTAGGAAAGGGTTGTTGTTCTTACTGTATATTCATCCTATAATATGTACCATTGTTTTTAACACAAACGGCATATTATGAAGATTAATACATGTTATCGAAAGGCCACTTCAGCCTTGTGGCCAATGTAAAGCTTCTGTTTCACAGATCCATCTGTTTTCCATAGCACAGTTTTTAGCAGCCCAGCTTCTCGAGGGGTCGCTGCTTGGCATAGTCATTGCACAGTTGCCATCATCTCTATTGTCTTTCCAGTTCCTGTAAAGACAAAACACACACTTTCAGCTAAATGTGTGATGTGTACAGGTGGTGTCTGTAAGCCAAGCTCATGTTGCTTTACCCTCCGTTCAGTTCACTGCCATTCACCCAGTGCCATTTCCCAGCATGAGATTTAGATAGTCCAAACCAATATCCATGGAAGTCGTCGTAATAATAACGTGTGTGGTTATTAATGTATTCCTGAACAAAAATATATATAAAACAACACTGGAGTGAAGGATGTGGTGGGGAAAAAAAATCAGTGTTTTGTTTTTTGTTAGTATTAGTTTACGTCAAAGTGCCTACTTTACAGCAGGTCCACATACCTGTTCCTCTTTGGTGTCTATGATCACCAGATGAGCCCCCAATTGTGAGCAGTTTGTTTTGCCTTTGTTCCAAGTTGTCCATGGGAAATCAGTCATTTGAAATTTGTAACAGCTTGACATGTAGTTCTTCCAGCCATTCTGACAAGGATTACATATCCTTTCTAGGGATAAAAGTTATATTGCAGTCTGAACACAATTGCTTAACACAATTATATCATTTCTAAATTAGAATCTGATGTACCTTTTGTACTGGAATTTACATCTTGGCAGTATTGTTGTACTGGAAATTGGTCAAATTTAAGAATAAATTCAAGTGTCTGATTTAGTTGATGAACTTGCTCCTGGAGCCTTTTGTAGTGAGCACCTAGCTGCTCTCTTGCTGTTATTTCATTCTCATAGCGAACCTGTGAAGTTGGCATTGGCATTGTGAACACGATACGGGGGAAATGATTTGCTGTTGAATTCAGCAAACTGATGATACTGGACTTGCTGTGAATGATCTGACACTTGTGATCACTTAACACAAATGAACATGAACCTACCAGCATTGTCTTGTACTTTGATATATAGGTACTCACTGTAAACATAAAAGGCAACAAAATGATTCTACTACATTTAGGTCCAGCCATATTAATGTTTTAAATATGTGTATAGACCAGTTTAATGCTTACAGTAGATGCTCAAGGTGACAGAAGCAAGTAGGAGAAGAACGCTGCACAGCCCCAAAGTCACTGCAGCACAATGATTTGGCATCATGGTGGTCTTGTCAACTATATATATATTTTTTATTTATTTATTTATTTTTTAAAAAGTCATTTCCACTCACTCACTAGCTTTCCATAACCATTTAGGGTTACAGTTGTTGGAGCCCATTCTATGACACTCGGCGCAGGGCGGGGACTCACACACAAACACATATTTACATTTACGGCATTTATCAGACACCCGTATCCAGATTCACTTACAATCAGGCTTCTGCCACCTCTGCCACCTTCAGAGTTGGCAATCTACTTAGTGAGCATGCCTTTTGGGTGGTGGAAGGAGACCCATCTAAACATGCACATTCTCCACACACACAAGATCTGAGCGGGGATTCAAATGCACAGCCTTGTAGGTATGAGGCCAAGTCACCCACCACCATGACACCACGTGGTCCCTTTTCCAATTAAATTATTATTATTAATATCATGCTCTTTTTGACATTGTAACTATAATACACACCATTTATTATGTATTAGGTGTGTTAGCTGTCACACTTAAATATACAATCAGGGGGAAAAAATACAAGAAACATCTGACCTCTGTGGTTGCCTACTAAATCATGTTTTGCAAAGGGATCAAATTCATGAAAATGCGATTTCATTTATAACTTTTATTTAACTTTTTGAAATGCATTATTGTGGAATTGAAGTTATAAACCGATAATGTCCTTTTTTCTCTGACAGAGAAAACTTTTGTTAATTGCTATATTTTGTACCTTCTGTTGAAATAGGCTGTGATGAAATATCTGCAGTTTTCACTTCGGCATACACAGTGTCTTCTCTTTGTTCCTGTACTGAGAGTCACAGAAATAACTTTCAAAAGAATTTATATGCCTTTCTAATTCACCTTTCTAATTCACAACAGATATAATGGTCCCCATTCATTAAAAGAAATGAGGAAGTTAAAACACGATAATGACCCTCCAAACACAAAACAATCTACTTTTATCTGGAGATAGCGAAGATTAACAAAATGTCATTTTAAAGCAAAGTTTGTACAGAAGAAAGAATAAGTCCTAAATTAGGAATATTCTATTAATCAAAGATCTTAGAAACATTAAACAATACCAAATAAAATGATGACAATACACAATATTAAAACAAATATGTGGAATATGTCAAGTATTTTACTGTAAACAATTAATTTTAAAATGACATGAAATGCATGGGTCAAAACTGCATTCCAGACATTTTTAATGTTTTGCATGGCTGTAGTAGCTGGACATGGCTATTAATGGAATATCTACATACACGTAGAGAGAGGAACTTCATCAGCAACAATTAGTCTTGAGTTCCAATGAAAACAGTTGTATTGATTAAAGAAGCAATAAAACAAGCCAAATTCACACTAGTACAGTATTTCAGCAGATATGGATTTGACTATATCATTATTATCATCATTATTTCAAACTTTGCCTATGAATCTATCTTTTTTATATGTTCTTTTCCAAAGAAAAACTAAAAACCTACCTTTAGGATTTTTTTCAGGTGAATTTGCAAAAACTATATTGGCATAAGACTCGTCATCCATTTTCTTCTGCAGAAGAAGAGACTTCTGCACTGTCAAAAAAGCCTGGCTGAGAGAAGAAAAGAAGAGAAGCCTATCTGCAATCTGGGAAATAACAATAAGAAATAAGGCAAAAGGGATTTTTTTTACTCTTGCATCTCTACTCTTCTCTACTTCTCTTTTTGTTGCAAAGCAGTTCTGTTTTTTTTTGTTGCTAAAGCCACAAACATGAGAACATGCCAGAGAAAAAAAATCTGCTTTAGCAACACACCATGTGTATACATGAGCCTAATAAAAAATAATACAAATACAGACAATACACACAGTACACACATACTATACATGTTTGTCATGATTTCTTTGTATGTATGTCTGTGTTATATGATTTGGTATGGCTGGTTACGCATGCTGCCACCAGAGGGAGTAGAACAGAAGGATGAGACTAGGTGAAAAAGTTTGTTTTTTGGTTCTGTTCAACTCTGACTTAACTCTGACTCACTTGGTGATGATAAAGCATAAAAAAGCTTCACAGTAATTGGCACATGACTGTAAAAAAGATAAAAATGATGAATAACAGATGAATAATCTATCGTGTTTACTTGGCAAACATTGTACATATAAGAATGCTGGTAAAACAGAGATTCTGTATTATACATCTGAAGATGTTTTCCAGCACAGTTGGGGTTAACTCGAAAATGACATCATTGTCTGCTCCCCCTTGCTTCCTCCACTTGTCTTTTTGCTCAGCCCTCCCCCAGCACCCTATGAAAGGAGTGCATCTGACTGTGGTCAGCTTACAAAGGGCACTTCATCTCCCAGCACTGCCTGACCTCCTGAGCAGACCACGGAGACAAATCTTCATCTCACCAGCATGGAGATCCCAGCCATACGACAGTCCCAATTCCGCCTCGGGGAGGAGAATTACATGATGCTGGACCTGAACCGGCGCCTGGAGTCCTATCTCAATCGGGTGAAGCTGCTGGAGGAAGAGAATGAGCTACTGCGAGAGGAGATCCATGTGCTTAGAAGAAGTAAAGAGCCTCAGGCACAGAAGAAAGCAATGGAAGATGCACTGAAAGAGGCCAGGGATGAATTGGAGCTTGCGTGGAGTGAGAAAGACCGGGTAGAGTTGGAGATGGGAAATCTAATGGAGGAGCTGAAGATGCTTGGCCTCAAGAGGAAAAAAGAAGCATCTGCTCAAGAGCAGGCAAGAAGAAGGCTGATTGAGAGCAAGAATGAACTTGAGGAGGAACAGCGAGCTCAGATCTGGCTGAAGAAAAAGGTGGCCCAGCTGGAAAGTGAGCTACTCTTCCAGGTACAAGTTCACCAAGAAGATGTTACCTCCATGAAATGTTCACTGGCTCATGCTAAGCCTGTCAGCGTGATGCCTCAGCGTATACAGGCCCAAAACATCCAGAACCTCGGTGAGGAATATTCCCGAAACGCATCTCAAGCATGGAAGGAAGCATCTGAGGTCTATCAGAAGCAGATGATACAGCTAGAAGACGCACTGTCCCAAGCCAAGGAGCGTCTGAGTTTGGTAACCCAAGAGAAAACAGATAGTCAGTTAAGGCTCCAGCGTTTAGCCAAGGAGTTGGAGGCAGCTCAGATGAAGAAGGAGATGCTTGTGATTAATGTGGCCCATCAAAAAGACAGAGAGAACCATGAAATCATTCAACTCCAGGTAAGAGTTTGGAAATTAATTTCATGAAACTGTGCTAATTGTGTGATAAAAAAAAAAAAAAGTCATGTGGTTGTATTTCACAGCAATAGACCTGACTCAGAATGTGAACTCAAAATCTTTCATAAAAATAATACTTATTTGCTTTGACTATGTATGTATAAACATATATTTATAAAATGAGGTGTTTTTTTTTTTTTTTTGGAATGCGGCAAAAAAAAAAGAATTACAAAATACATTTTAGGTGATGTAATGATCATTTGCTTTGTCAAATACAATGTGAAGAAAATAGAAAAAAATATATTTTGTTAATTTAAACATATGGCTTTGAATGGTTATGAATTAGTTGCTAATGAGAACTGAAAATAACATGAAGGAATGAAATCTGTTTCAAGTAACATTGTCTTTGTCTGATCAAGACCCACGTGGAGGCTTTGGAGGCAGAGAAGGTGGATCTGGGAGCGCAAATCAATGAACTGATAAAGGAGAAACATGGACTGCTGAACATGAAGATGTCCTTGAGCCTTGAGGTGGCCACATACAGGTGCCTGTCCTTGATTTGTACTGCTAATAACAATGACTGTAGTAAAATTGAAATTGAACTTCTATCTAGTAGCAATAATAATAATAATAATAATAATAATAATAATATATGGCTCTTAAAACAATTTATTTTCTCATAAATGCATCATGAAGAAAATACTATGCTTTCACTAATTTCAAGAATTATATTTTTTATAAAAAAAAAGTGGGCCAGCGCCCAGCAGAAGGATGGTCTCAGCTTTCTGGCATGAGGTAACATAAGTCTAGTGCCATTCCTCCTCCCAGCACTGACTGTGGCCCATCTGCTGCCAGACATGACCAGCACATGAGTGCAGTGGGACTCTAGGGTGACAAAAGGAGGCGCAGGTCAAATCTCAATGATATTGACTAAATATACCAGTTCTCCTGGCTGATGTTTTTGCAAGTTTTACATGTTATCTGTGGCACTTCAAATAGTGCACAGTTCGGTTTATTTTTCCAATATGATATATTTAGAATTTAAACATATTTTATTAATATTCTTATAAAAAATAAAACACATACATTTGTTTATGAATACAATGTAATAGTAAATAGTGTGTGTGTTTGTGTGTGTGTGCGTGGGGGGTAGATGTGAGGGATGGAGAGAGTGAGATATATTTGGTCTAGTATGTCTGAAAGAAAGAAAATGTGGTGGCCTAAATCCTGCAGGTGGCTTTATAAAAATCACAACATTTCCATGACAATCATTTCCAGCCCACTGTTCAACAAAAAGCAACAAAAGCAATATTTCTCTCATTCAGACCACTAATACTATAAGCTTCAACATATTTGGGTCTGAATTTTTGGAACATGTAATGTGAAATTGAGACTCTGCTTTTACTGATGGTTGGTAAATATTAATCTCCTCGTGCCTTGTTTTTTCAGAGCTTTACTGGAGACTGAAAGCCAGCGAGTCAGTGTCACGTCCAGAAATAAGGCTGGCATCCCACCGATGTCTTGTTTAGGTAATCAACTATTTGTGCTTATCTATGAATGAATTACTGTTGCATATATTGTATGTCATGGTTGTTACAAGACATTGACCATTTGGAACGGATATACTACATTGATTGTGAAGTGATGTGACTGCACTTTTATAAAACACTCAGTTGCTGTTTTAGGTTGTACCCTTTTGGGCTAAGAGCTTGTTTCAAAAACTTGGCAAACTGCTTCTCCCAATCACAGTCACAGTGTAGAAATCTACCTGGGATCTTTAGTAAGGGATTGGAATTTATATTAAATGTATGGTTAAAGATAAAAGGTAAGTAAAAAATAAAAGGCAAATGTAAAAATAGAGGAATCAATTGGAGAAGTAACAAATACTAATAAAATATCTTTCAGGCTGACTAGCCGGTTTTTGAGATTGTCTTGGGATTCTTTTGACTTTTAAAGGAATCTCTTAACATTTGCCACAATTTCTTTATTGAATATAATTGAATTCAACTTATTATTGACTGTTTTTGGTAATCATTTGCAGATAAAATGTCTGATGAGTTGAAGAAAACCTGCAGTGAAAAATGGTCACCAAATCCCTTAATTACCCTTTCTGCTAGAGCCATCCAGTCAAGCGCTCATTCAGGGTCCATGACACACAAATCTGTTTCAGTGGAAGCAGCTAAAAAATCACAGGCAGCAGGTATGGATCATTTGATCAGTCCAGCGGGCTGTTCCACACCCCTTACAGCTCAGGTTTCAGGTGGGACGTGTTTCGTAGATTTCCCCTGGACAGAGGACATCCCTGTTCAAATGGCTGCCAGTGCAGAAAGCCTCATACTGCCACCTGACTCTGAGCCTGAAGAAGCCAGTAGTGAAGACATGAAGACATTTTTCAGAATGGAAGAGGAGGCATCCAATGGTGTCCATGGTGAAGATAGTAGCTTCATGGCTGGGATATCAGTTCAGTGCACCCTGACTGAGGATGATGCCAAAATCCAAACTGAAATAAATACAAAGAAAGAAGAAAATCCCCAAGAAGAAATTACTGAGGCATTCAGCAATAATATCTTATTTCATGTTCAAAAACCTATGTTTGAACTGAATGAAAAAGACTTGGAAGAAGAATGCTCTAACAATGGAGAAGATAGCACAGACACCAATCTGTCAGAAAAAGAAGTTCATCTAAAGTTCACACAGGATCAAAATAGTTGCAGAACAAATGATTCTGACGAGCTTCAGTTCAACAAAGACATGTTTGAAGCAGCACCATTTGCAGAACAGGTTTACTCCTTCCCTGTAAAAAGTGTTCAGCATGGTGGCATAGGATACCTGGAAGATGCAGTAGAAGGAAAAGATAATATTAGCAGTTTAATTAATAGAGAAGACGAGGCAAACCACCAATTAGAAAGTGAGGAAGAAAATAATCCTCTGGGAGAAGAGAAGATGGAGGAAACAGCTGGTAATGGTAATCACATGGAAGCCGAAGAAGATGTGGAGCAAGGAGAAAATGGAAATGAATGGAAAATTGAGCTAAAGGGTGAAATAGAGGTTGAAGAACAGGTAATGGAAGTTGATCACAGCATCATGGAACAGGCCCATGTGTTAGAAAACAGAGAACCTGAAGAGCATCCCATTTGCACTAAGGAAAATCTTAATGTGGATGTTCTAGTAGACACAACACATGACCATGAACAACAAGATCCAGCAAGCTCAAATGGAGACCACAACAATGACCATTGTGAAGGTCAAGGGGTAGTGGGAGCTGAAATGGATGACTCACCAAATGCTTCCTTAAGAACTGATCCTGGGGACTCTGACACAGTTGCAGACACTCGACCCCTGATCCGTTACAAAAGTCAAGAAGCTGATGTGAACAACCAGGTCCCACACACGGGTGTCAGCGACTCTAGTGACAGTGAAGATGACCATGAAGGAGGCCACTGGGCAGTCATCAAGTCCAAAAGATTTGACACAATGGAAGACCTCTCTGAGGAACCTGAAGTAGAAAGTGTGGATGGCATTGTTTGTGTTGAACAGGAACACGAAACCCTTCAGGAAGAAGAGTGGGACACTGAAAGCAAGAAAGGGCTTTCAGACAGCTTGAAAAAGATAGATGAAGAAAAAAAAACGGATGATTATAACGATGTTGAAATTATAGAAGATGATGTTGAAAAAGAACACAAAGACCACGAGGAACATCACATTTTGACCTATGAAGAGCAAGAGCATAAGTCAGACCCTTTTACAGAGAGTGAACACATACTGATGAAGACCAAAGACATTGAAAAAGCCATGAAACCTCAGAATGATTCTGTTGATCATGATGACATCAATGAGAAAGAGAGCTTTACCCCTTTAAACCATGCCGAACCATCTACTGCTGCTATAAACATTCCAGCACAAACACAAGGACTTGGCACACAAGCAGTTGAAATGGATGAAGTCATAACTAATGCTAGTCTAGATAAAACAGATGAGGATGAGCAGAACCTGTCTATACTGACCAATCTGGATCTTACTGACAGCATCTTTGTAAAACATGAGGTTCAAAGCGAACCTGAGTGTGAAGCCAATGCAGGCAACCATGACACAGAAAATCCCCCATCATCTGAGTCAACAAACCAAGTACAAATTTCTGTGTCAAACTCTCCAGTAGAACTCTCTGTGACACATTACCCAGAAGTGGAAGGTGCTGAACACATCTTTTGAACAACAGACCAAACAAGAGGAACAAGCTTCTTTACCTAGGGATGAATGGGGTGGTCTCCATAGCCAAGCTAACAATGTATTTAATAATCTGGTTTACCAAGCTAGCCAATCAACTAAAGACTTTTTCAATGGAACTGAAGATTCAAATGAGGCCAATGAAATGAGCAAAAACTTCTTTAAAAGAGAGGTGAAGGAAGATATGTGGGGTTTCACTACAGAATCAGGAGCAGACATTGACTCTGACGAGACTAAGCAAGATCATTACAGCCATTTAAGCATTACAGCCAGTGAGATGGGGACATCTGCTGATAGCTGGGAACCTCAAAAAGAAAACTTTCCGGAGGTGAAGGGCAACTCTGAGACAACCACAGACATTAATGCTCTCCTAGCAGAAAACGAGGAGCACAGACACCCACTCATTAATCCTCTCTTCTGCGGAGACACTGAGTGGGTTGAGGGTGATGGATTAGCTGATGAGTCCTGGCCTTCTGGTGAGGATCAAAATAATGCCAGTGTGCCTGGTTTCACATTATACAATGAAAAGAATGAATGACATTAAGACATTATTCTCTACACAAACATACAAAATCCATATTATATAAAAGTGTCTCTTCACTCACTGAGCACAACTGGATGTTGTCAAATGCAGGCTTCATTTAAGTGAAACAAGTAAACCCAACACTGGATTTAACACATTTGTTGCACCCATATCAGCTGTATTACTGTATTAAATGGGTAATTAAATAATGAATTTCCATCTGAAAATAAACTAATTGGCAAGACAAATTGTGTTTTATTTACTGATAACTTGAAATCCAAGTACATGAGATCAAGGATCAGAGAGAGTTGAGAAAAATGACAGAGGGCAAACAAATACATGAAACACTTATATCAGAGCTGAGAATCATACATTTGTAGATAATTAGCTGAAGAGGGACTTTAATAAATTTGTTTAAAAAAAATTAGCCAGGAGACAGGCAGCGTGGGAGGGCTGGTTTGGATTTGGCAGCGGCCCAGTACTGCTGACCTCACAGCCAGCCTGCTAACAATACAGACTTCACACACAGGCTGCAAAAAGAAAAGACGTGAGGGGAGCACGTCAAACTGAGGCAGAATAGATGAGTACACCTCCCCCATTTTCCTCCTTACACACCCACCATTCCCCTTTTGTCATTCATTATTGAGTTTGTGAACAATGACGGCTATTTTAGAAGTGGCAAATTCATCCAAAGTGGTAAAATCTATTCCATGAAAGGATTACTGGTGGGTTCAGGGATTGCAGCAGCTCACTTAAAGGCCTTTCAGGCAGCGTGAGTCTGTTGGATATAATGGAATTACTTTAGCCATCTGCAATGTCCTTCTGTTACTCTTCAGGCCAGTTTTAGGGGTTAATCTTAACACATAGAAGAATGTAACCGGGTTGCTAGAATTAGCACACTTCCATAATTAGACATAGCTGATAATGCACTGCAATCAGTTGCAATGGTGGGCGTGGCTGATGGAACCAGAGCATCTGATCAGGATTTACAGTTTTATTTTCATACAAAATAAAGACCACACATGTGACATGGCTGGTTTTGCCCTATATGAACACCTGTTGCCTCATGAATCATTTCCACAACAGCCCCATGACAAATGGCTTTCTGTCGTCTGATGCAAGGGGCTGCAACTGAGTGGCTACTCTGATGAGATATATTTCATCAGAGTGGTCCCTGGTTCTTGATGGGACACGAAGAGCCTCTAGGGACATGAAAGTGCCCGAGTCCTGTGGGGAGTTGTGTGCTCTTCCACAAAAGCCATCTGCTTCCATTATACTCCACTATTGATTTACTGCGCAAATCAGCTAGTGAGCAACAGAGCATCTGTGCTGTTGGACAGACCAAACCTGGACAGGCCCACCATCACTCATGTTACTCTTTATCTTTCACATAGTTTTTCATCTTTAAAACCTCCCTGTTTGGTAGCACTGTGGCCTTAACCACACTTTCTTGGCGCAGGTTTTGTCCAAGGTCTCAGGCATGAGGCTCTAGGCGTATTGGCCAATGTGTGAGCAAATGGTGGGGGTGCTGTGTGGTGGCCTGCTCCCATCCTGGGTAGTTCCCCCTCCCTGCGCCTGCCCACTGCTCACAAATGGTGATGGTTCAATGCAGAGGACACATTTCATTGTGTGCATCATGTGCTGTGCTGCAGTGTATCAGAATGACAATCTCTTCACCCCTGAAATGGATTAAGAAATTATGACCAGAGAGTGAGTCATCCTCAACTCAATAAACACTGGTTAAGAATAAAGGGTAGAGAAGGAAGAGATTTGTTTTAAAGCAGTGATTCAGTCATCAAACCGCTCTATTGTAAGTATTCTGTTCTTGTGCATGGTACCGGCGTGTTCTTTGGCATGTTGTGTGGTGTGAGCCACTCAGCTGTGCAGGACAGAGCAGCTGACAGGTCCAGTAACCTTGTCCAAAACAGATGTTTGACCACTTGCTCCTCTCATACAAGACAAGCAAAACACTGTGACTTTATTAATGTCATTTAAAGAGTGTAAGACTGAGTAAATTGCACAGAATCTCACTCTTATACAATTGAAAAAAGCTGTGAGTGTTTATCTCATCTTATTAATTGCCACAGCTGTGAACAAATTAGACAGCATCTGAAGCACAAATTAACAAACAACCCAGTGATATAAATTTGCTTGGGCTGCCACCTAGTGGTACAAAATGGTACTGTATAGTATTGTATTAAATAGTGTAGTATTAGTGCAGCTATACTGCGAGATACTTTCAGATATAAATCTTAAATGTAAATATGAACATTCCAGATATACAATTAACTTGATTGATTTATTTCACTGAATTTGACCATCACTCATACTGAGAGTTCATAATAAGTTCATTAAATATTTTCACCCAGTTTCAACTGGAAGTTGAAATGAGAACAAATAAGACAACAAATTATGCACATCTGTAGGTCAACTTGTCTATTTAATATATAAAATACAGTAAAACATACGCAAAAGGGAAAGGGATAAAAGGACAAATGGATACTTTGGTACAATAACAAACACTTTTTTTGTAAAAGCAGTATAGAATTTGTAATAACATATCAGTGCATACTTTATTTATGAAAATATACACAAATTGTATATCATTCTCCGAAAACAGAACATTTTTTTTTTTTTACAACAAAACTCAAAAGCAGACTAGCCAAACACAATATATTAGCTATAATTATTTTTAAACATTTTTCTTAAATTTCTATTCTATTTTTGTGTGGTGTATATTCTTATTGATATTACATTTTTATTTTGTATAACATGAATCATTCTTTGCTTGTTGTACGCCCATGCATTGACATCTTTGTGTCTGGTCTGAAATAAATTAAATGTGTTTCTCCCCACTTAACTATGATTATTTTTATACATTTGAATAAAAATTGCAGCATTGAACTGGTCAACTATATTCAACTTGTTTTTGTCGCTTCCCTCAAATACCAAATAAGTACTAATATCACTACAGTTGTTTTGTTTTATTTAATAAATCGTGCAATATTAGTAACACCCCTTTGAAGAAATGAAAACAAAAAACAAAAAAATATTTATATAATATATATATATATATATAATAAAATCAAATTCAAAAATCAAATCAAAATAGGATACCTAACCAACACAAAACTCAGAAAATAAAAAAAAAATGCCTCGCTAAAATTATCATTATTATTACCATGAAGAAGGGTAACAATAATGGTAATAATAATTATCATAATAACCATAATAATAAAAACAGACAACAGAACTGTCACCAGCACAAATTAACACTAGAAAAAAAATTAGCGAAATTTTCTAAAACTCATCATACATTGGGGGGTATGGAGGGGGGCGAGCGCAAGTTGACTAACTTGACGATTGTCTTTCCTTTTGATTAATGTGACTCCTACCAGTATTCTGAGGTCTATGGCAGACCTTACAAACACCAGAACAAACGTACTTCGAGGCTTTGGCCATGCTAAATTACGGTCTACCCATGGGGATAATCGAAGGCTGCGCCCTTTTCAGAGAACATCTTTAAAAATCAGACATTTGTTCAAAGCTCAAGACCCAACAGTCTTAAAGTCCTATTCTGAGTATTCAGTCGAAAACTCCTTGCTGTCTACAATGCATGATGGTGCCTGTTTCATGTCATGCTGCTTTATTCAAATAAAGAGGAACAAACAAACAACCAACCCAAAAAAAAAAAAAAAAAAAAGGACTCGCTTGCACTGAGACCTGCCAACATGAGGTCTGTGTTTGTGGCACAAGGTCATTTCTAGCAACCAGATGGATGCTAGAAATCTTTCCAATTCCTTGCAGAAAGCACAAGCTGAGAGAAGCATGAAGATGTACTGCATTCATGGGGGGTGGTGTGGAGGCTTTGCTCACTGAGATGGCTCAGAGACAGACACAGCAAAAACAGTCCACGAGGGAAAAATGCGAATGTGAATGTGAAATGCTTGAACATGGAGGGAAAACTCAGGTGAAGATGAAGTGGGCAGAAAACATAAAAAGTGGGAAAATAAATCAGTCACGCCTACAGTTTATCATGTCAATGGATGGATAGGAACACACAAATTTGTCCCAAAAGTGAAATAATAAGAAAAATCTTGCAGGGGCAGGCCATGCAGGTCAAACAGAGAATTTTCCAGCTTCAATTAAACACCAATGTCAAGCATGGGGTCGGGGCTAATTAATTAACAAACTCTGAAAATATATATGCAACTGGTAACTGGTTAAAACACTTGAGTATCAAACGACCCTCCCATCCTTCAGAGAGTTGTTGAGAGTTCAAACAATGATATTACAGGACATTCAAGCCGACTTGGCAATCAAAACTAAAACAAATCCTATAGTTCAGAGCCTTAATCACTATTAATGAACATCCTTCCTTCATCATCACTGGGGAAAATACGAATTCACTATAAAACAGTCAGTGTACATCATTTAAATAATATTGTATCATTTAGATATTATATATATATATATATATATATATATATGTTTCTGAGAATTGCACACTTGCAACACATGTCAAGTAAGTCTAATCTATATATAGGTACAATGCTCTAAATTACAAAAGGTGACTTTTAAAAAACCCATACCTCTTTGTTGACAAAAGATTAGTGCATCATGGGGCTGTATGTGTGAAAATGAACTAATTCCCTGAACTATTACTGTAGGCATGTATGGACCAGTGGAGGGGGCGAGGCTTCCTGCAAAAGCACGGCCAATAAGCACACACCTCAATTTAAACCTTGCTAATCACTCGTAAAGCTGGACTACAGAAGTAGTTAGAAACAGAAAGTTTATAAAAAGCCATCTGTCCTGGATAAATGAGCACATGGAGCGTGTGTGTGTGTGTGTGTGTGTGTGTGTGTGTGTGTGTGTGTGTGTATATATGCATGTCTGTGTGTGTTCGGGAAGGGCAGCTGAGAATATGCTGGGGAGACTTAAAGAGGTTGTTAGGGTCAATAAAGTATGGTAAGGGTGGACATGCAAACACATCTGTCTCCTTGCAGAAGACACCTGAATTAAGAGGGAGGACCGAGTTAGGGGAAGATTTCTAAAGTGCGCTCCATCCAAAGAATCACTCCAAACAGTCAAATTTCACGGCTATTTTCCCTTTCGGCCCCACCGACCGTCACGTACAACTTGTTGCATTTATATACATATAAATAGAAAGACGGCTCCACTGAGAATTTAACAGGTCTGCTTTAGGGACACCCAGCAGAATATATGTGAACATATATCTCTATGTACAATCCCTATTGTCTGTCCTCTGCATTATGGTACATGCAGTCTTTACAAAATTGAGGGGGGTAAAGGGACAAAATAAAATGATGGGGAAACTGCCATTAACACTCTTTGAGAAGGATAAAGACTCGCCTCTCAGCTATACCAGCCATAAAAAGAAACACTGAGACCAAACGTTGTATGTACATGGTTCTCTTTCCTTCCTCAGTTTTTTTCTTGCTTCTTGAAACAATTTAGAATACTAATTTGTTTAAAAAAAAAAAAAAAAAATTCTGAATGTGACACACATGTGACTTATGTTCTCCTGAATTAAGCAGCCAGGCCACCAAAGAGTCAATTGAGCATATGAATTAGGCCGCAGTTTACAAAAACCAATAGTACTGAAGGTAATAAAGCAAAGCTATTTCTTTGAAAATATGTAATAAATAAATAAAATAAAAATAAAAAAACACCCACTTTTCATTATTCTTGTATGGTGTGTGTGTGGGAGAGAAGTGATCGTGCACATGTAAGTCTGTAAGTGTGTACATTACAATGTGCAGCTAAATGCCAATACAATTTCAAATAGGGCTACATTTCCATTACAAAAATGTTTTATAAAAACATGGAAACTGATAACAGAGTCTTTTAATGGTAAATACATGGTAAATCACTAACCCCAGATACTCATTTGATATTCATGTGAGCACAACAGTAGGACGAGGTGGACTAAGATCACTGGAGAAGCAAAAAAAGAAAAAATAATAATACCAAAAAAGCATTTATATAGATATATAGATATATTTGGCTATTTACCAATTCTCATTCTCGTCTAGCTGAAGGCTGCAGTGCGTGGGGGTGGGGGTGGGGTGTCAAACACAGAAACACATGTTTCTCTCGCTCTCACACACACACATTGTGCAGCAGTGATGGCAAGTGACATCCTGCCCGCTTCCTCAGCTCTGGTTTCGCTCCTTCTCAGTGGGAGATTGCGGCGTGTGTGGTTTCCATGGTTATGGATCTGTACGGTCATAGGGCTTTCACAGCCCGTTCCTGATTGAGGGGGGAAAAAAAATCTGCTACCTTCTTAAGGTAGCCTTTGTTTCTTGTTGAAGTTCTTGTTAAAAGTTCTGCATGACGGCAAAAAAGTATCAGAATTCCTTTTGGATTCTGATACTCATAATTCCCATATTGGAATACTGTCCTCCTTAAACATTTCAAGCTAATATCAGAAGGATAGATACTGTAAGCTAAAAAAAAACCTTGTTGAAGAGATAATGCAACCCATCACACTGTAATGTGAAACACCAGTAGCTGGAAATGACAGCCTGTAGCAGGCAATACAAGTGATTTCTCTCTTTTGGTGTCATTTTTTTTTTTTTATAGTTTTTGAGTTTTTTTCCCCCACAAGAGAACAGAGCAGCTAGACTCAAAACCAAGATAACAATTCACTGCAAAAGTTAACAGGATCTCTGAAAACAACTGTAGAAGCCAACAAAGCAACCCCCCATCCCACCCCCTTACCTCATACCCAGCACAAACAAGGAGGAACAAATTTACTGAAAAATAGAACTAATTCTGTCCAGATCAACCTCGTCAAACTCAACATATCCCTGGTTTGGTTACTGTCCACGTGGGTTCTGAGTGTATGTGTGTGTGTGTGTATGTAAATGATAATCTGTATACAGAATGTCCATACATTAATGCATATGCCTGTGTGTGCTAGAGAGAATGAGAAAACATTGAGCATGTGTGAGTGTTTGTGTGTATGTCTGAACAAGTGTGTGCATGCATGTATTTCTCACTGTGTGTGGAGTCGAGTGGTGTGACTCTCGGATGTTGGATCGTAGGGGAGGGGTTGGTGAAGGGCAGTGCTTTTTGGGATTGTGAAATGGAGGGGGAAGTGGTCAGGGTGATAGGGACTGGGCTGCAGGGACGATTGGTTTATGTCACCCATGTGTCCAATCTCATGCGCTTGACGCTGGCGCCCTGCTCTGGCTCGGCTGGCTCACCCGACGTGGGCCTCAGGAGGCCGATGGTGGAGCTAAAGTCTGGAGGCCTGGCTTGAGCTCCGTCGTCGCGGTCGCTGCCCTCATATGAGCTACCATTGCTGCTGAGACTGTCGACGGGCGAGCGTCCGGTGGGCTCCAGCCGCAGGGCTCCGGGGTATTGAGTCACGGCCACCACGCCTCCACCACCACCTCCACCTGTTGCGGCTGCAGCGGTGGCTGCCACCGCCACCATTCCAGAAGCAGAGGAGCTCGGTGTGCTGCGGTCCCGGTTGGGAGACACAGGCTCAGATTTGATGCTCACGTTGGGGTTAGTGTTGACGGTCAGAGTGGCACCTTGAGGTATTTGACCCACAGGCCTGAGAGAGAGAGAGAGAGAGAGAGAAAGAGAGAAAAGAAAATAAGTGAACACTGATCGCCTACCCGTCTGTAATAGGGGACACAGAGACGTCATTGAAGAAGACCTAGCTTACAACAGAGACAACTGCAAAATAATTACACAATACATTTCATTCAGACAACACTCAGGACAACAGGTAAGGCTGAGTGTCAACAATGTCTGAAGAATTGACAGCATCACTCTGCAACGTGTTTCTGTGTGAAAACCGCACCTCAAAAAGTCAACAAAAACGACACAGCAACAGAACAGCAGATCCAAACACTTACGGACAGTGTACCATGCTCTTGGTCAAAAAAAGACAGAGAGAGGGAGAGGGACATACACAGAATGGGGGAGAGGGAGAGGAGGAGAGAGAAAGGGAGAGAGAGGGGAGGGAGAGTGAGAGAGAGGGAGGAGAGAGAGAGAGAGAGAACAAATACAGAGGGCAAAAGTGAAGACAGACCATAAAAGAGGCCACATGGACGTGCACTGTCCTCCAAAAGCCATGCAGTCTGGCTGCATTTTGGTCGCTCCTCAACAATAAACGCTGAGCTACATGCTTTAATTGCACGAGTACGATACTACAGACATACAGATAAAGAACCTGGCGTCAAAACAGAACATGTACATTGAGCCCTCTCTTTGCTTTACTGATATATTTTTTTAACTAAGCCACATGCAAGTCTGAACAGCTGCCATCAGAAATGGAAGCAGTGGTCCCTTGGTGACCTTGGTATCTCTTGTACAGGTTCTAGAGCTCGACAGCAATGCCATACAGGCCTTGATGCTGTTCCAGAGGAAGGTAGAAGGGTGTGGGGGGAGGAAAAAGGGCCGACTCAGCAAGTCTGTGGCTAACTTGAGAGTAGAGCCAAGTGAGAGCTCAGACAGCCAGAAGCGCAGCGTGAGCTGTGGAGCAGCGTAACATAGAGGTGGGGATACAGTACCAGTTCAGCCCCTCCTCCCTGCCCAAGAGTAAGCTTGCCTGAGAGGTCACGCTGCAGAGAGGAAAGACAAGCTTATTGGAATACAGGCCATCTGACACACAGCCAGGCTAACCAATCAACAAGCGCCAGCACTTCACCAACGGCTATAACTCAGATTATCAAATGTACACACAGTCATCTGTACTGAGCTTTTTTTTTTTTTTTTAAATATCCCTTATATTTGACAATTACGAATACTGTGAAAAAATGGAAACCAGAAGCACCAAAAATTTCATGGTTGTTTTACAGGGTACTGACAGCTGACAGCTGATTCCAAATAGGAACTTAAACTAGAGTGTTGGGTTCTGCGGTAGAAATTTTGGTGAAGGAGTTTTAGCAAAACATATGACGCTTTAACCCCAAAAACCTACAAAACACTTGAAACATAAGCAAAAATGAAACTAGTTTTGCACAATGTTAATAACAGCCATTTTAAATATTTAAATGTGACTTTCTACAGAACACATGCTCCAAATGCCTTTACACTGCAACTATGGAAACACAAGACAGGTTCAATCACTTGTTGATTAATAGGTTGCATTTGATTTGCACTGGAATACAGTACATTTAGCTTTTTTTCTAAAAAATATATTTTGGAGCACATTGTTATGGTATGAATAATATTTTAGCACAAAGCTGCTATATACGTTTTAATAATTTCTCTTTTTTTTTTAATACTTTCAGAAATGTGTTAATTTTATTAATTTATATAGTGTTAATTAGCAGGGCAGGATATTTATTCAAGGCTTAAAGAAAAAAAATTTCAATTTTTAAATAAGTGGCCATCCCTAACAATAATAAATTCCCTAAAATGTATTAAATGTCTTTTAATAAAACAAGATGCTTAATAATGACAAACCCCCAACATATCACATATTTACCTAAAATAAGTCACATTTCTAGAAGTCCTTGGTTACGGTAAACAGTACAGTGCAAGAAAATTATGAGCAGGCATGGGATGTGGTAAAACACCAAACAAAGTTTAGAAGGTACGACCCTCCATCCGGTTTAATAAGGAACATTAGCTACAAAAACACAATTAAAATAAAAACAGATGTCAGAGTGTCCTAGTGCCATGTCAGCTGAAATTATTGATTTATTTACTGTAATCCTTCTAGTTCTGGAGTGCGCACATGATAAATCGCTACCCGCCATTAAACTTAGTTTACAGTGAAGTGAATGAAATAGATGACATTGTAACAATTTATTACGTAGTCCTGAATTCATTAAACTGAAGCAATATTAATACACTATCAGGAGACTGTAACTGAATCCTTTGAGGATCTTCAGAACAAATCGTTATCAAATTCAAAGTATGTTCATTTGTGCCCCTTGAACTTGTAAATGAATGCACATTAAAAGCAGAAATTAAACATGAGAAAAACAACATAGCCTTAAATTTACACGACTATTTGCAGTTTTTGCCAAGACAGTTTTTTTTAGCTTAATAAAAATCAATAGGAAAAAGCAGTGTTGCCTGTGCTGCTCAAGTTCAAGAATGTCATATGCTGATCAGTTAGTTTACACCCACTGGATCTGACTCAAGCATTCAGGTCCTGCTGAACTGCTAACACACAATGTCTGGTTAAGCACAGGCTTAATCCTCAATATGTGGACCCCTTCTGAAAGTGAATTCTGAACGGTCAGATTTATGAAGGTTAAAATGGACCGTTAAAGCGGTGCCAGAGTCAGGGCCGTGGTGTGCAAGCTGGTAATGACTCACTGATGCCTCGGCACCTCAAACAAACCGCAGGAGGCAGACATCATTATTTTACCCCAATTCCCTCAACTTCACCAGGGGCATTTACACAAGCTTAGCGTTCTCACTCCTTGTAATGTACCCAAATCACAGAAGAGCTCAGTTTTCACAATTGAGAGCAAATGTGTAGGCGACGACGATAACAAATACAAAAAAAAACAAAAAAACATACACAACAAAGCAAATGGGAATACAGACAGTGACACCCTTGATGTTTGCCATGAAATGGTCTACGGACTTCTCTTTTATCTTGGACCATCGCAGCTCAGTGCTGCATGTGATAACGTGGACAGACAGAAGCATGATTCCACACAGTGCAATGCTACTGATTCACCTGAGGTTAGCTGCAAAACTGGAGATGCAGTTAGCCATCTCCCCATTCTGTTTGTCTGCACCCCACATGCTGTGAACAGAGCAGAACACGGGGCAGTTACGCCAACCCTGTATTTACCATTAACACCACAAGCCACCTGCAAAACTCACAGGGACCACCATTATCACTCGTACAGCATATCATTAAAAGCACACCATTACACTGCACATGTGCGCCTCAAGTGAGTCCTCCCTGCAACGTCCACTTGAGAGAATGACAGTGAGTGAAAGAGGGAAATGAAAGAGTGAGAACAATATTTGGAGCAAGATTAAGACAGTCTGAAGTTTGTCTTAGCTAGATATAATGCAATTTAGAGCCAATACAACAGCAAAATAATACATTGCTAAAGCCATTAAAAGATAACAGAAAAATAATAAGAATATTTTAAGAATATCATTAGAATACAGGAAACACAGGAAAAGTTAGTACTGTTATACCAACAGTAGATGACATGTCCAAAGTAGCCACTTCTCATGTGTATGGCACCAACACTAACTAGCAGAGCCTCTAGCACAGACAACAGGTTTCAAAATACTGCCAAAACTGTCCAGGTGAGACAGCTGAAAATATGCAGAGGTGTGATGTTGGGATTTCTTAAAAAAGGGAAGAAAAAAATCTAGATAGAATGCAAGAAAGAATTTACACTGTGCTTCAAATTATTATGCTCACCTTGTTAAGAGATATAACAGCCAGTCAATACAATTAAAGATTTTATTCCAATAATTAAAACATGGATTGAAGCAAAATTACTAATGATTATATTTGCACAGAAAAGCTTATTTTTTAGATAAACTTAAAAAAGAAAAACATTTACTTGCATTTATTTGCAAACTCAATTACATATTAACCTGTATTTCACTTCAACGACTCCCTGCCTGTATTTCATTTTGAGGTATTCTGGCACCCATTCTCATATATTGTATAATAACTTCAAACACTATGCATTTATATAGCACCTTTCCTGCAAAACTGGAAAGATGCAAAAACAAAGTGGAAAAACTTTATTATTTAATGCTTTAATGAGGATTTTATGCAGGTTGTGTGGACCTAATTACCTGAGTAAGGTGTAGGTTAATGAGGCAGATCTAGAAATGCCTCCAAATGTACTAAATTGTGTAAGTTCATATTTTGACATATAGCTGCATTCTGCTTCCTTTTTAAAAACATAAGCCATTCAAGGTCAAAAAGATCACCAGTGATGTGACAGGTATAGGAGGTATGATAGTGAGTACTGAGTTACTTACACCAGGTTACTGAGAGAGGCCAGACTCAGCTGCTGTGTTTGGGGCTGTTGCTGCTGCTGCGGCTGTTGCTGGGATACTGATGGCTGCTGCTGCTGTTGCCAAGTGGACACGTTGCCTGGCAACAGCCCACCCGGCGATGTGAAAGCCTGGAGTGCTGTAAGGTCTGCACTTGTCAGCTGATACTCTGAGATGAAAAGGGGAAAAAAGGCATTTAATGCAGATTAACTCCTGAGACCACAGCACTAAGCACAGATTCTTTATTATTTAGAAGGTAACAAAATTAACGTTAAGCTATTAAAGAGAGAAGTGGAGGGAAAACTTCTAATAAAAAGTGTGAGAACAAGAGTGAAAAGAGGAAGAGAGAGATTGGCTCTAATCATAGGGCAACAGTGGTATTACAGCCCCACTCAACCTCTCAGCACTCAGAACTTATAATTACCCAATTTGAAGACAATTTCATTTAAGAACCATTTAGAACCAATGTGTTACTGAACTATTACACAAGAATAAGAAAAGACAGTGCTCACACTGTGAAGGTCAGATTTGAGTCCTTATGAATACATATTTGCTATGTGCTATCAACACACCCTGTACTCACACATTCACACACTCTCTCACCTGTATTGTAGGCCGTCGGCATGGCAGAGAACGGAGTCAGGAGGCTTGGTGTTGCCACGGAGACCACTGGTGTGGTGAGGGGCTGTGTGACTTGAGAGCCTAATCGCTGAGCATTCTGAGATAACAAAAGAACAGTGTGGACCGTAAGAACTTTTTTAAATTTAATGTTCCACATAAATTAATACCTATAAGTGGGATAGACAACATTACTGAATCCATTACTGAAAACTCACTCAGGGCTTTATTAGAAATGTCTACCTAGCTAGTGTTGGTACATGTGCCTCACTGACTAGACTTGTCTCTGCCAGACAGCTTAAAGCAGTCTAGCCACTGTCACAGGATCTACTCATGCGGCTGATGTCTGTGTAGGCATCAACATGCTTAACATGCAAAAATTAACAAGTGGGAGACAGGAGGCCTTTTCAAAAGACAAAGATGGTTTATAAAGAGTCATGGTTTTAAATAAGGTTGCTGACTGCATGAGATGACAACAAAGAACAAACTTTTTCACTTTCAAAACTGTTAATGTGGTGTTAACATGCATTTATTTTGTAGCAATGTCTTCTTACAATGGTACCCGGCAGTAGGTGGGATATACAGTATTTGTGAACCTTTTGTCTTTGACACAGGAAAATGAGAAAGGATCTAAGCAACTTCGACAGGATCCAAATTAAAGACAAAGTAAACGTAAATGTAAAATGAGTGAGTAAAATTCATTGTTATTCATAAGAGTTGCTATGTGTAGGCACCACTTTGCAACTTACAGGACTTTTTGCTAAGGACAGTGCCAAATACAACCTTCAGAGATCTAGTGGACTGCACACATTGGCAGGGACAGGGCTGTTTTGATGGCACATGTGGGACCTACACAATATTAGGTGGTCATGATATTATAGTCCATCTGTGCCTATCCTAAAGGATTTTTTGTATGCCACACCCCAGTGTCACTGGTATAGAGTAAGCTATTGGGCTACATTCTTTAGAATGTGGTCAGAGAGTACAGGTATTTTTCAGCTGTGAACAGGGCCTGAAATATCAATAACATGGACGTTTTCTACACAACTGTCTTATGAGGAACTACAGCACGTCTTGGGCAGCAAGTTTGCGTCGAACTAAACAAAGCACAACCCAATTCATGCCCCTTTCAGTCAAAACAAACAGGGCACTTCAAAATGTATGAGTGTGGATTTATACAGTACCATTACTGATGGAAAAACACCCAAAAATCTGAATCTGTGGCTGGGCCTAAATGAAACTCTTTTTATTTAAAAAGTCAGATTTCCCAACCTTCTCCCAACAGCTTTGTTTTTTCATGGATACTGTGATGGATACTTCAGAAAAGTAACACGTAGCTCATATCTGGGATCAATTGCTGCATTGCTTCATGCTGCTTATGTTGCTTGCAGCAGAAAATAAAATTGAATGCAATGAGCACACGCTAGCCAATGAAATCTGTCTATGCAAGTTATCTAGTGCAAATGCCAGCTGTTTTTGCTCAGTTAAACAGGCTATGAAACAATGACTTTTAATTTTATTGATCTTTGACAATGTCCAAACGTTCTAATACAAGCAATTATTAATTTGTTTTGTCTTTCATTTAATCACACTGAGCCACTCTCGGGTGAGCTGTATGTGGGAAAAACAAAAATTCTAAAAGCACAGCATCTGTAAAGCTAAACCACAAAATAATTACACCCTAAAAAGGTTTCAGCCAGTACTGTGCTAACATGGGGTCCAGGTGCCCAGGGGTCTGATCATTTCGCCCCAACCTACAGTGAGCTCTGTTAATCTGAACTGTGCAGTGAGGCATGTAGTACAGGGCACCAATCATTCGTGGCACTAGGGAGAGAACCGCAGCGTCCTTTGGGTGATCACTTCCACTTGGGTGAGTGCTGGGTCTAATCTGGCACATCCGACCCATGTGCAGTCAGCCCGGCACAGCTTGAGATGCACCCAATCAACACAGATCCAAATGAGCATTTTTCCTGTCTCAGAAACGGCCGAACAATCTGCACATTGCTAAAAATATCGTCTGTATAATGATACACATATGCAACATCTGTAACGGAACCTATCATGTCCAGTCTCATACACTTAAATCATTGTTTTGATTATGGGAAACCTATGAATTATAATTTTAGGGTTATATGCTCCCCTCTCAGTTTCAAGCAAACAATTCACCAATCAGGCATAACATTAAAACCCACTGAAGACAGTCCAGTCTTGCAGACAGATACCATGGGAGATTTTACACCCTTATTTAACACTACACGGGGGGGCCTTTGTGATAATAGACAGTTGCTTTTAATGTTGTGGCTGATCAGTATACACCAGGTGCAAACTGGTTCACGTGCCGGTATGACAATTTCCAAACGCATGGCATGAGGCACAATTCACCAATACACAAAGTACACTCCACACCACAACAGGCAAGTTATCAAAATCTATTCACCTCACTCACCAACTCCAGCTCTTCATCTGTCTGTGAGGGAGGAATGGGACAGAAAATGTGGGATTACTACTGTTTGCTGAATGCTGCCTCATGAGTTAACTCCCACCATGCACATAATATGGTAGATTAATGGGGCTAAAAGCATTGCAATCTAAACATAAAGCCTCATGTTGGAAGATACAACAGGGCAAAAAGTTCAACAATTGTCGTTATAAACTGTCTCACTACATTTTCAAGTAATAGAACGACTGAATTCAATTATGAATGTAGTGTGATTTCAGCATTGTTGGACAGCCTTTCACATGAAGGTTAACAAAAGATCTAAAGACGTGGCTCAGACCAAAAAGGTTGCCATAGTGTCTGCTCACCAGCTGCATCAGGCTCTTTCCACTCTGAGAAGTGATGACCCGGAGGTCCGGCTTGCGGCTGTTGACCATCTGGGGACTGGGCGGAGGTGGAGACTTGGCCGGAACTACTTTCCCAATGCTGTTGCCATTGGACACAGACAGAAGTCCTGGGGAGGCCCGGGCGCTGATGTACCCATTTGCTAATGATGCACAAAACACAAAATGTGTCACAGGGCTGCTCACACTAATATATTTAATTTTATGGTCAATAACACTCTTGCACTACACCAGCATTTGGAACAACAGTCACCCTTTGCTGAAACTTCCCTTTATTCCCTCAGGTTTAAAAATCCTATTACATCATAATCAGTGGATTAGAAGTAACTGGATAAAAAGCTGCTGTGGTGTTTTCCCGTTGCTCTGAGAACAGCATTCCTCATCAAGGCATAAATGAAGCCCAGTGTGTTAAAAGTAGCAGGCGACTCAAAAGCATGTGGTGGCTGTAGACTGTCGGCTGAAACAGGGACTTTCCCAGGACACTCCCCAGAGCAAAGCCAGCGGGGAGCCATGAGCGAACGCTTTCACAGAGCTACGCTGCACAAACATGTGACACCACAGCTCTCACACTCTTCAGCCAGTGGCTGCTTCACGGGGAAAAGGAATTTGAGGCGCCAGATTTAGTTGATTCTCGTACAACAGTGCGGGAAAAAATGCAGTCTGACGGCACAGACTTTGATTCTTGTCATTATCAACTACCTGCACTTCTCACATGTATCATGTGAACGCTGTAAAACCATCTCAGTCAATGAGTCACACCGAACATGTGAAATACTGGACGTAGAAGGAGTAAATAAACCAAGCATAACACTGGAAGTAGAAGTAAAGTTAGTGTGGAAGAGAATTTGTCTTAAATATCCATTTCAGCACAAGAAAACTGAAATGAAAATATTTTATTAGAGTGGGGCAAGTTGTGATGGGGGTTTTAGACACGCGTTTGCCCTGTTTGGAGCGTGTTCTTTCACTCAGTCAGCCCCCCACAGAGGGCTTGGGTCAGAACCTTGCTTGAGTTGCTCTCAGGAGGCCAGAGGCTCTTATTACTCCTGGCCTGGCGTGGGAATGTCAGGAATGCCACATGACGTCAATGGTGACATTCCCTGAGCCCAAGCCGGACCACAACAGCTGAGAATCAAGTGACAGGAGGGGCAGGAGGAGGGCCAATGTGGGACAGAAAAGCAACTAGGTGCTTCTGACCCTTTATGGGACTATGTTTCTCAGTTTACTGTGCAGGGCCAAAAACAGGCCAGATAAACCAGCTCACTTTGTGTGAACAGACGTGTCTAAAATACACTTTTTGGGGCTGTCAAAGTGACTTCTGAGAAGTCTGTCAAGGTGTAATCAGTTTTTTTTCCAGTCAGGTTTTATCAGGGTGGAGCAGACAAGTGAGATATGGGGGGACAGCTGAGAAGGCGTTAGTCCAGGCCATTCATGTCATTCATGTCTGCCATTCTGCTCACCCTCACGTCTTCCCCTCCCCCATTACCCATTACGCCCTGGGGCTGTTTACAGGGTATGAGCTGGTCCTGTGACCCTCAGCTGTTGCGCTCTCAACAGGTGTGGGAACGTCCAATGGGTAAAGGGCGAGAGGGATTGTATGGTATCTGACGCTGTGGACAGCCTGTCCCCACACAAACACTCACACAAATGCATAGTGAGGCTTAGTGTACTGGCACTGTCACGCTGAGAATGTTCACTGCTTGAAAGAGAAAGGTACAGAGGGACGGGTAATGAATGCTATCACAATAGTCAGAAGGGAAACCCCACACAGGAGAAAAAGCAGCAAGATGTTACTCACCCACTGGACTTGGACATGCCCCATTGGAGTTGTTGAGGTCGCCACCTAAAAGTGCACCTAAAAAAAACCAAATGCAGGAATGCTTTATAAAATGCTTTTTTCAGTGCTTGGTTCAGACACAACAAGGCAAGTGTATTCCAATATAAATATTATGTTTATTTTGCACTAAAAGTCAGTACACTCGGCAGTGAGACATGCTTCGCAGATCCTTCCCTCACCTGCGCTGGCTGGTCGCTGTGGTAACCCTGGAGACACTGTGTTCCTCTGGAGGGCTGGTTGCTGTGGTGACAGCAGGCGGGGATCTGTGAGGGTGGACGTGACGAACGAGGTGGTGACGAGGGTGCTGCCAGGGTTGCTGAACTGCAGAGCACTCTGGTTGGACACGGGCACTGTGACTGGCATGGAGAAAGTGGGCGGCGGGACTGTGGACTGAGACAGACCAAGACAGGTAGAAACCACATTAAAAGATGTGTTTTAGGAGGCAGCCACTTTCTTCCTAATGCTCAGACATAGCCACCCCGCCCCCTGCACACACACATATATACACGTTTTGGATTTTATGGCATGCCAGTGGGTCTCGAGGAAACTCAAGCTGGAAGCGGCTGAAAGTGCTCACAACACACAACATCATGTGCAAACCTCACTGACAACAACTGGGCCACATGTTATCATTCACGCTACTCATTTACGGTACTTTCTAAAATTAGGTCTGCTCGTTTTAAAAGGAGGGATACATGATTCATAGCAACAAGGAATTCCTAGCACTGTGAAATGACAAACATAAGCAAAATGAATAATTAATAGAAAAACAAGCACAGAATTAGAGCCAGATAGCATTAGTATCATGTCTGGTCTGAGTTTATTGTGGTCCTGATGAAGTCTGGATGAAGAAAACAAACTTCTCACTGCTATGCAGGATGGAATAAAATGGCTGAACCATTTGTACCACATACCGTTTCTGAATTTAGATTTTTATCATTTGTCAGGTATACCTGGAGGGGAAATATTAGGTATTGTTTCTGTAGACCTGAGAAAGAAGGAAAGGGCTGAGCGATCTTGATGCAGTCTGAGTCAGCTAAATTTTTTTCTTGCTCTGGTGGCATCGGTGGGCGGTGGACTCAAACTGTCCGGCACCTCAGCAAATGGCAACCTATTTTCCTCTGTTCCTCGGCAGAAGCAGGGTCGCTATAATTAGAATGTGGGCCACGCGTGGCCTCGTGTGTCCTACGTGGGACCCAGTTAGGAAGAGTTGCTGTCTGTTCTGTCCTTCCTTCGCACTACAAGCGTTGTCTTCAGAATGATGGAGGACAGGAGAAAAATCACAATGGGAGGCATCTGACCACCCCTCCTTCCCCACTCATCACTCATACCCTTCACAGCTAACCTTCAATCGGTGTGCCATCTGTGAATGTCTGCAGGAAGCAACCGATCACAGGGACCATGCTCAACCCGCATGGTATGTAACCTGACCACTGATGTATCTGGTGCATGTGGTGAATGTCTCAACCGTGCGTACCAACCGGCAGAGATGCTGAGATGGACGAAAACCTCCAAGCCCTACGACTAAAAGGTTTAAATGGGTTCATTATGCTGAACCCGGATCAATGAGCCCAATCTGCCATGCTGGTGGCCAGGACTGTGAGTTACAGCACAGCACACGGTCCAGGCAGGACAGGGGTGGTTTAACTGTGGGATTAGTGTAGGGAAAGCACAGGAGAAGAAACCAGGAGCATACAGCAGTTTTATCGGGGTTTAGGGGCGCAAAATAAAAATGTGTGTTAGATTGGGACATATTTGTGTAGGGTCAAATCGCACTGGTTTGAGGTGGAACACAGGGAAGTGACTTATAATAGCAGATAGTTTTACCAGATCAACTCTGCTCACTTTTGGTAACAGACGTTTTTATGTTTGTTCTTTGCTATTTTCTTGTGCATAAATTCCAGCGCTTTGCAATATAGTCATTGTACTGTTTGGGACATATTGGGATATTATGGGAACACCCTTAAAGATGTAGCATGTGGGGAGTGTTCACTAATGTAAGAATTCCTGAATTTAAGTTCTGATAATCCATCTGCAAATCTGTTTTGGCAGAGGACATTGTTCCGAGTTGATGATGTCCACTGATTTTTAAAAAAAATAAAACCGAGGAAAACAAGAGGTGGAGAGGAGACGGGAGCTTACACTAAGCTTTGTGATTGTAACAGACTGACAAGAGCAGGTTTCCATTATCCAGAATGAGGATGCATCATCATTATTACGATTTATTTTATGATTTACAACTTTGTGACATGAATTGTATAATATAGCTTACTTATTTACTTACTCCTTGTCAAGACACATATAATAATCAAAGCAATGTAGGGCTGCAACTATGAAATATTAATTCCTCACAAAGAAGCTTTTCATTTAACTCAACACTTTCATTAGATCAAAGCTTAAAACCTGTAGCTTATTGGCTGAATGAACTAAGCCCATTTAATCAACCTTTCTGTAAAATATTTGTAATGTACATGGAAAAAAAACTATGAAATACAACTTCATAAACATAGGTCTATTTGTCCTTTTATTTTAATAAAAAAAAGATAAAGTTGTGTACCCCTGCTATAGCCCATCTGTGTACAAAGGTACAAAATAGTAAAAAGATCATATATACAGTAAGTATTACTAATAATCCAATTAAAAGGTTTCAGTTTCCAACTGTATCCAATTTTAATCAGATTTGGAAACTTTATCAGCCTTTGAATTCCAGAGACATTTCTTTTTTAAATATTTTGCCTCTACAATTTTGCTGAAATTAATTTCAGTGTATAATTTCCAATGCAAATAAGCAACAAAATTTAAAATAATATTGTTCAGCTTGCTTCTACTTGTGAAATTCAGGCTGAGGCTCATGATGCTCCACTGTACTGTTATCACGGTTATCGTTTTTTTTGAAGTTATAATAACCTCCTCAAGAAGTTAAATAAAAGCCCACCCACAATAAAATCTGATTGCTTCGCAAAATAAGCCAATCAGAAAGCCTTTTGTCTGTGGAATCGGAAACACACGCAGTCATCAACACGTTCTCTCTCTCTCTTTCTCTCATTCTGTCTTTTGAATGCTTGACGCAAAATAAATGTCTCGCCTGCATGCTCTTGTTTGCTAGCTCTATTTTTTGGGATATTTTATGCAATTTGCAGGCAACAATGTGACAGATTCCGGGAACTTCCAAGAGACTTGGAATGTTTGACAGCTGCGTGTATCAGTTTAAAAATATTGTAAAGAAAACACAAAAGATGCTAATTTCTGCCATTTTATCAATCATGAAAAATGAGAGCTAGATCACTCACCACACACTACACCTGTGAAGGTCGAGCAAATATTGCTTATTCTACCCCCCGGTGTCTAATATTTGAATTTTTGCTTTGATGGGCAAAGTAGTTGTGTTTTCACCATTTTGCTTTAGCTCACATGAAACCGCAATAAAGGTTTTATCCCTACAACAATTAGATTAGATTTTATTCCCGTTTTGTGTTCATATAGAAGTAGTGTATGAGTACTTTGAAATAGTCTCTACAAATTTAGTATTTCCTGGTCGTAATGACATGGAAAGTGAATTATGCTGCCGCCCTAGTTTATAATGTCCCTCATGTCCTGTAAGCCTTTGAAATGTTCCCTTTAACTTCAGAGATCCCTCACTCTGTTTAAACATCCACATTTAGCGCTGGGTCAAAAAGCAGTGACATTTACGGCTGAGTTCAGGTGACCTTTTCAAGGTCAAGGCCACAACAGCCTTTTCAAACGTAACGTGAAAATATCCCTCAGCAAATGTGCTATGCCTTTTTTTTATTGCTAGCTCAGACAGCTTAATAATGGCTTTGATTTTAGCTGAAGATGAATAAAAGATTACCCGAACATTATCAGGTGCTACACTGTGTCTAGACCATAAATTCACAGAAAACACATCACTGGAAAATGCTGAAAGAGCGAATGATTAAGGGCAAATCCCTCTCTGACTGCATGATATAATATACTGTACAGTTGATACGGCTGCATGGCTGCAAGGATGGGCAAACAGGGCCGGATTATGGCTGTATCTCAGCTGCTGACTGTCAGGACAGGATTATTTCGTTTGTGCGGGGATGGACGCTGTATGCTTCTGTCTTCTACAACCCAATGGAAGGTGTGCTGGGCAACATGGGGGATGTTGCAAAACTGCAGTCCTGAAAAAGGCTGCGGAAGGCCTTTTGACAAAAGCCGTGCACATTCCTGTGTTTAAACGCACCTTCTGACTACTAACATATATACATCTCGAAGCAATTGGAAATAATTTCATGATTAGTGGCCTGCAATTTCAAGATAAAATTGAAATATTCTCTTCTCGATTGAGGTCACTTGTTCTATGGACTTCCACACACAGTTGATAAAATACCTGATCGAGTGAACAAGATCTAGCACTGGCTAAATACGTCCGGGGCCAGGTCTGGAGCTGTTAATCTGTACTATGCATTCAGACTTTAGATGTATTCTGGTGCAACACTGGGAAAATGATTCACAAAACTAACACAGACGTGGTGTCAAAAACATTCAAATGTGCAAAGAAGTCCGATTATTCCAGAAAGTGGTCTTATTGGCCTGGATTTTCGACTTGCCCAGCACACCCGGTCAGAGGGCAAAGCTTTGGAGGAGGCAGGGAGGTGAGGGACAGGGTGGGGTTGGAGTTGTGAGAGATGGAAGGTGCTCAGTGAGTTGGTGCTTTATTTCTGCTTTGATTTTCTGGCTTTTTTTTTTTTTTCTTTGCTGGGGAGGGTTGGGGAGGGTGAGGGAGGCCACAGTGGCAGCCACACTGGTACTCACTGACAGCCTATAGCTCTGCATCATTTTATCAAACTCCTCGTCAATTTTTTTGTATTTCTCCTCAGTGCGGGGGGTGAGGGAGAAGGGCTCCTCAGGGTCTGGGCTCTCAGAGTCTCGGTGCTCTTTCTTGTTCAGAGCCTTCATTTCCCCAGCAGGATGGAGACAGAAAGAGAGAAAGAGAGAAGGGGACGAAGGTTAGCGGGACCAGATAGGGAAAGCAAAAAGGATTACTCACGCCATATCGTTTGAAGAGGATGTCCAGCTCCTCGTTCTTGCGGAACTTGTCGTCGTTTAACGGGCTTTGGTCGATGGAGTCTTCCCCATCTGGCTCTGGGCTGTTGCAACCATTAAAGCCTTTCTTTCGCAATGTCTTTAAACATTTAAAGGGGGAGAAAGAGGAGGAAATCTTTCATTTGTGGCCATGTTGTGCTATTTAGTTTGGACAATGCAAACTAAACCCAAAATCAAGCTGTTTGTTTTTATGTTAACAACGTCAGACCTGTCAGACCCAAATAATACTAACAATGAGCATAATCCAAAAGCAGCTTCTTATGTCAAATACATAATATATATACAATAATCCAAAGGTTTTCAGATACAAAAAACTTGGACACCTGCAAAGTGTCCATTACGATCAATTTGACTTAACTGAAAAAGACATTTTCTTCAAGAATTAACCTCCAACCAATCAAAATCAGGTATGTGTTGACCAAACGATTCCTATAAATCCAACAATGTGCTTCACAGCATTTATTTGTACCGAAGTAAACGAAAGTAGAGACAACAAACAAAACCGCAAGAATGGTAGTATGTGCTCAGGTCGTTCAGTCAAGCCATTTTAGCTTTACCAAGAAAGGGTCTTATTTCAAGAGGATTTTGAAAACTGGCTTCACAGTAAGTAGCTTTTCTTCTAGGAACTCAAAAATAAATAAATAAACAAACAAACAAAAAAATAAATAAATGGCTAAAAGCCGTTTCTATCCCTTTTGCTGTGACCTGATACAGAAGAATGCTCAAAACCCACCTTAAATTTGACTTACAAAATTCCCGAAACATGTTTAATAATAAGATGCTTCATATTTTACCAAATGTAAAAATAAATGGAAAACCATCGCTACAATGAACACTATAAATGCATTAATTACACTTAATGCTTGGATTGGATGGCAGGCTTGTTGGGACTAAATTTCAGTAACTGATGCATAATTAATAATGTACTAATAAATATATATAGTCAAAGTATTTTATTTTATTACAGCAGAACATAAATGCTGTATCCTGCTGGTTTTCCTTCACACACACGCATAGAGTGAGAGAGAGAGAGAGAGAGAGAGAGAGAGAGAGAAGGAGAGAACGGAGAGAAAAGTCAGTCAGCTGATCAGCTTGTCCCTCAGTCAGCTCCATCTGTTCACCTGTCCCTCCACACCTCTCCCCCG
This sequence comes from Denticeps clupeoides, assembly GCF_900700375.1. NCBI lineage: Eukaryota > Metazoa > Chordata > Actinopteri > Clupeiformes > Denticipitidae > Denticeps > Denticeps clupeoides. Next base: position 27,334,427 of record NC_041711.1, on the reverse strand, counting down.
CTGGAACACGCTCTTTCAAGTGCAGCCTCTATTGTGTTGCCAGGGTAAGATTCCCCTGCAGAGCAGCGCAGGCTGTGACTGGCTGGAGCGCTCTCTCCTACCCCTCCCCCTCCAGCACCTTCCACGCTCTCTCCCTCGTGCGTCGTTGCATGCACTCTCCATCCACCCCACCCTCTCTCTCTCTCTCTCTCTCTCGCTCCTTCGACTGCCTGCAGTTTTCCATTTCGTCTGGACTCTTCCCACGACTCTGCGCTGTCCTCTTTTGCCCCTACGCTCTCTTCAATTCCCAGTGCCTTTATTCCGCCTGTTCCCTTCCTTTCTGTCAGTCTGTCTCTCCTGCTCTCGCAATACAGTGTGGGAAGAGCGAGTGAAGCAAACCGTGTGGGCTCTCGTCCGTGGAGGCCGCATGTAATGTCATGTTGCATTTGCAGAGGGGCGCGTACAGGGCCACGGGCCCCGCAAGGCATCCCCAGAGTCTGGCTCTAAAGCCTGGACTTCCTGCAACCTGCCCAGCCATGGAGCCCTGATGAAGAGGAGGAGATGAAAACCGTCTCCTCCTGAGTCTGCAGGTCCCCACATTTAAAAGCCCTTCTGCCATTACAGCACACACCACTCAGCATTACTTATGCATGGAGTTAATGGAGTCTGTCGGATGATCCCCAGCGAGGCGGCGGCTCTCGTGTTCTTTCTCGGGGGGCTGCTAGTGGATCATGGCCCACGTGGCACTGGGCAGAAAGCTGGACTGCTGCCCCCCCCCCCACACACACAGCCTGCTTCGAGGCCAGGTTAAAGGTAAAGTCATTCGGACAATAAGACATCATTATTCATGCCAGTCTGCAGGCGTAATATAGACTATTCCTCCACGTTTATTTTAAAACCCGGACTTTGCCAGGATATAAAGTACAACATGGCACTGTCTGACCGAGAGCTCAACCCGGAAATGCCCCTGCTCGTTTTCTGGGCCTGGTGCAGATTAGTCTGTTGAGAAAAGACAGGTCTTAGGGGAGCCACAAGAATTTGTTTGACACTGCAAAGCAGGATTAGCCCACAGGGAGCATCACAGGGGCCACAGTGGGGGTTGGTCGAAGGTCCCCAGAGCAGATTGGGACAGCATTAGAGAATTATAAATGTAAAGCTATTGGACCTCACTATTCAAATGGCTGGACTGAAGAAAGGCTGATAATTAACATCTTAAAGACAGTCGGGCGATATCAGATACATTTTTTCTACTTCCTGTGACCTGGAATCTGGGCAATGACAAGAGTCTCTAAGCCCCTACAGCCTATGATGCTGAGGCAAGATCCTCCTCCTTCTCTGAGCTGCTTAAGAAAAGGGCATCCCTCACTTCTCCTCCTCTCCTCACCCCCCTCCCTCTCTCTCTCTCTCTCTCTCTCTCTCTCTCTCTCTCTCTCTCTCGCTCCTTCCTTTCACCCTCATTGTGCCTCTCTCTCCTTCCCTCTCTCTCCTGATTGGGATCTGCAGTCAAGCGGATTAACACGGTCTGGCAGGAGAAGCAGGCAGCCCACACACACACACACACACACACACACACGGTTTGTGTGCATACACATATTTCTGCTGCATTACAGTGAAGTAATGCCTGGTTAATCGCGTATGCGCGCGCATGAGTGTGTTTTCAGCATCAGAAGCGCAGGAGGGGGAGGCAGACGCCATGCTTTGTGTTCCATAATTCATACAGATGAACGCTTGCTCAAAGAAACTTGGGGACGCGCTGTGCACATCGGCGGCTGGATGAGTCTCCTCAGAAATGCCACTCTTGATGCATCTACATCCCCCCACACACACACATATATGTATACGTACATCTGAAGAGAGTTGCTAGGTTAAGCTGTGAACCCAACCAGAGCCTTGCTGATCCCTCATGTAGCACTGAGCTGTGTGAAATTCACAACCCAGCGACCCTCGTCGGCCTCTGAATTTTACATGAGGCCGGCATCTGGGAGGGAGCGATGTGCATACATGGCCACGCTTGTTCTGTCGCCCTCCTTCTCTCCCTCCCTCCCTCCCTCGCGCAACCAGCCAGGTCAGCCTTACACTGATGTGGCCTAGAGCCGCCCGACACCCCCGAAACCAAGTCCCACACGCGGCCGCAACACTACAACACAATCCAGAAGCATTGGTGGCAGCAACCCGTGGAATCCTACCTGCGAAGAGCATCAACCAGCTGATGCCTCCCTTCCTTTCCGTAGATGCGCTCACCCACTCTGGTGATTAACAACAGCAGTCTGTGATGAAATGCTGCGAAAGCGCCCATTTAAAAATTTTAAAGGGAATGATTTATGGATGCAGTGAATTATTCAGTGGTACAAATGCTTAATTTATTGCACATTTTCATCAAGACTGAGGGAACCCAAACAAGGCAGCGGAGAAATCAAGACAGTTTCCCAGAGAAGGCATGCAGAACTAAAGCTCTCCCCGACGAGGCAGCCATCTTGTGGCAACTGGGCCAGGACCGCGAAGGGGGAGTGCCGAGCGAGAGCTTCCTGCCCTTTCTTTGTGCCAAAACCGGGGAAGCGGCGGAGAGCCCAGATGTCCCTACCTCTGCTGCCCCACCATCTTCCAGGCTGGGAGCCAACTGCACACAGCAATCCATAAACCCTCCATTAATCTCTACACTCACAAATTACAATGAGCCTTCTGGCTCGGGAGTTTAGGTGGCTGTCCCAGCGCCACTCATACTCAAATCTGCTGGTGGATGCTCATACTGGCCACGATAGCTTCCTCAACCAGAAAAGCCCTCAAGTAGCGCAAGAGTCGCGATGAGAAAAGCGTGGCGTCCTTGCACTACCTCCATTTTAGCCCGCTGCTCGGTACCCTTCATACCTCAATGATGTCTGCGTTGGTCCTGCTTTCGTGGGGCTCGTTGTACTCTGTGTACTTGAGCAGCACTTTGTCCATGTCCGTGCTGGCGTACTGAAAGAGTTTGTTGGAGTGGTTGAAGATGATGAGGGCGATCTCGCAGTCGCACAACACACTCAGCTCGTACGCCTTCTTCATGAGGCCGAACTTCCGCTTGGTGAACGTCACCTGCGATGTGAAGTAGCAGAGTGGAATTAAAGTCCAAATGACAACACATTTACCAAGATTAGGTTGCCCTGAATCATTAATGATTCCCTTCATTCATTCAACATGAATATAAAAAGATTATAAAGACTCTTAGGGGTGTACTTTAATGCTAAGAGTGGTAGAAATTAATCTTAGCGCATGGAGCATATCCCATAGCAATGTCCCTCGCTATGATACTGTATAAAAAAAAGCAGTTTAAGTGCTGACTGTATGTCTAAAGTATTTCGTTTATTGGACAGAAGACTAGAGAATTTTGTCTTTTTAAAATAAGATCAAATCATGACAAACACAACAACTGAATAAAATATTAGTCATAAAGAAATTCATGACCGCAATGCAAATTTTTTAAAAGGTAAATATGTGCACTATATTTAGAATATAATAAATATGTGTGAATGTGTCATGAACAGCTGTTTCTTGAGCTTTTTTAGTATTGGCATCTGGGGACCAACAAATGTTATTCCTTGAAAACAAGAATGAGCGCAAAACAAGATGTTTCTGTGTGTACGCATATGTTCCTATACACACACACACACACACACACACACACACACACACACGTGACATTTAAAACCTCCACCTCTTTTCCCTAATTACTCAAACGCCACCATGTTGAAATGAAGCATCTCTGAGGAGCAGATCATCAGCCTTTCTCAGCTTGCTTTTTCAGTCACAGCTCCCTGCTGCCACAAATCAAATTATTTGGGGGGTCGTTACCCTCGGCAACAGCCAACAAAAATCCTCCTCACTCGCTTGCTCTCTCTATCTATCTCTCTCCTTACCTCAAACAGGAAGATAGGAGTCCATCACAGAGACAACTTGGATAAAATAGAGAAGGAAACTATGGAACCTAGTTAATTAAGGACAAAGGAACTACAAAAAAAAATAAACAACAGTATCAGAGGTCAAGCAGGCCACAGTGTGGGTTTCACCCACCTCAAAAAACAATAGCCAAGTGAGAGCCATTGGAGAATCTGTAATCATATTTCTTTCAATAATGCTAGGATAAACAAGCAACTCATAATTGGTATTAAAAACAGAATCACCTCTCAAACCTCATTACTTTTAGTGAATTTATATTCCCCAGAAAATAGTCAAAACAATGAAGTTCCATTCATGAAGCTGAGGTGTTTGAAGAGACAATTAATTTAGGCAATGAACAGTCAATGTAGCTTTGGTATAACACCAAGGAGGTGCACCACTGTAGGTTCTACAATCTTCTGTTGCTATATTCAAAAGCCCCAGGTAACCTTATTAGGTTCATGGCATCAGAGAAGTAAAAAAATATATATAATAATAATAATAATAATACTGGTAGTTCCAGCAGGAAAATGATCTTATATACAGGTCAAAATTTAAACAGTCACAAATAAGGGTCTAGAACCCCGAATGACCTGGCGAGATTCTGAGGGGAAATTTTCCAAATCTAATGTTTTATGAGAATACATGCTGATTTTTCAAAGTATTAAATGCATGTGTTTCTATTGAAAATAATTATTTATTAAAACAGGGATTTGCTTTTGTTGGAATACATTTATTTAAATTGAATCAATTCTCATTGTTCTCAGTGTTTGATATTGACTTGGCTTTGTCTGAGTGCAGGACTTTTCCTCAGGTTTCACTTTCTATGTTCATACAACAAGCTTGTTACAAAAATATGAAGTTCCTCTAAGCAACACAAGTCCTTCTGAAGGGTTAACTACAATGTTCCTCGCTATAAACTGCGGAATACATGTCTGATTATACGTTATCCTGCATTGATTTATTGAATGATTTACATATATTTTTGTCTGTGGACTAGTCATTCGAAGTCAATTAACAATCCTGGGAGTAAAGCCTAAAAAAAATCTCCTTTCTTTGCTCACACACACACACACACACACACACACACACACACACACACACACACACACACACACACACACACACACACACACACACACACACACACACACACACACACACACACAGGCAGAATTCTCACCTGTCGGTTTCGCTCATCTGTTATCCTTTGAATCTGTATCTTTTTCCTCCCCATAGCTGTGCTGTTCTTCTGGGGGACGCGGGGGGGACGTGGTCAGGTCGGAGGTTGTGTCTGTCCTGGAGGAGGAGTGCAGATGCACTGATCCCAGCTACACCTATGATTCTTTCAGTCTCTCTGCTCCAGCTGTCTGAGGCACCTGGCCTTACTTAGTTCTTCTTCCACAAGAAAAAACAGGAAGGAAGGAAAAGATGGAACGAAGGCTCGTGGGTCGGACTTCAGATCATGGTCTGTTTGGGGTGCAAGTCGTCCAACTGCAGTCTGATATTGGCACCTTCCCCCCTCAGTCAGTCTTGCAGAAAACGGTGGGCTTATTCCTGGGAACACAAGGAAAGGCAGAAACTTTCATACAGTGTTTTCTGATATATGCAGTGTTCTAATAAAATAAGGTTGCAAACAAGATATCCATCATATGTTCTAATGCATATGTATTAGATTAGTTTTATCATTTGATTAGTTTTATTAAAGCACAACTGACTTGAGTGTCTCAATTACCCACCCAACAAAGGTTTCAAGTTAAGAGGATATAGTCACATACACAGTCATACATGTAAAAGTGAAGTGATTTTCATTGAGAAACACTGCAGCACAGCACATGGTGCACACAACGAAATGTGCCCTCTGCATTTAACCAATCACCTTGGTGAGCAGCCATGATAGGGATTCGAACCCAATAGGCCAACCAATGCCCCAGGCAGTGAGATGAAACCCTAATCGCTTTACACTGAGCAAAAGATTAAAATTAAAAAATTTTATATGATATATATATATATATCATATTGTAGAACAGATAAATAAGGAATATTGCATAACGTACCAAATACATATTCTGCAACTGTGCAATGCAAAAGAGTAACTGTAAACAGTTTTTACAAGCTTATGAAGAGATATGCATTTGTGCAGATATGACTTGAGCCTTGTGACTTGGGGTGAAAAGCTCCTGGTCTGAATCATTCAGTCAAGCCCAGAGCTTAAAACAGCCCCATATGCAAAAAAAAAAAAAATCCTGAAATCTGTTCAGGCCCTAATTTAACAACTTTCCTTTGTCATGCAGAAAATATGCTTTCAAAAAATGTCTATGAGATAAAGTGGTTTTGAGGGTGCTGAGAAGGAGCAGCGAGGATGGCCCATGGGGAGCGAGCTGCTTTCTGGAGGTTTGCAATTCCAGAGAAGGGGAGGGTGACTGTGTTCCAGAGCCTCAGGGGGGGTGAGAGCGAATGAGCGAGAGCGAGGCTCTGCTGTGTCAGCTTCATTAGAGACATCACCTTCACGTCGCTGATCTTCTCGGCCCTGCGGCTACTTCGCTGCCTCCCCCGGCTTGATGTGCCATGTGTCGTTACAAATCAAACCCAGCACGCAGCAGCACCCTCGTGGAGCATCGTGCCACATATTGCCTTTCTGCTGCAGCCTTAACCCGAATGCTGGAGCTGTGGACCTCTGCTCCAAGCTCACAGCTTAATGTCAGCCTCATTACAGGGAGCTCTGCCTGCCATTCAACCGTCAAATGAATGTGGGTGGGTGTGTGTGTGGATCTCATCATGCCTGCATGGCCTTATTATATACATATCACACATTTTATTCACCTTGGCCCATTTTCAATGCCATGGATAAAAAGTGAGAAGTTGCGCGTGTTTCCGTCTCTGGCTCTGTGTTTAAACCTGAACATCTGACACAATGCTGCCACAGTGGCAAGGAAGGAGAAGCGAGATAAGGAGAAATGCCATTAGCCAGTACCATTAGACTGCAGGTAAATGTATGAATGGTAGCGGCAAGTCTATGAATGAGCTTATTACAGCCTCAGAATAGCGCAGAGGCAATGATCATTTTAAGACCTGCTATTACTATATGTAGGTCAAAAAAGTAGGCCTTAAAATAGAGCTCTATATATACACAGACACACACACATCCAGACTCTGTATACAGACACACATGCATGCACACACCCACAGCAGGGCAGGAACAGAGGCACCACAAAAGAGCAGCCATGATGGTATGTGTCATTTTCTGTTTTAATCAAATGACCGCTTTAACATTAATTCAGAAAATTTGCATAAAACCACGTCTTCTCTGGTGTTACCTATGCATGCATGCAGAAAATGAAATGAGGTAACGTTTAGGGAATATATGCCAAATCATATGATGTAATTCCACAGCAATGATGTAAGAATCTGAATTAACACAACATATTGTTTTTTCATTTAATATCTTACACATCCACAGATATCTTAAAGTCCTACTACTGGTATACTTGACAAGCACAACAGGCAAATAACTCAACATCAATCAAAGGGAGAACAAAGCTTGGTTTTCTGTTGCCTGCATTAGATTAGCAAAATTGACTAGATTTAAACATCTTGAGTAATTCTTTTCCTTATTTACTTGTGTGAAGCGTGGAGAATCGTCCACCTCAGCGCGGCTTGTATGCAGCTGCGAATGGGAACGTTCAGCTCAGAAACTCCCATCAACAGCTGGGTCTGCATTGCACTGGTGGGTTTTTTGGTGTATAGTGTCATCGTGCTTTATGTAAAAGGCCAAAAGCACAGGCCCCTGCTGCGTAACACTGACCTCACCCACCCCAAGCCCTGCAGCCGTTAGAGCCACCGTATTCTTGATCGCAACGCCGAGGATGTGCTGATGGGAAGTGAGGGCTGGAGCGGCCATCAGCCACGCAGGCAGCAGTTCAAAGGCAGCTTGTTTTGAGCTGCCTGGACCAGAGCAGATGAAAAGGCTCCTTTATCTGCGAGGGGGAGTCAGACAGACCTCAACCTTTAGCCTTTCACATGCTGAGGGGGGGCATGGGGGTGCTGGCCATCGCTGAGACTGGCCTGAGTGCCTTTTTCACATGAGAAGTGTCAGACCTGGAGACTGTCTACAGCTTCACCACAGCAAATACAGGCTTTAAAGCAAAGCATAAAAGGGGTTGTTTCTTGGTTGTGGGTGTGTGTATGGAAAAAAACAGCATGAAAAAAAAAAAACTAAAGGTGATAGGCTTGGGTTCAATACGCTTTTCATGTACTGATAGTCAGGAAAAAAAAAAACAGTATGTTAATCAAAATATACTAGCATTTATCGAATAGGCATAAAAATACTCCCAAAAGATAAATAAAAATCACAGCAAGATGACAAAGTCATTTACAGAAACAACTATTACTACAACTATTACAAAAGCTATTACTACATTGCTGGATAGATTAGGTTGGCTAATTGGCTAGGCATAATGTGCAAATGAGTAATTGAGCCGTTTTTACCTTTTTCCAATTTCCATTCAATGTGAAGTAATTCAGTTAATGAATGAATTACAAATTGGTTGTAATGCACACCAAGCAAGTGACCACTTTTATAACAATTAGACCAAGAGCCGATCCGTGGTAAATACGCCAATAATCTTACGCCGTCCCAAATGTATGGGAACAGAAGATAACGTCAAGTGATTCTCTTCTGCAACAGTCCCCTTTCTCAAGTCAATCGCATGCTGCATTAGCACATTTTCATTGCCTGCAACCTTTGCTTTTAAAGACACTGACAGCGTAAAACCGCCATCCATCTTTCCCCACTGAAGTGCTCTGGAGGACATGCGCTCTTTTGCGATAACACCATCTTCCCTCGACCCATGTGTGGGCATACGTGACGGCCGGCTGCCTGTGTGAGTAAGGATATCTCCTCCTCAGGGTGTGTGTGATACTGTCCAGTTTTGTTGTCCAAGCCTGCAACGCAAAGCAAAGCAGCCTGGTGCTAACAGATAACAGCCAGTGCCAGGGGTAGGGCCTGGCGCGCGGCCAAAGCACCGCTGAGAAATCCATCACCTTTCCAACTCAGCACAAGGGCCCTGCTGGGACAGCTCTGTTTAATTCCACTGTTTACGGTACCAGCAATTTACAAAGAACACCCAGACTGCAATATCCCCCCACTCCTGATTCATGACCCATTCACTTGACGAACCACAAAACGGGGATGTCTTGCTGGACAACAACTGTTGACAAAGATCAAGTGACCAAAACACTTCTTGGGACCAAGGATGGGGCTAAAATGGTACTGTACTCCAATTACAATTCTTGTAATAAAAGAGTTACTTATATTTTAGCTTGTATGTATCCTCCAAAAAATGCTGCTAAAGTGGCTACAAAACAGTATTAGACCAAATGACTGAATGAGCTACCATCAGTGCTTTGTTCACCTTCTACAATGCTCTGTTTTGCCCTGATCACAAGTCCAGCACCGGTTCCAGCTCGAAGTGGGACAGTGATCTTTCTCGTCCTGCCCTCAGGGGGCTCGGTGATTTACTCCAACCTTGGTTTGTACTGCCAGCACCAACTGCAGGATATTTCCAGCCTGTTGCCTCATGTCCCCGGACTGGTGAACACTTCCAACATGGCAGGCCTTCAAGACCATGCTCCTTGCAGTCCATATACCCCCTTCCTCATTGAGGCACGGTGTGATGGCTACACTGGACTGGACAAGGTACTGACCCAATACCCAAAACAATAAAGGAATGGAGGAGTGTAGAAAAAAAAGAAAGGCATTACTCTGTGAATGTGTGTTTGGGGAAGGGGTGTGAAGGGCACATGGTCTGTGCTCTCAGCTCATGAATCACACCCCTGCTGTTAAACCTGTCAGTACCGCAGACTCTACAACCAATCTGCAGCTTGTTGCATTTACATGGTGGGGGACATTTTGATGAGAAACTGTCATTAATTACGGCAACACACAAAAAAAGTGTTTTTTCCATCAGCAACACAAGAGGACATGGCACAAACAAAGCTGTTTTTTCAACAAATGACATGTTGACACTGGTCTATCTGTTAACCGTGTGGGCAATGTGGTCAAACTTGTCAGATGACACTGATGTGAAGCTAAACGCAGCCACGCCTGCCACAAATGGCAACCTGCTCTGCTACTGTTAGCTCTCATTCCAACACAGCCCAACATGAGGCAACAATTGAAAGACTGGTTACATTAACAAAAAAAAATCACCGGCCCATTTGGTTTCAGCTCATCTGCCACCAAAGGTGAGATGAAAATAGTTGATAGAAGTTTGAACAGCCAAAAGACAGGATGCTTTTAGTATTTTACCCCATTTCACATTCACCATGTACAAAACATCCTGGTGCCTAATATTATGCCAAATTGACCTAGAGATCTGAATTCCATTAGGTTATACTCATGCCAAAACGTTTGGTTCTTTAAACCACTTTGTAACCTGCCAATAATTCACAAAATTTTCACTTAAAGAGAAATGTAAAAACATGAAGGCATGTTTGATGTAATGAATAATGTCTATAGGCCAATGCTAACAATCCTACGCCTTTCGAACTATCAGAAAACCTATTGGTCGGCTATTATAAAAAGCAATATTGTCTGGAGCCGCTAAATACGCAAAAATCCTTTAATAAATAAAGTAACTACTTTTATTATTGTCATTAAGGAATAAAAGCTGTGACATAGAAAAAAAAAAAAAACATTAGACATCAGTGCACATCAACTTCACTGTATTTTTGGCCCACAGTAAATTCAGCAGAAAAGCACTCAATGTGGCAAATATTGTCAACTTGCACCCCCATACCAGGTGCAAAAATAATCTCAAAATATTCTGTCAGAAGTAATAAGAAGGCCGAATAATTAACAATTCCCAGCATTGTTAAAAAATCTATTTATTCTGCTTTTAAGATTTAGAAATAAAATGACTTTAGACTTGATAGTTGATAGACAAATTAATATTCAATTTGCTTGATTAGCAAAGCTTCCCAGGTATAAATTGAGATACTGAAGTGTTGTTTGAAACAATAAATGTGACAAGTACTAAAATATCTTCCACTTTACCGTGTCCATCACTGTAACAACTTCCTCTCCAATTTTAGGACAAATGTGACCACTTTTCTCTGAATCGCCTTTACTCTGCACTGTGTTGCAATAAGAAAAGTTAAGGGGAAATTAAATGATTAATTCTCCAAAAAAAAAAAAAAAAAAAAACCTAAAAGTGAAGAAAACAATCTCTTACCGTATGCTATTCCCTGAACAAAAACGAATCTTGTTCAATAGTCCAAGTCAATGTTAACGCATAATCCAAAAAAAAGGGACCCTCAAAAGTGGTGCGTCTGGTGCCTCAGTGACCACTCTGTCCAGCAGTCCTGGACTGCAGCAAGCCTCCCTGAGCTCCACTCTCCTCTACACCCCCTTCACCCTTTGCCCTAATATGCCTTCAGCAAGCAGCTCCAATTCATCAGTGCCTGTGGTGGCAACTGAGAGGGTGGCCGGGTGTTAGCACCGGGGCTGTAGTAAAAGCAGTTTGTTAGATCCTTATTACCAGCCCCCCACCCTGTTACACGTGTGTGTGTGTGTGTGTGTGTGCATTCTCTCTTCTGATATGCAAACTGCTGTAAGTGCAGTGGCAGCTGCCCACACACCTTTTGTTCCAACGCCCCCCCCCTTGCTGTCAGCACACCCGCACAGCTGTCTGTGGGATCAACTTGTGTGTCTAGTGGTGTTATACGCCGCTGCAATCCACACCGAATGAGGAGCTTATGCTCTCAAATTGATCGTTGCAGCATGTGCTGAGATATTTAACAGAGAAATATCAGTAGCAGACAACAGTAGATAAAATCTCAGTTCGCTTATGTGGTCATTTTTGTAATCACTGATTACAAAAACATGTTTTTTTATTAAATGATGCTGAAAAGTTCAGCACAGTTCTGTCAAAATGTTTCTTTCTTTCATTCGTCTTCCTGAGCACAATTGCCCCTTCCTGACCTTGAAATTTCTGAACGGTTTGGAGGGTGTGGGAATGGAAGGGCAGTGGGTTTGTTTAACATGTCACTGAGTCTCCACAAGGAGACTTCTGGTCAGCACGGAAGGCAAGACATGAAGCGCATTCCTGCGCTGACCGTTGAGTGTTAATTGAGGGGTACAAAATACCAAAGAGCAATTTAACCCCAGAGAAATAACTAATATGGGCAAATATTGGGGAAGTCTGACTGGGATGACCGAAAACCAGCACTTCCTTATATCAAATAGGATATCTGCCCATGCTGGGAAAAAATACACAAAGGCCCTAAACAAAACAAGGAACGATTACTAGGACAACAAACACAAATGAAGGGTCCGGTGAAGAGACATAGCCACAAGGATCTCACCGACCGTGGCTTCCTGTTGTACACAGTGTTCTGGCCCAGCGCCTAATAATGGGCTTTGTGGGACTGCCTTTGCCTTTCTTCCGGAGGTTAATGCTGAGCATTGCCCAGGACGGTGTGGTGCCAACTTCACTCGTGCCATCGTACAGCAGAGGACCTGGGATGAGAGTGGTTGGAGGAAAAGCCCTCGCTCCAGTTTGCATAAAATTCGAATTATTTTTTTAATACGCACAAAGACTGCTTTTTATGTTGTGTCAGAAAAAAAAAAGACACGATTATGGTGTTTGAAGTGATAAACCACTCTTGTTCTTGTTTTTGTGAAATTCAACACCTGTCAGAATTGGCAGTGTTTCAGTGAACCTGAAGCATGAGCCAAGAAAGGGTCACTTGCATCTACGATACCTTTCAATGGCACCTTTAAAAGGAACATACTAGATTTGTACAACCAGATTGTTCTTCCATTGTAGTAGAAAAGGAGGCAGAGTCTGATGACAATCTCATTTATGAAGTATTAGTGTTAGTACTAAAGTGTAGTACTTGTGCTGTAATGCAACAACCAAAATCTGAACAGAATGGAGCCCAGGAGGAGCCATGGTTGACAAGTCACTTTTTGTACCAAAAAAATAACAAAATGACCCCTAATTTACAATTTACTCTGTTAAACATAAAATCTAGATCAAACAAGGAAGAAATAATTTATGTTACAGAAAGATTCTCTGATAGAGTTTTACTTTGATTCAGAATTTTAGCTAAATCAGAAAAGCTGAAAAGTGAGTCAACTTGACATTAAATATTTAACAAGTAAATTTGTTATTATTGCTTTATATTTTAAATTCAATCATAGCCTTAGCACTTGTCAACTGGACAGTACTACAAATACCATCCTAAACAGGCATGTTGCCAGAAACCAGTCATATCAGTCTGGGAAGATCAGAGTAGACAGAAAAGCTACGACCCAGGAGTGCTGCAGCACGTCAAGGCCAGGGGTTGTCTTCGGGCAGGCAAGGTTCAAGTACCTTTAAACAGAGGGGCCTATGATTTGACTTTACAGAAAAAAAATCAATCATAAAATGTTTTGCTTTGATTGAAGATTTAAATTAATAAACAAAAACTATATCATTAACTCAAAGTACAAAATTTCTTCAATGCCTTGTGTTAATAGTTATTGTTTCTTGTTAATTCATTCTAATGAATAAACATTAGAAATGTGAATTTCAACTGGGTCAGAAACACTGCACCGAGAACCCAGAAAGGTTTGATATAAAACACTTTGATGGCAATCACTGTCCTCCTCAGTCCCTCCATTTAACCCTCAGAAATTTGGTGTCTTTGCGCCAGTGAAGCTGTCACAGCTAAAGGGCAGAGGTCATGGTGAGTGAGACAAGTCCCAACAGACGCCACAACCTGTTCTCTCCTGCTGCGACCCCCACCCATCAGCTGCCAGCACAGAGGTCTCCTGTCTCCGTGCACACGCAGCAGAGTGCCGGGCCGCAGCCTGCACCCAGGCAATCAACCTAGCGGTACCAAAGACATTTGGAACGTTCTCTAAAGAGCAACTGCTGATAGGGAGCAGGGGTGGCGTCACCTCGAAATTGAAGCGTGTCTGGCTTTGTCGTGGCCTAAAAGATTTCAATACAAATTGAAGACAACCTTCAGGCAGAGGTCATCTGATTGTCATTAAAAAAAAAAAAAAAGTGAAAACTTTTCATAATCAATATTCAGATTTTAATTAGGCAGCCATTAGGCCTAACTCATAGCAGGCCCCTTGGAATCTGAAGACTAAACACATTAAGAAGATGCTGATAAAACAGAAATGGATGTGATGCCCTTTCAAGAAGCCTAGTCGCTGCTGATGGGGGGACAGATGGCATTTTCAGATGCATTGGCCAGGGGAGGACCACATATAGCGCCGGCCCAAACCAAATGGAAAAGGGCATTTTGCAGTGGTGCTCTCAGTAAACACTCGTCATTCCGTCAAGCTGACGTTGTTCTGAGAGGCGTCTGTCAAATCCAACGTCTCAACTTTTTTGACTGACCGGCTGTGAGCAACTGCTTCTCTTAACAATGGAGACGAGGTTTAACAGAAGGCAGAGGCTTTAGCAGAAGGGGCTGGGAGTTGTGAATAAACAAATCCCCACAGGCATCTGATGTTAGCAGAGCGACCCACACATGTGCAAATCAGACCTCCTCATTTCCTTACCTCCTCTTTTTCTGCTTGTTCTGACACTGACACACAGACACACACACACACACTTCTTCTCAGAAACAGCTGACGTTTTAACAGGCACCCAACAGCTGACAGGTTACAGGTGGGAGAGCAGACTACCATTAACCTCTCCCACTCCAGAGGCATGCCACCGTGAGCACACTTACCCACAAATCCACACCTGTTGCACTTTAAACTGGTCACTGTGAAAACCCATAAAGCGACCACTCCCCACACTCACCGGCCCCAAGCCCTGGGTGCCATTTCTGCCTTCATCACCCCACTGACTACGCTCAACTTACAGAATACATCGCATGAACTGTCACGTTGACAAAGATCAGGCAGGTCACACACTTTCTAAAAAAAAAAAATGGTTCACTTTAATGAACAAAACATGGGATTCAAACCCATGAACATAAAAGACAAGTCCAGACATCAAGTATGTGGTCAACACATGCACTTCTTCTGTGAGATCAAGAACAGTTTTGGTCTCTAAACAGTCTCGAGTTCACACAAAATAACATTCAACTTGCAGTTATTTATTCCACTGCATAATTATATTCTCAACTCGATGGACCAAAAAAAAAAATAAAAAATTTGATCAGGCAAATCTGATGATGCTGTTCCCTCACATATATTCATGTCATACATGACACTACCAGAAATGCAATTATGCCTTTCACCCAAGTATCATTACACAGAGCCCGTGATAGTAATCAGCTATTTTACCCCGTCATCATGTCAGTAGATACAGCCATTATACAGGCTGTGTCCAGGCGGCCCAGTGTGATGTTTCTGGATATTTGTGCACACTGGCCCTTAAGCCGCGGTGGTTTAGCGGTAATGTGATATCCATTTAGATATTATAAACTGCAGCAATAATCCTCTGTGGGCCGGCCAGAGTGGTTTAAATTCACTCTTTGTGTCGAGGGCTGAACACATAGAATTGGATGTGTAAACACACCATGGGCGAGGGGGAAGCAACGTCAAGTCAGCTGACCCGGGGCGGACTGGGGAGGACAGAAATGAAACGGGTAGCCATTAGCCCATGCTCTAAAATAGTGAGAGGAATTCTGATAACGAGCCAAATGTGACAAAGGTGAAAGTTTATTCATCCTCCATCCTTTCATGTTTTCCCTTTGATGTAGAGCTACTGTCTCTGTCATTAGTAAAATGAAAGAAAAACTCTCTTTATCCTCCTAACGTTCGAGACAGGATGACCCTGCGATGACGAAAGGTTCTTCTGAGGCTTCAGGAGCTATATGTTCTCGCCGACCAATGATTAGATGCCTACAAACAGAGAAGATGCATAAAGACCCTGGACAAATGTGTCACCCCGGAAGGACACAGAGGGGAGATTTCCTCTGACCTCATTACTAGCACTCTGCACCCTGAGTAAGAGCAAGAAGTGATCGGAAATTCGGCATTTTCCATTCAAACATGAAGACAGAAGAACTTGAGTGTGCAGAGAGCTCAAAAGAACAAGGTGCAGATGGCCTTATAATACATGTAGCACAGCTGTGGAACCCTAAAACTCCAGAGCTCGGAGAAAGATGAGAGCAGGAGGGGGGGAATAGCTGGAGGATCAGCCAAGGAACAGAACGCCGCGAAACTCTGGCTAGGGTGAGAGGCGCTGCAACATGGAGGCAAAGAGCAGGTGGGACGACAGAGGACTACGAGAATTAGCAGGCTCTCACATCAAAGGGACGGAGAAAAGGAAAGAGGCATGGGTGCAGCGTTTCAGCTCCTGGCCCGGGCTCTTGCTGTTTCAGCTGTGATGAAGTTGGGGCCAGGTCCTGCCCTCACGTCACTCTAACCCCTCCCACATTGCTATCAGAAGGTTCTGTACCCTACCAAAACTTCAAACATTGTTCTCCAATGATTTGCCTTTTTGCTCCATGCAACAGTTGATGGAACCATCTGGCATGAACTGATATCTGCCTACATTGGGAAAGACTGGGTATTGTACATCCTCAAATATCTGTATAAGCAATGAGGGCCAGGGTCTTCTGGCCAATGAGAAATACTGATCCATGATGACGGTCATTCACCACCAGCATATCTGTTTCTGGTATTTTCCAACCTGTGACAATGACTGCAATCCCATATTTGCAACCAATTAGACTGATTTGTCCATAATTAAGCACTCCTTCCTACATGCAGCTCTCCTTGTGAATAATGCTTTCATTTCCACTGTGAAACTCCTTTGTACAAGAAGCATATCATGGCTCATGCCTTTCGAAAGTCAGTCCTCCTCCTACTCACCTCAAGACGTACCATGCAAAGCCAAGAAGCCTTGGCTATTCATGACCCTTTTCACAGGTTTTCCCTCCATTTCTAGACCCATTCCCTCCATTTGTAAAATCTCTGCAGAGCTGCAGATTTGAAGATGGAAGATGGCCCTGTCCATTTTGTCTGGTAAACTGCCAGGAGCCTGATAATCAGTGATATTCACTTCACCAGTGCTTGTAATGTTGTGGTCGATGTATTTATGTGTCTTTCGACATATATGGAAACGCAACCCAACTGCATATATTATTACGCATGCTCGCCGATCAGGCACAGTCAACATACAACCCACGCAGCACCATAAGCTGAACAGCACTGTATGCATGAGCACAGAGATCAGGAAGAGCCCACATATCTGACTGACACCTATCTTTCACAAGGAGCCCATGGCCGAACCGGGCCAGTTCTGGAGTGTGACAGGACCTCGCGAATGAAGATGTATTTATAATAAAAACATGTCTGTGTGCACTCTGCACTCCTCTTGCGTAAAGAGTTTTCATTCTTACTTGGATTGTAAGTATTATTAACTGTTGATTGTGCAATTTGATTGTACTGCTGTCATATATTCTGCAGTTATATGGCTTGATGAGAAATATGAGATGGCTGGTTTGTTCACCTGACATCTATCTAGGGCAAAATGCCTCATACTTACAACACAACTTACTGCAAAAGACCAAGCACTGTAATATACAGTACCATAGAGTTAGCAACAGCAGACAGTGAGATAATAATCATATCCAAATATTTAGATTATATAACTCCTCTTTCAAACTGGAACATTTTGTGGTATTTTTTTAATAGACCTGCTTGCCATATAGAGGTCATTAATTTTCCTTCTCTCAAATACTCAATTACAGCTCTATAACACATGTGTCTACGTGTCCTGCCTGAATAAACGATTATGATTATGATTCATACAGGGTTGTGAACGCCATAAACAATTTTGGCTAGGCTCAAATAAACTTAAATGTGCCGGCTGAATTATTCCTCCCCTAATAACACAGAGAAGGAAAAAAAACAAGATCTGAAGACGCGGCTGAAGTTAGAGGTTCTCCAAAAGGTATAATTTACTGATAAAATATAAGCCTCGTAGAGTTTTAACCCGACCTACATAAGACATGATCAGACACAATTTGACGGAGAGCCATACTGCAGGCCGATGTTGAGGTCATTTTGTTTATGATTAATGAAACACTGGGAAATCTGATACTGAAAAACATGACAATAAAAGTGACATTTGAATCGTTTTAAACCCAATAAATTCAGTGGGACTCTTGCAACCACTGTAATCAGACAGATATAATGCACCATTCACCGGTTCACCACATTTCCCCAGTGTCACCCTGAAACAAGGTCAACCTACATGTAGTTTCTGTAAAAACGATGGACATTTAAGCAGTTCCTCCCATCGGCCACTCTCAGGGAGGAACAGTTTTCTGAAAGTCCTCTTTTATGAGAATAT
The DNA here is from genome assembly GCF_900700375.1 of Denticeps clupeoides. NCBI lineage: Eukaryota > Metazoa > Chordata > Actinopteri > Clupeiformes > Denticipitidae > Denticeps > Denticeps clupeoides. The sequence continues at coordinate 27,316,218 of NC_041711.1, read as the reverse complement.
TTTTGAGAAATGATTCAATGCAAGATTCCACACAAGAAATCGCTTCCTTTATACTTTTCCTTGAACAGCCCATTAACCAATTAACAATGCATACCCTTTAGCCCATAATGTTTTCTCTCTGTTTTCTCTTGGCTGTGTTAGCAGACATTCTAATTTTATATATTCTCACAAGATACATTTTTTTCAATGGTCACATTTGTGAAAATGAAAGATTAATCATTTGGCTGTACATGTAAGATTGAATAAGATGATAATTTGGTGTCCAAAGAAGAGAATGTAGACTTCTGAGAGCCACTGGTTTAACAAATGAACAATAGAAGAGGTGCCAGAGGGGTTGGACATGGGGTTGGACAATTATGTGCAGTTGACATGAACACTCAACATATCAGAATATTATGTGAAAGGTCACGTCATTTATCACATGCATTGGAACATTTCTGTTTCACCTACAAACACAAATGCATTTTATACCTGTGGGAAATACAGAAAGATGATTTAGTTTGTCAATCACTGCTTGGCAGAGAGAAACGTTCCTTGTATATACTAAAATATTTTGCAATATAAAATCTTTACTCTTAGTTCGTTAAGACAGGTAATATTCAGCATGCAATGTATTCAGCACTAATTCCATGCTGTTCAAATAAAGAAATATACATAAAAGCGGCATTCGAAGCATGTGCTGGTGAAACCATCTAGAACGTCAGTGGGACCAGTGCTATTACTTAGTGTGACATTTATCTGGAGCCCTATTATTATAAATTGCTGTGATGTTTCTAACAGTTGGCATGGCCTGAAGGAAATGTCAGTGACCATTTTGACGTCTTGACTGCTTGGTTCCAACAGCTTGGGCTGAGAGCTTTTCTCATATATGGGCAACAGCTGCCACCACTTCAGTAAAATGACACCAGTGGAACCATGTGCGGAAGTGGTCCAGAAATTGTACAATTCAGCATAAATTTAACAGCATCAGTTATAATTTAAAGACAACAAATGACGGCTATAGGAGGCTATAATTGTTGAGGGTCAACCTGGTACCACCAGGAAACAAGACAATTTCCACATTAATGCGCATCAATGACAAGACCAGGCAGTCTTTGCCCTTCTCAATTAACACCCCTTGTGTAACCTGGGAGACAACCGAGTGCTGGCAACAGAATCTTTCAGAGACTTTGCTGTTGAGGACGTTGATGATTAACATCAACAACAGCATTTATTTCTTATATAGCCCATAATCACATACAGTATATCTCAATGGGCTTTGACAGACCCTACAGTTGACACCCCACTGGACATCATTCAGAAAGCAAAGAGATTAACCTTCATGTCTGCATTTCTTACAATACCAGCTACTACTTTACATATGTGGACACAGAAACTACTACACTCTAGACCTATATTCATTTATCTTAATATCACACTTATATTTTGGAAAATTCCAGGAAAAAAAAACAAAACACAGCATAGTACAAAACATTTTAACACGATTGCTCATTACAATTACATTTACATTACTGATCAATGACTTAATACACTAAGAACAGTCCTACATTTATAAAATATATTGAGTATAAGCAGATGTATTACAGCATATCTTAACAAATTAAAGATGTTGACATTGGAACACATATGCCTGCTGGAGCATGTTTGTATGCTGGTCTCTTGAAAAAACTAAGAAAAGTAACTGATATGGTTCACCATCGACCATTTCATCCACCGACCCAATCAAAACCCTATTAAAACGAGGCTGACATTCTCTGAGACTAAACCAGCCTGGCCTCACCTCCAGCTTAGTGCCCGCCTTGCACCGTACTCCTCATTACCTTAATTGATGTTTAACCCCTGGATCAGCTGATGACGGCTCAATTAGGGCTTGCAGAAAGAGAGATTAGTCCCGGTAAGAAGGTTTCTGCCCTTGCTGAGGAGCACCAGACACAGAGAGCCCTAATCCTTCGGTAACCAGTGCAACGCAGAGAGCCAGGCCATTGCGAAAAAAAAAGTTAATGGCTTGTCGATACTGCCCGAGGTACAATCCACCCCAGAACGTACATCAATTAACACTGAGCTCTAGGATTTATAATGACAGGTATAAGAAATTATATAATTATACAACAGTTCAGTTCAATCAGGTGCAAACAAAAATTTGAAAATCATTAATACGTGGTGCTTCCACGTATTGTTGTTTTTGGAAATGTCTTAAAAGGGAACCAAAGGGGCAGAACCCAAAATGTTCCGTATCTCATTACAATTTCACCATTTATCAATTAATTCGCGAAGATGAGCGTGTGCTGTCAGAAGTAAGAAAAGGAAAGGACGAAGCAAATCTTACCTGTGACCGAGCTTACATTTTGTAAACTCTGATAAGTCAATAATTTATTGTTTTTTTTTCCTTTTTTCTTCTGAAAGGAGATACTGGAGTGATTTGTAGGTAGAGGAAATCAAAGTAAGAGCCCAGATGATGTCAGGAAAAGGGGCCACGCAGCACCCGTCACTGACACCTGCGTGACGTTCTGCAGTACGGAGGTGACAGCAACTGGTCTGCACTTCCTGAGCCGTGTGACAACCTGCTGGGAATCACGACTTGCCCGGCGGTACCTGCATGGCCACCACTCATTTCATAATGAGCTCGCTCCGGAAAACAAGACATGGAAACACGGCATGTTTGTTGTGTGCCAGTGGACACAACAAACATGCTAAATAATTATATAGATGTATAAAAACTCACGAATCATATAAATGTCCATCCAGATATATGCTCAACAGACCGCTGGTAATAATTTCCAGGACATTTTAAAAAATGTAATCTTAGTACAAAAAATGAGTAATATTACTGCGTGATGTGATTTTTTTTTTTAATTTTTTTTTAATAAACAGATGTTGCTTTCAGGTGTCCTCAGAGTTAGTTCAACCTAACTTGACACGCCGAATACATGTCGGAACATTTTCTCGAGTGTAAAAGAAGCACGGACCGATCCGCAACAGCGCCTGCTCAGTCAGGACGATCATAAAAGGTCGAGGACCCGGTCATAAGGAATCTAAAAACCAAACACAACGACAACGACAACTTCGCCCCTTCACGAACACGCTAAAATCAAACCAAGAAGACGAGGCCGGGCGCGTTTAATTTGCGCCCGATCGCGACAGCGCTTGAGCGGACGTGAATCTTTTTGACAGCTCCTGCCTGTCACGACTGTTGCGCACATGAAAGCGATGACAACAACGCGTAAAATTCCTCCCACGGCACCCGCCGCCTACCTAGACCCGGCTGCTGCGCACAGGCGTCCAAACGTGCGGGGAACGCAGTAGCAGTGGGCACCAGGACCCCCAGCGCGGCGTCCGAGCGCTCCGACGTCCGAAAATGAACACACGAGTCCGGGACTGCGATCGAATTGATGGCTGCCGAGCTAGCCGTGGCCGCCTTCCATTTCGTGATCTCGCTTCGTCTGCGGCGCGGAAGCGGCCCTCTCTCGCTCAAAAATGCGCCTTTATTTAACCGGGCCGGCAATAGCTCGCATCGACCAGCAACCGTGCAGTTCGGTGGTGGCCAGCCAGATGGGGGGAAAAATCCTCACAAGCTAACGAGCTAGCTGGCAAAGAGTGACTTACCCCGGAGTACTGTATCCACATCTGTAGGGCTAGGAAGGGATGTCGTCGGGTTCGATCGCGCACCAAACAATGAGTACAAAATTAAAAACGGACGAGCTGACATCCGAACAACGTCGGCAGCGTTAAACAAAAAATCTTTCCTCTTGGTGTACTAGGTAATTATTTTGCTAGCCCTGCTCAGTCAAACGATACAATGTAAGCGCCGCTCAACCTACCATGATTGGCATTGCCGGGTGATTGACGGGCCGTTGTCCAATAGGAGGAGGACGTTGGACGTTTTCGTCCAATCCGGGCAAGCGTGAAAGGATTGCTACTTGTAAAGCACTGTAACTTGGTAGGCGAGGGTTAAGGTGAAATAGGAAGGACTTAGAGAGATCGCACTTGAACACATTAGATGTATCCTTCCGCCTGCGTACCTTGTTGATAAAAGAAGTGTGGAATTGAAACAAAAGTTTATAATCCTTCACTATTGCGTTCTGTTCGGTTTTTCTTAAAAAATAACCATGTTTTTCCGAAGCATTAATGTCGGCGCGTCTACGTGACCTATAATTAATATAGTCTTCATGAACAGTTCATACTATTGTGTAATGCAGAGGTTTGAATCCTGAATGTTCACGTTCGGAGCGAAAAGTTGTAGTTGTTTCTATCCTTTTTTGTTTTCATTCTTTCCACCTATCTGTGAATATTGTGCTATTTAGTGTGTGTGCGCACTATATGTATATTTTTGACCTCATGACAATTAATCACCCATGTGCACACTTCACTGACCGACTTCAAAAGTCTGAGTGTATTCTGAAGGGCCAAAAAACACTATAAACGTGCGCAACTAATTCAGCTCTGTTGTAGACCGCAATTTATCCAGATGTGCACAAATGTACCCGTTTATCACAGTATCACAATACTGTAACAAAACAGTTGTACCAAGTACAGTAAAACGGCCAGGAGGTCGGGGACAGGGACTATTATATCCCTGTCTGGCGGAAGAATACGGTGTTTACAGTGTTGAGGGTGGTTCTACACCTTTAAAAAAAAAAAAAAAAAAAAAAAAAAGGAAAATGAAACAATGACACCGAAATTAGGAGAGACCGGAACACAACGTGGATACTGGTTTTATACGTGCTATACCGCATTTCGTGTCGGCGGTAGTCCACTAAATGTCCTTATCTGAGCAGGAAGAGGAACGAGCCTTCCGCGTGAGAACAGACCTTCGCAGATTTTGCGCCATATTTTCCGTCCAGAGCCACGTACGTCATAGTTCTGTCACAGCCAGAGTCTGCGGTGGGCAGGAGGACATTTAAAGGAACACGAGGGTGTGTATTGAAGAATCTCTGAGCGGTTTAAATCATTTTCCTTCTGCGTCACGTGTTAAATGTCTACTTTTTTTTACCGTTTTATATGATATTTTATATGATTTTGTTTTTGCACATTACTTTGCCTTTGCTGGCATGGTCATTAAAAACCTCTCTCGGATTCGCCGAAACTTGCTCCTGTCAGTCTAGTGCAATTAACGTCAACGGGTGACAGTCAAAGATGCGAGAGAGAATTTGGCTGCTGGAACTAGGATGAAGAGGGAAATGGAAGAGCAAGATGGAGATTATACTCTGTTCATAAGCTGCTTATATACTGGGGTTTTGTTCAGGAGAAATAATGCAAACAGATGGGTGCCCTGTTCACACTGCTCTACTACTACAACACACCCTGAAGAAGAAGTCAAACAAACAGAGGTTTATGTCTTTGTGTGCATTCTTTAGCTTTTCTTGAAGGTTTCCTCTTACATTCTTTTTTAATAGTCATGAATGTGGACATATGGGAAAAGTTCAGGCCCATGCTGACCCAGTCTCCTTTTCAGCACCAACACACTCAAAATCTGCCAGGAAAATGCTCTGGTGTCTGGAAAATGTTGGCAAAGTTTTTTTTTCCTTCTGTCCCTTGTCCTTTTCAGAGACTTTGCACTTCTTCAGATCCAACCCCGAGACACAGATGAAGGGTTGTGTGTCAGACGTCTTTTTTTCTTAACCTCTTTGCATTGCTGTATACCATATTCTGTTGATGAAAATCCCCATTATTCAATCTAAATGCCAGTGTCACTTGAAAACACATCTTCCCCTGCCTATCTTCCCTGCCTCACCATCCATTTAGATTGTTTTATGGAGTATTAGTGCAGATGAAAGGTGTGTGGGTGCAAATTCCCCTCTCTGCGCTGACCTGCTGCTCTGCTTCACTTGGCTTCCACAGCATCCTCTCTGTTGCTTGGCAACCCTCTGTATCTATGGCAACAAAGCCAACAAACCCTCCTACCTCCATCCACTGTACCCCCACAATCAGTGTCTAAGTGTGGAAATCAAGAAGTGGAATGGAATCCGGTGACAGATCTGAACACGAGGAGTCAGGCGCCTGTAATGACTGCATTAATGTGCATTAAGATGAGTAAAAATACAAGTTATTGTGGACATTTGTAAACGTGTATAATCGTCCAGTACAGCCCCACATGACAAGTGATGCACTACATTTACATTTACAGCACTTATCAGACGCCCTTATCCAGAGCGACTTACAATCGGTAGTTACAGGGACAGTCTCCCTGGAGCAACTCAGGGTTAAGTGTCTTGCTCAGGGACACAATGGTAGTAAGTGGGATTCGAACCTGGGTCTTCTGGTTCATAGGCGAGTGTGTTACCCACTAGGCTACTACCAGTCAAGAGGGCGAAAAAGTTCCTTATTGAACTGAACCTTGTTTTTATAATCAATCAATTCATTAATACCTGCATTTTTTTGGTGAAGTATACACTGGCTTGTAATAAAGATTTTTTTCATATTTTTTTTTGTACCTAGTCATTTGTTTCCCACTCATGACACTAATATGTCATCTCTTTTATTTCACTTTATAATTTTGGAAAGGTTAACATTGGGCAATTAAACGACCTAAATAAAACAGTTAATCAGGTTAATTTGACAGAATTCGTGTAAATACATTTGAAACGAGAACATCCTTTATTTCTTTTGTTCTTTATCTCTTCACCGCAGGCCTGAGCGGCCTTTTCCGCGGTCCGGCCACGAGGTGGCGACAGAATGCAAGAAATGACACCTGCCCGCCAAACTGCCGCATCAGCGATGCTCTTCAAGGACGTCCATGTAAACCAGTCCACAGCAAAACCATCCTCAGATCACGTGTTACTTTCATTTAACAAGTAATCAAGTAATCTATCATAATCAATCGTTTTCTTGCATTTGTAATTACGATTTCTGACATCCCAACAATTATAACCAACTGTAAAACTGTAAAAAAAAAAAAAAAAAAATCATTAATGCTGTAACTCTGTACGAAGGGTCCCCCAAATTCCTTATTCCTGTTCTGTGCTCTTTCCATAAAGCGTGGCACGCGCCACCCAAAATTCTAATTAAAAGCAGGGTATTTTTTAAAAAGCTTTTGAGAAAGGATGTGCTTGTGTGTGTGTGTGTGTGTGTGTGTGTGGGGCTGTGGGGACCTCCTCTCAGAATTTAGCGTGTGAACAGTCGGCCCGTTACTCCGCCAACACAGGCCCATTTTCTTCCCAGGAAGAGCGCCTGTGCTCGGAATGTAGAAACCTCTCGGTTTTAATTTATGTGCATATTAATTGCGCGCCATTGTAATTTCCACCGTGGGATACAGCATGCAAATGAGCAGTGTGTGTTTATGATGAATTTCCCCTTTAATCCAACAGAACGACGGAGAAACTGCAGACCTTCTAATGGACAGAAAGCGTACATTAGAAACACTGGACACCGGTTATTATTAATTAATAAGAATAAATCCTCCATTAATAACAACTATAATAATTATTATCGTGAACGGTCTTTAATTTAAGATTACCCTTTTAATCTTTAAATTAAGATTACAAAAATAGTTTTGTCAGTTTTAAGCATGTGCGTTTTAATAAAGAACATGTTCGTACATTGAAGATTTGACAGATTTTGACATCTTTTACAAACAACATTTAATTCGTAGTAATAATTTTCTTTATACAAGTAATAACAAAAAATCTCTGTCAGGCATCTTGATGAACTAGGATTTGAGCAGAATTAACCCGTCATTTACTGCCAGGTAGAAAGAAGATAAATGCAGCACCACATGACATCCAAAAATGTCGAGATCCATTGTTCTGGTCCAGTGCGAACGGGGTAATAGCGAACAAACGCATGCATAAATAATATTAATAACGACAACAGCAATTTATGACCATTGTCGTTTGCGTTCTTCAAACGTTTCCGGAAAACGACGCGAATAAATGCCGGCGCTGCATGTCCGTCTCTGCCACCTCCACCGTGGAAGCCTTCCCATCTGACGTCCACGCGCTGTGGACGCTTATCTCGGATTTGGGCGTAAGATTGTGTGTGTGAAGATGGGATAAAATAAAATCGGCGTTGCGGCTGAGTAAGATCTGAGTCGAGGGTGGGTGGATGGATTCTTATTATATCCCGATATTATATGCTGGAGGGGTGTGCTAATGTGGAGGACCTGAAGGAACCGAGCGTTCCACGGGTGGAAAGTGGATGAATGAATAAGAATGTTATTAATGAAATAATTCAGTTGCATCAGTGGATTTAGAAATAAAATCTAAAACAACGCATACGTTTTTAATGTTTTTGAAAAAAAAAACGTGTATTCTCACTTCCGACGACCATTAAAGACCGAAACTTCAGAGCGACTTGTCGTTTCCCACCCATAATCCGCAGATTAATTTCATAATCCCATCAAAGGACATCTGCTGTCACCGCCCCCTCGGTTTTCGGCCCTATATGTAAAACAAACAGGAGCACCTACAGGCACCCTTTCCCATGGTGCTTTGTGCTGAACGGGGGTGGACTCGCGAGTGGAAAACCGAACCCCAGCATCCTCCACGCGGGGCAGGGCAGGAACAAACACCGCACATGTACCGTCACCCTGCCCTCCTGCTGCCCGCACAACGGACTCACGCTGGCAGCTCAGTGGCGTGGCAAGGTTCGGTTCAATAGAACAACTTCGGCCATTAACACCCCCAACGCCCCCGCCCACAGACCCCTTTCATCTCGCAGTTTCCCCAATAACGGGAGAAAGGGAAGGAGTGGCCGCGTTATTACACATCCACCTGCTCTCATCCATCCCCAACCAACTAATCAGGCCCTGTTCCGCGTGGGACCGGAACTCAATCACAGACTGAGTCACTGAGGCTGTGGGTTATTAATGAGTGGGTGAGTGGGTGAGTGAGTGAGTGAGTTGGTGAGTGGGGTAACCCGCTGAGTTTGTGGGTTATAGTGAGTGGGTGAGAGAATGAGAGAGTGAGTGAGTGAGTGAGTGAGTGAGTGACTGAGGTAACCCACAGAGTCTGTGGATTATTAATGAGTGGGTGAGTGAGTGAGTGGATTGGGTGAGACTGTGGATTAATAGACGGTGAGTGAGTAAGTGAATGAGTGGATGAGGAAGGTAAACCACAGAGTCTGTGGGTTATTAATGAGTGGGTGAGTGAGTGAGTGAGTGGGGTATCCGGCTGAGTTTGTGGGTTATTAATGAGTGGGTGAGTGAGTGAGTGAGTGAGTGAGTGAGTGAGTGGGTTGAGTGAGTGAGTGAGTGAGTGAGTGACTGAGGTAACCCACAGAGTCTGTGGATTATTAATGAGTGGGTGAGTGAGTGAGAGGATTGGGTGAGACTGTGGATTAATAGACGGTGAGTGAGTAAGTGAATGAGTGGATGAGGAAGGTAAATCACAGAGTCTGTGGGTTATTAATGAGTAAGTGAGTGAGTGAGTGAGTGAGTGGGGTATCCGGCTGAGTTTGTGGGTTATTAATGAGTGGGTGAGTGAGTGAGTGAGTGGGTTGAGTGAGTGAGTGAGTGAGTGACTGAGGTAACCCACAGAGTCTGTGGATTATTAATGAGTGGGTGAGTGAGAGAGTGGGTGAGTGAGTGGGTGGATTGGGTGAGACTGTGGATTAATAGACAGTGAGTGAGTAAGTAAGTGAGTGAGTGAATGAGGTAACCCACAGAATCTGTGGGTTATTAATGAGTGGCTGAGCGAGTGGGTCAATGAGTGGATGAGTAAGGTAACCCACAGAGTCTGTGGGTTATTAATAAGTGGGTGAGTGACTGAGTGAGTGAGTGGGTGAGTGAGGTAACCCCCAGAGTCTGTGGATTATTGAGTGTCTGAGTGAGTGAGTGAGTGAGTGAGTGAGTGAGTGAAAGTGAAAGTGATCATCATTGTGAAACACATCTCAACACACGGTGACACAATGAAATGTGTCCTCTGCATTTAACCATCACCCTTGGTGAGCAGTGGGCAGCCATGACAGGCACCCGGGGAGCAGTGTGTGGGGACGGTGCTTTGCTCAGTGGCACCTCAGTGGCACCTTGGCGCATCGGGATTCAAACCGGCAACCTTCTGATTACAGGGCTGCGTCCTTAACTGGCCACCACTGGGTTATTAATGAGTGAGTGAGTGAGTGAGTGAGTGAGTGGGTAAGTGAGGTAACCCACAAAGTCCTTGGATTATTAATGAGTGGCTGAGTGAGTGAGTGAGTGAGAGAGTGAGTGAGTAGGTCTGTGGGTTATTTATGAGTGGCTGAGTGAGTGAGAGAGTGAGTGGGTGAGTGGGTGAGTGGGTGAGTGAGGTAAACCTGCAGAGTCTGTGAGTTATTAATGAGTGGGTGAGTCTGTGGGTTATTAATAAGTGAGTGAGTGAGTTAGGTAACCCACAGAGTCAGTGGGTTATTAATGATTGGGTAAGTGAGTGAGTGAGTGGGTGGGTGAATCTGTGGGTTATTAATGAGTGGTTGAGTGAAGGAAACGAGTGAGTGGGTGAGTGAGGGAGTGGGAGGGTGAATGTCTGGGTAGAAAGAGGTTTGAGTCTTTTGCTCTGGAGACTGATGTCTGAAATATGCTGAGAAATAAATTACATGTTAAAATATAATACAAATGTCAGAATTACGCATGCACATAGATTCTAGTAGGTTCTCAAACTTAATATAATAAACAGTTATCTTTCTTTAGTAATTATATACACATAGAACGTCTCTGTTAATGTACAGTCTCCCACGTGACAGCCATTCCGCGTCCTTTTCAGACAACGTGAAGAATATTGAGATCCCAGATACAGTAAATATATAACATATATTCATGAACAGAAACATTCTGACCGAATCATTAAATCACCGATAAATCACTGATTTCCTATAGACAGTCTTTAAAAAGCCTACATTCCATTTTTAATTTTTCCATTCGAAATTCGTTAATTGTTGAAGTTATTTCGTTAACTCGACGTCCTAGTGAACGAATGAGCTGAAAAGTGCAAAGTAGAAGTTTGCTGGTTGGAAGGTGGACGCTATAGAAGCTCTGGTGAGTGTGGCTCTATGCTGCTGGGGGCACGAGACGTTAGTCTGTCGTGGGTCTCCCCGCGGAGCCGAGGACCCTGCACCGTCAGCAGCGTGACAAATGCCCATGAAAACAACAAAAAAAAAGAACTATAAAATGAACTAATGCTCTTTTTACCACTGGAAAAAACAATATCTTCCAGGGTGCGTTCGGTCGTCTATGAACTGGCCACCCAACAACGCTGTGCGTTTAGAGTAACGGACCTCAAATAAGAGCGGAAATGCAGACAGACGAGTCGTGAGTGAGGCGTTAAAACAACATGGCTGCGTGTGGAGGGACGTTTAACTGCTGGGCTGAGGAGTCCGGGCGACCGGGGACGGCTTCCTGAGACGCTATACGTCGGAACGAACTTTCTCAAAGAACGACGCAGCTCAAACAAGTAAAGTTCCATCTTCCCGACAAGCGAGATCAGACCTGGCAGGTCGAATCATGCTGCAGAATAATAATAAAAAAACAGAATAAATAAAGTGCTGAGAAAAAGCCCATTAATATTGATGGACAGGCGACAACATTGCCATGTAAATTGGTCTTTGGTTTGCTAAAACTTAAATGATGACGCTCATAAATTAATAAAAATAAATTGATTTAAATTAACAACATTATTTACTTCCTAGAAACTGCTTGACTAATTTCCCAGAGGTCCGAATCAATTACCGAATTAAAAAAGATGTAAAAAGACTTTCCAATAACTTCACTTCACATCTCAGTAGATATTATTAACGTATGACGTTTCAGGGTGTTTTCACGTGGACTCCTCCTTCCACACCGTGTCGCAGATGTATTTATCTGAAACTGAAATGTTCTCATCTGCTGCGTTGAGCGTCTATTAAATATTTAGCTCCCCAGTAAATATCCCCCCGCTGTCCGCAAAGGCTGGTCGTTAATTGATTGGCTGACTGGTTCAGTGGTTCGTTTGGTGCTTACAACCTACCTGTCCTCACAATTATGAATTAAGGCTACTCCTCTGATTTATGACTTGTCGGCACTTATTTCTATGTTATTTTGTTCCCATGTAGTTATTGGTCTGAATGGTCAGGCTGAAAAGAATGAATAACAATATTATTTTTTTCCATACACACACACACACACACACACACACACACACACACACATATCTGTGTATGTAGACTATATGCATATATGCAGTGTCTTCCGAACCTCTGAAACAGGGTTCTGCTGTGATTTCAGAGCCACTTGTTGTTGGCTGATGTCCGAATCTGCGCTCAGACTGAATGTGGAGTGGACAGAGCTTCTCTTTGCATGATAATGTGCTGCAGACCGATGGATACCGGGGACGAAATGTTCCTCGGCGGAGAAGGTCTCTGGGTGGATCATGGAGAGCACCCACGGTGTACTGGGACACGAACCGTCAGAACCAGGAACCTCTGAGGTGACCGCGCTTTCATCACCACCACGAAGAAATAAAAAAAATATATATTTCCCTGGCTGTGGTAAAGACAGAACTGAATAAAAATGTGTCAATCCCACGCAAGCGAGCGCAATTCGTCGCGCTTCCCGGAGAGCTGGACACGATTAATCGCGATGTATGAGAATGAATTGCAATTTTGGAATCAAATCACTGACAAAAAAAAGGTCGCCCCCTGCTCACTCAATTCCTTAAAAACTGATTACAGTAAAAATGATCGTATAATATGGCACTTAAAATCTACCTTACACACACGCACTCTCTCTCACTCTCTCTCTCTCACACACACACACACACACACACACACACACATTTGGTTCGGAGAAACAGGCGACACTGAATTGTTTTGCGTGGATGAATTTTTGAGACGGAATGTGCGTTCGTTATTGCGCACGACGTGGATGGAGAGTCGGTGGAAGGAACCGGTGGAGGTGAACGGATCTCCTGGCCGATTATTGGTTGTCCGCGGGACGAGTTGGACGCCGGGGTGACGCTGATGGCTGGTAATGACCTTGAGACGTGTCATCCCCTGCGCCCCCATTCCCCGGGTTCCCATGCGGCGCCCCGAGATCGGGGAGAACGGGCCCATTGTGCATTATCCATAGCCCATTACCCATCAGCACCCTGGCCCTGGTAACCAGAGGCGGGAAATGAAACAGTGCCTATATTTATAGTTTGGGGCCCAGGAAAGCGTTTTTTTTTTTGGGGTGGGGGTGAGAAAAAAGAGGGAACCCAACAAGAAGCGGGCGGCTGACAGAGTTGTCTGCTTGGCAGTCGCGCCTCCTATTGAACGAGTAATTTATTCAAAGGAGATTTTTATCCCCGCGATCTGATTATTATGATAATCGACCAACCTAGACCCCCTTTTTCTACCCCATTGTCCGGGGGTCTGCGGCGGCTTCTGACAGTTAAAGCTGATTTACACGCTCTCACCCCGACGATCCGATGGTCGCATTCCTAGACTCGTATGTAGTGTGTGTCTGTGTGTGTGTGTGTGTGTGTGTGTGTGGGTTCGGGGTACACTTCCACCCAGGATGCAGCAGCTCTACCCGGGGTGTAAGGTTGGTAGAGTGGCAGTGCGCGATACTGGCTACTATGAATATGTGATGGCCCTGATCTCGCCTGCACCCACGGCCCTCTCCACAAAACCCCAGGCCTGATAGGTATGGGGCTGCCAGTAAAACTGGTTATATGGGAGTTATAAATACTTCATTTCCACAGCACAGTTGTAATATTTGTCTTATTCTTCTGGAAACGAACACACATATGAGGGGGGGTCTCATACTGCGCCAATCGAAAGAGAAAGGAGGGAAGAGGGAAGAAAAGAAAGACACGTGAATATCTTAAAGTCGAGGCTTTCTTAATTTCGGAGGGTGGAGACAATAAAAAGAATTGTCATAAGGGGGAGGGGCCTCTGGACGCTATATGTCTTTGACGCGCGTGTCTGAGCCCATAACGGCCGTGCGGGAGAGCGGGCGGCGGGCGGCGGGCGGGTCTCCGTGGGAAATAAGCGCGAGGAGGCGGCGGGGCGGCCCGCCCGGCGCGAGCTGAGTGGACGGCGCCGGCGTGACGTCACGGCGCGAGCCGCAGCCGTGAGGCGCGGGAGCGCGGCGCCAGGCGTCATTCGGCGGTCCGCCTGGATGACGCGAGGAGCCGCGAGGAGCGAGTGAGTATTGTCGGCGGAGCTCCGTCGTGGGGAAGGGGGGTGAAGGGGTGGCGGAATTATTTCACCTGCGCGCGCGCGCGCGCGACGCCCGTGTAAAGTCGCGATGCCCCGACCCACTGTAGAACCCGAGCCGTTCTTATTTCACTATGAATGAAACGTCCCGCTTGACCAGAAGGTCACGTGTCACCTCGACTGGTGCTACTGGTTTGGAGCGGAACCGGCAGAAGGGGGCAAGATCCAATGTCCAGTCCGCCCATGAAGTGTCTCTGTGTTGGCGATATGACGACATCGGTGCGGCCAGGGACCCGCTGCGTGTCCTTTCTTCAGGCCTCGTGGGGTGACAGGACTGTTCCAGGCTCCCTTTACCCTGCTGGAACAGGCGGGCCTGCGGACCCACACTGTCCACGTTTAATGTGATCGTGGCGTGGGCTCTGCAGTGTAAAGTTACTGTGGTTCTCCCACAGTGTTCGGGGTGGAACGTGGACGTGAGGCCCGCACCACGGACAATTAGCAACACTTCACACTGTGTGAAATGCTCCGTCGAAATTGAACGGTTAGCTGTTATTTGTATTGCTCGTTGGAAATTATTGGTTTAAAAAAACTCCACAAACGAAGAAGACAGAGTACAGAGTATTCCGAGTACAAAGTCTTCTACAAGCTGCAGGATGTGATGCTGCGTGGGGTTTTAGGACGCGTTATAATGCGAATTAATAACGAATTAATTTGCACCAGGCCCTCCGACGTCTGACGTCATTAAGCGACGTCGAAAGAAAACACGCCGTCGCCTGTAAACGTGCGGGCATCGCGCACTAGTTGTATTCTCTTTTAAACGATATACATTATACAGAACTATACAGCAACAGTGATCAGTGTTCACACTAATGAACCGACTCTCTCTCTCTCTCTCTCAAGATCACGTCGAGCTGCGCTGGATCGAGCAGGACGTGCAAATAAGGTAAAAAAAAAAAAATTCTCCCCCGAATTACACTCGTCTTTCGCTTTTTTTTTTTTAAAATAAAACACCCGAGACTGACTGAACCATTTCGGAGACGCGACCTTGCTGGGTTTTTTAGTTAATAAAAAAAATTCCAAATAATCGAGGGGGTGACAGGGTTTTACCAACTTGTTTAATCGTCCGTGGCCCCATAACAAAATTGTACAGATTTGTAGAAAAAAAATGCATGTATGGGATCATGTGAAATGCATGGATCGGTGAAATGCATGTATGGGATCGTCAGGGGGATCGTCTATCGCGTTACTCACGCAGCGCTTTATAAATGATTTTTCGACACGATTTTACTATTCAGCCTGCTCTTTATAGGCGTTTTCAAAACGGTGAGGAGAAAAAAAAAAGCAATTTAACTATCCGAATATTCCTAATGCCGCTTACCAACACCAGTCCGATACCTGGAGGTTTAAATCCCGCAGAAATATCGAAAATCTGTTCCCATGGGTCTGGAAGAGCCTGGCTGCACTCCTTCATCATGTGCTGGTGTCTTGCTCATCAACAACAATTATACAAACAATAATACATTTAAAAAGTATATATATTCATAAGTGGTTAAAATACAATTTAATTTTCGTCTTATAAACAATGTAATTATGTATTATTAAAAACATTATTATTATTTTACTTTTTTTTTCATTTACATCATGTGTAGTCCATTTTATGTTATTGCTTTCTGCCAGATTTAAAACCGTAAGTGTACAGTAGTCAACACCTTTTCGGGGTACATTCATTTATTGTGGAATGCAGATCGAATGAGATGGGTGTAGAGAGGAAATATCAAACGTACCCTGGTGCAGCCATTTTGCTCACATGTGGGGCTGAGGGCTCAGATGCAGGTTGGGGTGGGATGATGGCTTGGCTCTTTCTCCTGCTAGGGATTAGATCGGCTCTGTGAGAGAGGGGTGGAGTTTCACATAGAAAAGGATTTTAATTAGACCTGCACCAATGCCAGAAATCTGATTGTCTCCATCTTCTCTTTCTCTTTCTCTTTCAAATTTTGTACGATGCGGGAAGTCATGTCTGACTCAGAGGTGGGCATCTTGCATGAGACTGTCTCTGTGGACTGTAGGCCCTGGCGCAGTCACCAGATTCATCTGGTTCTACAGTCTTAGCATCCGAACTTTGATGAGCTGATGCTTTTTCTTTATAGCAATAGCCACATTTTTTAGTATTCAAATTCACGCACTCCTCACATCACTTTTCTTGTTTCACGTCATGCAGCTGTGTATTAAACAAGATTTTTTTTTTTAGGCATGCATGGAGCTTGTGTGATTCTCCTGTGGAGTCATGGGTAGCCTTAGGGGTTGGCTGTTATCTTTGGTTATCTAGCTGTATGAGTGATGTACATTCTTCATAAAGCTAGATAACCGAAAGTAACAAGAATCCCATTACACTCCTGGCCTCACCCCATCTGACGGACAGATGAAGTCTGGAGAAAGACACGAAAGATCCCCAAACTGAATTCCCAAATAAGGTAAGCATTTTCCTGCCCATGAACAATCGTATTTGTGAGAGTGTTCTATGACAAGTAACCAAAAAATAGCATCCATTAGTTAGTAGTCTGTCTTTGCGTCTTTAAAGGGCTAGTTCAACCCATCGAGGGCTGCATAATCTACAGCTTTTGTCCCAGACTTGTGTCCCAACACAAAATTTCACTAATGAGTGTACAGGACCATAATGAGGTGCTGTGCAGCACAATGAACCTTAAGACACTGTAGCCCTGGGATGGGTTTCAGATCCAAAGGTCTCTAACCGAGGGGGGAAAATATTAATGTGCAGCACGCTGCAACCCGGTTGGTCAAACATGATCACTTTTAATCTAATAAGCCTCTGATCCCTGTGCACAGCATGCGGTATGCGGCAGCTTAATGCTGGGATCACATGGCAGCCAGCGGCATGTGGCTCTACAGGAGCCCATGGATGCCCTCACCCTCAAAGCTGCTTTACCCAAATTAGTTAACCGATTGCCCACTCTCCAGCTCATGGACAACGGCGTCTTGCTGTACATGCGTTTCCTTCGGCTGCATACGTGAGAAGCTAGCATGACTGGGCTCTCCCGAGCGCTCTTTTACCAACTGCCCCCTTTCCAGGCTGAGGATCACCCTGTTGTTCAGTCGTCCGTGGCCTCACGAGGAAAAACAGCCAGCGATTGTTCGAGTGCAATTTCGTTAAGTTTGGCCTTTTATGCCCGTCGGGAGGTGTTTGATTAGACTCGGCAGTTGGCTTGGTTCTGAGTGGTGCAGCGGGTGAATCCTCTGTTGGCGGAGATGCTGCCAAGTGGAAAGGCTTGATCGCACTGCCCTGAATGCGGCTCCGTGGTGCCCGGGCAGAGGGGGAGTGGTCGGAGCAGTTGGAGCGGAACAGCCCCGGTGACAGCACCATTAGGGAAACACTCCGGGGCTCCATTACGGACCCTAACCTGTGGGAGTCCGGCGGCGCCTCAGCTCGCAATCTCCATCACCGTCAGCCGCTCCAGTGCAGCCGCGGGTATCGGAGGGGCACGTGAGCGCCGACATTAGCGTCCATTCAGGCGAACTTGCGGACAACAGCTTAATTAGTCCTGAATTATTGCACGTTTACTTCACCTTTAGCCTTTTTCATGACAGCGGCCAAACAAATGCGTCCCCATGCGACCACCCTTACAATGTCCTTGCTGCTGCATCACCTGACCTGCCCCTGATCTCGCCGCTGCATTGCAGGTGCTGAGTGGAACATTTGCTCATGAAGTCTGACAGAACCAACTCTGACTAAACTAACTCGTGTATTGTTAACCTTTAGTGAAAGTGAAGTGATTGTCATTGTGAAACACAACAGCACAGCACACGGTGCACATAACGAAATGTGTCCTCTGCATTTACAATTGGTGAGCAGTGGGCAGGCGTGAAAGCAGTGTGTGGGGACGGTGTGCGTGCACCTTGGCGGTTCAGGATTCGAAATAGGCAACCTTCTGATTACGGGGTCCGCTTCCTTACCCGTAAAGGCCACCACTGCCCCTTAACTAACTTAACTGCCCCATTAACCAAGTAACTTATGCTGGACTTTAAATGAGTGAAACTGAGAAATTAAAACCTCTGATGCATATGTTGTTACCCAGATCTAGCATATTGGATCCATTTATTCTGCCAGATATCCTCCTCATTCCTCATCCTGTGGGTTTGTCACACCAGCTCAGACATAAATGTTGAATCTTATTTTAGTGAGCCCATCTCACCTTGTGTGGAAGTGGTGTAATTGTCTGCAGTGGCATGGCCAGTCGATCGCAATGCCTATGGATGGCTGGAAGTGGCTCACGTCCGGATTTCCTCCTACAAGCCAGTGACTTTCCTCCTTTTGCATGGCCAGAGTGAGAGGGGTTTAAGGGGAGAGGATTTGGGAATGGAGGGGGGGGGGGGCTGAATTTGTCTTGCTCTTTATGCTCTGGGTGAACAGATTTAGAGTCCAAGTGTCAAGTAGAAAAACAGCCATTGAGGCCTTCCACCCTCCCCAGTAGACAGTACAGTCAATAGAGCTAGTCCACTTGTCAATGCGAGACAATGGGATCCTTTACCACCCTTTCACTGCCGCCGGGTCTGAACAGCCAGACAGCTTTTTTTCGGACTAGAAAAAAAAAGCACAGCGATTCTTGCCCCCTGTTCTTCCTCCCCCTTTCTCAACGGAACACACCAACCGGGCTTCAAAATGGCCTCACTGCTGGGGAGGAATACAAGGCCAGACCCTACCTTTCCCCCCTCCCATCACCCCCTCGAGAGAAATGAATACATTTAGGCTCTTACTGAAGTCAATGGGCTCACGCAGACAAAGGAGATTACGTTTGGAAACTTACCAGTAACAGGTGTACCCTGACATTGTTCGGACCACACCAGCGCTCAGAGCCGGTTCCATTCACACGCCATCCACTCGTAAGGTGGTCAGAATGGGCTCTGCAGAGCAGAAGAGAGACAGTGAGATGTTTAACCTCAGCATAATAGATGTTTACAGATCTAGGTGTACTAGATGTGTCTGAGAACTGACTAATTTGTCACTTGTCAAAATAATAACCATAAAAAGTACAAGTCAGAAGTTTGTGGATTGTAGCTTGTGTTATTATTTATTTAGGTATTATTTATACCTACTTTTTGACTCCGTAAACGAAACCGTTGGTGGCTGATATGCCGTCGGGAGACCCCCCCGTGTTCTCTGGTTCCCATTGTCCTTTTTTCTCACACACACCTACATGCCCGGAGAAAGTTTATTCTTCCCTTAGGGGCTCTGACAATGGTCCCTATTTGCCATATTTGCATAAGGCATTTTTTTTAAACAAGGGTCTGAAGAGGGCTAGAAAGTGGGCCCACTTTAGAACACACAGCACAAAAAAAAAATGTCAAGTGCCAATTACGAAAGGTTTGCACCATTCAACTGTACCCCACCCCTCTACTTCAGCTCACCTCTCTCTCCGACTTCGGCCCCCCACCTTCTTTCCACGAGAGCCGTCCACTGGCACCACCTTAAAACAAAAGGACGGCTTGCAGGGGCGCTCGCCAGCGTCAGCCATTTTGCTCATGTCACTGTACGCCTTGGCGGAGTGGCAGCCCTGCTTGGTGCGACATTTGAAGGAGGCAGACTGTTTATTTTGTGCCCAGACACGTTACGAGCGATGACTTCTGTTCATTGCCAACAACGTGCTGCAAGCGTAGGTTTCTGTATTGGCAGCTCTGCAGCTCCTGCACTCAGCGCAGCGTATAACCACCAACATGCTACATGCTACAGAGTTTCCATGTTACTTTCCCGCTTGCAGCGGGAGGGATGAGGAACCCCACTTGTGGTTTGCCTCATTAATTCAATGCCTTGACGGCTTTTGCATCATCATCACCAGAACGTTTGTAATCCTTTGTCTGATTTGCCCAATGAGCTTTATTTACTTTTGGCACACAAATGATGACTGGCGCATTTTTCAGTGGAGCATCTTGGATGAATGGCCAGGAGATTTCACGTTTGTTCTGCACATTTGCGCTCATTTTTTGTTTGACCTGGGCAACCGTTGTTCCTCAACAGTGTGTTTACCTCAGCAGCCACCTCCTGCCACCCAAAAGGATTTACCCCCTCGCTCTTTTTTCCCCCTCTTTCATTCAATGCCTCTGTGTGTAGGTTTTTTTTTTCCCCAGCCCTCATTCTCAGATGGTTGGGTCTGATTTGCATGCATTTGCATAATGAAAGTCATTTGCATGCTCAGGGGCAGACTGTACCATGAGAACAGACATGAAAAGGTGTGTGAGCGTGCCGTGCTTGCGTTGTGTGTCTTGTGTGCTTCTGCACACGCCTGTACGCTTGTATGACTGCAAAGTCTCACCACCGTGTCCTCTCTGTCTCTGTCTTTTCTCCATTTCTTCTTGTCTCATGCAGGGCATCGTTGCTACTTTTAGTAAATGCCAGTGGGGGAAGAAAGGGAGTGGGCTTTGGAAGGAGGGGCTGACTGGTTCTCTTCCCTCGCCGTCGTCCTCACTTACGTCGCCTCGCTTGCTTTCCCTCCCTCCCGTCATCCCTCCACCCCTCCCCATGCCGTTGCTTGCCCTCTTCTCCATATCGCAAGATGCAGCCCGCGCCACCATCTTATGAGGAACGAGGGGGCATAAAATGGAAGTGGGAAACCAGAGCAGGTACGAATGCTCGCCCCGGCACTGCGCCAACCTTCATTTCACCCTTCCTCCTTTTTCTTCCTTCCTCTCGCCGTATCTTAAAGGCTCATCCCAGCCACACAGAGAACGTGTTAATTACAGCAGATGTGTTTGTTAATCGTGACGATCACATGGTGCCACAGTGGGTGAACCAGGGGGCGGGGTGACGTTTTGTAAAGCCTTAGCATTAAATCATTCCCGTTTCACAATGGTGTCCTCAGGAGGCGTCTGTGGGCATCTGTGCTGGATAGCCCTGGGTGAGGAACACTCCGTGACTCTCACAGATGCCCAGCGTAGTGATTAGTGCCATCGTGGAGGAACGAGTCTACATAAAATTACAGAATGCACACAATACACGCAATTTCCAACATTTGTTCTGGTAAATTCTATTACGAGCGCATTACAGCCAAATTATCATTAGTAATGCTTCCAGTTAGAAATGTAAATTAAATATTCACCTTTTAAATGACACCCTCTCACTCGCATTTGTATTTTTAATGGAGAATATTGTGATTTAAGAGCAGCACACTGTGTAAATGTCTGGAGCGGATGTGGGGAAATCACAGCCCCAAAAAGCGTAAGGGTGAGAGCCAGAGTGAGGGAGATGGATGGAAAAGGGAGAGCGAAAAAGGGGACTGGGGGTGTCATAGAGGGGTTTCAATAGAGGAGGGCCCTCTTTGTGTTTGTGGGTGAGTGTTCTGGGGAGCCAGTGCCCAGACAAGTCGAGCATTGTTCCCCCTGGCAAGCTTGTTGTGGCGCACCATTATTGAGGCCAGAGAGCTATAAGTTGAAAAACCGCTTAACCAAAACACCAATTAGAGCCGGCTGGGCCTGATAAACCAAGAGAGTAAGTAAACAATGGCCGCCATTGTCCCCGCAGCACCGAGAGAACCCCCTTTTGTTTGTGTCCCTTCTCTGGAGGTAGAGACAATACAGAACCGTCATACTGGTGCTATGCTAGTAGTCAGGCTCATCAATGTTTCCTGCTAAGGAAGTGAGACTATAAATAAGACTATATATTATATACGTAACTATTAAGACAACCATTTAAATGTAATTAATGTATATGCTTGCATTACCAATAAATTGTAAATAAATAGAATTTTTGAGCGATTTAGATTCAACCACCAGGTGCATATTATTATCATTTCGTAATGCCACATGCACTAGTAACAGTGCGTCTATATAAACAGCTGCTAAACTGAAGATGAGGGTGGTTGAGAGGATCTGTGTAAATTATGCAGACCCCCCCACCAACCCACATCAATAAAAACAATACAAACAGTAGACAGTGGAGTGGCTGGCACTGGTAATGAGACGATGAGTAGCTTAGGAGGAACGTGAGGGGGCTGGAGACACGGCAGCTTGTGTCTGGGTGTACTCTGACACATGGACAGGGGCGCAGACGTTCTCCTGTCCGTACACACACACACACACACACACCCCTCCTGCTATGTTTGGGGAGCAGCTGGACCTCGGGGCCTCCACTGCAGGCACTAACCTTGGGAACCACAACCACCTCCACAACTACCGCCGAACCCCCCACTCCCCCTGGCACCGGGGCCCCCCAAAGTCTGTCTGAGTCTGGGCTCTCCTCCCACCCTCCCCACTTCCCCCTCTGCCATGATGCTGGGGCCTGGGAAGGACTTCAAGTTCACGGTCAGACCTCCTATTGAGGTGACAGGCTGACTGTTTGCTCAATTCAACTCCCTATTCAAGCCTGAGCCAAGCCGGCAGGGAGGTGTGGGGGTGCTGGGGACACAGTAGCACTGTGAGGACCATTCATTCTAGGGGAGACAAGTGAGGAGAGAGTTGGACTAGTGAGAAAGACAGAGAGAGGGGGTGGTGGCTAATGAAAGGAGTTTTGGGCCGCCTAAATGAAAGTGTTGATTCCGTGCTTAGGGTTCGCTTTTAGCCAGTGTTGCATAGAGCGCATGTCCAAAAGACTCCCAAAGCTCTTCTAGTCCTATGGACAATCCCCCTCCCTGCTGCCTCAGCCCAACACTCACACACTAGCTCCCTATGGCCATCCCTCCTTCCTCACAGTTTTATTGGGACACGTGCTGGGGCTGTAAATTTGGCATTAACAGGCTTATTCAGGAAAGGAGAAACAGTGCCATGGTGCCCATTCACCCCTCTTTTCCACTGAAGACATCCGGACAGTATTCTGGTATCCTTTCAACATCACACCATATCCTCTCAGTTTACCGTCATTCTGTTCTTATCATCCATTTGAGTCTGCAGGTTTGGAAATGACAGCAGGGAAATGAACAAAAAAGGCCACATTATGTGCAGTGACAACATTCCTAGTCCACTCATGACCCTACTAGCTTATGTTTCATGTCTGAGCTGCTCAGGGGGACTGTGCTTCTCTGAAGTTTCCCTACAAGCTGTGCAGCTTAGGGCGTGTCACATGCTCCCTCTTTGTATTTAGGGCCGGCACGTACCAATCTCCTGCAAAGACTTTCAACTTCGCCCTCAATCCCCCCGCTGGCACTTGCCATCCTTCAAATCCTTCTTACTGACTGTACTGACCATGATATTTCACACCTGGACAGATTTTTAAATGGCTTTTTCTTCATGTTTTTTTTTTTCCAGGTGCTGAGGAGAACATGGTCCTACGATGAGAGACACCACACACCAGAACATAAGAGCTTGGGCACGGGAAACCAGGAAGACCACTGCTGACGTACTTTCTACTCCAACATTTAATATTCAAAGCACTTTACTGGGTTATTGGAGTTTCCTTTTTGAGTGGCATGAAAATGCAGCCAGTAGAATGGAAAGGACCACTCGGAATATAAAAGGAAATTTAAACTTAATTTGTTAATAAAAGAAAAACATAATATGTTTTAACAAAAATTTAATGTTGTGAGCAATGCACCTGACATGAATCAGTAAAATTATATTAGAAAAATATGCACAGAAGTGAAAAATGTGTATGATACTTCAAGAATAGGACAAATTTACACATTAAAAATGTGTTTTTCATTGTAATTAAGAGAAATAAATTTTTATCTGTTTGTAGTTATGGAAGCTATGGTGTATATAGTGTATATGATAATATACTGAAACTAAGAATGATTGGTAGACATTATGGAAATGTGTGTGATAGTGAAGCCCACGGCAGCAGTGAATAAAACTGCACTGTGATTGGACAGCTCTGTGTGTGGAGAGCACACTGCTGTTGGAGAGAGCTGTTGTCTTTATTCTCTATGCAAATTAGTTGGTTTTGCAATCAGCTGAAATGTTTTGCTTTGCACATAGCAAACAATACAGCATGTAGTAAAATTAGAAACAAATATACTGTATAATTTTGGACATGTTTGTGTGTGTAAAAAAGACGTATTGCACTTAACTTTTAATCATAATGAAAAATGTTGTTTTGGGTAGTGGCAATTTTTTTTTCACTTGATCTATGCAACATTTTGAAGTTTAGTAAAAAAATTGTGTATAATTTCACAAAAAAGTGACTTGCTGTAATAGTCAATTAACATTTGACAGTGTTTTGCATTTCAGGCAGTCCAGTTATTTATTTATTTTGATTTATTTGGTTGTACAATGTCTCTATATATTTTAAGACAATCCACATGTGCCTTTATTTCAGGATCAATGTGCTATAATAAAAGTTTACATGGAAAACAAATAATAAGGCTTCTTTTTTTCTGAAACACTACATGTTTTGACATATTATGTATTGATCATTAAAAGAAGTTTACAGATTTTCATGAGTTCCACAAAAAAAAATGTATATAAACGAATTATAAAATTTATATTCAAATATTTAATTAAAATATTCAGTTTTAAAATATCCTATGTCTACCCAGATATCATCTTTAAAATATGGTCTATTATAACTTATTAACCCGAACCATGGACATAATTCTTTGGTGAAGTGCCACTGACCTAGATCATAAATTTGATTTCATTGTCAGGTGTCCACATTTTTAGTGCAGAGGAGCTCTTTACAAGCAATTCACAATATCTGATGGATTGATTTTATTTTGACAGCATTCACACAAATTCACACTGTTTGCAAATAATTACGTTTTGAAAGAAAAAGCTGGTATCAATAAATAAATAAATACATTTAATCACCTTTATTACAGACAGAGCACACAATGGAGCAGACTATCACTATAAGTCTTGCACTTTCAGAACCCCCCAAATGTGTGTGAAACATTACAGGTTTATAGGGCCTACAAATGCAATTTAGGTTCATATAAAACGATTCACTGTCGAAATGAACATCCCTAGTGCACACATTACCATTCCTTTATTGTCAGTGCCAGGTTGCCGCCACATTATGAACAGAGCACTAATGTACAGCATGCAACCGAGTCTTTTGTGACATCTACCCTCACCCATGGTTCCGTGGCTGCTTTATGCCCCCATAATCTGATTCACAGTTTTGTCAGACTGCCAAGAGGCATGTTGCATTATAGCTTAGTGGAGGACATAATGAACTAAACTCCACGCAATGGGACTCTTTGGGGGTTGGAACTAAATGATGTCTGGCTAGGTGGATGACTCAAAACTGAGTCATTGTTAGGTTGAAGTGATGTTGCATAGAGTGTCTAAGCCATATACCAAATGTATATGTCTAATTTCTGAATTAGTTTTTTGTCAAATATCTTTCTCTTTTATGAATAATTGAAAATGTACCTGTTTTGAAATCTATTGTAAGGATCAATTTTTCACATTTTAGGCATGCAAAAACACACTCACACACATATTTATATTTTAATGTAATTTTTTTCCAATAGTATGTTGATCAACATATAATTGCATGTAATTTAAAATATATCAGTGTTATTTTCTATAGCAAAAAAAGCTGTAGAAACTGAGGGAAAGGGTGTACGTTCGTATGAAAGACACTGTGAATTTATTATATTTGCCAGTGGATTATGACAAACTAGTGTTACATAACACTGCTAGCTCATGCAACTGAACAGGGCCTGAAATGTTTAGCTCGTGGTACAGAAATGGTGGAATCTGTGGATGCGGGTGATGGTCCAAGGGCAGGAAAAGCAGGTGCTTTTTTATATCATCTTCCCTAGATCATTAGCATGCAAGGCTGTGATTGGGAAATTCTGCCATTGCTTTTTCTGCAGGCAATTGCACTCTCATCTTGTTTACCAGTTGCCAGGGCACTGGGTGTGCATCTTTAGATTTTTCAGTGGCTGGTGCCAACAATCGGTAAAAGAAAAAAAAATAACGACCTGCCGATTTCAAACGGATGTCATCCGTTAGGTCCTTACCCACAGTTTCAACAAC